>NC_079391.1:20601273-21214453 GCF_029220125.1 Pseudoliparis swirei | reverse complement strand
CAGGGCCTACTCTTAGCCCTCGGCTGCAAGAAAGTGCATTGTGAAAAGTGTGTGGACTTAAAAAACCCAGGATGAAAGTAAAGTACATGATGGTCTTTTTACAGTTCGGCCTGCCACATCCAGTTTTCTCTGCTCAGTCCTAAGAACCTGTAAGTGTGTTTTATACGCCTTGAAGGCATCATTATGTAAGCAGCCCTCTGAGACTAATAGGTTAGCCAGCACTATCGAGTCTGAGCTCCCCTGATCTGGCATTCAGCTTCCCCTCTCCTCTCGGAACTGCTCTGGCTGCAGGCGCTATGACCTCCCTGCTCCTATACATAATATCCTCCCCCTGCTTCTCCTCATCTGCTGCTCCGTTTCTGTTTTTTAAGAGACAAATTCAGGTCGCTCAGTTTCGACATATATAGATTTGGACTTCATAATGGGGCACTGCAACAATACAGTTTCATCTTCCGAGTTTAATTTAGTTTTTTAAAGAAATGCCCAAGGATGAAAATATAAGGTTACTGCAAATTCTCAAATAAAATCTGTTATTCCAAGAATTGTCTCATCTCAAATAATAGATAGGCATAAACCAGTGGTCCCCAAACTACGGCCCGCGGGCCGAATCCGGCCCGCCTACACATTTGGACCGGCCCCCTGAACAATACCAGAGACGCGTTCCGATTTATTATTTTTTTCACCTGGCCCGCTGCCGTTGAGATTGCAGTGAGACGCGGCGAAAATGTGAAGTGGTTGTACCCAGGACATGCAGCTGATTGGTTGTTTCCAGCAGCTGGGACTAAAGTTGGCCACAGTGCACAACTCATCAGTCATCACGTAGATCCGCTCTGCAGATTGTTTCATATAAAAAACAGTAAGACTGATGTGTATGATGCAAAATGAGGTAATCTGTTTTGCAGCTGTGTGCAATGCTTTGGATTATGTTGGGACACTTGTTGAATAGTGAGCTCTGCTAATTAAAATCAAGTAATTCTTTTTTCGACAGGTGTCTTCCTCTTCATCCGGATGTTTATATTTTCTGATTTTGCGGCAGTCGCAATATAGAAAGGCCATCACCGCCCACAAAGAATACAACAAATATTAGATTGCATTCTATTGATTCATCTTAAGGATGTTGCTGGATGGAGTTCAGGTTTCCTGTTAGTTTTGTATATGATGACTACACATCTTGTTTGGATGAATGCAGTTTCAGTGAGCTGCTGGTAATGTTTCCCAGTAAGTTTTGCTGAATCACCAAACCTTCACTCTGATGAAAGTACTCAACGCCAAAGTTTATGTCTCAGGAACCACTTTGACGTCAACTGTTGTTGCAAGAAAATGGAGAAGAAATGCCGGTCTGAGCACGGAGCCTGACACGTCAAACAGTTACAATGCCCTCATGAAGAGTGCTCATGTGCACTGTGCTTCTATTTCTGACATTTTCATCAGGCATGCAAAGGCCATTTCTTACGTCAGGGGTTGTGACCCTTTCTGGCCACATCAATGTCAGCTCAGCAAATGGAAGTTTGCGTGAAGGAAAGGATGGATTTGTGAGATGAAATTACATTACATATAATTTAGCTGACGCTTTTATCCAAATCTACTTACAATAAGTGCATTCAACCATGAATACAAACTCAGAACAACAAGAATCAAGAAAGTAACATTTCCAAACTAACTTCAAAAATAGCATAAGTAAGTGCCACTGAAGTGTTAATCTGTTTTTATTCAGTGTATAGAAAGTATGACCCACTGGCACACTAACCACCTGTCAGAAAATATTCAACTTAGGACATTTCGAATACATGTATTATGAAATGTGTGAATGCATGCGCACTGGGTTAACAGCATCTTCGTGCTCTCGGCCCTCTGCATACTGTACATACGTCTGCATGTGTATACTTATATGCACTTACTTACTCAACACTGCCCCTCCAAAGTTCAAGCTATTGTGTGCTGGTCCATTAAGGACGCAACTCCTGCATTATGTGTCTGATGTGTTTAAATTTCCTGGTGGCCCACATGCTGAAAATAGCTGGAACATTTTATGCCCAAGAGACGTTGCCAGATTGGCCAATTTTCTGCCTGGCTGTATGGCTTTAGGAAGGATTGTGTCAGTATATTTTGGGTGGTTTTACAAACGTACTGCCTAGTTTGTCATTGAAGACGTCATTCTTGGTTTTCTGGCTAACAAAAAAGTGTTTCCAACCAACCTGGCAATACGGCAATAGCTAGAAGGCCACAGGACCAGGCTGTTCAACCCACCGGCTTTTAAAGTATCATCTTAAACAACATATGTTTTGATGATTTGTGCCACTTCATTGCAATGCAAAATGAAATAACATTTCATCATAACAGTTTGTGGTTGCCAACATGTTCTTGACCTCGCATGACAGTCTCCATCTTGTTCTGCTGCATTGATGCAAATATACATTTAAACATATTTGAGTGAGGACCCATCCCTCACAACGCACCAATTGTTTCCTCACCCTCCTGTGCAGGCCGATGATGCTTCTGTCAATATTCAATGGACTTGTTATTGTATAGCGCTTTTCTATTCTTCATAATAATCAACATTCATACCCATTTATACACCGCAGGCACAGTCTTCGGTTAAGTGTCTTGCCCAAGGACACATCGACATGGACCAGCGGAGCACTAGATCGAACCGCCGATCCTCTGATTGAAGGACGATCTGTTCTCGCACTGAGGCCCAGCCACTCCAGTCAACAATGCCAATAATGCATTTGCAGTTTCTCAGTGATGTGCAGCACATTTTGGCCCAGCACATATGATGGAATGGTTATGGGAGCTATTGAAATGACTCTGACTGCATTTTCCACCTCCACAGTGATAAGCGAAGCTCCCAGGTGATTACTCCGAATCATTATCTAGGTGGCTGTTAGCGTTGACCTTGCTTTCTGTGAGAAGAGCAGGCCAAAGTCATGGCCAAATATAGCAGACAGACTATTACGGAGGCAGTGTTGTCCAGAGGAGTCATATGTTGCCGTTACTCTGTAGGGGTTTGGACCGTTGCTGCAGAGGTGGCGGCCCGGAGCTTACTGAAGCTTACTGAAGCAGGTAAGATAAGATCAGATCAATCTTTAATGACGTCCGTGGGGACATCGGGTGAAGCGGTATGCAGCATTCCCAGTGGCACTGCGGCAGCACATCGATCCGCCGTGCCCAAGGCTGATTGTCCTGCTCAAGAAAAGATGTGTCCAATTAGTTAGGAATAGGTCACACTTGTTTGGGCAGCTCGCTTCCCCGTCTGGGAATTGAACCCCGGTCTCCTGTGTGATTGGCGGGCAGCGTCAGTGAAGAGGGAGGGGCTTTAGTCAGCTTCCGAGACCACCAACAACATGCACTAGACGATGGCACCTAAGCAAAAGTGTGTGTGGCGGACCTGTAATCAACACTCGTCAGTTGGCAGTGGTCAGCATTGAAGGCTGCCGCTGGAGTGTTACAAAGTGAGCAGTGAGCAGTGAAGCAGCGTTGTGGTATGTATGATGCATTCAACTGGCTGTTGGGATGTCACAAGAACTCATGCTTTGTTACCAAGTTGACATCAAAATTCTGAAATAATAGGGAATAGAAACTGTCTCCAATGAGCGAGAGTGTGAACGAGCAAATTCGAAATACAAGAAATAACTATCGACATATCTCTATTCTATACATTAACATATATTATTATACTAGTTTTTGCTATTGGTATATTTCACACTGAACTAGTTCATCTTTATCTCAGTGATAGTGTCCAAATGAGTATAAAATATCACGATGACCCTGCCATTCTGTCTCTTGTCATGTACTGAATGCAAGCAAAACTGCAGAGTAAAATCACACTCTTTCTGATTGAACTAATCTATAAACTGTCGGAAACAATGGATATCCGAGGCTCCAAAAAAAATTTAATGAGTGCGCAAACATACCCAAACATGCCACTCCCCTTGGGGCGTAGCCCCCTCTTTCTTTGACTCCTACAAACACCCCTGCTTTAAAATATAAATAGAGGCAGTAAAATCCCAATTTGCGTGTCCAGGGGACGCACCCCAATGTTTCCCTTCGCTGATAGTACCAAATTGTGAACAACAAATCAGTTTAGTAGTCTTCTGGATGAGAGCTTGTTACGTTAGCTGTTAGCATCCAGTGGGCAGCCCAGTCCTGCACGGCTTAATATCGGAACTTAACCAAGGTGACCCCTTTCATTGATGACGATATGATTGAATGAACCCTGTCGTCCGGGTCAATTTGACCCGATTCAATGTTTAATGTCGGTGTTGTCAACAAACAACAACAAACAAACAAAACAACCTCACACTTAAAAAAAAAAAATAATAATAATTTTTTTTCTATTTTTTTTTATGGGGTCATATTGACCTCTAAGTCAAAAATAAATTAGTAAAGTAAGTAAGGTAACAGAGGGTTAACATTTGAATCGGTCATCATAAATGAAGGAAACAGGAGAGAGTGATGAATGAATTGGTGGGTGGACCCGAAGGCAACACAAGGGTTAAGTAAGTGGACATTGCTTTGACTGACATTTTGATATGTTCAAGCTTGAGTCAGTAAAAATGTGTCATGGTATAGTAATTGTAACTTTAACCAGATGTGGACATTTTGTTGTTGGCGAGGTACTCGAATAAAAATAGTTGTTTGAAGAAGATGTTTATTGTGTCTTTTGTGTTAAAAACAAATATATTTTACCGTGGTATCTGATCTAGTATCGAGGATTGTGGAATTTTAGCTGGTATTGGTATTGACTACTAAAATCCTGATATCGTGACATCCCTAATACTCAGACCCTTTTGGCGACTTGCTGCTCAGGGCAAACTCAGTCAGCAGCTCCTTCAGCAGCAGTGTCTCTCCCTGCAGCCACGTGAGCTGCAGTTACACTCACTTACTAAATATATGAACTGTCAGTGATCCAACATCTTTTATCCAGATCAGTAAAAATACAGACTCCCAGGGCTGCTGCCCAGCCTTCTCTGGCTTCGTAGGCGTATACATCGGGAGGATGTGCAGTCAGCCTGATCAATAGACTAATGTGCCAGTGGCGCCGATTATATTGACATTGGGCCAGCGCATGGAAATCAAATGTCCGTCAAGCAATTATGTCTGCGGCCGGGTCCCCTTCCACTATCTGAACTTATTTCCCCCCGGATACCAGAGTAGTATTGTGTGGAGCCAGACATTCCTCCAGCGCTGGCACATTGCCGTGGTGATAGGTCTGGCTATGCGCGACATCCAACTGGCGAGTCATAAACATGGTCACTCGTTAGACCGAAACACTGTTGGCGTTCATGGCTGCGAGTAAATAAATGCGTTGACTTCCACTGGACTGATAAAGAATGCTTGCGTTGGAGCGGCCATTTAAAAACTCATTCAACTTAAAACCCTGTGCCATTGTACTTGACCTTCTGGACATGACCACAAATAACTGACTTGTATGCTTGGGATGTATTGCTGGTGTCTTGTTCCACACTTTGGGTCTCCACTAAATACATTCATATATCTGGCCAATAAATATTGGGCCACTATAGCTAACGTTTACTACCCACTCACTAATAGCACACAGATCTGGAGTTCAGGATACATTACATTACATGTCATTGAGCAGACGCTTTTATCCAAAGCGACTTACAATAAGTGCATTCCAACCTAGAGTACCAACTAAGAACAACAAGAATACAGGAAGTAACATTTCCTCAACATAGTCGAACGACAAAAGTACCATAATAAGAGCTATGTAAGTGCCACTGAAGTGCAAATCTGTGCGATTTGCGATCTTCGGGGATCTTACATAGCTCGGCAAGCTATTGCACTTCCTTATGTCATAATAGATAGATAGATAGATATATAGATAGATACTTTATTTATCCTCAGGGGGAAATTAGTTTGAAGCAGCATCAAACATGTTTGCAATATATACAATAAAATAGCAGGGCAGGACTTATTACATTTATGTATTTAAATAAAGGAAATGAAAATGAAAACAATAAAAATGGTTTATAATTGTTTATAAATTGTTTGAAGACGTGTTTGGCATAACGTCAAAGTTGGAACCTCTGACAAACTAAAATGTGATCCAGATCTCTCACACATTGCATTGTTAAGCACACACACATACACACACACCCCACACACACAAACACACCACCTCCCTTTGTTTATGTCAGACGGGCTGGAGAATAAATGCGCGCTCAGCAGGATTGCGATGCTGTGGCAGCGAGACGGGCTGGTTGCCGTGGCAGCATGGGGAGGTGGGTGTTTACTGTGGCGGCAGGGGGGCGGTTGGGAGATGACGTATTGCTCTCCGGGGGAAAACAGCAACCGGTCAGAAGTAAAGTATCCGACCTCCCTTGTTCCCTCTCTCTTTCCCCCGTCTCGGTAATTGTATGTTCCACTTTCAATATTAAAAATGTTTTCAGACCACACCGTGTCCCAGTGCTCACACAGCTGTATGACTCCATTTGCTTTAGTCTGCACCTGAGTTGGTTCTCTCCATCTGTGTCCACACTCTACAGACCTCACTATGAACAGTTTTTATAGGGACTATTCATAACTTTTATTCTACTGTACAATTCTACTTTATTCTACGATCTCCTGTTTTGTGAATGTGTGTTAGAGACTTCTCCTGTCACGCCAGCTGAAATCCTGCAAGCTCACATGAATGGCATGAAAATATTAACTTTTCACATTGGGTTAATCCAATTATTTAAATGTAGTAATTTGGTGTGTTCGTGAATATCATACACATTCATCACTTTACGGCTGTTTCTTTTGTGATAGTTGTGGACGCATCATGTGACCTACAACACAGACTGGGTAGATTCAGCCATGTCAATGCCTGCAGATGAGATCCGGTGGTTATTAGTCACATAACTGTAGTTACATACTAACTTTAGGACTGATATAACTTGTTTAGGGTTAAGAGTAGGTTATTGTTAGGTATAGGTTAAGGCGAGGGAAACAACACTAAAATGAGACGCAACATCAGAAATGCTCGCAAGTCATGTTTTCAAGTCCAATTCTTTGAGGGGCGAGTCCAAGGCAACTGTCTAGTCTTCGAGCTGCAGTCCAAGTCCAGTCCAGGTTGTTGAGCTTGAGTCCAAGTCAATTCTCAAGTCCAAGCCCAATTAATGGTGGTAATGTACGTTCTATAATTTGATGCAGACAGAAAACGGCAGAGCTCTACCTCAGGAATTCAAAGCATGTGCTATATCACCCCTCCTTTATGTCGTGGCATACAGTATCAGCTTTTATCGTTTTGTATCCTCAATGTTAAGCAGCTTGTGTTATAGAGAGGAAACAGCCGGGTTGTTCATTCCCACTGTTTTTCTATAGCCTTTCTTCTTAGCCCCGGTCCCTCTCGGTCACAAACCTCCCGCCCTGCCACCCTCTGCCGTCTTGTTCCAGCACACACGTGTTGTATTCGTTCCTCTTGCCTTCATTATTGCTTCATTATCTCCGGCTGTTGTCCTCTGTTCTGTTCTCTGCCTCCTCCTCTCTCTCCACAGCCTCTCTGTATTTCCTTTGACAAAATGTAATGGGTTTTTTAATTGTAAGTCAATTTACCACAGCTGCTATAATGCCCCACCCACCCTCTCTCTCTTTCTGTGTGTGTGTTGTAATGTGATTCTTAACATTCCCGAAAATGTTAATTTAGCACGCTGTAGCTCTCACTCTAATTTCTAAATCCTTAAAATAACATGAACAGTGTGAGGTTGAAAACCGTCATATAAATGTTATATATTTGCTAAATAACAAGCAGAACAAAAAGTGACATTTAATTTGACTAAGTCCTTAAGGGTCTTTCTTCAGTAACAGTGTTGTAACTTTGTCCACATTTTAAGGCTTGCGTTAAGGTTAAATGTCCAACGTTGGATAAATAAATAATTAAAGTACGTGCAAGAAAAGATTCCAATATGAAATGTATATCGTGGTGCACTTCTGCCTCTTGTGGACAAAATTAATTTTCCAACAAGACAAACCCCAAAAAGATTTTCACCTGCCCAATCTTTTTTTGACAACCCGTTTCTCAAATAAAAAAATTAAGAACTTGTTTTAACGCCGTGATGAGGCTTTAAACAAGTTAATTTGTTTTATTCAGAAGAGAAAACTATTTAAATCAGAAGAAAATGGATTGACAACAAAAAATGTCTTCCCACTTGCCATCCTCCACATCAACCATCTCCCTCCTCCCCTTCATCTCTCCTTCCCCGATGTCACGTTGCCCATCCTGTGTTCGAAGTAATCGGGTCTCTGAAGACAAACTGCGAGCAGCACTAACTAAAGTTAAAGAGAGGAGGCGGTGGGAGGGAGGGAAAGACTACAGAAAGTGCTAATTGCTCCCTTCTCACATCTTAAAAGAGGAATCTGATGCAGTACAGCTCGGCGTTGCTCGTATTCCAGAGGGATTCCGCTCACATTATAGCACAAGAAAATGAAATTACCCCAGACATGACTTTAGTGGTAACCTTGAAGTGCTGCGTCGGCAGTAGACCTGGATGGATAAATGGGCGTTTTGAATAATGGTGAGCTTTTTTCCCATTCTTCTCACATTTGGCCTTCAGTCTAATTATTTGTCGCACCTTATCAACTAAAGATACCGCGAGGCGTCCTAGCTACAAAATGCATTTAGACTGTTTATCATTCCACGCCTATTTCAAAGGTTAGTTAAGTTAACCTTTAAGTTCGTTCAGCGTCATGTGAAGTCCGGCCTTGCAGATTTACCTCAACTTAAACCCATGAAATGCACTTATTCCAAGTGCTGATAAAAACAAAAGAGGTTGCATTTAATTTCTGAACCCATTATCTCAGTTTGTTGTTTTGTAGTGTTTTCTAAGACATCTCAGTCCACAGTGCAATAAAGCCAGAGGACATGCAGTGTTTTTTCAGAAAGTCACTTTTTCTTTACTGGACAAAATCTTAGGTTTGTCTTCGTAGCTCTGCAGGCTGTTGCTCCGGCGGTGTGTGAGCCACCGGTTATTAACTATTGTCACGACGGCAACGTTGAAAAAGAGACGAATGATGGAAATACAATAGGACCTTAATAACACCGCAAGCATAATCCCTTTTACAGATTACGTCCTTTTACATTCATAATGACCCTGACAGTATGGCCAGGCATTAGTTTATGGTCTCAGCCTCTAGTTTTAAGTCTTCTTTAATACAGAATGATGTTTGTTTGGTAAATTATGGTCCATTTAGAGTTAAATAGAGCATCAAGTAGGGTAAGCTTTTGGGCGGGCTTACTGTGATTGACAGGCCGCTGCTGCTACCAGAGACATGCATTGCATCTTAACATCACTCCTTCACCTTCCAAATATGGTAACTTCAGCTTATTGTATACCAAACAGCCAACATGGCCCTGACTATAATCCAAGATGGCGACTGCAAAATCGCTGAACTTGAGGCTTCATAACTTCAGTCCACAAACGGGTGATGTCACGATGAATACGTCCACTTCTTATATAGTCTTTGTTGTGGAGGCCGATGAAAATAGGTCTGGCTTTGCGAAACTAGGTCGCTGACAGCTGACTTTAGGGGGTGACTTTTAAATAACATTTTTGCTGAGATGGATTTTTTTTTTTCACATGTTTTGATGTAGCCGTTTTCAGCTTAATAACAGAATTAATGATAAATCCATTATTGATTAACATTACCTTATGTACTGTAAACACAGTCCTAGTAGTGTAGGCCTTTTTAAAATTGTATTTCTGTTACTAGTTAATAGAAGCTTATTAACTTGTTTTTGTTCTGTCAAATACAGTTTATGTTTTAATCTATTTATTGTTTCTGACAAAAACATAAGAAGTTTTGAACATTACATTATTTTTAATACAAAATGTGCATTTCTATTACAGATCTATCGGCGTTGCTGGCTGGTGTTCAAGAAGTCATCGAGCAAAGGACCTCGTCGTCTGGAGAAATACCCCGATGAGAAGTCTGCCTACATCAGAGCCTTTCCTAAGGTGTGTGTGTGTGTGGTTGTGTACGTGTGCGTGTGGTTCTGCAGGAGTAAACCAAAGCCAAAGAGTTGACAGACACACACCGACATCAACGAAACCAGTCACCTTAGACTTGAAAGGCCTTCTGAGCTCAGCAAGAATCAACAATCCTTCTCCTTCTTCTTTTTCTCTTGTTCTTCACTCTGTCTCTCTCAGAACTCACTCGTCTGTTGTTCTTCATCATCCTCATCACATCTTCTCCTTTAGTTGACCTCCTACTTTCACACTCCTCTATTTAACGTCCTTCAACACGCCGGGGGGGCTTAAAGGGAAGCTGCAAAGGGACTTTGCTCTATTTTTTTAATTTATTTTTTATTTTCACTGTCAGCAGAATTACAGCCCGTATGAGAGGTTTCACAGAGGGTTTCACTTTTTTACATGACAGTAGATATTAGTTATTCCCATAAACTGGCTAATGCTGTGTTCTCACTGCAACAAAGCTACGAAATTGCTCGAATGGCCAGCTCCTGAGTCGTCGTGGAAGTTAAACGGGAAAGAATACAATAATTTTGTGAAGAGAAAAGGGACTGTAAATGGTGAAAACCAGGCAGCAAGAACCGACGTGGAGGTGTGTCTTAAATGTGCATTCTCTCTACTGACCAGCAGGGGGCGACTCCTCCGGCCACCACAGAAGTCAGATTGTATAGAATTCTAACAGAAAACGACTCTACTTCTCACTTGAACAGTAAACATTGTAAACATGAGTTTATGGTCTCAATCTCTAGTGTGAAGTCTTCTTCACAGCATGATGTTGATTTCGTAAATGATGCTCAGTTTAGAGTCAAATAAACCATAAAGCAGAGTATGCTTTAGGGCGGGGCGACTGTGATTGGCACGTTGCCACTACGACTAGAGCTTGGTTAAATTAATATTCATGAATAAATCGACATACATTTTTGGTTTCACAATGGACCTGAACAGCAGTCTACTGGATGAAAGTTGTTTTTTTTAGACCCACTTGTCCCTCCTGACCTCAAATTTCAAACAATTGGAGAGTGCTTCTGGGATACTTGATGCTGAAAAATAACTCCTCACACTAAAATCAACTGTGTTCCCCCTTTTACCTTTGACCTGTTGACTAGGTGACAGAGATTAGCAACGTCAAGAATATCACGCGGTTGCCTCGAGATACCAAGCGACAGGCGGTGGCCATTGTGTTCACAGATGACACCGCACGCACCTTCACCTGTGAATCAGGTAGCGTATGAACACACACACACACACACACACACACATACAAATTGACAGCTCTCTATTGCCAGGATCTAAACTTCCCCTCAACACTCCACCAAACTGCATAACACACATCCCCGTCCCACTTTGTCTTGTAGTCTCAGTTCTGGTTCACAACCACGCTGCACCCAAGTTTGAGCATGCTTTCTTACCGGTATCGCACCAGACACTGTGCGATGTCTGCCGAGTTTCAGTTCATTAATTTTACAGTATTTAAATTTATTTCAATCCAAAATGTGGGCACTTCGTAAAAAGTTTAAGGGATTGTGTGAAATACGCTGCTTTGTGTGCGAGTGAGATGAGAAGAGATTGATATCCATCTCATGCTGCGGCATGTTTAGCTTAGCATAAAGACCGGGAGCAGGGGGAAACGGCTAGCGTGGCTCAGTCCAAAGTAAAAAGAAATGCACCTGTCGGTGTGTCTGGTTTATGGACGCTAACGGATATGTAAAAAAGGACAATTAGCCGTTGTGATAGGGTGCACCGTGGGAAGATGAGCACAGTTAGTCCATCTGGGTGTTGTTCACTCATAAATAGGTGAGAGGGATCAACATGTTTCCAGTCTCCTTATTCTTTAAACATCTGCTGGTTGAAGAGGTCGGCATTTCACCATTTGACTTCCTGATTTGACGAGATGTCACTTCACCCCCCCCCCCCCTCTCTCTCCACAGAGCTGGAGGCAGAGGACTGGTTTAAGACGCTGTCAATCGAATGTCTGGGGACACGACTCAATGACATCAGTATGGGAGAGCCGGACCTCCTGGCTGCTGGAGTGCAGTGTGAACACACAGGTAGTGCACATACACACAAACACACAAACTCAACCATGACGCTACGTCGGGCCTCCAGCCCAGATCTAAAATCTCAACACCTGACTTTGCTCCCGTTGTTCCTCGGCCCCCGCAGAGCGCTTCAACGTGTTCCTCCTGCCCTGTCCCAACCTGGACATCTACGGGGAGTGCATGATGCAGATCACCCACGAGAACATCTACCTGTGGGACATCCACAACCCCCGCACCAAGCTGGTCACCTGGCCGCTCTGCTCCCTGCGGCGCTACGGACGCGACGCCACCCGCTTCACCTTCGAAGCCGGGAGGTGAGACCGGGGAGTGGGATGGATGGGGGAGGGGGGGGGGGCTGTCCCCATATACATGCAGGTTACACATATCGTGACTTTGTTATAGCGGTGGGTTTTTAAAAGGCAACGTTGATATTTTTCATCTGGTCTGAGGTTTGTTTTTTAATCGATCCAGTATTGTCGGAGAACGCTAACAGTCATTGTACGTCCTCTAAAAGTACTTCTGCTCAGTCCCTCCCATCAGGGAGAAGTAGAGAGTTGACTTTTTGGAGGACATTTCTTGTTATGTAACTCACATCAAACCCGACGATGCTCAGCCTCACGTGACGGAATAAAAGGATCAGGATAAATGATATCAATATTGTTTCTTGCTGAAAAACAGAGAGAAATAACTGATCATGAGAAGACCAGTCGTTCTAATATATTAAGAAAGTTGTTTGTGCTCCTTTTGTTGTTCAGATCAACAATTAACATATATTTTAACCCAATAACAAAATCTCTTTTTGATATGAAACGCTCAACCTTTAATTGGAACTCTAAACTAAAGTGTGTGTGTGTGCAATTTGTTTGCGAGCTTCCGGTCAGTCCAAGGATACCTCTCTCTCTCTCTCTCTCTCTCTCTCTCTGAGTCCATGAAGGGATTGATTGAATAGATTAGACGATGAATCAATGCTGGTCCGACCTCCTTATCACCTCCTCTTTGATAAAACCTAACGTGATACGATTTTAGTCTGGATGCACATAAAGGTGTCAGTGTGTCTGTGTGTGTGTTTGTATGTGTGTGTGTACGTGTATGTGTGTGAGGGGAGAGAGCCCTCTGTCTGTGGGCATGTTGTACTGCATCACCCCCAAAGCCTTTTATAGCTCGTCCACTGCCACTTCATTTCATGCTAGCCTCACAATATGGAGACAGAAATGCGTGTGAACTAAAATCTAGTAGAAACGGACTGTTTGAAACCAGTTAGTTTACTAATAATGTACTAATTACATTTTAATCCTTTTAATTGTTACAATACACAGAGTAGAACACCAGCTCGATACACCTCTGTTGAACTGCTTCATACTCTGTGATGTATCGGTGGTCTCGGCCAGGTCGTTTGGTCGATGAGTATCTTTCCGAACTCTTTATTTGTACCCATCGTCCTGAAATACGAGGCATTCTGGACTAACAAGCCATGTAAACAGGCGTTTCTCTGTGAGCTCTTTGTGACACCGGACAACATAAATGCACACTTCAGGTCCAGTGAAGTGCGGCTGTAAGGCATATTGATTTCCCCATGTGGGTGCATGAAGCAGTGATGATGCAGGCGGACGTCACTAAACCCGTCCAAAAACACTTCCAGTTACCAAAGGGGGACTGACAGGTAATCAGAAGTGTTTTGGTTCCGGTTTGTTGTGTGTTTGTCGTCCGAGTAGTATTGACCATTCCCATTCAAGCTGTTGTTTGGTAGCAAGCAGGTACAGTACGTATGGAAAGCAAAAGAGGGCAATGCCTCAGCCAAAAGGCATTCTTTAAACCCGCCGGCTATCGTCTGATGATGATTTAGCTTTTTATTGACCTGTAAACTCACGACTCAGGAAACAATACGGTCGTAAAAGTTGTCTTTCAACTCAACTACATTCTCACGTCTCAAGTAATAGAATGACCGGCGCATAGAAGATGAAGTCCTGGCCCGGATCTTCTTTCTTCTTTCTTATATTTTTCTTTGGTCTGACCCAAATTAACTCCCGTCAACTTAGTACCGTTTGCATTCTTTTTATCAAAATGGAGTGAAGATGTGATGTGGAACAGTTTTAAAACTTACAATGCTTCTGGGTTTCTATTACATTTGTGTCAAGGGACACTGATTCCCTCACACTGAATCATTTATATTATGTATCGAGGGAATGGGAGCGTATTAAGATGTTCCAGACAATCCTCCATTATACTGTATTGGCTGTGCTGTTTTGCACACTGGCTTCACGCGGACTTGCTGTTCTGTGCAGGATGTGTGACAGCGGTGAAGGCCTCTACACCTTCCAGACCAGAGAAGGAGAGCAGATCTACCAGAGGGTCCACTCCTCTACGCTGGCTATCGCAGAGCAGCACAAGAAGGTCCTGCTGGAGATGGAGAAGAACAGCAGGGTGAGAGCCTGGCTCGAGTGTGGTGGAGACCAAAGTAGAGCTCAAAGAGAGTGAATATTATCAGCAAGGGGGCAGCAGCATAACATATCTTTAGAATATTCCCCCGCTTGACCTTGCCGTCCGACCTGTAGAGGAACTCAAGCTATCATATCCATCTTTATTGACAAAAAAAGTAATTTTGTCTCGTAGAACACGGGAGTTGCTGTTTCTACCGCTGACTCTGTGACTTTGTTCAACCCAAACTAACTCTTTAAAAACACCAAAGTAAATTGCTTTCCCCACCGTGCTGGTACTCCTTTCTGTTTCATCTACAATAGGTATACTATGTACCTCATACCACTCTTCATAAAATATCTGAACTATCCCTTGAAACAAAATCACAATGATCTTTGCTGACATGGTTAATTTACAGTGCTTCATACTTGAACTTCATTCCTGATGTTGTGTCCTATCTTTATGACTCCCAGTTGATGTCTATGGGTTCAGAGCCTGGCTCCTACCCCTGCACCCCCACCGCCATCCTGCCTCGATCCGTCTACTGGCACCACATCACTGGAAACCAGACCGGCATGGATGGCAGTGGTAGGCCCTTACACAGACCTTCAGACCATTTTTCCCTTTTTCAGCTTATTGCATACTATGTATAGTTAAAAAGCATGACAACTCATTTCTCAGTGTTTTGCTATTGTGCCTGAACATAATTTCCTGGCTCCAAACAAACCTGCTGGCACCAACAAGGCGGGGGGGGAAAAATCATGTATTATAGGGTTTTGCCTCTTTCTCATAAATCTGTTCACGGTTAAGATAGAAATACAACTTTAATACAAGTAAAGCAGAGTGTGTACTGCTTTAGATTAACAGGTGATTCTTGCCATCGATTTCATTTAGAGCTTCTCAGAAAAGGAAAGCAAGTTCCTTTTGTTTGAGTTGTATAAAACCCTTTAGATATCATAACAAAAAGATAATAGGCTACCAAGAATAATACCAAACTTAATTTCTCAGATTTAAAATAATAGTTCAACAGTTTGCACTTCTTGGCTGTTTTTCTGTGAGTGGGCAATATCAATGACATGTCTTGTGTTAAGTACATAACTGGAGTCAGGACAGGGTTAGCTCATCTTAGCAAACAACTAGAAAGCAGGGTAGCTAGCCTGGTTCTGTCCAAAGTGATAAAGACACACCAGTATCAGCAACATCAAAAGTAAAAGCCGTGTTTATCCTCTGTCTGCAGGTGAAGCTGCCGAGGACGACCTGCTGTCCAGCCACTTGCCTCTCGACCATCACGCCACGCTGCCCTTGGCAAACGCACATGCACAGTCCCAAACACACATACACAAACAATCACCAAGACACTTCCCCACATACCCTCGACAGTGACACATACCTATACACGGAAGAAATGACGGACGTTGAAAAAGACGCAGAGACAAATAAAACCGATGCGAATACATGCATGCAGGCCCACATACACACACACACACACACTGAAAGAAACACACACTGTCCCCTCCTTATGTGCGTTGTACAGCCCATCGTTACACCTCACAGGAGATGGTGTAGGCAGGACTGACACTAGGGGGGGGGATGATTTACGTTGTTTCACTCTCAGGGTGAGAAACTCTGGCAGAAGGGCATATATTACCAACTGTTTAAATGTGCAATGTGTAGGATCTTTTCAGAAGTTATAAAAAATAAAAATAAAGGAAAAAAAAGACAAACACGACCAACAGAACGTGAAGAGGCGACGTTGCGTGCAAAGACGTCTACATATTGTGTTGCACAGATATCTGCTGAAATAAGCATGCTAACCAGCTAGCCCTGGCCCGCCTTATCTTGTAATACCACTTGTACCTCGAGAGGCGATAGTAAGTCGCTGTAGCGTCTGGTCTGCACCTCAACATGAGTGGATGAGGAAGCGGAGCTGCCCCGAGGGCATGTCGATCACGCTGATTAGTATAGTCCTTTCGTCGCTCGGAGGAAGGCGGACAGCGGCTCCAGGAGTCCCCCAGGGTCAGTCACCCCGGGGTTGCGCTGGCTGAATTAAAGTTGCTACAACCTGGAAAATCTGCTAAATGAAGGTCCCTCTCCCGGAGCTGCTGCATGCTCTGTCGTCTCCGAGTCGTTTTCTTGTTTCTGCCAATCTGGATTTAATCAAACAGTCTACCAAAGTGCACACGGACAGTACAGCTCCCAGTTTGTGACACAGAAAAACATCTACAGTATTATTTACATTATTTTTCAATAACAGGATTTTAAATGTAGACAGCCTCGGCCCAGTAGTAGAGGAGAAATGCTGCCACCGATTAGTTTGGAGCGGATGAGCCAGATCTTACTTATTGCACTTTTAAACCTCCACAGTGTTTTATATGTTGTCCAACCAGGGCTAAGAGTTTCCACTTGTTCCGGATAGCCACTCTTGGAGGCAGGGTGCAAAACCTTGATATTGTTACAAAGCTACCTGGGTAGACTCTGAAGATCTTACTTAGTAGGAGTAGTAAAACATCTGTGAATGATGTTTAAACCTGAGTTTCTCACCCCAAGAGGGACAATTTCCAAATGGCTGCCATGGGATGAACTTCAATAAGGCCCAATGTGTTACATTGAATGCTGGGTAGACCGGGACTGCATGGTGCCTTCGTAGCATCACGTGGACTGTGCTATCAGTGGAAATATGCTGACGTCGAGGATTCCCAGTGGACCAATGCCAGCTGACACGCTTGTCTGAAGAACACTTGATAATTTCACTGTATGTCAACGTCTGGATTAATGCCTTTGATTTTTGCTGACCACTGATGTGACTTTGCAGTTACTGGATCTGTGCTAAAGTTCATTAATTTTCATGAATAGGCTCCTGTACTAAACTCGATATTCTCACTCTAGCTGCGTACGCACCAAACGCAAAGGGAGTTTTAGCCTTGCGCTTGCACAGATTTTACCACAGTGATCATTTGTGTTTATTCTCTTCACTCATGCTAGACGTGTCAGAGAGAAAGGGGGCTTATTATCTCTATTAAAATACCAACATTTCATCAAACATGGCAGAAATAACCACTATTGCTTCTTTGTACATGTTGTGGAATTCCCAGATACATTGGAGAACCAAATATAGTGTTTAGGTAATTATTTCATCATGCTGTGTTTACTGTATCTAGCAAGCCACACATCGACTGGTTCATTACAGCATCATAAACCCCAAATAAACTGATTTTTCTGTGATTTAATTGCAATAATTGCACAGGATGCACATTTTGAAAATGTTTTTGAATTCAGCAAGAAGACAAGCAAATGACTGTTGAAATGGTTGTTTTCTGAATAGACGTTGTTTCTATCAATGCTAGGCTATGCTAACATGGTAGCTATTCATAACATTATCGAGGCACGAGAGTCCTTGTACAAATCTGAGGTACCATCGTAAAGCTCTAGGTGCCCACAGATACAATATTGTGTTACTCCAATTCTGATTTATGAAAAGTCAGGATGTCATTGAAGACAAGTGGTCACGATGTCATGCAAATCTCCAGGCATTCACATCATTCGCACCATTTGTGTTGCCCAGCACACATTTGCATCTGTCTGTGTCTTTGCATTGACTTTGTATGTAGCTTGCTTCGCGTTTGGTGTGAACACACCTTTAGAGTTTCAGATTTGTTCTGTGATGGATCCTATGACACTACCTAGTAGCCACATGCTTCTATTAAGCTATATTTGCACAACCCTGTTATTTTCTTAGGTTAGTGTGAGAAGAGGAAGAGGGACTTACAGTGTAGAGGTAAAGACAACCCATACTGATGATTAATGAGATCGAACCTGCCAATAACAGATGTAAGCCTGAACACTGATTGGAATCTCCCTGCTGAAACACAGGAGAGATTGTTTTTTAAAACTCTGGCATTCACAGACTTTCTCAGAAGAGCAGGGGTGTTAATATTACAAGGTCATCTATTCCTCCCACAGGCTTAGGGTTCATTTCAGCCCTAAGGTCACACCAGAGCAGAAATTGAGCATATGACAAGAATATCTGGGTCACTCTGAAAGGCACTTGGACCGACCACAGATGAACTTTGGCACAACAAGAAGCACTTATGGACCACGCCAGAGCTTTGATGAGACAACAGGGAAAAACTAACCATGGAAGAGCAATTCTGATAATATCATGGTATAAAAGCATTCAGGTAGTTGGTGAAGTAAAAGTTTCTTCAGCTTCTTATACATTTCTAATCTTTCTCTTTTTGCTTCCACTCATTCAATTTGGATCCAGATGGTATCATTGTAATTGATTACTACTTCAATGTCATTTTCAGAGTTTCTGGCCATACTCATGTTATTGTTCTTCCTGAGTTAAACAGTGAGATCTGGAAACACGGCAACATCCCTCAAAAGTAGGCTTCTATTGTGCAATCGGACAAGCCTTCGACAAACCGTTAGGTCAACCAAACTTATTTGGAGGAGACAATGAAGTTGCACAGTAACATTTTTACCATAAGTGTTCAACCATGCTTTGACCAACCATCAATGCTGCGGTTCTGCAACCTGTTCTGAAGCCGTGTGGCCCCAACAGTGTCGTTTTCATTTGGTTTGGTAGCGTTTTCCTGCGTAAACCTTGGTACTTGGGCAGGAGGCAATCTGGTTCCAAAAAAGTGAAGCCAATGTAGAAGTGCCTTAAACTTGCATTATTGCGCTAATGGCCGTCCGTGGGCTACTCCTCTGGTTGCAAAAATTATCATTCTTATCACGTGATTTATATCCTCAGTAAACATTGTTTTAGATACATTGATGGTTTCAAGTCTTCTGCATTACAGTGTGATGTTCATTTCATACAGTGTGGTCTAAAAAGAGGAGATGCTTTAGGTCAGGGCTACCTTGTGATTGACAAGTTGCAATCAAGCCGTTGTCCAGCTTGAGAGTTGTCCGTGTTTTCATCTCAGAATTTTAACCCTTTCTCGTTGTCTTCTAAAGGACATGAAAGTTAACTAACATTTTGGTCGCCTATTCTGAACACTGTATTTCTTATTTAGTGTTCGGTTGTACTTAGCTCCACCCTGTTGTGTCACTTCTGGTTGTAAAAGAAAACAGGATGGCAACAGCCAAAAATCAAGATGCCATAGTCCACAAACCTTGACTACTTTCACTTTTGACTACTTTAACTTTTGACATCCAGTCTATGGTCTTGGGTCCGGTCGGGTTATTTTCAAGTTAATATATTATAATTGTTCTCTCTATCTGTGATAGTCTGAGTTGTCTGCATTCATGTGTTGTGTGTTGTAAAACACATTGCCTCTTACGGAGAGCCTTAGGTCAGGTGTGAAAGATAAGTGTATGTTCCTGAAAGTATGAAAATAAGACACATTAATTGTGTCAGTACTTTAGAGGTGAGGTAGTGGTGGGAGGAAGATGATTAGCATGCGGAAGGACAGGCCAACAGAACAAGAAAGGTCATATTTTTCTCAAATCTGGGCTCATGGGAGATATCCTTTTGTTACTGCCTTTTGATTTTGTCTTAAGGGTTGAAAACTGTTAATAGAACAGTGTAGATTTCACAGTAATGTGATGTCTGGGAACACAACGACCACCTTTATGACTCCATTGTTAAAATGCCTCGTATCTGGATTGTGTCAAGATCTGACATCGCCCGATTAATGCTGTAATCCTTTTAGAACATTTCATAGTTTGTTTGTTTTTGTTTTAAAGTCATATTAACAGGACAGGGCTAAGCATTGTGTTGGTTGTTTACATTATGTAAGTTGTGTAGTGTGGAGATGTGTTTTTGTGTACCTACATACTGTAGAAATGTTGTGAATATAGCTATTTATTTCATATGGAATGTGTATGGGTGTGATAGAGAGAGAGAAAGTGTGAGATTATTGGAATGTGTTCATTTAAAATACAGACTATTTTTTTTGTTGCACATTGCAATGTTGAACAAGCAGATGGAAACTGGTCTAAACTTTGTCTGTATGTTGCTTCACACATACTTCTGCCCCTGAGTCAACAAAAGTATATTTACCATTCTGTCTTCTGCACTGTCCCTTATCTCACAGCATGAATCTCTTTTTTACATTCAAATACCATGAAGTCTTTTATTAGTTTGTTTGTTTTATAAAGGAAAGGTATTTTGGAAAGAAGGCTCAAAGAAGCCTGTCTTGATTGAACTAACTGAACCAGGATTAAGTTTATTAATTACTTTAATTCGCATGGGAGAAAACGGGGAGATTGATACATATAAAGGCTGCAGCCCTGGGTCATACATATTACCTTTTATCTAATTTAGATTAGATCAGATTAGATTTTCTTTTATTAGTCCCAGATTGGGGAAATTGCAGGATCACAGCAGCGGGTGCACATTAGAGCGTTAATAAAATAATGAAAATGTAAGACTAAATTATAGTGTAAGACTAAAAGCACAGTGGCTCGTTGAACAAATTACTAATGGCGATTGGAATCTCATAAAATTCTCAGATATCCAGTCATAAACCATAATATTGGACACATTTGAATTTTGACATGATCGTGGGTTAGAAAAGTCAAAAGATGACCACATTTATAACAGTATGAACATGAATCCACTGCAATAGTTGTGAGACATTTGACTAAATCCTAAATGTGCACTAACTCGTGGCTCAAGAGAAGATCTTCTAGTGAGTAGAATACATCACCTGGGAACCATGAATGTCCATACCACATTTTGTGCCAATCTATCCAGAAGAATTTGTTCTATTTTACTGAGTTGGTGAACATGTTGCCATGCTTGTTGCCGTGGATGAAAAGTCAGAGGATCATTAAAGTCTTTAGGATTCATCATCCGGGAACCATAAACATCTGTACACATGTTCAGGGCAATTAAAATCTGATATTTGTTGAGATATTTCAGTGTAGACCAAAGTGGTGCACTGACCAAATCGCTTCTAGGAGACAAAAGTTCCTGGATATTAAAAAAAGCTTGATTTATTTAAGTAAGTCTAGCTTTACTGCCAATTTTGCTTTGTTAAACACCCTGCTGGTTGTTTTAGTGGAAGAGGTGATTGATTGAAATGTCTGGGAAAGGATGGAAACTTAAAGCGGCGCCATTTTTTTCTGACTATCAGTTCTGACCAATGGCTATGATCTCCCCTTATCTTTGTAACAAAATGTACACCGTCCAGCATGTTTTGTAGAAAAATAAAGCCCATTACTTATTTAATTATAGCTCTCCAAAGTGATGTCAATCCTGAATGTGACTTTGTTAAAGCTTTGCCTTTTCTTTTTTAAACTGACATGTAAAATATTGGACAGAAAGTTCCAATATTGGGTCTATATTGAGATGGTATGTAAAGCTGGTATATTTGAAATAAATTAATGAATACATTATTTAAAGATGTTGCTTGTAGTGGCGGAGCCAACGAGCATTAGAACCCTCAGCCCTACAGAGCTTTTTGGCATCTTTAAGCTCATTGTTCTGGTTTTCAATTTAATTGATTTTGTACCGCCCAAAATCACATTTTAGCTACAAAGGGCTTTACATTCTGTACACATTACATTGAGCTGACGCTTTTATCCGAAGTGACTTACACCGTAGAACAACTACGCTGAGCAGATGTGTCCTTGAGCAAGTGTCTTGCTCAAGGACACATCGACTAGGGCTAGCAGAGCTATAATAATGTTATTGTTTTTGGTTGAGTCTCTCAGCTCTCATCAACTGGCTCACAATGTCTCGGATAAGTCCACTTTACACAACCTGCTCATCAGCTAACAGCAAACAGTCACAGCGATCGCCGCCACTTTGCTCCGGGAAACGGAACTTCAGAAAGCAGGTAGCATTAATTTAGCTAGCATAAACCCGAACAGATAGCGACATCCTACACATTGCATATTTAGCACAGAGTGAATTTAAGGTTTTTAAGCCAGACTCAAAATGTATTCTAATGTTGTTCCATCTCTACTGGATGTTTGAATAACCAACTGCTCACTGAAAACTGCCGACACAACATTAAAAGGTCTAACATGTGAAATAAATAAAACAGACCAAAGTCTGGCCGGAGGTTTATGTGTCAAGTTATCCAATGAAGTCGGTTTCACAGCAAACATTTCTGTTCTAAAAGATCTCTGGCTAATGAGAAAAGCTACATCGGCCCCCTGAACTCTTAACAGTGACAGCGTGGCGATGACCTCCGGCAATGCAGGTTATCAACACAGCAGACATCAGTTTAAGATGAGCACATATGAAGATGTACACCCGATACAGCAGTGGTTGTTGGAAACACAGTGGTTGTTGGTCAGAAATCTGCACTCTGCCGAGTGCAACATTTTAGTTGTTGAGGTTTTCCCGAAGTAATTCAGAATCGGGACATGGTGGTTGAAAAAAGTACATCTACTCAAGAACTGGAGTCTATACAAAGGTATAATAAATCTTAATATTTTTCTCAAAAACTAAAATATTATTTTTCCAAGTATGTAGCAGTGTCTTCCTGTATTTTCTGTTTCAGTTTTATTTTGCGAAAGATTTATTTGAAAGAAAAAAAGATTTTAAAACAAAAGAACTTTCATTAAAACCTTAAAAACAGTCAGTGAAAAGCTAAACATAGAATAAAGGTTGCAGTTTAAGGAACAAAATACAGTAGTGAAATGCAGAAATTGATTAATATCCTTGAATCTGGTTCAATTAAAGGCAGCACCAAAAAGAAAAGTCTTCAATCAGGAGCTGAGGGTCTCAGCAGCTTTCAGGGACTTTGTGCAGATATGTGGAGCAGAAAAAAACTGAACCCGACTCCTCGACCTAAAGGGTCGGGTTGGCAGCATTATACAACATTCAACTTGAGTTTTCTGTGTGAGAATCTCAATTGCCAAAGTAACTGAAAAGAAGAGCTGCTGAATAAATGTAACCAGTGAAGCAAAAAAGTTAAACTTCTCTGAGACAGAATAAATCACAAAGGGGCAGAAAATTTGTATTTTAGTGGTAGGGTAACGCTACTAGTTAAGTCCAAGACAAAGCATCACAATCGTATGTAAAATTCATTTCTGCATAATAACACCAGCTTTTCACAATGTGCAATATATCCCTAAATGAGCATGATATATAATATAATATAAATATATAAAGCTGTGTCTCCAAAGCAGTGTCCCGTATGACAGGGCTCCAGTGCAATCGGGCAGAGTCCCTTTTCTCCACCAGCTGGACATGGAACATCTCTGTCACCACACTGGACCCCAGTGCAAAGGAAGAGCTGCCCCCCACTCTCTTGGCGGTAACACAATGAATATTAACCAATATAGTTGTATGGAGCTCAACGCCCAGCCTCAGTACACGGGGAGGGTGGAGGATACGGTGCCATGTCCCCCTGGGATCAGCTCTTCGTACTTTTGAGGAGCAACGGTCAAGACATAATAAAACCACGTCAACATTAGCGCTGCTGAAAACAGGACGTCACAACTGATCCGACGTCTCCTAAAAATATAAACAAACAAAAACTCTCGAAATCCGTGATTTCAAAGCCTTGTCCAGCTGTGACGTCATGTTTAATTAATGAAGAGAGAGAGGGAGAGATATACAGGCACCCATCTTCTTTGGTAAAAACATGTGTAAAACAATTTAGACGGGACATTTAAAACAACACATTTGTGGATTTTGGTCACCCAGCATCACTGGGTAGGGTGCTGGGTGTGGGGGTGATGGAGGAAACCGCTCTGGGGGAAAAAAGCTGTTCCTCAGCATGGTAGCCGTGTTTTAATAGTCCTGAATCTTCTTCCTGCATGGTGGCAGTGGAACAAACAGAGAGTGCCTAAAGTGACTGCTCTTGTTTGAGCGGCCACTGAAACAAGTGAGGACATGTCCTCATTTGTTTCAGTGGCCGCTCTTGTTTGTAGGTATAAGCAGGCACATTTACAGGAGTTGGAAGAGGTTACAGTTGTTATTGATCAGTCAATAATAACTTAATTGTCAAGATGTTTTATTGATACCAGAAGACGGATTCAAACTTTGCTGTTTAGCTATTCATTTGGACTCAAATCATTGGCGAAAGAGACAGAGAAATGAAGATGGAGCTGAAGTTCAAACTTCAACCGAAGTCCACTGCAATCCAATGTAGAGTAACTGTTCACCTATACTTGTTAAGCAACGCCTTCATTATTCCTGAGGGTTTATTCATTATTTTACAATGTCTGATGTTAAACAACAAATCCATGCCCCGTCATATTGAACATTCAACAATCATGTCTAATTGTGCCACTGGCTCGTGCACGTAGGATAACGTATGTATATATGTATATATATATATATGTATATATATATAGTCTTTTGAACCACCACTTTCTTGATAATCATGGAGACTAGAATCAGGTAGATTTAATGAAATGATTTTATTATAAAATGACAGTGTATCAGACAGCGTTCTTGTTGGATGCAGCACATCTTCATCAAGGCTTCACGAGTGACAGCGTAACAGAGAAGGCTGAGGATCTGCTTCAACTACGTTACCTTTAGGAAGCGTAGGTACCACAAGATTCACGAGATAGGCACGAAACAAAATTGACGCTAGCGACTAAGAAATTATGCGAATGGTGCGGATGATACGATTGACGTAAATGATGGGAATGACGCGGCAGCAATGGCGCAAATGTAGTTGAGGCAGGTTCTCAGCCTTCTCTAATTTGCTGTCACTCATGTTACCACGCCCCTGTAGTTGATACCACGACCTCCACGCCAGAAACCCTTGCCAAAAGTCTGAAACTGATAAAACGATCTGAAAGTGTAAAAAAGAACTGAACCTGAAAAAAAATATTTGAACTGGAAAAAAAAGATTCAAAACTGTAAAGAAAATTAAATTGAAAGATCTGCAACAGAAAAATTAAAGAAAATATTTTATAAAAATGTAAAAAAAGAACTGAATCAACATTATATTCAACCCAACAACACCTTTCATACACTTATTTTCCTTTCAAATGTAATTATTCAAAGCTCAAGACGAAAACAAACATTTTCAGTTATGAATCTTTATTTCAAATTGGCAAAACTTTTCATCTGGATTAGACTCCATACTTCTTCCCCTCCTATCCTTCTCTATCACACTGCAGAGCTGAGTCCTGGGTGTGACCGGCTCTCAGTCTTACTGCTGTTTGAAGTGTGCACGGTGGCGGGGGTGCTCAGAGGGGACGCTGCTCCGATCCAGTGGGTGGAGCTGCAAAGTTTTTTCTGACCCTCTTTATCTTGTGATTGGTCAACAGTTGGTTGTCAGAGTCGTCACAATCAGTCATCTTTCTTTTGGCGCTTCGTGTTAAGCACCTGCTGCTGCTTGAGGTGGACGGAGCTGCAGAGTTTTTTCTGACCCTCTTTATCTTGTGATTGGTCAACAGTTGGTTGTCAGAGTCGTCACAATCAGTCATCTTTCTTTTGGCACTTCGTGTTAAGCACCTGCTGCTGCTTGAGGTGGACAGAACTGCAGAGTTTTTTCTAACCCTTTCTATCTTACGATTGGACAAGTGGTGGTTGTCAGAGTCGTCTTCATCAGCCATCTTTCTCACAAAGCTTGGTGAAAAGCAATTGCTGCTGCTTGAGGTGGACGGAGCTGGGCGGTCTCTCCGGATCCTGTTGCTGTCATCATCTTGATGACGAGCACAGTGTGCTCTATAAATTAATGAATAGGAGGTTAACATAAAATATTTTTGCAAATATACTGACGGATTGATAATGATGTGAGTGATGGAGGCAAGCTTACCTGAGCCATCCACACTGGACCCTTTTTGACGGATGAGGGGTTTCGCTCATTGTCTCATTTTCGTCATCAACTTTTCTTTTCACCCCAAAATTGAGTGAACCCGAGGTCCGGGTAGTAGAGCAGGGATGAGGGTTGATGCCTTGTGGCTGGCTAAGGGCAGAAGTAGAAGGAAGGTTCTCCTGGACGCTATAGGCGCTCCCTGAGGATGACCCAACCACAGCCTTCCCACTGTCAGTAGTCCGGCTCTCACAGAGGTCCATTGTCTCAAAACAGGACCGTACACTGCAAACAAATGACGAATGACAGGAATAAATTTCCACATTCAGATAATGAGACAGATGAAGTGTTCTCTTCTACACACAAACGAGTTTAATAACTGAAATTTCAACATCGACTTACTAGGGGCTGACATGGTATCTGCTGGATATGTGGTGCATGCTGGTGAATTGATGCTGGAGCAGCTGCCGGGGTGTAAGTCTCTTGGCCGCATCAAGCTCAAGCATTCCACAGAGGATGTCCCCAAAGAGAAGCCTGTCGTTCAACTCGGAAACTTTGTCAGCAGTCGTTGTGCTCTCGATGAGCTGCATCTGTAAAATGAAGAAGTAATAACAGCGGTCAGGAGTCTCTTAAGTCACCTCCAGAAGTGAATAGTACAAAAACAACAACACTTACATGCAAGATATCATACAGGGAGCTGAATTTCTTGCACCTGCTTTCCAACGACCGAATGTCAGTCTCACGATAGAACTGTTCCGGTGTCTGAAGAGATTGTGTTATTGTTAGCGATGACATTGTGAGTGCAGTAAACGTGGACATACAGGCAGACAGACCCACATATTCGACAGTATGTTAGAAATGCAACATAGACAGAATTAACCAGACAACAAGTAAGTCGGCGGGGTCAGAGTAGTGGTGAAGGTACCTTAAAGTTCCAAGAAATGCTCTTGGAGTTGCCGTCTTGTTGAAAAAAACGGGCAGTTTTTTCTCCGGAGGTGAGCAGGGTGTCCGCTGGATGACCCTGAGTCTCCACTATGTACCTCATCTGAAGATACAGAACAACGTCAAGTCACAACGGAGTCAGCGAGTTTCAACCGGTTTATTTTTTATAGACATTTTCATGACTGCCAGAGCAATTGCTCCAATTAAAACAACCTAACCTTGAGCAACAATTGGAGTCATACAAAAGAGGTTCACACAGACACACACACAAGTAAATGCGATGATTAAGCTTCTCGTAGTACTTGCCATGTCATATTCACTCGAGCCGGGGTATAGGAGGAATCCGAGGTAGAGAGCAGCCGCGACGCAGCCCACAGACCACATATCTGTGGCCTCGGTATATGGCAGACCCAAAATAACCTCTGGAGCCCTGAGAAAGGAAAAAACAACCATGATCACACTCGCCATGATGACAATGTCCACTAATTTGAAGTATATGACCTCTACTACGACCCATACAGAGCCAACACGGTTTTAGTCACTCACCTGTACGGAAGAGTCTGAATGTAAGCGCCCTGGGTGGCAGCTGACACCTCATGGGCCCCGCCAAAGTCGATTACTTTAAGCCTGTAAGGCTCCTGTGCATGGTTCACCAACATGATATTTTCTAACTTGATGTCTGCGTGTATTAGTCCAGCAGTCTTCAAGTGAGCAAGTGCATTGGCGAGCTGCAAAAGGTGATTAAAGTCATTCATTTCCTAATAGTAGCAATATGCTTATTAATTACGGACCGCAATAGAACCATACCTGCTTAACAATGGGTCTGATTTCCCTCAGAAGGAGAGGCTGGAAGAATCTTTCCTCCATGAAGTCGTGAAGACTTTTGTCCAAGAGCTCAAACTCCAGACAGATGTGTTGTCTGCAGGTGAACACCTGGTACCATTGCACCAGGTTGCTCTTGTCAGAGTCCAGCAGTTGGAGTTGAAACAGGACGTCCACCTGGTGATACACAACAGGCCACAGAGAGATGTTATATCGACTCGAGCCACAGTAACAAACCATCGTATCTCGTATTGTATCGTAGGCATTTCTTCTCCTACCTCTGCTCTGGCCTGCTCGACTAAAGAGCCGTGGTTTCGCATCATTTTGATGGCCACCGTCTTGTTGTCGGCGATATTCCTGCATTTGGCAACCGTGCCGAAGGTACCCTGCCCGAGGACGGACTCCACCAGGTAGCTGGAGGTACCCGAACTGAGCACGTCTCCAATGAACACCCGGTTCTGATTGGATGGGGCTTCAGCCATGGTTAAAGCCTGTAGAGGTGACACCTGGTGCCAGGAACTCAAAGCTGAGAAGAGTGCAGATGTGGACATAACATTTAGTCACAATGTAACGCGACAACTGTAACATTTCGATGAAGATTATGATACAAGAACAACCAGCAAATAAAAGGTACTCACCGAGTTTGGCAGATGTCGTCACTTGGATTTGTTGGGATCTGTTGGGATTTCCTCAGGCAAGTGTTGGTAATAAATGTGTGTATACCACAAGTTCGGACGGATGTGAGTTGGTTAAAGATTCAAAGTTCAAAAGTGAAGGTTTGGAGGTTCAGGTAACAAGTTGTTGCTCTCTGTCTGGGTTTCTGAAGGGTCTGATCACCAGCATTGAGTCACTCCAGCTTGGGTGCTCTACATTCCGTTCTCTGGTTCCATTCCACAGCTCAACATTCTAAACTCACCGTTGACGATAATTCGGCTCTGAATGAACCATAATGGTTAAATAAAAGGTTATTATGATATTCATTGTATCATAAGCCAGACTTGGTGGATTCAATGCTTTACTCGTACAGAACACACACATTTTAGGACCATGATATCTGACTCAATTCTTTGATAAAAACAATAATACTTGTAGAATATCTGCATTTTGGACACAATCAACACATGTTTAATGGAAAATTCAGATCTACACATAGTATACATATATTTAATGTATTAAAAGGCCTCTAATGTACCACAAGTATCAATGGGGCCTCCAATTTAACATTGTTGTAAGCACTAACCTGAGATGTAATCTCTAAAGTGCACTGAAAGCAGCAGAAACGTCAAGTTTTCACTTAGGGGCAGCAGAATTAGTAAAACCTATATTAACATATCTCCACCTTTTAAGTTGTTATAGTGATCTTGTAAATAGATCATTCGCTCTTTATACATCCAGCAGTGAGTGACATTTTCATTTTTTGTATATTATAAATATGATAATATTGTCATAATATGATAATATTATGCTAGAAGTTACACATTTGGCTTATTCCAATTACTAAGAAAGCACACGTTGTTATTACTATGCTATATTACTTTTGTACACTACATACTATCGTCCATTAAAATATTATAAATGTATTACCAGGCTCTCGACCACAAGTCGAAAGCCATCTAGTTGCATTATATTGGAGAGAAGACAGACACCTCTATGGACGATATATACGACACACAACTCACACCAAAACAATCTAGATTGATAAATAATGCTTACAGGTCAAATGGAAAAAATATATATATATTTTGGGCCCCCGAAATCCGTGATTTAAAAGCCTTGTCCAGCTGTTTACTGACGTCATGTTTAATGGAGAGAGGGAGAGATATACAGGCAGGCATCTTCTTTGTGTTGTATAAATGCTGTTTAGACAATTTCAAAAGTATTTTGAAAGTATGTTTAGAAATGTCACAAGAATTCACAGCTAGAAAATAGCAGCTAAACTATGCTAACAATAGCTCTCTGTGTCATGCTATCCTTGTGCCTCATTGTTTTATGTGTTATATGTATCTTTTTGTTATGTCTGTTCCAGTCTTACAACGATCAATCTTGAAGAAAACGGACAACACGGCTTAGCTGAAATAGTTTTAATTTACAGTAAAGTAACATCACAAGTGATTCAAACTATAGTTTCTTGTCTTCATCACTTTCAATAACACATTTTCGCTGCTTCTGAATTTCTTCTTGGTTGTTGATGTCTATCAATATCGCTCATTTTGAAAATGACGTCAAAGGGCAATACAGATCCGTATCAGACCGGCGAGGAGGGCAATACGTGGCTTGCATGACGACCCATTAGCCAATCAGAACGCTTGTACTGTTATTGCCATATAATAATTAATCTTTATTCATAAAGAAAATGTAAGCTAGCGGTCTAATCCTGTCCAGAGGAAACGCAGGTCGAGGACAGCTTCATTACTGAAATGCTGCTTATGCTTCAACTCTGTCACGAAACATTTTTGGCAATGGGTGCCCTTTTTTTGGTTTGAGCACCTGCCCCCCAAAATGTTTGTGCACGTGCCTGTAAGGGACTGAGAGTAGACAGGGGGACAGGTGTCTTTGGGAGCAGATCGACATCGAGGATGCGCTATGCCAAAACAATTCGAGAAACAAAAACAAAGTTACATTTTCAATTCTAGCTCCGTTATTCCTTTACATGTGAGGCTGCTGATCAATAAACTTAATAACTTTGCAACTAGTAAGTATTTTAAATGAATAACTCAAGACTCCAGTCAAATCCAAGTGACTGTGACGGTTTGTTATCCCAAAAAACAATTTCGGCAATACGTGATAACCGCCACATCCATCCCCTACCAAATGAAGTTTGTGATTATTTAAGGGGAAACTTTGAATCCCAAAGAAACACATTTAGATACAACAAATATAACATATATATATTATTTCACCAAATTGTTTCAGCTAAAATTCCCTTTTAATCAGGCCCGGCCTCATTGAATGATGGATGAATGCATTAATTAGACCAATATTCAGCGTTTTGCTCCAGACCTTCATGTGCATACCAGTTCTAGATGAGATATGATTCCACAGATGTCGTTCAAACAGTGATACCTGGTGGCCCAGTGACGCCATTGCAGTCGTTCTCATTACCTGTCCCGTGTGTGCGTGTGCGTGTCCGTGTGCGCGTGCGTGTGTGTGTGCGTGTGTGTGCGCGTGTGTTTTTGTCTCTCCAGCGCCACGATGACCTGTATGTGCTGACGCTCCACCAAGGCCAGATGCTTATTTCTAAAGCGTTGTAAGTGACATGCACACAATGGAATAGCACACGAGTGCACTCGCAGCACTTCAATCTTCTGTAATCGCCACACACACTCTTTCTATTTTACAATCTCACTCTCTTTACCCGTGTAGGGGTGGACAGCTGCACGTGATCGGAGCATCATGCTGCCCTCAGCCCGTCTGTGCCCCTCCTCCTCCGAAAGCCTCCACTTCAAAGTGCTTGTTTTTGTTTTTGCAGTTTTGGTTAAAATATACATTTATTTTTTTGTTTACCGTCACACCATCTGTGGCCACAAATAAAGCCTCATCATCGGACATCATTATATATTTAACGTAAAGCGGCTGTTTTCTTAATTTGCACATGGCACAAATATGCAAATACAAATGAAGTGATAAGAAACCCCCGATAATGAAGAATATGCCTCTTGGGGAGAAAAAAGAAAGAAAACATTGTACATTTATTGGGGCAGAATGCCTGGGCGAGTATTATTGCTTCGTCCCCGGAGTCCTTGTGACTTCAAGTCTCATAGGGTCGATTGGACCTAGCTGGGTTTGATACCTCCTGGCGAGCCGGCCTCCTTTCATGGCTTACCAACCACTCACAAACACATGACCTGAAGCATGTGAGAATCCAGCTGCAGTGAAGGTCGAAGTTATGAACCAAAATATTGGACAAACTAGGAATTCAACCTGATGACGGTGCTGGATGGAAATTACACTTCCATCAGTTGCTGAGGTAATTTAGTTTAGTTAAGTTTTGGACCTACTGACTGACTGTCTTTTTTTCTGTAATCGCAGCAGCTAAAACTATAGTGTAGAAAGTAGGGCATGATCTTCAGTGTCCGTGTATAGCCTTCCATACTTCCCGACATCCTGAAAAGTATTTTATTCTTACATTAAAGAAGCCAATAATGATTTCAGGAAAGTGTAACAACTGGTGTCTTATTGCACTCGACTCAAATGAATGCTGCACAGGAACTAATGTGTTAGGAATGTTCACACTGAGGAATTTTGTTATTTAACTTCTTACATAGCCTCTGTATTTAAAAACATCCGTTTTGGTTGAAAGAACTAAGTTTGTTACGTAACGTCTTACTCTTGTGAGTAAAACTAACTCTACATTGACTTGTGTTTCTCAAGTCCAGTGTGTGTCCATCCACCCTGATCTCCTCCCTATGCACATTTTATAAAAACACATTGTTGTTGAACCTGCATATGTGTGTGCACCCTTAAAAATGCTCCTCATTTACTTTCTATTGGTATTGTTTCTATGGCACCGGCACACGGTTTCAACACATTGCATAACCACCACCACTTGTCTGGCGGCGTGGCTTCCAGGCCTGTGCCACCTAAATATGTGCAAGGCCCATGAATCACCGCCCTGCTGGCTACACGAGGGCTTTTTTCACTGAAAACAGCTGCCGGCTGCTTGACATGACCACGCTGGAAAGAGCAGTGAGATTGAACAGAACATTAAAGCTAAATAAGAAATCACAAGTTAAGCAAGGGCCAGCTCCATTTATTTCTTCTTTTACAATCTTTGAATACAAGCTGTGCATCCTATTTTAGAAAGCACATTCATTTTAATGGCGTTTTGTACATTCGTTTTCAGTTAACAATATGTATACACATTCCACACATTCTTTTAAGATGAGAGAAGGAGGTATCCAGGGGCGGTCGGCTCCTCATCCGTTCATAAGACAGGTAAGGCAGCAGAACTGACGGTAAAGTTTCTTCTCACAGAGACGGTTGGACTTGACCATCGCACAGAACACCTCGTCAGCTGAGAGAGCAGAGAAACAAATCATCTTAAAATAAAATGTAAACTCTCTGTTCCAAGTGTCGACTTGGTTTTAACCTACTTTGTTTGTTTGTTTTTGCTTTCATTTGCTACATTTCCCTTAAGTACCTGGGCATGTGTGTTCCACTAGTCGACACATACTCGGATGCTTAAACCGAATATCACCCAGTTTTAAACTAGAAATAAACGTTGAAATCCCGGTTGATGCTCACTGGTACTGTTGATCCGTGTAACCAGTGTAACCAGTGGCAAGATGTGATTCATGCAACTTGTGTGCCCAGTCCAGATGGGGATCCACGCCTTAAAACATGGCTTTATAGTGCTGCTCGTGGTCAAGAACTCCACAGAATTTAAGTGTTCAAAGCAGATGCAACACAGGAGGTTATTATGCTGGTCCAAACATCAAGTTGATCAGATACATGATAGGGGAAGTTCTCCAGTAAAAGTACAAACAGAAATGAACTGTACATTTAGAAGCTGTCGGGACGTTGTTCAAAGGAGCTTTTATCCTCGAGATTCTCGTGGAGATGCACAAGGAAGCTGATGTATGTTAGAATTTCAGACTCACCATTATTACAGAAGGTATTCACAAGACAAGTCCCGCCGACCAGACCATAACCCTCTTTGCATTGGGTGCAAGTTGTTCCGGGGCCACTGCAGCTCAGACACTTGTCTTCACACCTTGGGGGACAAAGTGAGATGAAAACCAGTAGATTGGAGCTGAAGTCATCAAAATCTGAACCAATAATTTATTAATTCCCTATTGTAGCCGATGTCCACCGAGACTTTATAAAACTGAGGATTTGGTCTATGACCCAATCTGAACTAGTGAACTTATTTCAGGAACTGCTCTCACAGTCTATAGGTCACTGAATGGTTGAACACTTCATTTAACATGTTTTGCTTTTAATGTTCATATCAAACTATTTGGGATAATTTTTCAGCTGAAATAGCAAAGCTGTAAGTAACTAGTATTTATTCTGTAATGTATGGTTAAATGAAATAATCCAGATGAGAGTAGTTCTGCTGCACCTCCTTTCTCAAGAAGCTAAACAAGAGGACGTCAGCTCTCTCTCTCTCCGCTACACTACACTTTGACTCTAGACGTTGACACTGAAGTGTGGTTTCCAGCACGCTTTTCGAAAATGCGACATTAACCCTGGACAGATACAGATGTGAACACTCAGCCACGGACGCAGTAACACACAATGGACCCAGGGACGAACAAGTGATGTTCCTAAGACTGAGAATCGCCATCACCCACCTGTGGCACATCTTATGAGGGACTCCTGCTGCCTCTGCAGAGTAATAGCCAGGAGTACAAGTCCGCACACACCTCCACTCCTGCTGCAGGTGGCCCTCAGCACATTGGATACACTCCTTCTTACCGGCCCCTAGAAAAAACAGATAACATCATGTCACGCGAGGTGACAATATTATCAGGAGCAAACAGTGCTTTTGGAAAGACGTGATACAAATGTATATTCTCACCTATAACTGAATCTCTTCAACAGGTTTTCTTTAAATTACCTGCCAACGAACTACTGACCTGTACAAGTCCTACAAGAGGAATGGCATGGGCTGCAGGTCATCTCTTCCACCTGGAAAAAGGTCCCATCGGTGCATTCAGGAACACAGGTCATCCCTGCCAGACTATAAACAGAAAATCATCGATACAGAAATGTGTTTTCAACCAAAGTCCAGAGATACATGTACATGGCAATCTCACTTTCCTTACATACCGGTAGCCTTCACAGCAGGCAGTGCATCGGTCGGCATAGCTCAGGCATCTCATACAGGTGCCATGACACTTGAGACACTGTCTCTGATCTGGTATAGACAGCATGCATATGCATCAATATACTGGTGGAAACAACAATAAACAGTAACACAATTAGCTCATTGTTTGCAGTCCAATTACCAACATGAGAGACAAGGCTAGAGTTGCAGTTGGGAGTCAACATATATAACATGTGAATACAGAATCTGTAGCAAAGCAACAGATTTACTACCAGACCCCCAGGAAACATTCAGAACTGTCCATCATCTTCTTTCAAATAGCTGGGGTTGCATGTAGTCAGTGCCCTGTCTACATTCACATATGTGTGTACTTCATCTGCAAAAAGGTACAACAGATGATTTACTTTCTTTTCATTTGGAGCAAGCAAGGAAGTCCTCAATCTAATCATCTGCTCCACCATACAAAGATCTCTGCACTGCGGGTTTCAGTCTGGTTCAGTGGCCTCTCAGATACTCTGGCTCCAAGGCTGCTGGGGAAAGCTCTTCTCTGAATAGCTGCACTTAGCGTACCCTCAGACTGGCTGACAAAACCAACTGCTGCCCTCTGGGAGGCGCTACAAGCACTCTTCGGTTTCTCACCTTAAAACACTGCTTTGCCATTTGGGAATCAACCCCCCGGCACACACTGGACACTCATTGACTGTGTATATGTTGTCTTGTTGCTCTCTGCTGGAAATTAAATAACATTTGCGGATGTAGGATGTGTGTGTGTGTGTGTGCGTGTGCGTGTGCGTGTGCGTGTGTGTGTGTGTACATGACAAGCGACAGGTGCATTTATCTCAGATGCTGCTTACATTGTATTGGGCTTTTTGGATGATTGCTGACCTGCTTTTTATGTTGTTTTGTTATTCTACTGATTGCTTGGTGCATGTGATGCAAGGACATTTCTATGAGATTGGAAAAGGGAATTTTATCTTATTTGATTGAATATAAGCAGAATAATATTCCCTGTAACTGGCAGACTGTTATAGGTTATTTGCGCTGTAATTACCTTAATTTAGTGAGGGTTGTCTGTGCTATCTTCCCCTTTAGTAATCCCCATCATGCCCACATATTGATTTCAAGCCAAAGTAAGTCAGCAGTCCGTCATCAACAAGTTACAACTGTTGCAACTAGCATACAAATATGGATAATGAACAAAAGAATATAATTTTGACAGTTAGATTTTTTTGAACAGGAGCTAAACATTCAAACATTTGAACTACATAGAGCCCAACACCCTTATAACTCGATACCCCCCCCCCAACTCATCCATTGGTTAATACGAAATAAAACTGATCATATATAATCAAGGTCCATTAAAAAAAATTGTTGACAACCCCCTGATCTAGATAACCGTTACATATCGGAAATATCAGAAAAGACCAACTGAATGTGGCCCACACTGTGGACGTGTTGACTTACTGTCATCAGCAAAGTAACCCGGGGGGCAGGTATTGCTGCAGCTGGAGTTGAGTGTGTTGAGGTGAAGACCTTTTCGACAGGAGAGGCAGTCAGTGTCTGACCGCCCAACGCATCCCTCACAGCCTTTATAGCAGCGTCGACAGCGTCGAGACGCTGCGTCTCCATAGTGGCCAAGAGGACAGCGGCTCACACAGCTTCTGCACACAGAGATACGATGGTGCAAAGAGAGTTAAAATATGCACTAGTTTGTATTGGTGGATATAGAGATTTTTTTTACTTGATGTTGCATCAATATCTAACTACATTTAACACAATTTGATAACAGAATGGTGAAAAATGTCACAAAACCAACCATCAAACGAATGTTCCCTTTTTAAAAGTCCTTCAGATGTATCTCTTCCCCTTTAAATAGGATCGGGGTCACACAACCAAAACATTGAAGTGGACTTATTGCTTCTCATTTCCATCTCCATATTTAGATTCTGTCACACCACTGCAGTAGCTTACATTTGTATAAATGTTAAACTGCCTCTTAAGGTAGGCCCTGAGTTCACTCTGTCAGAAACAAACCACTGTAGCTCATGGACATTCCAGAGGATAGTTCCACCAACAGGGCTCATGCCGGGTCTTAAACATGTCGGTCCTAACTTGCCGTTCCAAGTCCGACCTAATATTTCCGTTTGTGCATTGACTTCGCGATGCTTTTGTGTGAACGCAGCATGACACGGCGAAGAAATGTCGGCAGCCAATTTTTTGACGACCGACAAAAACGGCCCGACATTGCTAGTGTGAACCGATTTATACTGTGTGTGTCTCTACCCCTGCTGAACCCCTGAGAGTGACTCGCCGAACCCCTGGGGTTCGATCGAACCCAGGTTAAGAATCACTGGACTAGGCTGTGTTGAGTCCTCTGGATGTGGCATGAATAAACCAAAACGTTTGTATGTGGCTGTTGTTCGCCTTAAAAAAAAGAACTGAATCTTTTCTTGTTTTTTTCTCTTTCTGCTAAAGTAAAAAGCAAACTAGATACATTTTCTTTCGCAAATTAAATAGCACTTCACGGGAGACATTCCAGACAGACTGAGCTGCTGGTTTAGTGTCCATGTTTTTTTAAGGTAAATAAAATCCTTGGAAACATAATGGTGTTCACAATGGTCAGAAGTGAGTCTGAAGCCTGATGTTTTTAATTATTTTACATATGCTTATTTAATTATTTGACACCTCTACCACGTTTAACATAAACACCTACCATATATGGGTGATCAGTGGTTTGATCCCTGGCTAGCCTATGTCAATGTGTCCCTGGGCATACGGTGTATGAAATATTAGTTACTCCTGACGGGCAGGTTGAAAAAGTATATATACTGTATATTATACACATCTATATGACGAAATGTATGAGAGGTATGCTTTAAAGTTGCGTTCTATAAAATCTTAACAATCAGCTGAAGGAAGCAGAAATGGGGGAACTGCAAAGTCGTGACAATCCTAAACAGCTTGTCAAAGAGAATGTGATTTTCCCATATTCAGCTTGACGGTTTCGGACTTTCTACTTATCTGGTTCCACTTCCTTCCGTCAACTCTTACCTGCCACTTGTCAAGCTGCCTGAGCTGAAGTGGACACAGTTGAGGCAGTGTTCAGTCCCTGGTCCGTCACAGCCCTGGTCTCCACATTCAATGTGGCATGGTCCTTGAGGAGCAGCACATTGATTGTGATCAACAACACCATCATCATCATCATCATCATCGTACCAGTGAAAACGGCTAATAACTCTCTTTTCGAATCATGGTACATTCATTATACTGTCACTATTTCTAGAGTCGATGAGGAAATATTATAAAGTAATTCATTTTAGATTTGATAGTTTTCAGTCCTTGGACTTGGAATGCAACATGACTATTTTGGTATTTCAGTCAAAATATGAAAGTTAAGAGAAAAAAAATGCACTGCTTTGATTATCTCACCATTGTATTCATCTTCCTCCTCCAGCTCAGGCTCCTCTAGGATCTCATCTGGGATCTCCAACATCCTTGAACGAGAGTGCTGAGCACTGTGGGGCTGGTAAGGGTTCTGAGATGTGCCATAAAGGATCAGTGTCCATTCTTTTAGGTTTCCTGTGCCAAGTAACAATAATATTAATAATAACAAAGCTGTTTTTAGGTTACTCTGGATAAGGACATCAGCTTAAATTGTGGTGGTTATGCTTAATGTATGGACCTTACCCAGCACCTTAGGGTTGCGTAGCTTTGATGGTAAGTCAACAACCTCCAGAGTCCATATGCCGTCTGCCCTCTCACCCCAGAAATGAACCGTCATGAACGCCCAGTTCCTAAAGCCCTCATTGGAACTGTCAAACAACCTGGGGATGAATAAAGTAAAATCTAATCTAATCTTATCTACACACATCTTCCAACTCATCCTTCATTTGACCTTGATTTCCCTTGATCAAACCATCTATACCTTCAAACTCTACCTTTATTTCAATTTCTACCACACATCTCCTAAGTTTCGTGGCTGCATCTTGCACGGTTGAGAAGCTTTCGTAGCCACGCCGTCTGTCCGCAGACAGACAGACAAATACGATCGGCAGGCAAAGTACTCAAACCGGCTTCTTACATGACATTACATGTCATTTAGCAGACGCTTTTATCCAAAGCGACTTACATTAAGTGCATTCAACCAAGAGTACAAACTAAGAACACGGTCGTTCCCACTACAGTGGGTGTCTCCAGGACCCCATTTAGCCACGATGTCATGTTGTCGTCAAGACAAGACAGTGTTTCCCTGTGTTTCCTCTGTTTCCCTGTCCTTCTGTCTCCTGTGTGTTTACCCTGTCTGTCTAGGGCTCACCAAGAAGGTGTGGCTGTCTCCTCCCTCCCCTGGGCGGTGATTGCCAGAGCAGCTGTGACTGATCATCAATTAGGACGCTGGCTACTTAAACTGCCCTCATACCCCTTTATGTTGTTGGATCGTTTGTTTCTCTCCTGTTGCCAGACTGTGGTTCTGCTCAGTGAACAATTAAAAGAAACCTTTTTATTTGGAAAGAAAGACTCCTTGTGCTGCTTTTGGGTTCCTGCCTTGCTCACCCCTTAACAGAACGATCCAACCAAAAGAATGGACCCAGCTGACAAGGAAGATTTTCAAAGGGCAGTTGCTGGCCATGGAAATTTATTAGGACGACACCAGGAGGCAATACAAGAGCTTTTGGATGACAGCAGAACCACAAAGACCCAATTGTCGGAGATTCAAGGATTTTTGGACACTGTCAGCAGTCAATTCAATTCAATTCAATTCAGTTTATTTGTATAGCCCAATTTCACAAATTACAAATTTGTCTCAACATGAACATCCACCCTGCCCCACAACCTCACCCCACATCCCAAAACTCCCCCAAAAAAACCTTCAGGGGAAAAAAAAGGGGAAAAAGGGAGGAAGAAGAGGGGAAAAGGAGGATCCTAGGCTCAGGGGATAACAGAGATAAGGGATGATGTAGACAAGTACACATTCAATGAGAGTGACAGAGTTCAATGAATATGACAGGTAAATGAATAGTTCATATTAGGCATACGATCCCACAGATGGATCATGGTGATCCATCAGGTGGGGGAGGAGAGGAGGAAGTGGCGGAGTCTCAACAGGACAGTGGTCTAGCAGACAGGGGATCAGGCAGGCAGATCAGCAATTCCCTAGGATGATAGATCATAGCGTCCCCGAAACCCATGAAGGGAAAGTCAAAAAAGGACTTCTGAAAGGTGAGGTAGGAGAAATGAGAAGCATTGAGGATGAAAGAAAGATGGAGGAGAGAAAAAAAAGGAGAGAAAGAAAACGGTGGGCATCCTAAACGTCCCCGGCTAATATCAAGGGCAAGCCTATAGCAAGGGGCTGGACCAGGGCCTCCCTGAGCAAGCCTCAAGGAAAAAAGCTGTCTCAAGCTCTACTAATTCAGTCTACTGTGTCTGAAGGACTGACTGAGGGAGACTGAAGTTATAAAAGAGTGGAATATAGATGAATTTGATAACTGAATTCTCTTTTTTAAGACTTCTACTTTTAACTTTTTAAGAACTAGTAGTAGTGAAAGCTCTCTTAAGTGGCAATATGGCAATATGGTAAGACATTATAACAAGCGAAAGCATAGCCGTGGAAGGCTTTGAGAGGGCCAACGAGCTGAACTGTTTTTTTCATTTTTTCAGGTTGTTCGGTTCCCCTCCCCTCGTCACCACCACACACCACACCAAACACCTCCTCCCCTCTGTCCCCTGCCTGGCTGCATGCACCCCGAGCCCTCAATGGGCCCCTCCCCTCCTCCCCATCTCTCTGTGACCTCTGACAGGTGGTGAGAAGACAGCTGAAACTACACCAGCGCAGAGGAGAGGGTCTTGGCCCACCTCCCCCGCAGGGGTGAATCATCATTGGACCCTCTGGCTGCTGCTTACCAGCCTCATGTGGGAGTGGTGCCATCATCCATCTACTGTGAACTCAGGCTCAGTCGCACCTGGATGGAACCGATGTTCTGTGAGAGTTCTTTGACTTCTCCAGTGCATTTAACACCATCCACTGCTGCTGGTCACTACCTCAAATGCAGACTCACCACTGTTCTGATGGGGCAAGTGCTGTCTCACAGGTGGTCAGTGATGTTGGAGCCCACAGGAGCGGTTCCTCTTTCCTTCAAACCACCAGGCACAGTGACTTCCAGTACAACTCCTTGTTATGCCATCTGCAGAGACTCAGATCAACACGGAGCTGTGTCTGGTGCAAAGGGATGGATGATTGAGGAGGTACAGGGGGCAGTAGTGAGTGACTTAGTGAAAAGCAGTGGAAGACCTGTGAAGAAAGTGGGCCAAGACCAGAGAGATGGTGGGTGGTGGACTTCAGAGGAAGACCAGATCTACACCTCTGAGTGTCCTGAAGGGACGTGGACATCATGGAGGATACAAGTGGACGGGAAGTCGACAGCCGAGCCAACTGGAGGCTGGAAGCCAACATCGTCAACGTGAACAAGAAGGGATGCTATAAGCCTTTTCTCTGAGAGCTTTTCCTGGAGAGCGTGTGCAGCAAGATGCTGGAGTTATTCTTGCTCAGTGTTGCCTACCAGTCGTGTGCTCGCGCTTGTTGTCTCGGCTGGAGGCAACTCGAGCGGGGAGCAGCACTGGTTAACTAGGACTGCTGGCTAACACTGGTTACTGCCGCTAGCTGCAGCTGGATGGTGGAGCAGGGTGTGGAGAGGGGGTCGTTGAAGAAACTGGTGTCTGTGTGACCATGGACCTCTCCACCACCACTCCTACAGGGACAGAGGAGTACTTTCTCCAGACTCCTCCTCACGCCTCCGCAGAGATACAGGAGAGAGAACATTCCTGCTTCCTGCCGTGAGGCTTACAACACAGTTCACCTTGCCAGATCACCCTAACCCTTCTTATTTTTTTTTTTTTTTTTTTTCCTGATGAAACTTCCATTTTTCAAATTTAAATAATAAAATCTATCTATCTATCTATAATCTATCTAAATTTTAAAGAATTTTGATTTACTGATTTGCTGGAGCAGAGTGCATAGCAGATAGTGCATCTGTCTCTTTAGTTCTTTTTAGTGAGTGGTGAGAACCACGAGCTGCAGCATTCTGGACCCAAGAGATTTATTAGAGCAGCCTGCTAATAAGGAGTTGCAGTAATCCAGTCTCGAAGTAATCTCAAGCGTAAACATTTTTCTGCATCTTTTTTGCATCTTTTGTGCCTGATTGTTTACTGATATTTGAAATAGATGAAAGAATGCAGTCCTTGATTTGCTTTTTACGGGAGTTAAAGGACAAGTCCCATCAAAGATAACGCCAAGATTCTTATGCCAGGGCAATGCTACAGACAGAATCCACATCACCAGATATCTCTGAGGTGCTCAGGGCCGTTAAAATTAAAAGTTTTTTTTGAGTTTAAGTTTAACAGTTGTTGGTCATCCATTCATGTTTATATGTTTAAGACACTTTGAATTTTACAGAGTTGGATAAATGATTTAAACCAAATTATGCCGTGCTGAAAATGCCAACGACTGCTCCAGTCTCACAGAGAGAGTCCTTTATCTGCTGCCATTAAGAGGTCATTTGTAATTTTCACCAGTGCCGCCTCGGTGCTGTGTGTTTTCTAAATCCTGATTCCTTGAAGGGAGTGGCCTGTGTGGCACAGTTGAGAGACACATTGATAATATCTAATAGAGCCAAGCAAAGGCAAAAAGCAAAGGCCTCAGCCAGATCGGGATGGGGTCAAGAGACAGGTGTTAGGTAGTTCAGTTGAAAATAATTGAAAATAATTGGTGGGAGTAAAAAACTTCAAATATACACCCAGGGCATACAGGCATACAGCGGTTTCTACTTGGAGGACAGATTGGACAGTGGTTATGGGCAAGAGATTATTATTATTCTTGTCCTAAATAAAAAATCTTTTTCATTAAAAAGAGTTCATAAGTATTACCACTAAGGTTTATGGAGGAATGCGCTGCTCCACAGAGACTGTCAGCTGTCAGGGCTACAGTGCTGAAACCTGGGGTTGTTTTTTTTTTTTTTTATTATTGATGAGTACAGGCTGCTCTCTGCATTACGGAGGGCCTTCTTATCTCAAACTAAGCCGGATTCTTCGAGAGATGACGCCCGCCCCCATGCTTCAAGCTGCTGACGCTGCTTTCGTTTCTTGGGGGTATGGTTGTGAAGGGGAGCAACCCCTCCTCTCTCCTCTCTTCTCTTCAGAGGGGCCATCGAGTCCAGTGTCATTATGATCAATCTGGGACTAAAGTTAGACAGACCAGGAGCTCTGTGTTATATTGAGACGGTATAAAATCAAAAAGGAATCGCTTCTTTAAGTTTAGCCACAGCACTCCATGAGTATCTAGTGTAGTAAAAAAACTTTGACTAACGGAGTACACCGGTAGTAAAATTCAAAAGTTAGTTGTATGTTGTGGTGAAGAAGAGGAGATTCTGTGGGGAAGGCTCAAATGCTCAATGTCAACGCCATAAGTAAGAACAAGATCAGTCTATAAATTCTATTGAATATAAACTCTGAATATGGACCTGGTGGTAGTACAGAATCACAAATCAATTGGCTGTAGTGTTTTCCTTGGATGTGAAGACTAGACTAAGAACCTTTCTTCAAATGAGGTGGTAGTAAATTTTGGTTGAGGGATGGTTACTACTCCACTCCCTCGACTCGTGCCTCGGAAATGTGAGTATTATATGACTTGGAGGAGTCGATTCATAGATGACAGAGATAGAATTTACATTTTAATTTAATAACATTATTTTGTTTGTTGCACTGCTGTGTTGTTAACTTGTAAGTATAAGGTGTGTACGACCTCCTTCTTGCTACTTTTTTTTTATTTAAATTGTGGCCGTGGGACAGACAAGAAGGGTGTTAAACTACAACTCTGCTCCCGGTTCGTCCAGTGATCAACTTGTCATATTCGCAGAAATGAGCGCTCCGTCCAGCGTGGGATGAATGCCGTCTCTCCTCATCAGATTGTCTCGTAGCCCACATATCGCTGCTGGGCACCACCGACACAGCCAGGTTGAGAGCGACATTTTGGCTATACAATTCGTCTGTCTGCAAAATGCTCCATCCCCCGCTCCGCCTCAGGTAATCAAGGAATCACCTGTGCCACCTCCTGAACCTTATGCTGGAGATCTGGGGAGGTGCAGAGGATTCCTACTCCAGTGCTCACTAGTGTTTTCTCGCCAACCGTTCACTTTCACGTCCGATGAGGCTAAGATCTCTTATGTTACGGGACTACTAAGAGGAAGAGCATTAGACTGGGCTGAGTCTGTATTGGGAGATGGAGGAATCAGTGGGTATTGCTTTGACCGTTTCATGAGTGAACTAAAACAAGTTTTTGATCATCCTGTTTGTGCTGAAGATACTTCTAAACGTCTGCTTAATTTAAGACAGAACCAAAGGAGTGTTGCAGATTACTCTGTGGAGTTCCGCATTGTGGCAGCGGGGTCCGGATGGGGCGACAAGGCTCTACGAGGAGTTTTTCTGCACGGTTTGTCTGAGCGACTCAAGGATGAACTCGCGGTTCATGATGTGGCCGACTCCCTAGACATGGTGATCAATCTGGCGATAAAGTTAGATAATCGTATTCGAGAGAGGCCGGGAGAGGAACGACCGGCCCACTCTTCTGGGAGCGTCCATGCCACCACATTTTTCGAGAGACCTTGCACCGGATTCTCTAACAGCCATGACCCAATACTCAGTTCCTCGATGCAGCCTGAGGAGCCCATGCAGGTTGGCCGAGCTTCAATCTCTCAATCTGAACGCCAGAGAAGGATCAGAGCGGGTGAGTGCATCTATTGTGGTAGGATTGGACATTTTCTTGCTGCGTGTCCGCTCCGCCCAAAAGACAGGGCTCACCAGTAGCCGTGGTGGTCCTGGCGAGCACATTAGAATACCCCTGCAAATTCAGATCCAGAACTCAAGTCCCAGCCAGACTGTCTTAAACAGCTCACTCTCCCCTTATTAGCTTTGATTGACTCTGGTGCTGAGCAGAGTTTTCTGGACACAGAGGTAGTTTCCCAGGCGGGCATCACAACGGAACCTCTGGATCCTCCAGTCAGAGTTTGTGCATTAGACGGCAAGTCTCTAGCTTTGGTCACTCACCGCACTGAGCCCCTGTCCCTCATTTTGTCTGGTAACCACCGTGAGTTAATTCAGTTTTTTGTTTTTTCTGCTCCTAAGACACCTAGTTCTCGGACATCCATGGCTGAAGCAACACAACCCCCACATTGACTGGACAACAAGTAGGATCATTGAATGGAGTAATTTCTGTCATTCATCCTGCCTGCAGTCCGCGTTGCCTCCCCAAGATCTGCTGTTCTGGACCTGTCGCTTGTGCCTACGGAGTATCATGACCTCGGCGAGGTATTCAGCAAGGAGAGGGCACTCTCTGCCACCCCATCGCCCTTACGACTGTGCTATCGAGTTGCTACCGGGTACCACGTTTCCCTCAAGTCGCTTGTACAACTTGTCACGACCAGAGAGAGAGACAATGGAGACATACATTAATGACTCACTGGCTGCTGGCATTATCAGACCATCCTCCTCCCCTTTAGGGGCAGGATTTTTCTTTGTCAGCAAGAAGGACAAGTCTCTCCGCCCTTGTATAGACTTCCGTGGCTTAAACAACATCACTGTTAAGAACAAGTACCCTCTACCATTAATCAGTTCTGCCTTCGAACCCTTACAGGGAGCCACCATCTTCAGCAAACTGGACCTAAGGAATGCATACCATTTGGTGCGAATTCGTAAGGGAGACGAGTGGAAGACTGCCTTCAATACACCACTGGGCCACTTCGAATACCTGGTAATGCCTTTCGGACTAACAAATGCACCTGCAGTTTTTCAAGCACTGGTTAATGACGTTTTGAGAGATTTTTTGAACCGCTTTGTCTTTGTGTATCTTGATGACATTTTGATTTTTTCCCGGGACCGCTCAGAACATCAACATCATGTCCGCCAAGTACTACAGAGACTGTTGGAGAACAAGTTGTTCGTGAAGGCAGAGAAATGCAAGTTTCATGTCAACTCTGTTGGATTCCTCGGCTACATCATCGAGAGTGGGCAGGTGAGGACCGACCCAGAGAAGACCAAAGCGGTGGCAGAGTGGCTTGAACCCTCCTCCAGGAAGATGTTACAACGGTTTCTTGGGTTTGCCAACTTTTACCGTCGGTTTATCCGGGATTACAGTAGGATTGCGGCCCCTTGACAAGACTCACCTCTTCTGCTGTTCCTTTCCGGTGGTCTGCTGAGGCGGCTCAAGCTTTTGCCTTATTAAAGGACCGCTTCACTTCTGCACCAATTCTGGTGCAACCCGACTCTACGCGGCAGTTTGTCGTTGAGGTTGATGCGTCGGACATTGGGGTGGGGGCTGTTCTCTCCCAACACTCCGGACCTGGCCAGAAATTGCACCCATGTGCTTTCTTTTCTCAACGCTTGTCTCCAGCAGAGAGCAACTATGATGTGGGTAACCGCGAGCTATTGGCGGTGAAGTTGGCTCTGGAGGAGTGGAGACACTGGCTTGTAGGATCGGAGACCCCTTTCATCGTATGGACAGACCACAAGAATCTGGCCTACATCCAGTCAGCTAGACGGCTGAATTCCCGCCAGGCCCGGTGGGCATTATTTTTTGGCCGCTTCAACTTTACCATCACTTACCGCCCTGGTTCAAAGAACATCAAGCCCGATGCCCTGTCTCGCCAGTTTGCCTTTGAGGAGACCCCGAGTGGGCCCGACACCATTCTGCCTGCATCATTGGTTGTGGGAGCTCTAACCTGGGAGGTGGAGTCAGTGGTCCGTGAGGCGCAAAAGGAGGAACCAGATCCGGGCACAGGACCTGCAAATCGGTTGTTTGTTCCTGAGGCTGCTCGCTCTCAGGTTATGCAGTGGGGACATAACTCTCGATTCGCTTGTCACCCAGGGATTAGTCGGACGTTGTCCCTCCTCAGACGACACTTCTGGTGGCCCTCCATGGGTAGCAACACTAAGGAATACGTCCTTGCCTGCTCTGTTTGTGCTCGGGCTAAGGCCTCATCAACCACCTATAGGGTTGCTCCGCCCCTTGCCAACGCCTGGCCGTCCTTGGTCTCACATCGGCGTGGACTTTGTCACCGGTCTCCCTGTTTCTGATGGTATGACCACGATACTTACCATTGTAGACCGGTTCTCTAAGGCCGCCCACTTCGTTGGTCTTCCCAAGCTCCCTTCAGCTCATGAAACAGCAGTCCTCTTGACAAACCATGTCTTCCGCCTTCATGGCATTCCATTAGACATCATCTCAGACCGTGGCCCTCAGTTCATCTCTCAAGTTTGGAAAGCATTCTGCCACGCTCTGGGAGCAACTGTCAGTCTGTCGTCTGGTTTCCATCCACAGACCAATGGACAGACTGAGAGAGCAAATCAAGATCTGGAGTCCGCCTTGCGCTGTGTTGCCGCTTCTAATCCTACTTCCTGGAATGCTCACCTAAGTTGGATTGAATATGCACACAACTCACTCTCCTCCTCTGCCACAGGTGTTTCTCCATTTGAGGTTTCATTAGGCTATCAGCCTCCACTGTTCCCGGCACAGGAGGAGGAGTTGGCTGTCCCATCGGTGCAACATCATCTTCGACGCTGTCGCAAGATTTGGAGAGACACCAGGGCAGCGCTGTTAAAGACAACCGAGAGAAACAGGAGGACTGCTGATCGTCACCGAACCCAGGCACCAGACTACGCTCCAGGTCAGAAAGTTTGGTTGTCTTCAAGAGACATTCCATTGAAGGTTGACTCTAAGAAATTGGCACCACGCTTCATTGGACCGTTTGTGATTGAGAGCATCATTAACCCCTCCACTGTCAGACTCATCCTTCCCAAGGCTCTCCGGGTTCACCCATCCTTTCATGTCTCCCGACTGAAACCGGTCCTCACCAGTCCTTTGGTCCCTCCAACCAATCCCCCTCCTCCCGCCCGGGTCATTGACAACCATCCAGCATATACAGTCAAACGACTACTTGATGTCAGACGACGAGGCCGGGGTTTTCAGTATTTGGTTGATTGGGAGGGATACGGCCCAGAGGAGAGGTCCTGGGAACCCCGTTCCCGTATCTTGGATGCGGAGTTAATTCGAGATTTTCGCAAGACTCACCCTGTCAAGCCCAGAGAGTCGCCTGGAGGCTCCCGTTGAGGAGGGGGTACTGTCATGTTGTCGTCAAGACAGTGTTTCCCTGTCCTTCTGTCTCCTGTGTGTTTACCCTGTCTGTCTATGGCTCACCAAGAAGGTGTGGCTGTCTCCTCCCTCCCCTGGGCGGTGATTGCCAGAGCAGCTGTGACTGATCATCAATTAGGACGCTGGCTACTTAAACTGCCCTCATACCCCTTTATGTTGTTGGATCGTTTGTTTCTCTCCTGTTGCCAGACTGTGGTTCTGCTCAGTGAACAATTAAAAGAAACCTTTTTATTTGGCAAGAAAGACTCCTTGTGCTGCTTTTGGGTTCCTGCCTTGCTCACCCCTTAACACACGATGCCTCACATCACTGTCGTGGCTGGTAATCACAGACAATGCAGCTCTTATCTACTCTGAAACATTTAAGAACATATTGTGTACATTTCTTTATCAGTTTTTATAAATACTCTAGTTAGTATTTACAGAACATATATACCTAATATTTTGAACAACCCTACCCCTAACCCTTCCCAGCCTGCATGCATGAAGTGCACCACCAACAGTTTAGGGATGATAAAATCCAGTTAGGTACATCCAAAAACAAGTTTTAAAACAATGTAACAGCAGCATGTCACAGTTCAGCTCAAACCCTCCTCACTCCACCCTCGTCAGTCCAACTTCCTTCACCTGTTCCCTCACCTGCCTCTGATCACCAATCAAGTCCCTATTTAGGCTCCTGCCGTCCAGACACACCTTGCCAGTGTTCTTGTTCGCTCCTCGTTTTTTTTTATGCCAGACTCTCCAGCACTCTCTCACGGACTGATCTCCTGTCACTGACCCTGCCTGCCCCTGTTCATTGTGCCTTTCCTTTCCCGGTAAACCCACCTGCCTTTTGATCCCGACTCTGTCTAACTCCGCCTGCTGTTTTGGGAGGTTCAAAATAAAGCTTGTAGATCTCTGGAAACGGGTGTGTTACATTTAGGTTCATAAACTAACTGGTACACAGCATGTGCCTGATGGATGATAGAGGTCTAGATCGTGGTCCATGACTACGACCAACTATTCATACACTTAGTCATATTCATTGAATGTGTTGTTACTCTGTAATGACTCTTCCTGGTCACATGACATATATTGCTTCTGTCCATCTGGGGAGAGGGATCCTCCTCTGTTGCTCTCCTGAAGGTTTCTTCCTTTTTTCCCTGTGAAAGGATTGTTTGGGAGTTGTTCCTGATCCGATGTGAGGTTTTGGGACAGGGAGGTCGTACGTGTACAGATTGTAAAGCCGTCTGAGGCATATTTGTGATAATGGACTTTACAAAATAAACTGAATTGAATGTCTTGCCGACAACAATCTTCCATTTACTTTGGTTAATCCACAGACCTTACTGTGAACTGTTTCCAATAGGAATAGATGCAAGTGGGGAATTTGGTATAACTGACAATGTGGTGTTGATATCGGACCTGCAGTGTTGCTCTCACCTCTTGGCCAGCAGCTGTGATCTCGTCCCAGACGGAGAGATGAGGTTGATCTCCATGTCTCCTCGCCGTGGGTGGACGATCAGGACCTTGACCACCACATGCTCGAGGTGGTCCACGTGCTGGTTAGGTTCTTCTGAACACCCAGAGCTGGTAATACTGCTGTTCATACTGTGACCAGCATGGATGTACCTGGGACCGCCATAAGCATTGTGCAATTAGATAAATGTTAGAAAGGATTTTCCTCTACTGATCTACAGCACTGTGCATGTGACTTCTGCAACAGACTTGATACAAACGAAATAAACCAAAGCAAAAAGCTTCGAGAGGAAAGTAATAATCGTAAGCTATCGACCTTAAGAGCACAGATGCAATCCTGAGACCAATATACACTTCACACCTACAAATGATGTCAGTGAAAATCTGAACCTTGACTTTCTGCCAAGAATGCAGCCACATCTCACTGCTGTTATAAGGACTGAGTAGCTTGTAATAATGGTGCTCCATACTGCCAGAGTATCCAGCACAAGACAACCATGACATGAGCCATCTCCAGATTTAACAAAGCATGTATAGACTAGTAGGCACAAGTCTATGAGCCATCCAGTATTTTTGCAAGAGTAAACGGCTAGTCTACTGACAAAATCTCCATTAATCTGAGGTTGAATTTCTTTTTTCTTCCTGAAATAAGCTTTGACAGGTAGGCTGAACCCCAGACGCACACTGTCTGGTCCTGTTTTTAAAAACAGCAACCACCATGTTCTGGGGTGTTGTGGTTGGCCTTGTTTGATCGTTCTCAACCTGAAGCCAGAAACCTCTTTAATCTCTGCAGAAAGTAAACGTTCAGCTTCATACCGCACCTGCCTACAGTTCACCTCACCTGGAGCGCTGCACAGACTTCCGACTGCAGGTGTGCTGAGGAGGAACAGTCCTCCACTCTGAAGCCTCCAGCACCAAGGCCTCGGCATCCACAAGGCCAAAACCATACAGGTGGCTGACTGTGAGAAAAGACACAATCTGACTACCAGACAAAGGTAAGATCAAAACTGAGACTTTCTTTAATTATCTAAGGCTTCAGTTTTGTTGAAAGTACTTTCACTATAAAAGAGTAAATGTATTATGTGAGTATTAGAAGCAGAACGCAGTGTACCTCTGAGTCCTGCAGCATTGGTCTTCCAGTCATCGGCTTTCAGGTGGACTGGTCTGGATGTCTTCACCAGAAGATGTTGCACATCCCTCCATGTCAGCAAAAGGCTGGAGGAACCAAAGACACTGTTCATCTCAGTTGGCCAGACAGAGCAACTCATGAACTTTATTTGTCTTTGTTTGATGAGCCTTTGATTGTTAAAGTAAAATCTCTTTAATTTAACCAGGTTTGCAGAAATGCCCTGTGTGTTTATTGAAGACTGTTCCGTTGATCAACGTTAGCTCTACAGTCAATTTAAACATCTAGAAGGATCGCCTTAATTGTTGACATGAGGCTTAAAGAATTGGACTGGTTGTATGCTTTTCCTATTGTTAACAAATCCCATGAAAACACCAGAATCAACAATGAATGTATCCTACAAACAATAATGGTGTGTATATTTAAAGCTTGATATATTGTATTCCTCTGTGCCAGAGCTGCTTACAACTGCTGTATGAAATTACTTCCTTACTTTATGCATATTTATTTGTATTTGGCAGCCATGCTTAAAATATTTACATTTTCAGTAGGAACCAATGGTCTTGGAGCTAGGTGCCACATATAAGGCATTGATTACACGACTTCTTTCTTAAAACATCAATGAAATAGTGCATGATTATGAGATATGAGTTTACAGTTGCTCCTCTGCATTGTGCAGGTTGGTTTATGCCATCAACACATACTTGCATGCGTGTCGCCTGCACGCCATCTGTGGAGGCTCCATGCGCACAAATAACAAAGCTTAAAGGAAAGGGAGTTGCCTACATTTTTTTTACTTTGACCTTACATTCAGTTAAATGGAGTCACAATCCATGCTGAAGATTAATTTTGTCACACGCATGTGTCGTGGAAAATAAAATGGGGGCATCACTTAACCGTAAGCGGATTGTGAACATCACAAAAAAAGAAATCACACTAACTTTTCATTAAGGGAAGTCTTATGGTAAAAGGAAAAACTCTGGAAGTTCAGAGACACATTTGGGAAATGTCCTGCCAACAAAAAATTGGAACAAATTCAGAGAAATTCTATTTTTGTCTGCGTAACTATGCAGTTTCTTGATAAGACCGTCTTGAGAGCAGAGGACCTAAACAGATATAATGGAAAGACAGATGCAAAAGAGGAGGGGAGAACAGAGGAATGAGGGCACAATCACACCAGACGCGACTTTTAAAAGCGCAGCCGCACCAAAAACGCCTTGGCAAAAGCGTGCTGGGCAAAACAGCGCGGTGCGCCTGTGGAGCAGGAGTAGTGTTTAGATTTAGAATTATAAAGCTCTTCGTAATTAAATACCGCTAATATGAGGTTTTCGTCAGGAAAACAGGAAGGAAAGCCTCCTGCTTGATTCGATTGGCTGCATTGGCCGAGTGTGACATTGATGAGCGGTGCGCCTCCGCGCCTCGCGCTTAAAGTTGAGAATATTTAAATTTTTGACCGCACCTGAAAAACGCAAGAAAAATGCGCCGTGTGGCATTTAAAAGGCGCGTCTGAAAGTCGCGCCGTACCATAGGGAATCAATGGTTTTGCGGGCGACGCGTTTTTGAGAGGCGCGTCTGGTGTGATCGAGCCCTGAGGCAGTAAACGCCCAAACTTGACTGACTTGGCCTCTAGAGCGAGGGCTATGACTCCAGCCACAATGGGGGCAGAGACGGATGTGCCAGTATGACCATCAGTGCAGAGGTGCCGGAGGTCGGTGGTTACCTTCAAGGGATCACAAACACAGTTTAGTTTCCATCAGGTTAAAAGCGGGCGGAAAACCAAATCTCCAGGTTCTTAGAACATCTTTAAAAAGAGACTTCACATGATTTAGAAATGAGAAATGCAAAGCGCTTGTCTGACTCGGACATGACTTCTACTGTAGACAGGGGGATAAACCCTCCTGTGTCAGTCGCCCTTCTATCCAATAAGTCATGCAATGAATTTGTATCCATCTGTACTCACAAATTTGTTAGCAATTCTGACATGCTGTCAGTTCCTCGATATCTGGTAAAGGGTCTGTATTGTCCTTTAATCCACCGACGTAAAAGGAGTTCAATTAGCATGACGCAAGGTCAGTCTATCGGCTATAAAACCTTAGTGACAATCCATTACTGGATTAGTTTACGTAAAGGTCTTGTGGGATCTGATGGCACCTAGTGCTGAGTTTGCAGATTGCAACCCACTGAACCTTCTCCTGCGTGCAGGAGACCTACACTATGAAATCTGTTATATTTTTCTTTTTAAACTCTGTTTTAAGATTGAAGCACAATTCACCACATCACAAAATTGTTTTATGTGGTGGATGAATGCAATTTCAACATATCTTGAGAACATTTTGAAAATGTTATGAATATCAATACGTTTGATGTCAAATGCACTATTTTCTTAATCAAATACAAAGATTCAATGAAGGTGTAAAAACACATTTTATCTTTTTGTAACGTGACAAACACCGAGCCAACAACATTTTGCCATTGATTGGGGCTTTTGTTGGGAAGAGTGGACAATTGAAAGGAGCCTCTTCGACATGAGTGTGTGTGTGTGTGTGTGTGTGTAGGTGTGTGTGTGTGTGTGTGTGTGTGTGTATTCTTTTGTATCTACTTTCCACATGATGTGAGATACACACAGAGTCTAAACAAACACAACCTCTGGTGATCTTTGGTCTTCTCCCACACAGAAACACACACACACACACACACACAGTCGGTGCTACCAATACAAATTGAATAGAACATGAACACGAAGTTCATTGAGGTTCAGGTTGGACCATCATCCTTTTCTTCTTGGTTGACAACCAATGCATGTCTCATATGCTGTGGTCTGTTTGTAGCTGATACCAGCCAGAAGACTCACTGGTAATTACATTCCTTCAACCTAAAAACAATATACATTTTACCAGTACTTCCTGTGACATGACAATAGACATGTGCCATGTTTTTACTTTCGTTAATTTGCCTCCCTCACTTTACCATAGTTGACTAGCTCCTACACTAGCTAATTTAACTAAGCACTGTTGGCCAAAAGGAGGGTAAACGTCCCTCATATGAAGGCATCAGTATTTCATTGAGCCACTCAACAGTTCCATGACACTGGGGTAACTAGTTTGTTTCGAATTGTCAGAGAAATGTAACCCATATTTTATTAAGTATGTCTAAGCTACAATTGATGAAATGTATGCAGTACTCACAATATTCCTCTCGTTAAACTCTCCACTGCTGTACGTTGTGGCAATGGTAGAGCTGCAGACCTCTAGGTACCAGGGCTTGTTTCCGTTCTCTGTGGTGCTGGAGATGGAGATTGTGTAGATACTGCTGGTGTAACCGTCACATGAACAGTGATCCCCCTGTCGACCCCCATTTCCTGACGCCCAGACAAAAATGGACCCCAAGCCTTTGCGGCCCTGCGTGACACAAAGTGATGTGTTGCTGTGAGTCCATTAAAACATCAATCGTACACGCATAAAACTGCTTGTTCTGGTTTTTTTTTGTGACTGATCAAACCTTCTTAATGCCTTGCTCAAAAGCCTGCTTAGTTAGCAGCCCAGGGCCATCCACTGTCTTGCCATCGTCTTTTGGGCCCCAGCTAGCACTGTAGATGTCAATGTAGTCAGGTCGGATTCCCAGGGACTTGGCCTCTACCAAATCAGTTACATCACCATCCAACATCCGAATCCCTGTGTCCAAGGTAACATCAAACCCAACAAAGAAACTCATTTTAAATATAAAATGAAAGTAAGGCACCCATTCTCGTAAGTTTACACAGTGAATTGGTGTATAAATAATAAAAGCCGCATCTACACAAAATAATAATAGGATGCATCTGACAGCAAAAGAGTCCCATAAAACAATAAAGTATAGGTTCTATCTTTGTATGATTTGCTTGAGTAAGCATTAAAAAAGACTATTATAAAAAAATACAGTCCAACTGCAGCCTGCAATACAACCACAATTTAAATTTGGAAATTATTAATTTAAGATCAACAATCATTAAGATTCCATGTGTGTTAACCGTGAATGTGTGTACAATACCCTGTGCTAATCAATGCAATATAATTTGAGATATTTCCCTGCCAAAGGGTACCTTTGGCTGATGATGGTGTTAAATTAAATGTCAGGAGATCAACAGAGGCATTAGGGTCCATCCTTTACAAATAATGAATTCACCATGTTTCTTTGAAATTCATTGAGTAATGCTGAATAAAAGTGTTTGTTCACCAGCTCACACTACTTAGCCGGTTTAGAGAGAAGTCTACCTCCAATACGGGCATTATAGGCAATCCCAATGGTACAATGGGAGTTATTGGCCACTGCTGCAACTTCACCTGCACAGCGAGTTCCGTGTCTACATGTAAACAGAGAGCAAACACTGAAAATACAGCCTTCAGTTTGTTTCAAAAAAAAATTCAAAGGAATATCGCTGTCAGCATGAGTATAAGAGACATATCTGAAATCAAATAACCTGACAGTGACGACGTATAAATACGCTGGTTTTATGAACCACACCTAAATTCATTGAATGTATCATTCAATTCAGAGATGTTATTACACCAATACAGTGTGATCACAGCAAATCCCTTCTCGCTCCCAATAATCAGATAATCCAGCTCGGTCAGCGTGTCTCGGCATTTAACATTAACGCACAGTCACTGTTAAGTGTCTTTATACGACGCACCTCGCTTGAAACTAACTCTAACTAACTGTTAACCCACCCGCATCCTTACCAATGCTAGAGGGGTACAAAGAGTGTGATAGTTTAAAGCGTAGCAGCGCTGACCAAGCTGTAGTAAATGACAGTGGGGTGGGAATAAGTTGTGAAATCACTGTGTGAAGTGGGCATTAAACCAAACTAAATAATGGGTTTCACATGCTGCTGGATCCAACGCGCACGTTGAGGCCCTCAGTACTTGGAACCCATCTGGAACTACTGAAGTAGTGAAGGTGAGAAGGTTCCTGACATGTTTTCATTGCGGGAGTCATAACGTGGTGTAGGGTCATGGTCATTCCCATTGACATCATAACTTGCGAAATGGTCCTAGAGAAATGATAAAGGACAACAGAAGAAATAGCAACATATGGGTGAGAAAGTTATGTAAACTTTATCTTAGTTATTGGACCGATGAATTGGAGCCAAACATGTTACGGCCTTCGAGCAACAACCCAAGATGTTAAATTCAAAAATTAAATACTTTAAGATATATTTTTAGTTTGAACTGTATACATTTTTGGAGACAGTTTGATGGATGGCACGGCACGTACATAATTCTGAGCCAGATCAGGGTGGTTCCTTTCGATGCCATCATCCAATATGCTGATCACCACATTCTTGCCGGTGTAGCCCCTCTGCCATGCAGCCATGATGTTCATCTCTGAGTGACAACGGCTGTTCTTATCATTGCAATGCTGAAAAGAAACATGGTAGACAAGTAACAAACTTCGTATCTCTTCTTGTCAAGATGAAAATGGGAGGATGAAGGAATCAGTGTTCTGCACTTACAATGTACCACATGTTGGACCATTTAGGGTCATTGAAATAAGTAAAGCTGGGGTCACTTTGGGCATACCTCTTTACTCTGAGTTTTACTACCTGCTGCTGAGCCCAGTCCACCTAAAGATGGAAATGGGAAGAACACTGTGCATCAGTTTCAAGTGGAAAACAAAATCGCGCTGTTTTCTATAGAAGCCCACACCTATACAATTATATTGAAACATTTGTTTCTTTGTAATTAAAGTCAAGAACTTGGATTTTTCAAACAAAAAGATTAAGAAAAGCCTGAATGGCATCACTGAATTTTGAACCGCAGTGTCAGATCCTGCTTTGGTTAGCTTCTGTGTTTGTTATGCTCCACATGGCATGTGCCATAAAGCTTTTTTATTGGATTTTTAAAATCCAATGGAAAAATCCCATTGTCTTTTTATTTTGAGAACCAGTGCCATACCAACTTCTAGGGTTGCCCTTCAAAAAGATGTCATTCTTGCAGCCCTCTATTATGAAGAGGTGATATCTATATAACCTTAATCTAAAGCAGCCGAACAATAATAACTGACATCAAGTGGTGAAACCTTAAAACACAACATGTGGTAACGGTAATGTAACGATACCTTATTATTGAAAAGTTATCCAACATTTTTTCTAAAGTCAAGTGGAGTCAAGTTAGGAAAGCGCAAGTATAAATCAAGGTGATAATAAATGTCCAAGGGGTGTGAACTAATCACTTTCCGATGCTTTTGCTGGCTCTGTGACATGAGCTAAAAGCAACCATAATTATCAGATGGGATCGGTTCCCAATAAATTTCTCAAAGTGTACATCATACAGTCATGAGGTCATACGATCTGACACCAGGTGAACGTCTGTACAAAAAAACCTGCTTCATTATTGACTTTTTGTTTTTAATTCAGTTCTAAATGCTTAGCACTATCGTACATTTATTTTCTTTCTTACATTTTTACATAAAATTCCCCAAACCACCATCACATTTAGAAATTAGCACTATTGCATGAGAGTGAACAACCACATCGCACTTTTGTTTTCATCCACCTGGAATTTTCTTATTATTTAAGTGGAAAAGAAAAGAGAGGTCAATCTTTTGAAATCTTGAGAGGTGAACAGCTTTGTCACACAACTGTATAAACCAGTGAAATGGACAGAAATACAGAAATGTGTGAACCGCTGCCAGTTATACTCGTAACTATTTCCAGGATTGACTGGTCTGCGTGGAAGACTTTAGACAAGAAGAAAAATGTGGTCATGTGACCATTTCTCCTCCTCTGGTGAACATTTTGATTCCACTCGTAAGAAACTGACAGGGGTCTCACCTCAGGATCCATATGGATGAAGCTGTGCGGGCCCTTCAAAGAGAATGCAGCTCTGCGAACCACTCTGCTGTGGTGGAAGTGGTAATGGTCGTCCAGACTTCCTATCTGACCAAACAGATCCAAACCGCAACCACAAGATGATGACAACAAACCCATTGGAACATAAGCTATAAAAAGATAAGGCTAAATATTCTATCCATCTGAGCAGATGTTATCCAAATGGCTTTTACTCTGATGTGGTTGGGTTTATTCTACATTGAAAACACATTTGAGACATTTGTTTGTGATGCCATAAATATACGTGTTCTCTCTCGACTTTATTCTTAGGATTCTCAGCACATGTGCTCAGCTGGCTCACTGCAGTGAAGGCTGTCTTCATCCTCTCACTAACTCCTTGAACCACACATCTTGAGCTATTATCTTTTACAGATTGTAAAAGTGAATTGAAAAGTGGTACTGAACAAGCCGTTCAGTACCACTTTTCAAAAGGCAGCCTTTATTAAAGGTAAGAGGATACGTTGCAACGTGCAGTTTTATAAAATGTGAATAACTAATTTACTGATAGGTCAACAGTGCACAGCTATTTCTACAGGTTCAGGACCAAAATCAAAAGTGAAGAAGAAGCTCCTAGAATATAATGTTGCAATGTTTCACGGACATTATCAGGTAATCGTCTGTGTGCACTTTTAATAGACTATTTTAATGTATTCCTCATCTAAAGGGCCAGTGTATAACTGAAACTTCCCCTGTGTGCCAAGCATATAGGAGAAGTAAGATGTCGGATGTGAAAAGTTGAAAGTGTGCATCCCTCTCCAGAGCCAGTGTTTGGTTAGTCCGTTCTAGGCTACCGTAAAACATGGGCGCTGATATCATTTATTATCTATATTGTTCTCAGTTATACGCCATTAATAAGAACCAGTTTGGGGATTCCGTGATTGTGAAAAACCTTTTATTAGCCAAGTTAAGATAAATGGATGTTAAGAAGGTGTTAAGAAATGGATTTTGTTCCAGGTGTTTCCAGATGCGATGTGGTTACCAAAAGTGTCATTGAGGTGTCTGGTTGGAGGAGGATATACACCAGCAGGAAGAGGTTTTCTCAGCCTGCCAACCTAGAAGTAATTTTTCTTAATGGCTTAGTTATTACTGATCTATTTTAAAATGTTAAAAGTAGTTGTTGACTAGAAATAAAAGTTATAAAGTTAGGAAATATCTTTCATAGGAAATCCATGTGATGTCATCTATTCAATTTTTCATAATTAAATTGTGAACAACTGAATTGTGAATGCAATACCTATGTCAGCCTATTTCTTAAGTGTTATAGCCATTTTGAATTTTGTTAAATTGGCGAACTGCTTCAAACACATAACAGTGAGCTTCATGCTGCTAAGTAGACATAAAGGATCCATAATAATAATACTGGGATCAACTTACCTGCCCATAGTTCATATATCCATATTTTGCTGCGATTCTATCAGCGTGTTGCTGCCCACCGTTGATCCGCACTGCCCAGTGGTTTGTGAAGAAGTCTCCGTGACCCGACACCACAGCCAACAGCACGACGAGCAACAATGCAGTCATTGTGACTTCAGAGGTAAAAGTCGTGTTTAGTTTTAGTGCGCAGCTGTTTGTGCGACACGAACTCCTGGAGCAGCGAGACGCACAACCAGCGCGATATGAATGTAGCAGCAGCCGCCTGCACCACACACACACACACACACACACTTCATGCATGTGCTTCATGTCATACAATAAACTGTTTAATAACCAAGATGACACAATAATCCGTCCTGCTAGCTCCGGAGACAGGTTTAAGGACTCTTTAAAAAATAAATAATAATTATTAGTGTTTTTTGAGGTTTGTTGTTGTTGTTAAAGTCGTACATAAAAGTTAAAGAAAAGAAAAAAAGAAAACTAAACAGACCCTTGCAAATACATTTGCAGACTGTAAATGCACAGAACCAAAATCCTGCTTGAAAATCCCTGTGTGCCTAAATATAAACAATAACAATAACTGCAGCACATTTATAAATAACCCAAACGGTTTTTAAGCAGAGCTTATATACTTATATACCTTTAAAGACTTGTTGACCCATAGGACTGATAGTGTGCCACATAGGCGGCACTAGCATTTAACGCAAATGTTATACGGAAGCTGACTTTCAGATTGTTATTTTGGAGAGAGAGAGCGAGAGAGAGAGAGACGCTCAAAGCCTGTGGAACACAGTTCACATACGTATTTATTTTCCATTATGACAAGGACAACCATCTATTACTCCTTATGGTGGTTTAGCAGACAAGTTCACTTTTGATAAAGAACAGAATCAAAGTTACATGTCACAATATCGCTTTTCAAAGATGTAATGTAATAGCATGTTTCATCCAGTAGGTAGAGACATATACTGCATTTTCACATTGAAGTCTGAGGAAAGTCTCTCTTGCGAGAAGGAATACAGCTGTAGCTAAAGTGGACATAGAAATTATGAGGAAATGGAATAGCTTGTGGTTATAGCTGTAGCCAATTAAGTGTATTGTGTTTTCTTTTCTTCGGCTGCTAGTTAAGTGAGTTTTGGTTGTAGAGGTTGTTAATACTAGTTGGGGTGGTTTTTTTAATGTGTAAAATAAGACTTCTTGCTTCAAGTAACAGATCGAGGCTTCTATCCCTTTTTATTTCTGTAGAAGGAGGCAATGCGGGCACAGCCGACAAGACAGTGCAGCCTCCTCTTCTTCCTCCTCCTCCTCCTCATTGTCTTCGTCCTCCTCTTCGTTCTGCTCTCCTCGAACATCATCGTGCCTCTCGCCTCGCCCTTGCCCGTCTTCTCCCAGCATGCCTTACACTATCAATGTCCTCCAAGTGCCTTACCTGGACTCTTTATCCTCCGTTCCGTCTCCTGCACCTCCACAACATGACCGGGAATGGAAACAGGAAACATTATCTGCTTTCCTTTCTCCTGCAGGTGGTGGATATATTGTGGAGCGACCCTAAAACCCAAGACGGCTGCAGTCCGAAGTAACACATTCAGGGGAGGAGGCTGCTACTTCGGGCCGGACGTCACCCGCCGACTGCTGCTTCAGCACGGACTCCAGCTGCTCATCAGATCCCACGAGTGCAAACAGGAAGGATACGAGCTCTGTCACGGGGGACAGGGAGACGGGAGGGATGCAAGACGCCAATTCAGATTGTTTAAATAAACATTTGAGTCTGGAGGAATGTTTAGAGCATGTTTGTCCCACAGGTGATCACCATTTTCTCAGCGTCAAACTATTATGAGGAGGGAAGCAACCGGGGTGCCTACATCAAGCTGGGCCGGCAACTGGTTCCCCGCTTCTACCAGTACCAAGTCAGCCGCACAACGCGGAAATTCACCCTGACAACAGGTCTCAGCCGTGTTTCTGCTAACCAGCTGGTCCCAGCCTCCTCCACTTTGGGGATGTTTCAAATCGTCATAGATTGAATACCTCTGGGTTTCAACCAAGCATTTTGAATTCAAGCATTTATGTAAATAAAGTTCCGTCTTGTGTGTGTGCTTTCGTGATGCGTCTTCAGCGTGCGAGCTGCTGAAGGTACCGCCCTCAAGGCCCTGAAGGAGAAGCTCTTCATATCGCTCTGAGCTGCTGTCGGGCCTCCAGCAGTACGACCAGAACAACACTGGTGTGCTCTTCTCACTCCGTTTGCCTTGCTTATATCTAACTAGGTTGACATCTATAGATGTTATAAGTTTATCTTTTTTCTTTACAGGTTGTGTGTCAGTCAGTGAATGGGCTCAGGTGTTTGAGTCTGTACTGAGACTGGATCTGCCCTGGAGGACCCTTCGCCCGCACTTCGCCCGTCTGGCACCAGATGGCAGTGTAGATTATCAGTCCTGCTTTGAGGATATGGAGCCAGGCATTCCTCTGACTCAGGTAATAGAGGTGAGGGGTCATCCACATTAGAGCAACCAAGTGCATTTACTTAAATACTCTAATTGCAGAGTAATTTAAGATCCTCATGTTTACCTTTTGGTGATTTTATTGAGTTGGATACATACTGTGTTATATCCAGACCATCCACAGTGTTGAGATACTTCTTACGTCTTTAACCCAGTTCTGAATTCTTAATGCTGTACTTTCACTTGTAAAGGAGAATCTTTCCCTGTTGTCCCTGGTACTCATAATCATAATTGTATGTCCTAGTACTTGTTCTACCGCTGCTGCTCAGCTAGCGGTTGTCTCCAGTTCTCTTTTCTTCTTTTCTCATTCTAGGTGACTCAAAAGTTGGCTGACACTCTGTTTAGATACAGGACACACATTGAGATAATATTCAATATTATAGACAAAGACCATTCGGGTAAAAAAGTGTCACTAATTCATCATGTATTTCTTCCAGTTCAACACATAGGTGTACTGAATGTGTGTTGTCATATTCAGGTCTGATCTCCATCGAGGAGATTCGCCACACCTGGCATCTCTTCAGCGCCCACCTGGGGGTCGATATCGACGACAGAGCCATCGACGGCCTGGCCCGAACTATCGACTTCAACAAGGACGGCAGCATAGACTTTGGCCAGGCGACAATAAATATATCATCATCATCACTTCACAGAGTTCCTGGAGGCCTTCAGAGTGGTGCACAAACTGGACAACAAGGAGCAGCAACTCAACGGGAAGACAGCCGGAGGGAAGGGATCGTGAAGGGAAGAATCTGAACACACTGAACACAAGTGTGGAATTCCTGAATGATTAGCATCTTTTTCAGGAAAGCATGGAAAAGATTAAATGATTTAGGATTACGTTAGCAGCAGTGACGTGGTTTAAAGTATTGGTGCATTTTCATGGAAGGTGGTGCCTATTTCACTCTAGCAGTGGATTTAGGGACGGCAATGTCAATCTGTAGGTTTGCTTCCATCCACTACTTTGGCTTTAAAAATGAAACTACTGGATGGACTGCCATGAGACAAGCCTTAAGATGCTGTTATCCAGAGGAAGTACCCTTAAGGCTTTGTTGAGCCTCTCATCTTATATCTAGCACCAACAGCTGGCCAAAGATTTAAAATATCTTGGCATTAGTTTTTGTAAAGTCATTCATGTTCCCAGATGACGACTCCTAATGACTTTGGTTATTCACAGTTTTTTTCATTTTGTGCCACCGGCAAGCTAAGATATGTGAGCGTGTTGTGGGAAATAGCTTGATGGATTGTCCTTAAATTTTGGCAGCAACAATATAGTGTACAATAGATACAGCAGAAGCACCAGACATCATTAAGCCACTCAAACTCTTCCAAATTGTTCACAGAGAATTATTATTCCGTTTTAGTGAAGATTATTATTTCTTAATTTATTCTATACTTATATTATGTTAATTGCTATAAAGGTATAATCTTTATTTTCTTTTTTATTCTATAATATATTTTTCTTTTTTAATAATCTAATTACATTTTTTATTATTTTTGGTTTATTTGATCTTTTAATTATTTATTTTATTCAATATTTCTTTAATAAAAAATATTCTAAATTCATATTCCATTTTTAATTTAGAATTAGCTTTAATCTTTTAATGTTTTTCTATATAACTTTTCAGCAGTGTCCTACTGCCTGTATATGATTAAAAGTACTTGCTATCTGGAATTGGATCTGATCATTTAATAAACACTGTGTACTCAGGCTAAATATGACCTTTGTTTTTGAACAGTCCTCCTCCCAAAGCAGGCTTCTGCAGACCAGTGTTATCGGATGAGAAGTACATTTTTATGAGACAGTGCCTTGATGGTTTGTCCAATGTGCTAAAGTGCTGGTAATATGCTGCATTGGTTCCCAACCCAATTCCAGCCTGATGATCTGCATCCCCCCACAGCTCCAGAGATCACTCTGAAGGGTCACACAAGTAAGGTATATTGTAGCAAAGAGGAAAAGATAACCAATTAATCTGTTTTTTTGGTCTTGTCTTGTTTGAGTCAAACTGAAGCAATACAACTGAAGTCATTTTAATTGGACCACAGCATTGTGTCTTCGCACAAAATGTAATGGGTTTTATGTGAGTATTTAGCATTCAGGTTAATACCACTCAATGCAACACATACCCAGGAATTGCTTGATAAATTTGTTTCCCGATTTATCATGGGCAATGAAGCAATTATTAGTATAATATGGATAAGTATATATTTTCTCAAAAATAATCACAACAAAGTCCTAGTACATCATATAATCATAGTATAATATAATAATAATAACTTTATTTATATAGCACCTTTAAAAACAAAGTTTACAATGGGCTCTACAGAGAATCAAGGCAAAACAAATAGAATAGTATGATACAAATATAACATTACAAAATTAAATTAAAAAAAGACAAACTAAATTAGGGGAACAAAAGAACTACACTAAAGGACGACATCACTTAAAAGTTGTTCTATAAAAATGGGTTTTAAGAGGTGATTTAAATGAAGTTACTGATTCTGCGAGCCTTATCCCCTCCGGTAGGTCGTTCAAAAGTCGAGGGGCTCCAACGGCAAAAGCACGGTCACCCTTTGATTTAAGCCTCGACCTTGTAGCGGCCAGAAGGGCCCCATCGGAGGATGTAAGGCTGCGTGCTGGCTCATAAGGTCATATATGTCAAAAAAACCTGTGGACAGTGGTCTTACAAAGATATTTTGGAGTATATTTGAACAATCTCTCAATTTTAAAACTCGTTGAATATATTCTTTTTTATATATTTCATTTTTACAATATTTTCACAATGCAAGAGAACATGCAGAGCATACTACATTAAACACATCAAACAGAAAATTACACAGCAAGATAGGAAAATAAAAAAATGTAAATGCACAAGTACAAAATTAAAAGTAAACAGATAATTCCCCCACCCACAGAGAAAAAAATAATAAAAATAAAAGGTCGGTCACACAAAGCAATATCTACAAATTTAGTTTGGATCTTCGTCAAAGACCCGTTGAAAGTTGTGAGGTTTCCCAGTAAACATAGCTCAGGGTCCAATGGGAAGGTAACCCCTGTGATCTTAGTTAAGGCATGACAAAAGTCATACCAGCTTCTTCAGTCAGGCCATCAGGCTGCTGAACAAGGACTGAGACCCTCATTAAAACTATACACCAGAACATATTCTGTGAATATCTATGGCCATGGTGTATATTTTCTTACATTGTTTTATATATATATATATATATATTGTATGTATATACATATATATATATATATATATTGTCTCAAAAAAGTGTATATTTTATTACATTGTTTTATATATATATATTGTCATGATGTATATTCTATTACATTGTTTTATATATATATTGTTAATACTTTCTTCTTTTTTTTTGTGTGGATATTGTATAGTTTATTCTCATTCTTATTCTTTTTTTAGTCTGCTACTGCTGTCGGGTGTTTTGCACATAAGAATTTCACAAACCGATTATACTTGTATAAAAGGGGATGTGACAATAAAAACTTGAAACTTGAAACTTGAAACCAAAAGGACCTCACCTTTGCGCAAAGCCAGGTCCAGTGTAGGAAGGAGCCAACCTCTATACCACATCTGAAACACATTTCTGACAACTCAGGTTTGAATTTATGTAGCTTCTGCGGGGTGAGATACAGTTAATGAAGAAAATTATTATGCACAAGTCTGTATTGGGCATTAACCGCTGCTGACAAACTATTTTGACATACATCTGACCAGAGTTGTTCATCAATTGCTATATTCAAGTCTGATTCCCATCTCATCCTAGACCTGTGTAATCCTGGTTTTGGGAGTACATTTTAGAAATAAATGTGTACACATTTCCCCCATAAAGCAATTTTTACACATTAGTTAACACAGGTAAAGTCATTTTAGGGCCCAGGTTGGTTCTCAAAAAGGATCTTAACTGGAGGTAACAAAAGAAAGTTCTCCTGGACAAGTCATACTTTCTCTTTCGTTCTTCAAAAAACATGAGACATCCCTTATCAAAACAATCTTCCAGGTGCTGGATTCCCGTCATGCCAAGTCTCCAGAATCGTATCATCTAAAGTCATTGGTACAAGTTAATTTTGTCTCAAGGGTGTTTTTGGTGACAGTCTAAAATTCAGCCAAAGATTTTTTTTTACTTCGTACCATATTTTAATAAAGTGTTTCAAGATAGGATCATCTGTCCTGTTGGATATGGTTTTGGAGTTCCATTTATGAATAAAATCACTGGGATTTCCTTCTCTCAGAGGATGAAGTCCAATTTCTATCCAAGAGGGGGCAGCATCGCTGTCAAAGAATGACAAAATATATCGCATCTGGGCCACTAAATAATATTTTTTGAAATTGGGCAGTCGAAAACCTCCTAGACTATAGTCCCATGTTAGTTTTTCCAATGACACCCGTGGGACTTTACAGTTACATAAAAACTGTCTGATGTGTTTGTTGAGGGTTTAAAAAAATGTTTCAGGTAATGGAAGTGGTAAGGACTGGAAAAGATACTGCAACCTTGGGAGAATATTCATTTTCACACAGTTTATTCGACCAATTAGAGTAATGGGCAGATTCCTCCATCGGTTTAGATCTTCCTCAATTCTACTCAGCAATGGAAGGTAATTAAGTTTGTTATCTATAGTTATTCCTAGATATTTAATATTCTGGAGCCACTTAAATGGGGTTGTTCGTGGGAATAATTTAACTTTTTTCCAAATTGACCGTGTATCCTGAAATAGCACTATAGGTGTTCAGCAGCGTCTGCAATTTAGTGAAAGAATTAATCGGGTCCGTTTGATACAGAATTACATCATCTGCCAGGAGATTAATTTTATGATTTGTTTGGTCCACTCTGAACCCCTTTATATCTGGATCTCGTCGAATTGCTTCAGCAAGTGGTTCAATAGCCAGGACAAAGAGTCCTGGAGACAGAGGGCAGCCCTGTCGACTCGATCTACTCAAGGGAAATGCTGTTGATGTCTGTCCATTTGTGATAATTTTGGCTCTGGGTTTATGGTAAAGAGTTTTCACCCAATTGATCAACAAATGGCCAAATCCAAACTTCTCCAAAACTGTGAATAAATATAGCAACTCTAGCCTATCAAAAGCCTTTTCAGCATCTAATGCTACAGCTACACTATGTTCAGTTTTTGATTTTGTTCGATGGATAATATTAAAGAGTCTGCACAGGTTATTGGCTGAAGATCATTTCAAAATAAAGCCGCTCTGGTCTGGGTTTATTAAGTTTGGCAAATGTTGGCCAAGCCTGTTAGCCAGGGCTTTGAAAATCAATTTATAATCTGAATTCAATAATGATATAGGTCAAAAAGAAGAACACTTTAATGGATCCCTATTTTTTTGTGAATCACGGTGATTATGGCAGTAGAGAATTACTCAGGGAGGGTTTGGGTTTTAGATGCCAAATTTATCACATCCATTAAAAGGGGGGTTAATAAGTCCTTAAATTCTCTGTAAAATTCAGGGGGGAAGCCATCCTCTCCTGGTGATTTATTGGGTCGTAGTGAGCATAAGGCCTTTTTGATTTCTTTCTGAGTGAAGGGCAAATCGAGATTCTTTTGGTCTTCGTGGCTGAGTTTCGGCAATTCAATAATGGATAGGAATTCATCGATCTTAGATAGATCCTCTGGCGATTCTGATGTATATAGATTTGTATAGAACTGTTTGAATGAGTCGTTGATTTCTGCTGGGTTGCGTGAGATTGCGCCAGTTTCAGTTTGTATTGCATTAATAGTCCTTGAGCTTTCCTCTGTTCTCAGTTGCCAGGACAATATTTTGTGAGCTTTCTCTCCCAATTCGTAATATTTTGGTGTGGTTCTTAAAATTATTTGTTCAACCTTATAGTTTCATATTAACCAGTTGTTGGTAAAGTTCTTTAGACCGAGATTTTTTTTAACTCCTTTTCCAATTTCAGAATATCTGCTTCTAGCTCATTTATCTCTGCCATATATTTCTTTTTGATACCCTTTGTATAAGATATTATTTGTCCTCTTAGATACGCTTTCAGCGTGTCCCATAAATATGAAACTATTGGTCCCTAATAAACTGGCAAAAGTCGGGTCTCTGAAGTAGAGTAGGGTTCAGACGCCATCTAAATTGGTGTCAAGTCCTACTCTTGTTCACCGTTCCAAAGGACACGAGGACAACTCAAATTTCCAACTCAATCACTTTTATTTTTATTTTGGCTTTGTTAGTTGATTGGTCCGTCGGTGAATTGGATTGTAAACCTTTAAAGACAGAGAACAGAAATTACCTTTTAAATTAAACATTTTAATTAAACATTTCCACTGAATATGAAATGGTTTTAAACATTTAATTAAACATCTTAAACTTTTTATTCTTTCCAAACGCAAAATGAAATATTTTAGCACAAATCCTTTAACACAAAATCGATGCATTTAACGCTGCAATGTGTTTCTTCAACAACCTACACAGCAGCTAAACATATTAAGCCGCATTTTTAAACACCATGAAAGTAAATAAACCATTTCACCAACCTGAAGCGGCTTCTCTCTGCTGTTTGCTTGTTCGACTGCATGAGAACCTTTCTGTCCCCACAGGTGCTTCAAATCAGTGACACTGATTGATCAGGTGACAAGCAGCCAGTTTGCGGCTGCTGGTGCACTCTGGGAAATGTAGTTGTATGAGACTAAATGTGCATTCACACCAAAAGCAATGTGATTTTTTCGCGCGACCGAATCCCATGAAAAGTCAACGTACAGATGTGTGTGGCTGCGATAGGGCTCGATCACACCAGACGCGCCTCCCAAAAACGCGTTGCCCGCAAAGCCATTGATTCCCTATGGCAGGCTACTTACCTATGCCTTTCAGACGCGCCTTTTAAATGCCACGTGGCGTGTTTTTTGTGTGTTTTTCAGGCGCGGTTAAAAGTTAAAATATTCTCAACTTTAAGCGCGAGACGCGCCGCTCGTCAATGTCACACTCGGCCAAGGCAGCCAATCGGATCAAGCAAGAGGCGGGCTTTCCTTCCTGTTTTCCCGACGAGAACCTCATATTAGCGGTATTTAATTATGAAGAGCTTTATAATTCTAAATCTAAACACGACTCAAACTGACTCCTGCTCGGTCGGAAGTGCAACGGAAAGCGCTCGCCATCGAGACACAATTCGTGGAATAGATGGTGGTATTCGCCGTACTCTTTCCTTTCTTTTTTTAAATATCTTGAACCCAAAATTAACGGTTGGTTGCGCACGCAGGTCCGTTCCACAGGCGCACCGCGCTGTTTTGCCCGACATGTTTATGCTAAGGCGTTTTTGGTGCAGCTGAACTTTTAAAAGTCGCGTCTGGTGTGATTGTGCCCTAAGGGGTTCAAGATATAAAAAAGGATATACAAAAAGAAAGGAAAGAGTACGGCGAATACCACCATCTCTTCCCGGAGCAGAGGCCAGCCACAGCTGCTCGAGGGCGCACGTCTGCCTCGCAGCCAGGTCCTGGAGGCCCTCCAGGAGCTGGCGGTTAGCCAGTTCCAGCTACCCCTGTCCCACTCTCGGTTCCCCCTATTCCACTTCTGGCTGTCCCATCACTCCTTCCGTCTCCCTGTTTCGTCGGCCGGGACGGCGACGGGGAATGAGGAACCAGAAACGAGGAGTTGGAAGCGGGAAAGAGGGAGCCAGAGCCGGAGCCGGCGATGGGACAGCCGGAAGCGGGACAGGGGAATTCGAGAGCGGGACAGGGGGAGCTGGAACCGGCCGGGATGGTGACAGGGCATGGACCGGGACACGGGGAACTAGAGCCGGCAGGGATGGTGACAGGGCACGGGGAACTGGGACCAGGATACTGGGAACTGGAGTCGGCTGGGAAGACGACGGGACACCGGGAACCAGAGCCGGCTATTCCACTTCTGGCTGTCCCATCACTCCTTTTGTCTCCCTGTTTCCCACTTGCCCCGTCCCAGCCGGCTCTGGTTCCCGGTGTCCCGTCGTCGTCCCAGCCAACTCCAGTTCCCAGTGACCTGTCGCCGGTTCCGGCTCTCCCTGTCCAGTCGTCAGTTCCGGCTTTCCCTGTGCCGGTTCCAGCTCTCCCTGTCCCGGTCAGTTTAAGTTTCCCGTGCGCTGTCGCCGTCCCTGCCGATTCTAGTTCCCCGTATCCTGGTCCCAGTTCCCCGTGCCCTGTCACCATCCCGGCCGGTTCCAGCTCCCCCTGTCCCGCTCTCGAATTCCCCTGTCCCGCTTCCGGCTGTCCCATCGCCGGCTCCGGCTCCCTCTTTCCCGCTTCCGTCTCCTCGTTTCTGGTTCCTCATTCCCCGTCGCCGTCCCGGCCGACGAAACAGGGAGACGGAAGGAGTGATGGGACAGCCAGAAGTGGAATAGGGGGAGCCGAGAGCGGGACAGGGGTAGCTGGAACCGGCCGGGATGACGGCAGAACACGGACCGGGACACGGGGAACTAGAGCCGGCAGGGATGGTGACAGGGCACGGGGAACTTAAGCCGGCCGGGACAGGGAGAGCCGGAGCCGGCGATGGGACAGCCGGAAGCGGAACAGGGGAAGCTGGGACCGGGATACGGGGAACAAGAGTCGGCAGGGACGGCGACAGGGCATGGGGAACTTAGGCTGGCCGGGAAAGGGAGAGCTGGGACAGTGAGAGCCGGAGCCAGCACATGGAAAGCCGGAACCGGCGACAAGACAGGGAAAGCCGGAACTGGTGACAGTATAGGGATAGCCTGAACCGACCATGGGACTGGGGGAACTAGAACCGACTGGGACGGCGACAGGGCATAAGGAACTGGAAGTGGGAAAGGGGGAGCCGGAGACGGGACAGGGAGAGACGGCGACGGGACAGGGAAAGCCATAACCGGCGACGGGACAGGGAGAGCTGTAACTGGTGACGAGGGCTGCGAGGTGGCAGCAGGGAACGACTGGGTCGCGGACGGGACACGGGGAATCCACGACAGGAATGGCGGGGGCTGCTAGGCGGCAGAGGGGAGTGCTGGAGGCTGCAGCACTTAGGTGGCAGCGGGACCTGCCCGGGGCTGCTGGGATAGGTAGACTGACGGCTGAGAGCTGGGCTGCTGGGGCTTGGGCTGATAGCTGGACAGGACTGGCGGTGCTGGCTCAGCTGGAGAATGGGAACTCCAGAGGGAGCCAGTGCATGCCAGATGCACTGGCTCCATCTGGAGTTTGAGATCCCCGGTCCCCCAGATCCCCCTTCTCCTGTCCACGGTCCCACAGAGACTCTACTTGTCATGGCCTGCATGTGGAGAGCTAATCTGCAGTCGAATGGCGGAGGCTGCGAGGCGGCAGAGGGGAGTGCTGAAGGCTGCAGCACTTAGGTGTCAGCGGGACCTGCCCGGGGCTGCTGGGATACGTAGACTGACGGCTGACAGCTGGGCTGCTGGGGCTTGGGCTGATAGCTGGACAGGACTGGCGGTGCTGGCTCAGCTGGAGAATGGGAACTCCAGAGGGAGCCAGTGCATGCCAGATGCACTGGCTCCCTCTGGAGTTTGAGATCCCCGGTCCCCCAGATCCCCCTTCTCCTGTACACGGTCCCGCAGAGACTCTACTTGTCATGGCCTGCATGTGGAGAGCTAATCTGCAGTCGTCTGTACGCTATGATATATGTAGGTTGCGCTACACAAGGGCCTGTGTGGTTAATTGTGTCGTTTTTGACAAGAGGTGGCAATCTCCTTGCCTTGACAGGTGTTTTGGGTCTTGGGTTCCACTCCTTCTTTGGCACTTGATATTTAGATGCTGGTGTTTGAACAATAGTTTCCTTTTGGCGAGGATGCGAGACCAGGCTTTCTCTGGTTTTCTTCGTCAGAATTGATGGGAGAACCGGAGTGGTTGTGACTTTTGGACCTCTGGGCGTCACATTGGGCAACCTACAAGGTGGGAGATGTGATGCAGGCCTCCCTTTTGCCGCAACCACAGGAGAAGGTGGTATTTTTGCCTTTGTGATTTCTTTTTTTGGTTCATCCCTACCAGAGACCAGGCTACCTCTGGTTTTCTCCTCCGGAATTGATGGGAGAACCAAAGTGGGTGTCACCTTTGGACCTCTAGAGGGTGTTATGGGGGGGCCTTTACCCTGCAGTTGAGTAGGAGCCGTCACATTTGGCAACCTACAAGGTGGGGGATGTGACGCAGGCTTCCCTTTTGCCGCAACCACAGGAGAAGGTGGTATTTTTGCCTTTGTGATTTCCTTTTTTGGTTCATCCCTACCAGAGACAAGGCTACCTATGGTTTTCTTCGCAGGAATTGATGGGAGAACCAAAGTGGGTGTCACCTTTGGACCTCTAGAGGGTGTTATGGGGGCATTAGATGACAACACTGGAGTCTTTTCCTGTGGCTGTGATCTTTGTCTTCTCTTGGTGTCATCAAATGGGCCTTTACCCTGCAGTTCAGTAGAAGCCGTCACATTTGGCAACCTACAAGGTGGGGGATGTGACGCAGGCTTCCCTTTTGCCGCAACCACAGGAGAAGGTGGTATTTTTGCCTTTGTGATTTCCTTTTTTGGTTCATCCCTACCAGAGACAAGGCTACCTATGGTTTTCTTCGCCGGAATTGATGGGAGAACCAAAGTGGGTGACACCTTTGGACCTCTAGAGGGTGTTATGGGGGCATTAGATGACAACACTGGAGTCTTTTCCTGTGGCTGTGATCTTTGTCTTCTCTTGGTGTCATCAAATGGGCCTTTACCCTGCAGTTGAGTAGGAGCCGTCAGATTTGGCAACCTACAAGGTGGGGGATGTGATGCAAGCTTCCCTTTTGCCGCAACCACAGGAGAAGGTGGTATTTTTGCCTTTGTATTTCCTTTTTTTGGTTCATCCCTACCAGAGACCACGCTACCTCTGATTTTCTTTGCCGGAATTGGTGGGATCACTTGAGGAGTTTTCAAGAAGTTTTTTTCCCACATCTCTTGATGGGAGAATGCATCAATTTTTGGATCACCTTCAGGATGACAGCTTCGAAAATTGACCGCCTCTGTCAAATACTCATCTAAAAAGTTTGGGAGGTTGGCAGGCTGTGCCAGAAGTGTAGCTCTCGTCATACACTCCTTCAAACTCTTCAATCCGTATGTGCACGAAAACTGGGAAGTCATCTTGAAAAAATGTAAATGCTGTAGAAAATATCCAATTCGATGTGATCTAGGTCAATTTACAATGTGTTTTACTTGGAGATCAAAGGCGGATTCTGTGACAGCACAGAAAAAGTGATGTTAAAGAATGCTGTATGATCAATGCCAAATCTAGCGCCGCCCACTTCTTGTCAAACATCAAGGCACATTCTGTGACGACACAAAAAAAGTGACGTTAAAGAATGCTGTATGATCAAGGCCAAATCTAGCACCGCCCACTTATTGTCAAATATCCCAGAATGACAACAACACGGAACAATGGCGATAGAGCTCACAACTGTAAGTTGACACTTTCGAATACAACTGTTGTTGCGTGACGGAATGCAATTTTAGTTGTTTAAGCATCAAATATGTGGTCGGATTGTCCAGATTCACGTACAATACCTAAAAATATGTTCCGACGATTTCGGAGATGTGGGGTCCTGATAGCGGACCCGGAAGTCTCGCTAGCACCTGGCGGTCAGGGCTCAGCTACCCAGGTACAGGGCTCTCAAGTCTCACGCATTGAGCGTGAGACTCACGCATTTCGGTCTTATCTCACGCACTCCCGCCACACATCGAATTCCTCACGCTGAAAAAACCTCTCGGCTATTAAATGCTTGAATGCAGGGGTGCTCAATACGCCGATCGATTGTTCCGCTGCAGAGCTCCGACGCCGGTCTGCGGGCATTGGGATCGAGCAAAAAAATAGTCACTAGCCCCCCCCCGTCAACAACTCTTTTCGGCTCGATGCCGGCGCACGCAACGGTCAGCTGTATCGGGTGCTGATGGAAATCTCACGCTTGCCTGTCTTCAAAACTTGAGAGCCCTGCAGGTATCTCCGAAGAGGTTAAACGTGAGGTAATTTAGTTTGGAGGCTCTATTGAGCAACATTTAGTCTCCGAGTTCATTATTTGTTCGCATGCAATGTTGCAGCACTGGTCGCTCTGCGTCTGCGCTTCCCCGGTAACGCTTTAAGTCAATATGTTCATGCTTGTGCCTTGTTGGGAGCGAGCAAGCCTTTTCAGACTGGCATTTACTGTGCAACTGTCCTACAGCGAGTGGAGCTGAGGGATGCAACGGGCAGACGTTTTTCCGTTACGGTGGACTGCTGGTGATCTTCCGCTGTCATCCCAGCTCCATGTGTACAAGAACAACAGCTGTGCGTCTGGAGACTGGTCCCCTGTCTGTGTCTGCGAGGAGCTTCATTCATGAGCATTTACTTTCTTTTGTTTTACTATGTGACTCAAATTTTAGTCTCAAGCTTCCTTTTTTCCTTCCGAGAGGAGACCAATGGTCCTGGTCAGGATCAGACTTTGAATCACTTTCAATGACATTCCCCTGCTCTTTCAGGCTCGGCAGTGTTCAGCTGCAATAGTGGCTTTCAACTTCATGGGCTGTCAATGGTAACGGCCCCACCTGGAAGAGCACCAAGCCCATATGCAAAGGTGAGCTTTAAAAAAAAAAACTCCCAGCTAGAAAAAGCAGCATTTTGACATTTTCTGAAAAGCGCTGATTTGCTTTCATTGTCAAGAGTTAGATGAGCAGATTGGTTCCACTCTCCATGTGTGCAACCTGAATACAAGTATCTTGGCAGTACTTTTTGATTCAAAATTATCTTTCAAATCTCAGATCAAAAAGTTCTGTAATCGGGTCAGATTTATCCAATTTCAGGTTCACACGAAAATACATGTGAACAGAAGCAGCTAAGACGTACATGCATTCTATGGTTGTTTCCCATATAACTTAATCATTGCCCTGTACTAACAATATATAACTTGTTTGGTTGGGAGAACATGATTAAATATGTGCATGTCTGTCTCATGTACATGATTGTACATGGCTTGACCTCTCCTCCATTCAAACAATCTGTCATCACACAAACTGGATATCGGCTCACAAGAGGTGGAGCAAGAGGGGATCGTATTGTCCCACTCAGGAAAAGTGCGTTCAGTCTTCAGTTTTCTGTCCCCGCTGCAATAGACTGGAAGTCCATTCCAGGGTCCATCAGAGATCTACAAACTTACAGTTCATTTAAAGCTCAGTTAGAAATGGTTAGTTAGCACCCAGCTCTGTCAGCACTAGAACGTAACTGCTCCTTACTGTCCTCAATCTGTCCGTGTGGAACTTTCCCTCTATCTGTTGTCAGCTGTCTGTATGTCTTGACTTTGCTGGTCGACCATTCATTCTACCTGCATGCATGTCTTTTGTTGTTGTTTCGCTGTGTCTGACTGATTTATACATTTAATTTACTCTGCAAGCTTTTATGTTCTGGATAGCTTCTTTCCGTCGGCAGTCGGGCTCATGAACAGAGCCCGGGTCCCCCGCTGACTGTCATCCCCAGGACATTTCCTTCTGGTCACTCCCCTGCACACCTCTTTAAACTTAATATTGAACATCTTATTTCACATGTCACTTTAATACACATTACACTTTAACACACACTTACAGTACCCTACAGCACTGTTATGTTTGTGCACTTTATTTTATTTCATACCATTGTACATTTAATGTTTAAATTCTTGCACTATTTTGGCTGTTGACTGTTGTTTTGTTTGTTAATGTTAATGTTGTTAATGTTAATCGTTTTATTTGAAGAGGGACAATGCACATTAATGAACACTTTAGACAGGTTATGTTTTCAGTGTAAATATGCCAGATTATAGCTTTGAGCTAATTTCCATCCGTAGTCCCTGACGTACAATATATAATAACATGACATTTGTAAAAATATTAAATACATGATATGCAAAAAGAGCAAGAGCAGCATACATGAGTATTTACCACATGGCAGTACAATATAGCAGCAGTGACATGTAAAGTGCAATACAAGATAAGATTTGTCTGTCTAATGTACACACCAGCCGCCAAGTCCAATTCTTTGTGTGTCTTAACACTCGTAGCAAATAAATTTTTCTGATTCTGATATTTCCATCGTTCTCAGTTCATAAACAATTCTGTTTGAGGCTATAGTAAACAAAAAGTGTGCTCAGATTTGCATCACTAAGTAAAGCAACAACAACAAAAAAGAATGTTTTCTGTAACGCAACTTTGGCCCCATGGTTGTACAGCTTTGACAATAAAAGGGAATAGAAAAGGTCAGTCCCCTTCTCTTAAAACTATTTTTCTCATCCAGATATAGACTAGTGTGCTGTTAACCAGGGGCTCGGCGCGTGTGCGGAGCAGTGCCATAACGCACCAAGATCCTCCCGGTGCTCCTGCTCATATGGCTACACCTGAGCCGGCAACGGCAACAGCTGCATCGCAGAGTGTCCACCTGGTTACAGGAAGCAACCCGCAGCACCGGAGAATTCACCTGCACAGGGAGGAGTGTGGTGGGTCATGCCGAGTATGTCCCCATGTTTCTCCAAAGGAATCCTCGTTACATTTCTGCTTGTCCATACAGATATAAATGAGTGCCACGAGGAAGCGTGCGAGTGGCAGTGCGTCAACCTCCCGGCTCATAAGCCCCAGAGGGTACGAGCTTCACAGAGACGGACGGCGCTGCGATGGTCAGTGAGGTCAACCACGCTCGGCATAATTGCAGTTTGTACAAATGAGAAGGTTCATGTGTGAATATATCCACAACACATACTCCTCTTCCTTTGTACATGTCATTTAGCTGACGCTTTTATCCAAAGCTTACAATCCTGTTACATTCATACACCGTAGACGCAGCTACAGGGAGACATTCAGGGTTAAGTGTCTTGCTCAAGGACACACCGACTAGGGTGGGGATTGTACCTCCAACCCCCTGATTGAAGGACGGACCTGCTACCCACTAACCCATAGTCGCCCACCTTTCTCTCACTCATCCAGACATTAACCAGTGGGGCCAGAGGAATGGAGGATGTTCCCACCTTTGAACCAAAAGGGTGGCCATGAATGCACCTGCTCACCCTCCCATCAGCTCTCCCCCTACAGCTGGAGGAAAGGTGTCCCAAAACAACAGCAAGCTCTGCTGGCTGAGGTTTGTGAAGACACAAGAAATGACACAAAGGAAGTATCATCAGACTGTCCTCGCCAACCTAAAGAACCTTTGGACCCATGCAGCTGGCTAAGAACATATGAGAACTTGAGGGGTTACGTAATAAACACATGAGTCCAACTTGTTTGAAGGATTTCTGCTATTTTTCTTAACTGTATTTCAAAAATGTATTAGTGAAGAATTTATCCATTTGAATTGTTGTATTTCAGATTATGTTGTGTGTGTGTATTGTGAATGAATAAACAAATGTGTAAATCACCATTTTCAGTCATTGGCATGATTGGTGTGAATGCTTAAAGCATTTAAATTCTTAACCCCGGCTATTACTTATTCAAACTTAACGATTCACATTTATGTAAAATCTCAGGGAAACATGTTTATTCATAACATTTTGCTTTGGCAGACAACAGACTTATATATTTGGCCATAAGTGTTATATCTCTCGCTCTCTCTCTCTTCTTCTCTCGCTACTTCTCTCGTGGTTGACGAGGGCAACACATAGCCATCGATGGACAGGCCATGGCACTTCTGCAGGATCTTCCAGACCTTCCGGTAGAACCCCACTGGTGCTCTGTTGACAGCTCCATCCAGCCTGTGTCTCCTCAGCCACTGGCCTTGCCTGTCCTCCCAGTGGCGCTGTCCATCTCCTGGACCGGGGCCCACTGGGGGTGGAGGAGGGGCTGCTGCAGCGCTGTGGTGAGAGAACAGTCAATACTTTCACACATATTCAGTAGCGCGACTGATTTTAAACCTTACGTCCAAGTACTTTAAACACATTCCTTATATTCACTATTACACTCGTCAGTCATGTATGTACCACTCAGCACAGTTTTTCCCACAAACATTAGCAAGTCTTTACAAATCATTTCTTAAGGAATGATCACTGAAAACCCTTTTAGTTGTTCATTTAGAAGGGTTTCACTTCCAATTGTTGATGGCATTTGGCTCTCGTTCCTCTGGCGATGAATGCACCGTTTTGAGCACTTTATACACATTTCTTCAATGTAAACTATAATGCAGTTATCCTGGTTTCAGAGCTTAAACGATGAGCTTTGTACTCCTATAACATTCTCACAATGGACAGTTAAAAGGTTTAAACACGATGCAGCAGATCGATAAATATCCTCTTTGATTCCACACATTCCTTGTCAAACCCTGTCGTCAGCCGCTGACTGAAGTGACATCACTTCACGCAGCTCATTCTGGAGCCCCAAAAGCTTTAGGAAACTTTCCCCACACTATGCAGTTGCACTCCACGAGACCTGTAAACAGTCTGTGATGTCGGGTGAGTCCCCCTTTACGATAGTGAATCGTCCCTCCTGCATCACCAGGTATATGGTACTGACAAGAGTAATAGCACATGCAGGTGTGTCACCATAACAATACATGTGAATAAGGTCTCTCACTCTCACACAAAATTCCTCAGTGTGAACATTCCTAACACATTAGTTCCTGTGCAGCATTCATTTGAGTCGAGTGCAATAAGACACCAGTTGTTACACTTTCCTGAAATCATTATTGGCTTCTTTAATGTAAGAATAAAATACTTTTCACGATGTCGAGAAGTATGGAAGGCTGTACACGGACACTGAAGATCATGCCCTACTTTCTACAAAGCACCTCACAGAGCCACTTGCATGGCTCTTAACCTTTCCATTCAGAGGTCAGGAACCAGGCTACAGCATAAGTGTCCAACGGCGTTGTTTGCTTTTGCCTCTGTTCATCAGTGCGCCCAATCCAGTCAACAGCCACGAGTCCTGCCGTCTCCATCCATGAACTCGGCCACACTGGAGCCACAAAGACTGAACGCACAGGGATACACAAGCTGAAGAGCGAGATAAAAAAAGGTGGGAATACAAATAAATGAACATAAAAAAACAACAGGATACTAATTGGGGTGTGTCTTTGTAAATATGCTGTGACATGGGCTTCACGTGCTTTGATCTCTTTCTCTCTCTCTCTATCTGAATAGAATAACGGTGTTCTTGCTCTTGGTTTTCAGCTGGATGACCTCGGCCTCTCAGTGTGGGTTGGGTTTGATCATATTTAGCATGTTTCTAACGCCAGCCTTGCGTCATACACGTTGCTGGCTCGTAACCTTCCGTCGGCCACAGCGGCCTCCACAGCCGAACGATTTTCACTTCATCACATACCAGTGGGAGATTATGATTGACTTTCCACTAGTTGCACACGTTGAGTTAGGCTTCTCACTCTCCAGATCAAACATCTCCGTGTGGCTGCAGTATCATCATGACTGTTGTACGAGAGCCATGGGAACCATCTCAAGCTCTTCTCTGTCGTCCATATCCATGTGTAGATCTTCAGCGGCGGTCTTTCCTTGAGTAGCAATGTCACATCTCCTCGCTCCACGGTAAACCATTTCACCTCATCGGCTTCCAATTAACTGGGTTTGTCCTCCGTTGGGTTGCCGTGGTTTTGTATTTAGTATTTTGTGGAGACGGCAACATATTGTGTGTCTCTCTAAATTTCAAGGATAAGGCTGGCATTGTTTTTTGTTTGAGTTTAAAAAATTGATCTCACAATCCAAAATATAAATAACACCAGCCTTGTCCTCTTCCGTGTCTGCTGAGGTGTATTAATATGCATGAATTATTGCATGGAATGTATAACTATAGATACGGGCTTCACATTGTCACGTGACAGACATTTCAACACACTAATAGGATGACGTTTCTGTGTCAGATAAAAACAGACCTCGCTCCAGCAAAATAGCCATCCTGTAGCTTCCTGAGGGTTGCTAGGATACACGGATCAATCGCATCTCCATGCTCAACTGCACATAAAAAGTAAACAAATGCGGTGAAGCGACAAAATACTCAATATTGAACATAACCAAGACCTTTTTGGCCAAAAAAAGGGTTAGGAGCCTTATTACCCAGCATGCTGCGGGTGATGGAAAAAGTGAGAGTGGGCCGCCCTGTCATCCTCCAGCAAGAGGAGAGATAGGCCAGCTCTGTTCGTAACATCTCCACAATCATCTGGTTGTCCAGCGCTAGGTAGAAATGGTGCTGATCCAGAAACTGGAGGACAGGACAGAAAGAAAGCAAACAAAGTATTAATCAGCCGTATTCATTACCACCACTTCTACGGTTGTGAGCATTGCAACATCTCAAGCCAGTTTTACCTGCGGGGTGAATATATAAGAGCGATTTCTGATCTCGTAGAATTTGGATGTTCCCAGGACTCCAATGTGTCTGTAGGGCCGGCCACTAGGCAGAACCTCTGACATCGTCTGGGCCACGACCCCGTGATCACTGAGCAACTCCTTGATCTCCTCCGACTCTGCTACAACACAAACTGATACACACAAATGAAAAGAATTACATCATAATCTGCATATCAACCAATACTAACATCAGTGTGACACATCAGATGAGCCTTCCTTCTTCTTTGCTCCTGATGGACACACGATGGAGTGTTGGTTATTTCTATTTCTTTTATTGGTACCTTATTTTTCCACTTTTTGTGGGATTTAACAATGTTTTATTTACATTTCCCTCAGACTAATGATACATCACCAACCTTGTACCACAACATCTGGCTTGAAGTTAGTAGAGAACTTCCTGTTGAGGGGATCTATCTCTTCTGGTGCTAAAAAAAACCCTTCAAACATAAAGAAAAAGAGAGAAGATGTGACAAAGGCAAACGATGGCCGTGTTCTTTCCTTACTTTTATGTTTATTAAAGAGATCTATTTAGCATAGCTCCATTGTCTATTGTAGACATCTTGTAATTGTGCATTTCCTCCTCATTTACAACATTTAATCATCATAATATTTCCAGACAGCTGCTAAGTGTTGCAAGCCAACATGAGGTGTTCAAGGGAACCTGTGAATACCTCGGACAGAAGACAGCCCAAGATGTAGAGCGACTGGCCCCACATGTGCGGCAGCTGCCCCATGGCCACCCTGTCCACTGAGTGAGGATTGCTGTACTCCTCCTCCACCTGTTGGAGGCAAGACATTTACACTGGTAATATATGTAAATAGAGCAATGAGAAAAAAAAGACTGTTAGACTGTATTATGGTGTAGCAAACTGGACGTCCCGGGCTCGATATAAAATGAGAATCTGAATCCGATAGATACGTTTAACAATATTTAATGGCAAGAAGTCTAAGCAGTAAATTGAAGCTACGATTTTAGGGCCGACCGGAATATTACGCCACAGACTAACAGCAAAGTAGCTGATAGGGAATTAACTGTCTTGTAACCTTCCGACCGTAAGCACGAACTCACCCTTTCCACCCGTATTTATTAGTAACGGCATCCACACCTCTTAATCCTAAAAGTGAGTTCCATTGGTCAGTTCAGCATGCTACACTCTAGTTGGCTTACGGCCAGCTGTCATAAACAGGTAATAAAACAGGTCATAAAATAGCCGGGTCAAACGTCATGATCCCGGTCAACTGTGTGAGGAAAGTTCCCTTTCACAATAAAAGTCCCACATGTCACTCTCCTGCTTCAAGCAACGTCACAGACTTCAACTTTTTATTATTTTTCATCGCCAGTCAACAAGTGATAGCCTATGTTCGTCATGAAGGTGGAAAACGTTTCGTTAATGCCGTCGAAATCCTAAATGAACGCTGGAGCAAGCTGCTCCCCCGTCATGTTTCTAAAGACACGCTCACTCCTGTGTGTAGTTATTCAATGTGTGTCCTTATCGTAACAAAACAACAGGTAACAGTCATGTTTAATCTGGACCAGTGAGTGCTACACAGGGTAGAGTATAGTTACGAGGATATATGTTGATCCGTAGTCTCGAATATAAAACATAAGAGATGTGAGACAGCACAAAGTGTTGTTGTTGTTGTTGTATCACAATTTAATCGGAGTCGATCACAGTTTCCCAGCTGACAGCGGTGGGCGAGCTGGGTGTAAACAACGGGCTACATGCTTCATTACACACTGTATGAAGAGTAAACTGGTCTCACATCGACTTGACGTCAGATAACGACGTATAACATAAATATCAGACTGACAAGAGCATTTTGTCAAGTATTTATTGAAGTTAGTAGTATATTGAACAGGCATCAGCAGAGACCTACTTTGTCCTCGCTCCGTGTCCTCGGCGTCTCAACTACAGCCTCCCGAACAGGTATCACATTTTACAGCAAAGTCATCCGTGTTTAGTCTTTAAAACATTAGCGTTACATGAAAAGAACGTGACAAAGAGGCTAAGCGATGGAAATATGCATTTCCTAGTTAGTCGAGACGGGTCCTGAGAGGCAACTCGAGGCCACTCCTACGACACATCTGCCTCATGCACGCGTACCAAAACCAGTTAATTCAAAAACCAGTTAATCCCGCACACCGGCGTCGATCTCCTTTGACGTTGACGCTCTTTGCAGCATGGAGCACAGGATGGACTGAGGGGAAGCACATGAGACGTGCAACATACCGTAGTCTCTGCTCGTTGTGTCTGTGAAAATCTTCTTCTGTTGCTAACTTCGGGACTCTTTGGGGGTAAATAGGATGTCTATGCAGCGAATAGGTTTACAGATAAGATCCTTAGCGCCATCTATGGTCGCGGAGTTTGAAAAGGAACCAACGCGCTTCGGCCCAAAATCAGAATTTCTTTTGCCGTGAGAAATTGGTTGTGTGGCGTGAGAGCGTGTGAAAACATGCAACAGCGTGTGTCACACGCGAAACCGTGAGAGTTGGTAGCTCTGGCACCATATATTTATATTTAAGTGTGACATTAAAGATTGACAACGTCCTACACTGCAGTATTTCCAGATGTAACGTTACTTGGTTTTGTGGGTGTTTTGAACGTCTGTTACTCTTCCAGTCATCCAGCATTTTAGCTCATTTTAGCTAGCGTTAGCTACCTGGCTGTCGCCAGTCACGGTTGCTAGGCAACACAATAACAGTCGGGAAACCTACTATGACCCACCTCTGATTGGTTAATACTCGTGACATTTGGTTGGTTGGGATTGTTTGAGTTTTCGGTATGAGGAGTGTAATTGGTCCGAGCACAAGCTAAACTAATCAGAAGACAGTAAGGCGGGTCATCACTTTCGCCATCGCAGCGTGGAAACATTTCGCCGGGAAAGCATGACGGACAACAAGCAAAGTGGAGGTCCGTGCCTGTTAGTTGACGGTACAGGTGAAATGCCGTCCGCCAACTAGTTTCAGTCCTCGTGTTGAAGCAACAATAAACGCGCCATATTGAATTATTGGCGTCAGTTGAACGTTGTTTGCTTGACAGAGTGGACGTGTCGGTAACACGCCGACGTCACCTCTGCTCTCTCCTGTCTTATCAGAGGCCATCGTGCCAGACGTCCACAAGAAGATTAAAGCAGCTTTTAAATTGTTCGACTATGAGTCTAACAACAAAGTGGATGTCAGGTGAGCTCCTACAAGTTATTGTCTGTGTGTTTGTTTACAGAGTGAGGTGATGGTGATTATTTCTCCCAGGGTGATAAACTCACTCATCTGAACTATTCAGGTCACAACTCACATCTTCCCACAGAGTAAATGTGAAGATGGAGTTCACAATTTGACACTATGTCTATTCAACAACTTTTGAATTTACGCCTTCCATATATCCATTGACAGGGCTCTCAAGTCTCACGCATTGAGCGTGAGACTCACGCATTTCGGTCTTAACCCCCCTCCCCCTCCCCCGTCAACAACTCTTCTCGGCTCGATGCCGGCGCGCGCAACGCTCAGCTGCGATGCGCGCACAGGTGAGCATCGGGTGCTGATGGAAATGTCACGCTTGCCTGTCTTCAAAACTTGAGAGCCCTGCACTGATCAGATGCTGTGGCAGGTCTTTATGTTCAGTAGTGGGGTCTATAAATAACATGGCTGTGTTTCCCCCAGGGAGCTCGGCACCATCATCTATTCCCTGGGTTGCTTCCCCACTCAGGCAGACCTACATGACATCATCGCTGAGGTGAGAACAGTGCTTACTTATACTCTGCTTCACTTGTAGATGGCCTTCACTTTAAATAAAGTTTTTTTTTAAATAAATTATTAAATATTTGTATTTTGTTATTTCTTTGGGTCATATATTGAGGGCGGTTAGGCTACATTTATTGGGCTACAAAAAAGATGTATGGGTAAATGTATCGTGGTAAACTAACAGCATCTATTCCACTATATATTCGGCTTTATATTTTGGATGTAAATTGATATTATGATCAGTTTTGGAAGAATACTCAGCGGCCTTGTCCTGTTCAGGTGGAGGAGGACCACACAGGGTACATCCCTTTGGACAAGTTCCTCCCAGCCATGACCAAAGTGCTGCTGGAGCACAAGTAAGACTATTACGCAGCCGTGTTGTTTTGTACTTCGAAGTGAACTATTTAAGGTGAATTTCCAGGTGGAGAAGAAGGCCCGCGTCCTGATGCAAACAGCTGCTTGTGTTAAAGGAAATCCTGAACACGACTTTCCGCTCGTTAGTAAATTAGTTTTCAGATGGCTTTTATATTTGGTAAATGTAACGAGGTTGTGACTGCAGTATTAGGCAGAGTAGATGTGTGGTAAAAGTCGCCGATGGTTAACCCCTCCTTTACTGTTTTTTTTATTATCCTTAATCTAATCAGGTGAAGGTTTTTCACCACCGCAGTACGAAATACAACATTACACTATCTTTTAAACGTGTATCCTTTGTAATATACAGTTTTCTCCTTATGTTTCTCCGGTGACATTCCAATGTCAATTAAACCAGTGAACACCTCGGTGATCCCAGTGACAAATATAATAAAGTTTAAATACAGTTCAGTCCGTAGTGTAAACTGGGCCTGGAAAATACGAGTAAAGTGTGTGTGTGTGTGTGTGTGTTAGGTTTCCTCCCATCCCCGAGGACCTGCTGCTTCAGGCCTTTGAGGTGAGATTAGCTTCTGTTTCCTCATAATTCATCCAGTTCATAATCGAGCTGCACCGCTTCTATCAAATGAAGTACTCCTGATATTTGTGTTCCTAGGTTCTGGACAAAGAAAAGAAAGAGTACCTGGAGCCCGAGGAGCTGACCAAGCACATGACAGAGGAAGGTAAAGCTGGAGATTTCGGTCCTCATTTGGTGATCTTTCATTTGTGATTTAATAGCAGATTTGTTTTCTAAATATGTTTTTTTGTGTGTCTAAAATTACTCGGAAATCCACAAAACAACCTTTTTAATAAGCAAACTTTTATCCCCCCCATGTCTATGTTGTTGGTTCATGGTTGTGTTTAAACCAGGTGAGCTCTTCACGCAGGAGGAGATGGAGGAGATGCTGACAGCACTCGCCGACCACGAGGACAACCATGTCTATTACAAAGACTTAATTAGCCAGTTGACCATTGACCCTGACCTGTAGTGTGTGTGTGTGTGTGTGTGTGTGCACTTCTGCGTGTTTAAATGTCGGCTTGTAGTTCCAATATGGTTCAATAAATAAATGTTCATATCTCGAACCTCACCTTTTATAAATGTGCTCAAACTGGCAGATTAAGAACAAATTATCAATGCAGGAGAGGTCAAATGTTTAGGTCAAATGTTTAGGTCAAATATTCAGTAGTTCCACGCTACCGTCTATTGACAAAGTTTTGCTATTTCCATTTGGCATGGCAGAGATGTTGTAAGATGTATCTTCACAATTTAGGACCTTCTGATAACAACTACACAACCTGTGGTGTGGAGTCTGGACATGCTGATTAAGACAATAGCTTTAAATAAAAAAATTAACAACCTCACATGTTGTCCTGTGTCACCTTTATGGACATTTAATTGTATTTACACTTGATGTTTGAGTATATCAAGCTGAAAGCTGGCATGTCATATCACGTTTATGTCAAACCTCTTAACTCTCTCTCTCTCTCTATATATATACTTTGAGTATCAAAAGTAAAAAGTGCGCATTAAGAAAACAAGTGTATACGAAGTGTTAAAGTATTATACATAGCATAGCAATAATGCATTTTTGTAAACGGCATTTAAAAGCTGGTTGAGTGGGGAATGTGTTGTATGGTCATTTGTAACTGAGAATGTATGTAAAATTCATGTATATATTATAGTATTGGAAAAGGTACAAGATTTCTCTCACTAATACAGTGAAGTACAACATGGAGAAACGAAGATATACTTAATATCAGAATGATTTGTCAGTTTCCGGTTAAATCACGTCTGGCTAAACTACGTCCAGTGTGGTCACTTCCGGGTTGGTCACTCCAGGTTCCGGTTATTCCAGTTAAATAATGTCAGGTTTTAGCACTTCGGGTTGAGCAGCAGCAGAGGACAGCATGCTCCACTGGGAAGCATCAAAGAGGCAATGCTGTGAGTGCTTCGACAATGTAAATTTATCTTATCACTCTATGTTTGGGAATGTAGACTAAGTGTTTGTATTGTCTTGGTTTTCAGTTTTCACCAAGGAGGAAAAATGTAAGTAATTTGAAGAAACTTACTACGACTCTTTCTTCCTTGAACGTCGGTTTAACTTGATGTTAAGTCAGAGTTCAGACACTCTGCACGAGAACATTACAGTAAAAAGGAAAGCATTGGATGTTTCGAAGTGAGCAAGATGGCTGCCAACGACAAATCGTCTGTATCCAGGGCTGGGAGCAGCATGACTGCGGCATCCTCAGCCAGTGTGGCTCGTGTTTGGGCATCATATGCTACCTAAGAGGCTAAACTGAAGATGGAAAAAGCTGCTCGGGAAGCAGAAAGAATCACAAGAGATGCTCAAATCCATTTGGAAGGAGTAAGAATATGGACACAGAGTTGGAGGTGCTGGCACTACATCGAGAAGCTGATGCTACCTTGATGGAAGCTAAAGTGCTGGAAGGTGCCGAAAGAATGCCAGTTGAAGATGGCCGATCTGAATCAGACAGTGTAAAAGTTGAAGGTACGAGTGAATATGTTCAATCACAAATCCATCTTTAGACTCTTCTTTCTCCAGCTCCTCTCCTCTATTGCTTCCTAATTCCATGCAGAATCCAGTGCCAGCTATGTAACTGCACCAACTACAGGCCAACGTCTGAAAGAGCTGATCGGGTGCTTTTAGCTCCACGAAACTCACCTGATCAACCTAAATTGGAGACTCGGCCTGAAGTCAGAAGAAGCAATCCCATTGTGAATGTCCATGCTCAGTCAACGCCACCTCTGGCAGAGCCGTTGGCACTGTATTGAGCGCGGCGAGACCTTGTCAATTCAGGACATGTACCACTTTGATGATACGCCTGATAATTACCGCGCATGGCGCTCTTCATTTGACAATGTCGTTGGCGAAGTTCACCTCACAGTAACACAAGAATTGGACCTCATGACTAAATGGCAAGAGAATGAATCTAGTGAACGGGTGAAGCGCATACGCTCAGGGTAGCTAAGCAACCCCCATCTGGCTTCACGCAAGGCATGGGCGGGACTGCGTGAGTGCTATGCCGCTCCTGACATAATTGAGAGGTCTCTGTTGAGATGTGCAGCGGGGTATTCAACCCACCACACGCTTCTCATAAGGGAGGTTCATGGGAACGCATGATTGCCAAAAGAATCCTCAATTCAATGACCTATGAAGTGCTTTGCACACCAATGCAGAGGTCACAGGCTTCATTAACGCACGACCACTCGTGCCCGTGTCTACGGATCCTGAGGAACCCACTTGGAGACTTCTCGGACATGGACCTGTACACAAAGCAGTGGAGACAAGTTCAAGCTCTGAGTTGGAGCAGTAAATACTTACCAGCCTTACAACACAGACAGAAGTGGACATTGCCACGTAGAAACCTTCAAATTGGAGATTTAGTTCTGCTCATGGTCAAGCACAATGCCCGCAGTGGCTGGCCGATGGCAAGGATTATCACCTCATTACCTGGAAAAGATGGACATGTAAGAAAGGTTGAGATGAAGAGAACTGATCAACGCAGTGTAAAAACCTTTCTTAGACCAATCACAGAGACTGTTCTAGTTCTACCCAAGGACTGATCAAGAGTGGAACATTTCAACAGGCTGCAACTTTGTTGTTACCTCATATACATCAGATATGTGTTGCTTTAAGGCCTTTTCTATTCTCGGTTTGTTTAGTTCTCATATTAATTTCAGGAAATAATTAATATCAGTATGATTTGTCAGTTTCCGGTTAAATCACGTCCGGTTAAAATACTTCTGGTTTGGTCACTTCCGGTTCCGGTTATTCCAATTAAATAATGGCCGGTTTTAGCACGTCGGGTTGAGCAGCAGCAGAGAACAGCTTGCTAAAGTAATTTGAAGAAACATACCATGACTCTTTCTTCCTTGAATGTCGGTTTAACTTGATGTTAAGTCAGAGTTCAGACACTGCACGAAAACATTATTTTTTTTGAAAGACCACATAAATTATCAAAATTACATTTGAATGGTTTTACTTAAATTCGATCCCTGAGCTGGACCTTCTGGTGGCACATCCTCCTCTGTTGCTCTCCTGAATGTTTCTTATCTTTTTCCCTGTGAAGGGTTGTTTGGGAGTTTTTCCTGATCCGATGTGAGGTTTTGGGACAGGGATGTCTATATGTACAGATTGTAAAGCACTCTCAGACAAATTTGTAATTTGTGAAAATGGGCTATACAAATAAACTGAATTGAATTGAATTAATTTAAACATGTGGTGCTTTGGCCAAATATTAAAACAAATCTGTTACGTTTTTTTTATCCTCTGATGATCCGCCCACAGCATATATTTTAGCATCAGCCATTAGGAATGTTGCAAGGGTCAAACCATTTCCCATGTGGCCCCTCATCCACAACACTACAAGGTGTCTATGATATCTTCACTGCAGCTCCAGAGCTGAGCCTTGTGTATCTGCTCGCCTGTCAGACCTCGTGCTTCTTCATTTCCCCCTGATCCGAGAAAGAAATGTGTCTTTGTTTACCCCTTAAAGTGTAAAACAGTTTGAAGAGGTTTAACCAGCAGTTACAAACTGTTACATACTGTTGATGTCGAGAAACATAGTTTCCCCCACATTTTAAGGTGTAGATTTAAAGGAGATTATACTGGGTTTTTTCATGAGCAGTATGTTTTCTGTCATTTAAATAATCATAATTGTTCTAGACATAAGCCACGGAGTGTTTTGATTTTATACAGGGACTCCCTACTGTATTTATAACTTCACAATAGGATAGCAAACAAATCTTTTTTTAAAAGAAGGCCAACGATAGTTTTGTTTTCACAAGAGAACAAAAAGGATTATTTTGTTTAAGATTGCGACATGGCCTCTCTATTCAGGCCACTGCGCTTCGAATAACAATGTGTTCTTGTTCCTTGTTGCCGGAGGCGGTACATCAAACAGGTCTGTCACCAGTCAAAGCCATGATTCATTGTTACTGCCTGTTTTTCAAAGCGTCGTCTATCGGAAACTGACGTTGGCATCGTGGAGAGATTAAGAAGCAAGGTGTGCAATGCTTCCACGGTTTAGGGACTTTCTTACCTCCCGCTGAAGGGAAAATAACAGAACATTTATCTGTAAACCAGCTTGCCTCTTTTCCTCTGATCGTGACGACATGCAACAAGCAGGTTTGGTGTTCATCATGTCTTCATCTTAGCTTAGTGGGTTAAACACAAAGCACAGCTGAGTCTCATGTCCTTAGTTTAGCAGATGTTGGGCCATAAACTAAATTGACAAAATCATCAGTGGACAAATGTAACATTTGTCACTGCAAATGTCTATTTGCTTGGCTGGCTCTGAGTCTTTGGAAAAAACCTTTTTTTTTAAACATTATCTCTGAGATAATTTGAGTGTTATAATTTTCTGCAAATTCATGTTGTCAGTAAAGTCGTTTTCTTTGTCTGTCCCGAGTTTCCAAAAACTTCTTGACAGATTTCCTTAACACTGAAGACCTTGAAGCAAAGCCTCTATTATGAGGAGCACCGTGGAGGTTCATGCTGAATTCAAAGAAAAGGATAAAAAGTCATAATATATATAAGGGATTCAAAATGTAATACCATGTAGTTTGTCATATAACATGTCATGAGTCATAAAAAAATTAAAATATATAATACCATGAAAAAACTGAATGAAGATTGCCAAAGAGAATCATAAAGAAAATAACTATAGTATGCCATAAGCTAAACTATAACTTCAGAAGTATGCCATAACAAATGTCATATAGGGAAGTATATCATGAAAGATACTGTACAAAACTCATTGTATACTATACCATTAAAACGATTAAATACAAATTAAAATACAAGGTCATAATACAGAAGGCTATAAAAAGTCATTAAAATGATGAAATATGGCATAAAACTTCTTTAAATAAGAAAAACAATTATTAGGGCAAAATCAAAAGGCAAAAGTTGTAATGGTTTTTAAAATATTGTTTTGACTTTTAGATTAATTTGACTGTATGATGAAGGCATAACAAGTAATCAATATGTCAGCCCTGAAACACTCGACGATGTGAGAGTGGGGCCGCTAAACCCTCACGGACTGGACCTGACCCTGCCACACAGGTCGGAGTGCATGGGGATTGGTCTATCAAAGCAGTACGTGGATATATGTCAAATGTCAAAGGTCAAATAATAATATTATGGTGTAAAATGTCCAAACAAGTAACACTGTTATTAAAAACATATGAGTACATGTATAGAAAATCCGTCAAAAGTCCAAGTAAGTATTTTTAAAATAAATTATAAAAGTCCAAATACCCACTGCACATGTACTCCTGATGTTTGTAGCACTCTGAAACTAGTTGCAAAGTGCTTTAGCCTTTAGATATGAAAGAAAATACACAGGTACAGGTATCACATTCTTTTATTATCATATGCTCAACAATTCCAGAGAAGCAGCTGTTGACAATGTAAATAATCTCAAACAACAATGTAAATGTCAAAAGTAAAGTCTTTACATGCAACAGACACGTATGTGTCACAGCCGTCCCTCAGAGTCCACCATCTGTTGAGGATCCCTCTGTTCTGGGTTAGTCGGTACTGGACCACAAAGTAAACACTTATTATTAAATAAAATATCAAATATAAATAAATACTATATGAAAAAAAAGGTATTGAACTTTTTTAGATGAATGTAACTGGCACTCGTTGCACGAAGCTGCATCAGTCAGTGTCCACGGAGAGCCCCGGAGGCCTCTTCCCGCGCTTATGTCTGCGGCTGCGAGTGTTCTGGCTTGAAGTACATATATATGGACCAGGGGTCGATCGGGGGGTTCATCCACTTGCCGGGGTCGTGGTCCTCCATCTGCTCTTCGGCGTCCTCTTCCTCAATCAATCCGTCCACGTCTTCGTCCGAGACGATCTTCTCCGTGCTGCCGCCCTGCGCGCGGGGCCCCTCTCCGGCCTCCGTGGTCGAGAGGCCGGAGTGGCACGTGGCGCAGACCCTCAGCCACTTGGTGGGGTGAATGGGTCGGATCACGGCTCGCTTCTTGGAGCACGCGCCGCAGACCACGAAGCCGCATTTCCGGCAGTGGTGTCGACGCTGCGTCAGGGTGAACTTTTCGGGGCAGCGCATGCAGACCGCGGACGCCCGGTCGGGGATCCAGGTGTTGGCGAAGTTGGACCCGGTCCGGCAGACGCCGCTCCGCAGCAGACTGGACCGGCATTCCTCGATGTGCTCGATCCAGGCGCGCTTCTCCTCTAAGGAGGCGGCTGCCACGTAGAAGGACTTGCGCGGCGTCCGGATCAGCCACTGGTTCCTCATCGTTGCGCCGTCCTCCAAGTCCTCTATCTGGCTGTCCTCTGAAATAAAAAATAATAAAGGTGTGTTAAATAGATTGGTTAAATAGGTCAGATACAATAAATATTGACATATAGCAATTATTCCGTCAGTTCAAAGCTTTTTCACATAAATAATGCCTATTCTTGTTTGTTACTATAACCAGTTTGACAACAAGAGGCCCGTTCTCCCCGATACACCATTGGGTATATCTTTTGTACTTGCACGTGCAATTTCATTTGACCAACTGTAAATGTTGAATAATGGACACAATGGTTTGAGATGTTTTCTTTATATATTTTTTATTTTAAACGAAGATTTGGGTTTTGTTATAAAATAAAAAGGTGCAATATGTTCAATGTTTGACTTCTAAGAAATTCAAAAGTAATGCAATCATTTCATTCAGATGAGATTACTATTTGTTGTCTTCCAATTGATTAATTATTAGTTAATATTAGATTTCAAAGTAATCTGACCCAACCAGCATTTCGTTCCAAAATGTCCAAACACTGTCGCTCCCTGCAGCTGCTGCAACACTGTTGTAATTACACCGGCTTGCACGGTTCACCTGTTATTTTCTGTATTTTTGTGTGAGTTTGAAGTTCTCTTTTACTTGTTTACTGTCAAAGCATTTAAAAACCAAACACTGATGGAAGACCCCCGCCCAATGTCGCCTTCAGGGACTCACCGAGAGGGATGATCTTCTGCTTCTTGTGCCAGCGGCGGTTCAGAATGATGCTGCCGTACACCAGCACGTCGTTGAAGAGGAAGAAGACTTTGGGCTGCGGCCCCCGGCGGCTCATCTTCATCAGCCGGCCCTCTCCGATCAGGACCCGACCCGGCTCCAACAGGGGCTTCCCCGACGGCCCGAACGAACTCTCCACGGCTTGGATGCGTTTCCGGTTATCCTGGACAAACACCAGCCCGTTCCCCATGGTGCCCATTTGTATCTAGCTGACAAGACGACAGGAGCCCTTTTGTTGTTGTTGTTGTTGTTGTCGTTTCTGCATAGATAGCTCCTCGGCTCGTCCTGTGCTCGCGCAGCCTTCGTAAGTGACACAAGCAGCGGCGCATCAGCGCTTTTCAAGTGTTGGTGACGCGTCGTGTGTGTGTGGGAGGGGGGGTGGGACTTCCCGACAGTCGGTTACAGCTGGAAGACAAAGCATGCCTAGAGAGGTTATGGGTGTTTTTATCACGCAGGGCGCGTCTGCGGAATTTTTTCTTGTTCTTTTTTGTTGTTTGAAGTCTTTTTATTTAATCTCTTGGACTTCCAGGTAGGACGTTGTTGACAAACGGTGAATTCAATAAGAGCCAGTGTCCTTCCACCGTGCACACCTGATACACACGATACACACACACACAGCTATAATGAGAAGACACAACCTGTTACACAAAGTCAAACAGCATGTGGCAGACACAAAGGCTTCCAAGGTGCTGTTGAGTAACACAAGTCCTTCCTTTGGACTGAAGACATTTGAATATTATGACTAAAAAGTTTCATTCTGAACCATTTTATACCAGAACTATATGCAATATTAAGGTAAATACATATGATTTTAATAATAACAACAACCCGTTTAGTGCCCAAAAAAGAACAACGTGACCTCAAACTATACAGACCTGACGAGAGTTACTTTGTATCAAAAACAGATGTTTTTTTTCTTGTGGTTAGAAAACAAACAAGTTTAGTAACATGAGTGATAATGTAATATTTATTATTTGTCAACCGGCGCAGGAGGGTTAATCCTGGCTGTGCAGAAGCACACGTCAGCGTGCACGAGCAGCAGCGGTTTGCTTCACTGTCCCAGCTGCAAACCTAAAACTGTGAATACTGGTCGTAATCTCAGGCCAGAGAATGGGTTAGAGGTGACACGTGCTTGCATGTCTGGTCAGTTGTCTTCAAAAAGGACGCAAATGCAATTAAACCCATTGGCGTCTGCACTGTCAAAGCACAGAAACTAGGTCAACCTGGTTGGACAGGTTCTCTTTAAAAAAAAGAAAAGGAGGCCGTCCATCAGGAGTGAGAGAGGCCAACATGCACTCAGCCTCTCGGGCATCCCCTTTGTCGCTGGAGTTCAGGGAAGTACACCGACACTTAAACAGAATTCATGATTTACAGCCTGCCATGTTTGACGCGTTTGTTGAAAAAAGTGTGCAGTACACTTGTGTGGTTATCTCACACTTTTGCTCCATGCTGCACAATAGATATTAAATAGTGAAATTAAATGAGATGAATTAAACTGCTATCAAACTGCGGATGTTATCTTCCATCTGGCTGCTTACATTTGACTCTCAATCAGCTCGATGACCAGAGTGAGATGACCTCCGTCACCCCGCTGTGAGCAGACGGGTGAAACACACCACAGCTGGAGGCCAGGCGGGTTTCCCGCTGTCTGCACTCGGAGCAGAGCGGGACAGTTACAGCTTGTTGTTGGAACGGTTCGACGCTTCAAGAGTTGACGACACTTTTCTTTGAGGAATATTAACGTGTTTTTCTATTAAAATGAATAAAACAAAACCAATTCAAACGCAACAAATTAAAACCAATTTATCACGTCTGCTTTTCATTGGGTTTTTTTCCCACCACGAGAAAATATTAAATGATCCAAAAAGTATGCATTTAATTTCAGGAACATTAGATAAAAATACTAAACACAATAAATAAATGTGACCAGTAACCACAATTAAACTCGCCTGCTGGCTGGTTAAAGTGCCTCTGAAACACAACTGTACAACCGAGTTGCCAATTTTGGTTCTCAGACTCGACAAACCTCTGGACACAGAGAGCACTATACAACGATCACTGGATGATTAGAACGCCCCGTGACAAGTAAACACAGTGCCGTGGTGGAGTTCGCCTTTCATATAAAGTGACACCAATTTGTGAAAGAGGTCCATATTCAGTTTAGTGTAAACCGAACCAAAAACTGAATGATATATATGTATATATTTATACACACACACACACTCCAGTAAATGGCCTCAATGCATCTGCTACGCGTCGGTCGCTGCCGTGGCGGTTCTCTCTCCGTCTCTCTGCGTCCTACCGGCGTCCCCGTGGTTGGCGCCTCACAAGTCGATGGTTCCTCTCACTTTGAACTTCTTGGCCGAGCGCTCGCTGGCTCGCTGCTCAAACCGGTTCCCGTAGATGTGCGAGACGAAGCCGTTGATCTCCACCGCGAACACGCTGTTCCTCTTGGGGATCACTGTAGCGGGACAAGTGCAAAGGGGCCGTCAAGACAACTGTCCAGAGGTTTCCTCAGGACCTGGCTGCAAGGCACGATACTGTGTGAACACATTTCAATAAGGAAGATCAAATGTCAAAATCAATGCTCTCACACAGCGGTTACAGCTGATAACGCCAACACACAGTCGAGGTGGGACGCGTGAACACTGTTAGCTACCAACTGCCAGTGTTGAGAACCTCGAAGAGTTACTAGATATGCTCTGAATTTGGTTATTAGCATCTTTAGAAAGGAAAAAAACACTTTAAAATGTTGTCACACAAGTCAGATAACCCATCGACAACCAGTGGGCCTAAATGCCAAAAGCAGCATTAGCTACGAGAAGATGAAGGTGTCGGGTCAAATGGCACAGTAGGGGGTCCAGGAGGCCATCGCGTCCTCTTACCTTTCAGCTTGTCTTCTTTGGTGATGATTTTGAAGATGTGTTTGAACTCTTGGACGAGAATCCCCGTGGCGCCGACATATGATGGGCATTTAGAGCGGACCACTCCGAGAGAGAAAAACAAACTCTTAGTACAACACTGGAGAGAAATGCATCCAGATGAGGAACTACAGGTACTTGTAGGGTTTCACAATCAAAGCACAGGTGACATCTATCAACATGAGATACACCATTCAGTCTGATATAACTTTACACTGCGTTAAAACATGGCTCACAGTCTCGTTTTTAAGGTTTGCTGTTACCGATTTGTGAGCGGTCAAATCAAGAGATACACAGATCTACTTTATTTCATTTAAAAATCCAATACCTGCATATGAATATCTGCCAATGCCGAATTGGAGTGTGATTATTGAATGTTGGCTTTACACGCGTAACAAGTTGCCCTCTTGCTTTTATACGTTTCAAGTCTCAAACATTTCAAACTTCAGGACGTAGAAAGGTTCAAATTTAAAGATCCACCTGTGATGATGGCACCGTGGAAGTCCGCCTTCAGAAGCTTCTGTTGCACGAACTGTGGACTGCTGTAAAATAACACACAAAAAGACACACAACAGAACATACATGAGTGAAAACGCCGTGAAGGCCAAAAGGAATTCTGAAATGGCTTAAAATTGGCAGTGAATGCAGAATATGGGGCGATGCAAACCGATTTACCATGTTGGTTTCAATCCGTTGCACAGGTCCATGACGTACTGTCTCCAGAGTTCATGCAGAGGCAGGAAAAGCTTGTATCTGCGATGACAAAGACAGTGATGCTGGCGAGCGGAGGTGGGGCGAGCAAACCAACTGGCTCATTGGGAAACATATTACAACGACGAATTTGACAAGACGCGGTTTTGATGTACGACTTCTCGTCGTCACAAACCTCTGGTGCTCCGGCTTGATCTGGAAGATCTTCATCGCCCTCTTCTGCCGAGCGTTCAGTCCTTTGGCTTTCTTGCTCTTCCTCTTGTGCTTCTTGGGCCTGGCGTAGTCCAGAAGCACGGCCTTGTGACTCAGCACGCTCCTCGGATCAAGTCGCGAGTTGGGCTGAAGGCTGTTCCTCAGGAACGACCTGGTGAAGGCCTCGGCTTTAGATTGGGTCCGGGGCTGCAAAATGAGAGCGACAGGGATGTGAAATTGTTTCTGCTTTCTGGTCACCAGTGTTTGGGAAGCTACTTTAAAACGCTTTTCAAGCTTCCAAATACTTCCCACTGGAAAAAGTCGAACTACAGCAAATCTATGAGGGAAATGGCTAGTTTGCTAAATGTAAGCTACTTAGAAAAAGTAGAAAAAACAGCATATTGAAAATGTACATGTGGCATGAAATATGTATTTAAATGGCACCTTTTTGACCGACTTATGTAGTGATCTTACGTGTTGTCTTTTGTAGCATCTCTCATCTTAAAAACTAAGACCTAGTGAAGATGACGCTGATGAAGCTGTCGCTGCGTGAGCTTTGAGCTTAGCCTGCCCTGTAGGCACACGCAAATGCAGATGAAAGCATTGAAAAACATAAATATATGTTGAACGGACATTTATAAAAAGAACAACACATTTTTAGATGATCGCACAAGTATAAAATATCAGCAAAATAGTCCAATTTCATATTTCTTCTTGTATCCAACCAACAGTCCAAAACCAAAGATATTCTTTTTACTATAGTGACATGATCATTTACTCAACGCAGGAAGGCTTCCAATCCTCATATTTAAATAAATGTGCAACTAGCAAATAGTTTTTTGTGGGTCTTTTCTGCGAAAAATTACAAAAACAAAAAACTGATAATCAAAACAGTTTTTTTAGATCTCAAGGCACTTTCTTGTCTGCAGAAAAGTCTTTGAACAGCATGACTAAACTGTATGAGCTATTACACATCTGGAAGACACATTTTCACCACAGCACGCCCCTGGTCAACTTGGCGGTATCGGCTTACCTTTACACCGAGAACCTTCACCAGATCCTGAGGAATTTTGGCTCGCACAAGTGCTTCTGTTGACCGGGACAAACAAAACCAGTATTACACACAAGATATTGGACCAGAATGCAGGATTGGTGGTTGGCCTCTGAAAGCCCTCCACCCACTCGGAAATGCCAAGTCTGCTCCGATTGGTCAGGTCGTATGCATCTGTTCTTATTCCGCATAAGATTGTACTTTAACATCAGATCACTTTTTATTACTCATTGCATCACTGCAGGTAAAAGCTCCTCTGTCAATGTGCTATTTTATTCTGTAGACAGGTCGGTGTAGGATGTTACTAAAAACCTTGATCGAGGGATACAAATTCTCCCCAAAGTGTCTTACTTTGATGTTACGTGGAATTCCTGCACTGCTGCGATAGACTGCTACATGATTGAGATTTTATTTTAATTTTTTTAAAGAAGCTCCATCTTTTACATTAGGAAGCAAATCAAACTGATTTCTATTGGCTGACAAAAATAGCCATGCGGCAATAAGCTAATTAGTTTTTTTGTTTGGCAGGGAATTTCCTGTGGAACGGATAAATGAGGTTTTCAGTTGTGGTACAATAACCTCCCCACAGTCCTAAACTCAGGTGTGGGTACATGACGTACATTCTCCAATTGTATAGCCTCAAGGGAACCAAATCAAAGGTTGCTTTACAAGAGGGAGGAAAGAGCGAGAGAGAAAAAGAGTTTACAGACCTGTCTGACTAATTACAAATATTCCCTTCTGCTCAGACTGAGAAAGTAGAGACTCGCTCTACCACTCGCACCTCCAGACAGAGGCTGACGACATCTTTCAAAGTGTCTTTTCTGGGTGTCTAAACTCTTTTCTGGCATGATAGACATTTTATGAATCAAAAAGTTTGGCGTTAGGGTTATATAGGCAGTCTGATGGTACAGCTGTATGGCTGGTGAAATAGGTTGTGTGGTTAAATGGCCTGTATGGTGAAATAGGCTGTATGGTTGGTTAAATAGGCTGTATGGTTGGTTAAATAGGCTGCATGGTTGGTTAAATAGGCTGTATAACTAGCTTGTGTTGTATTTGCACTTTCCCTTCAGTGTTGTTGACATTTTTAATGCAGGCCTTTAAATAAAACATTAGTTTTACAGCGATGTATTCACAAAAGCCCTGCCATAGACCCTGACGTGGCACAGATATTTCCCCGTTAAAGAGCCTTTTGACCAACTGACAGTCGGGTCAGAGTAGACGGAGAACTTATCGTTGGATTTGAAATAGAGATGACGTGAGTTCATCGGTCAGAAACAGCGACGTGTTGCCGACTTTGAACCGAAACGTCACTTCCCTCTCGTAAATGAAACTCACCGTCCATTTCCACGTTGCCGCCAACTTCACGAAGAAATTGGGACCAAACGCAACACTTTCTAGGTGCAGGAAAACTCTTCAACACATGTGTTTTGGTTCTCACACGAGCGCACATCCGCTTTCCTTCTTCTTCTTCTTCCGTCTCTTCTTCTGAAAAGTTGCCAGCAGGCGCTCCGCCGCGATGGCGCCCTCTACAGTCTAAACCACGCATTACACTCCTTCTCTAATTGGTATGTGTCGGTTACAGACGGGCTGCCAGGCGGCCGGCGCTGCCTCTCATCAGGAGAGTAGGGGGCTCGATTCCCGGGCTGTAACAGCCCTTCTGCGGGGAGGGTAACCCACGCTACACGGGGAGGAGAGGGCCACATTGCGCAAGTTCCTGTACAACTATGTCGTTTTATTCAAATCTTTGTTAGAGTGGAGTAAGAGTGGATTTTTATGGTACTTGTTTTGCCTTAAGACAAACACTAATAAAGCATAACATTAATTAATGAATAAACAAGATGTGATATCGTCTACAAAAAACAACAAAGGAGTCGGATTAAAACATTTACCCTGACGAAGATAGATATATAGATACTTTGACTCATACAAAACACTGATACAACCAGAAATTAGGAAGAATAACAACATAATTACTGCAGAGAGCTCCGTCACAATAACAAAACGCTGTTTAAAAACATTTGGGGGGACAGGTGCTTTTAGAGTAACGCATATAAACCATGTGTACAATACTACGTTTTATTAATATGGCAAAAGTTATCACAAATACAACTGGTTGATACAAGAAGACTGGAAAAAGCTATACAGTGGATGGATTCTGTCAAACGACTCTATAAAAGTCTAATGACCATACTTACTCCTGAACATTGGGTCGCAAACTTCTACTGTCGTGGGACTCATGCCCCTCTTTGGATGTAATGTAAACTAAATTACATTTAGGTTACATTACATAAAAACAAAAACAAATTAGACAGAAGATATTAGTGATACATTTATTTTAATTAGATAACCGTTTACAAACCCTATCACCCGACATCGGCCAATCACTGTCGTGCAAAAACAAAAAGTATATTAAAAAAAAGTTTATGGGACCACGCACGTTTTAGTTTTGTTGTTACGTTTTCTTGACGCTGGTTCTGACATGTTTGCTTTTTGAGTATCATAATTGACCCTGATCTCTTCATCGTATAGTTATTGGGCTCTGGCAGCAGCTGTGATCCAACCCCCACAGTGAAGGCCCAACATAGTTTACATCTCATTCAGGGCAGACGAGCTGGCGCGAAAACCCTTTGGTTTGTTTCCTCATTTTACTTCAGGTCGACTCCACATGAACTCGACGCCCCAGAGGAATACAGTCAATACATGATTACGTTCTAAAGTAATGCTTATAGTGAAGTTCTCCTCCAATGCAGCTCCTCTGCATGACCTTTGACCTCACTATGGTGATGAAGAATCTTATTAAAATAAAAGCTGAGCTCATTTACAAATGAGAGGAAGTTGAAGTGCTTCTCTTGATGAAACAAAATAATCAATCAAATTTCTTTGGATTTTTCTCAAAATATTTATTTAAAATCGGTTTGTAAAAATCTCTATACAGTTAAAACAGTTCACAAAATGCAGAGTAACATACAAGCTGTATCGCAAGATAATTGAAATATCAGTTGCATTCCTACTTCCCTACACATCCAAACCATTCGATTAAAAAAAATATACATATATATTTCCCCTGTTTTCTTTCAACAAATAAACTGCATTTAAACTTTGCATGTAAATACCGAGGTACTTCGTCCTTTCTAGAAAAAAATAGTTTTTAAAAGTCTGAGTACACTGGCTTTGTGGCAGACATCACTTTTCAATGTAGATCGAAGATACTCCAGCATGAATACTCCCAGAACTTTTGCCCCCTTTACGCATGCATGTCACTCTCTGAATGACACGTTGGGGTCTCTGCATGAATATAACGTCACATTAATAGATGCAAATGTTAAAATATACTTGAGTGTGAAACACCAAGTTGACTTCCACCGAGGGGATCAGATTTAAGCTTTAACTGTGTGAACAAGTGACTGGACAGAGAAGTGCAGCATTTCCTGATCAAATGCTGCACAAATGAAGTAAATAAATAATAATAGTAATGTGGGAAATGTGTCAGGCGATTATGCTTCACTGCTGTTCAGAAATGTGCCAACAATGTGTCAAAGTGTGGGAATGCCCCAGTGCTTTCCAGTCAGAGGTGCATTTCCTGGTTCCTGGTGGATGTTTTTCTTGCAGTGTCGGAAACACACCAGCCTCGATTTTTTATTTAGTTTTCTTGCTGAAGTTGTTTGGCCACTTTTAGGTGTTATAAAACAGGCAACATATTTCTATGTCACATGAAACTTTTCTACAGTTCTGTATGTTTGCCTGAGAGAAGGATCCCTTCTCGGTGGCTCATCCTGAGGTTTCTTCCATTTTCTCTCCATGAAAGTAATATTTTTAAGACCGACTGTAATGCCCCTTGAGGTAAATTTGTGAGAAGTGACATGGGGCTGTATAGATATGAAACATACTTATGCCAGCACAGTATGTTCGCTTGCTGTGACTTCTGCGGTTGAGCCACACTAAATATGTAGGGTGTGCCTCCTCTGTTATTGTTCGTGCACAACACTGAGCCAAAGGTTTGTGTAACTCGGACCTGCGGAGAATCTATGGGTGAGTCTCGGTTGAGAATTGTAAGAAACGTTGGAGTTCCCCCATTGTTTTTCTGTTGTGGTTTTTTTCAAGCAACATAAAGATAATTCAGATTTTACAGCAGCAGTTTATACTGTATATAAAGTATGTATGTATATATACACACAAACACATTCATACATACATTCTTAGCCGACCCGTATATGACGAGACAATATACTTGGAAAAACCCACATGTAATTTTGGCGTTTCGAAAATTATTTTTGCAACTCGAGGTGACACGAGAGGGTGGAGTTAAATACAAGTGATGCTGAATAATCTCGAATTGTAAACACACTGGGAAACTTCCAGACCTGGTAGCGACCTGTCAATCATATTGCAGCCACGCCCAAAAGCAAACCCTGCTTTATGGTCTGTTTGACTCTAAATGGACCATCATTTACTAAATGAACATCATGCTGTATTACACATGACTTGAAACTAGAGATTGAAACCATAAACTCATGTTTACAGTGTTTACTGAGGGAATAAATCAAGAGAGAAGTCGAGTCATCTTCTCACAGACTTCTTTCCATACGACCAGAGGAGTCGCCCCCTGCTGCTAAGTAGAGAGAATGCAGGTTTAAAGCCCCGTTTAATGTTTCTGGTGGTTTCTGCCTAATTAACACATAATTCATATAATTGTGTATATTTGTACAGTGTATGGTAACTTCTTTGGATACAAATACATTGCCCCCCTTCACATCACCTGATACGGAAGTCAATTACATTTTGTTTTCACTCTTGTGAAACTTGTGGTATCATAACATTTGAAAATGTGGACCGTAGATTTCTGTACTCACAGTTTTATTGTATTCGTGTGCGGTTGTTGCGAAGACGTTAATAGATACTGAATAGTACTTCAGCATGGAATTGGCACACAAGTTGTGCTTCTTTGGCTCCACCCACTCCTGTTCAGCCTCAACCAATGGCACGGCATCTCAGGACAACAGAAACTGCAGCTTGCAGTGTGCCATGAATCCCATAATTAAAACCTTCTTGTTTCAGGAGAAGTACATCATTCCATATTAACTGGAAGTATAATGTTGTAACATTGACATCTCTGCACTTTTAACACAATATAGACTAAATTAGAATCAGTCTCTTGACTTGCGAGTGCATGTAGGTGCTTGTGCTCTGTGTGTGTGTGTGTATGTGTGTGTGTGTGTGTGTGTGTGTGTGTGTGTGTGTGTGTGTGTGTGTGTGTGTGTGTGTGTGTGTGTGTGTGTGTGTCACCAGTGTAGGTGTAAGTGGGGGTGTTGGTTTAATTGATATAGTAATTCCTCTTCGGTTGGCTCCTTGATTTGCTCTCTGTAGAGAGACAGACAGACAGAGAGAGACAGACAGAGAGAGAGAGAGTTAGAGAGAGAGTTAGAGAGACAGACAGAGAGAGAGAGAGTTAGAGAGACAGACAGAGAGAGAGAGACAGACAGAGAAAGAGAGAGTGTTAGAGAGAGAGAGTTAGAGAGAGAGAGAGAGAGAGAGAGAGGTCAAGGAGTGACTTGTGATATTATTTTTTCCCACGATTTACGACGGCAGCGTCAACCGACCTGAACATGAACTGAACAGAGGTTTCATATCTGATCCTCTCCACTTCGGTGACGGAGCAGCTGTGACTCCGGTCCCACTTGTAGATGAAGTTCTGTCAGAAAACATTTGGGTTGATTACCGCATGTATTACGTAGTTTGTATTGAGAGATAAGGCTGGCTTTATTCCTGGTTTCTCTTCAACAAGTCACTGAAGCCAACACTTGTTTTTCTTGATGCCCGACCTGTCTGTGGCACTGATGATCTTACCTTTGGAAAAGGCCAAAGGAAAAAGTGGGACGTTGTTATATTATTGGTTGGAATTGGTCTCAGGACAAGTCATATTTTGTTTGACAGGAAGAGAAGATGATTCATGATGATTTAAACTACAGCCAGATAAACTTTTTTTGTGAATAGGTGCACATGTGACCGGTGATGTGCTCCAAAAGAGCTAAAGAGGCTTTTTTTCCTGTCGTCTCAACTTTAAGTCACACTGAAAACGCAAACCGCGATGGGAAATGCAAAGCGTTAGTCAGTGAGATTTACACATCGCTCACTAAGAATTACTTTACAAAACAAGACAGCACAACAAAACAACACGGCGGCCATGTTTGCAGGGAGTCAGGGAACAAGAAGGAGAAGTCACGGATACAGAAAAAGGCCAATTATTGCCAGACTTCTTTACCAAACGATAATAGTTAGTTTTATTTTGGAGCCTCCAGTGTTCCGGGACCTGTCGTATTAAATCATATTAGAAGTTACCACCAGGGAATCGGGGGTCCCCAAATCAAGCAGGACTGTAATCTTAAGGATTGACACTTTAACAAAAGAAAAAGGAGGGTCTGGATTTAAATTACATTACATTACATGTCATTTAGCAGACGCTTTTATCCAAAGCGACTTACAATAAGTGCATTTCAACCTAGAGTACAAACTAAGAACAACAAGAATACAGGAAGTAACATTTCCTCAACATAGTCGAACTACAAAAGTACCATAAGTAAGTGCTATTTAAGTGCCACTGAAGTGCTAATCTGTGTTTTAATCCAGATATAGTCGGAAAAGGTGTGTTTTCAGTCTCCGACGGAAGATGTAGAGACTTTCTGCTGTCCTGATGTCAGTGGGGAGCTCGTTCCACCACTGAGGAGCCAGGACAGCAAACAGTCTGGATTTCGAGTGATTAGCTCGAGGTGCAGGAGTCACAAGTCGGTTGGCTGTTGCCGAGCGGAGCGAACGTGCCGGGGTGTACGGTGTGACCATATCCCGGATGTAGACGGGCCCGACCCGTCTAGAGCACGGTACGCCAGGACCAGTGTTTTGAAGCGGATGCGAGCAGCCACCGGTAACCAGTGGAGAGAGCGGAGGAGCGGAGTGGTATGGGTGAATTTCGGGAGGCTGAAGACCAGTCGAGCTGCTGCATTCTGGATGAGCTGCAGGGGTCGGATGGCCTTAGCGGGTAGACCAGCCAGGAGGGAGTTGCAGTAGTCAAGGCGTGAAATGACCAGAGCCTGGATCAGAACCTGCGCCGCCTTCTGAGTAAGAAGAGGACGTATTCTCCTGATGTTGTGCAGCATGTACCTACAGGAACGCGTCGTCGCAGTGATGTTGGCCGTCAGGGAGAGTTGACTGTCGAGTGTCACCCCGAGGTTCCTGGCAGTCAGGGTAGGGGCCAACACAGAGCTGTTGAAGGTGGTAGTCAGGTCATGGGTGGGGGAGCCTTTCCCTGGAAGGAATAGTAGCTCGGTCTTGTCAGGGTTGATTTTCAGATGGTGAGCAGACATCCACTGAGAGATGTCGGTCAGACAGGCAGAGATTCGTGCCGCCACCTGTGTTTCGGACGGTGGAAACGAGAAGATCAGTTGGGTGTCGTCAGCATAGCTATGGTAGGAGAAGCCATGCGAACGAATGACAGAGCCGAGAGAATTTGTGTACAGAGAGAAGAGGAGGGGACCCAGGACGGAGCCTTGAGGAACCCCAGTAGTGAGAGGACAAGGATCAGACACAGATCCTCTCCAAGTTACCCGGTAGGTGCGGTCTTTAAGGTAGGAAGAGAAAAGAGCGAGTGCAGTGCCTGAGATCCCCAGATCCTGAAGAGAAGAGATCAGGATCTGGTGGTTCACGGTGTCAAATGCTGCAGAAAGGTCGAGAAGGATAAGGACAGAGGAGAGAGAGGCTGCTCTAGCAGTGTGAAGCTGCTCAGAGACAGCAAGGAGGGCAGTCTCTGTCGAGTGGCCGGCCTTGAATCCAGACTGGTGAGGGTCAAGAAGGTTGTTACTGTGGAGATAGGAGGACACTTGGCTCAAGATAGCTCGCTCCAGAGTTTTGGAGAGAAAAGGAAGAAGAGAGACCGGTCTGTAGTTGCTGACGTCAGACGGGTCGAGCGTGGGTTTCTTCAGGAGAGGGTTGACTCTCGCCTCCTTCAGAGAGTTAGGGAAACAGCCAGTTGAGAGGGAGCTGTTAATAAGATGGGTGAGGAAGGTCAGAAGGTCAGGAGCAATAGCCTGGAGAATGGGAGACGGGACGGGGTCAAGGGCGCAGGTGGTCGGTCGGGCGGAGGTCACCAAGCTAAGAACTTGATTGGGAGACAGGGGGTGAAAGAGGAAAGAGAGGGGGATGAAGAAGTTAGTGTTCGTGAGGTGATAGAAGATGGATCAGTAAAGGAGGAGCGTATGTCGTCTATCTTGTTTGTAAAGTAGTCGACAAAGTCGCTCGGCAAAAGGGTGGAAGGAGGAGGGGGACAGGGGGGATCAAGGAGGTTGGAAAAGATAGAGAAGAGTTTTTTGGGGTTAGAGAAGGAAGACTGAATTTTGGTCAGGTAGAACGAGCTTTTGGCTGCAGAGATAGAGGAAGAGAAGGAGGAGAGGAGAGATTGATAGAAGAGCAAGTCTTCCGCTTGATTCGATTTGCGCCATTTTCTTTCCGTCGCTCGCAGGGTGGCTCTCTCGGCGCGCACCGAGTCCGACAACCACGGAGCCGGAGAGGATTTCCGAACCGGTCGTGTCTTATGCTCATCAATTGTTTGAAGTGTGTTTGCAGTCTAATCCATAGGCACTGTGTGGTGCTTTATTCATGTTATAAATGTACCTTTATGGATCTAGTCTCCCGACCACTCAAAGAGCTTTAAGACTACTTGTCATCATTCATCCATTCATACACTGATGTCAGTGGCTTAGGTGCCGCCTGACCGTCAGGAGTAACTGACATTCATACACCGTAGGCACATCGACACGAGCAGTTTGGGGTCGTGTCTTGCCCAAGGACACATCGACATGGCTAGCCGAGCCTGGGATCAAACTACCGATCCTCTGAATGAAGGACAACATAGTCAGTCACAATGTATGTATGTATGGATACATGGCTGGATGGATGGATGGATGGATGGATGTATCTGAGGGAACTGACCTCTAAAATGACTGCCACAAACAAGTTGACCCACATGACAGAGGAGGTGAGCCACCAACACACAAAGTAGATCTTCGACCACCTGAAAAAAAAGAAGATAAAACACGCTCATCATCATCATCATCATCATCGAGCATGTCAAACGTATTATTCTTCTTACCCTGTTGTGTGTCTGCTGTATACTTCTAGGAAGGCCTGCCAGTTGTTGACTATCATGACATTGTACAGCAAAATGATGGCTGCCTGTGAGAGAGAGAGGGAGAGAGAGGGAGAGAGAGAGAAAGAGAGAGAGAGGGAGGGAAAGATACTCTTCTTTCAATCTGACACATTTTTGTTGGCTGTATTTCTCAGCAGCCTTCAGCGGAGCAAAAAGATTAAATCACCGTCTAACCCATCACAACAACAACAACAACCAGTGAGCCATCATTGACGGCGATGGCTCATCATCAGCTAATGCCAAACAGGTAAACAGGTAAATAATGATGTCATGAAGAGCCACGCATTAAGGCAGAAATGTAAATCAATCAAAACACAGATTTTGAATCCCAGATTCAAGCTTGTACACAACGATGAAGGTCTGACTGCCCTCTTGTTACTCACAGCGAAGTCATCGAAGTTGTTTGGCCAGTATTCCAGCTGCTCATAGGTGCCACACTGCATGCTGAAGTTAGAGGTGATGTTCTCCATGGAGGTATTGGAGATCCCACTGGGACGCGCGCACACACACACACATACACACACCACACACAGACACACACATCACACGATGTAACAAATGTAGCCTCGTGATTGCGATCAGTAACTAATAGCACTGTTTCTCTGAGATGGAGAGTCCGAACCAGTCCAACCCAGCAACAGAGCAGAGGTCATAGCCTGCAGGTTATTAAAGGTACAGTGTTTATGATCTGGCCAGAATTTTATGAGCTCACATTATCAACAGAATGTGTTGTGTCTAAATAAGTGAGAATGCTAACCAGCTAGTCCTGGCCAGTGCAAGCTTGTATCTCAAGAGGTGTGTCCCATCATGTCCTGCACAGGAAGACGTCAAAAATACATATGGCAGTGTTGCTTTATAAATGAGGGGAAACACAATTTGACTGTATATCGCCGATGAAGGATTTCTAATCCGAATTTCTAATTTCGAATCTAATGCGTAGGAGACAGACTTCAGCTGCTCATCTGATAGGTTTTTTCCTCTCTATATCATGTAAAATATTCACGGTCAAGGAGGTGAGAAATGAATCACAGACAACGTAGTATCTTCTTTTTTTGGCCAAAGGGGAAGCTCAGACGCACGTGCTTCGATCACGACGACCTCCAAGACATTCCGCCGAGCCACCCTTTGGTCCAGCCTTTTATTGAAAGTTGAACACACACACCCATAACAACAGATGGAGAAGTGGAACTGAGGACATGTTGACATATTCCTTCCGTCTGGTTTATCCTCCCTTCCTTATCCGACTCCCCAGACACATAACACAACCTTCGGGTGGGAACGCAGAGTTTGGGAAGCTCCTCTGATTGTTTAGTTTAAGATACGATAAGCCAAAAACATAACACACATTAATATCTCTGTCAGTTCCTCCTGTTTATGCTATTGCTTATTATTTAAACATGGTCAATAAGGGCACTCATTTGATTTGTCTAATTTCTAAGCAGCATGTGATTTACGTATTTGGGTTAAGCATTCCAAGCAGAATCATGATTATTCTTTTTTTCTTACACATAATTTGTTAGTAACACCACACCAATCTCTATAGAATTAAACTTTAGTTAGCACCTTCACATCAATAATTGTCCGTTCCTTGTGAGGAGTTTTACACAATTATGTCATAAGTTTAAACCAAAAGTTTACGTTATATTTTCTTAAACGGGAGCATTGACAGGTCTTCCCATCCCATCATACATATGAATGTCGTTTCAATGGGCTCCTCTCGTTTGAGTTCCTCGGGACCTCTCGCTCCATCACCCGAGCCGACACCTAAGAGCAGGGATCGTTGGTTTCTTCACTGACGTTGAGATGGCTGTCTTTAAGCGGACAGCCCCTTTGAAGTCAGTCTTCCCCTCTGCTCGTGGTCGTCTCGGGATCAGGGCACTGGTCCGGGATTTCTGTAGGGAACAGTTTGCAATGGGAAAGATGTATCCAGGTGGTCCTCTCGGCTATCTTTACAGCGGTTGCAGTCGTCAGAAGGACTTGGAATGGTCCTAGCAGCCCGCTTCCACGTCGCTCCGTCTTTTCTTGATGACGCGGATGCAGACCCAGTCGCTGACCTGTACAGACATAATGGGGGAGACAGGTGAATCTGGCAAGACATTTGCTTCCCTGACTCCTCTCCCCATCATGGTCTTCTTCATGTACTCCACTATTGTTTCTTTCTCCCCCACCCGCTCTAAATCTGGGTGAGTTAGTGGTTGGCGGTAGGGGCGTCCATGAATGATTAGGTTTCCTTGAGGGTTGTGCTTGATGCATGGCACACATGCTTTACAAAAAAATTTTAAGTAGTTTTGTTCTATCATAGATACCATCCCTCCTGTTGAGACATGGCATTGCCCATGACTCAAAATAGCAACGGCCTTGAATAGACTTCTTGGTAGGATCTCAATGTCTATTGGACTTGACGGTGTTACGTGTCTGTACCTGTGGTGTTTTAGCGCGCTTTGCTTCTTCATCAGCGTTAGCATTGCCTTTTGTTATTTCATCTTTCTGTTTGTTAGTCTCCTCGTAGTCAGTCGTCCTCTACGAAAGGTGCTGGGGCTGCTCTGTGGCTGCCATTGGGTTCACGCCCCACTTAGGGTGGGGCAGTCACGTGACCAATGTCCAACCCTCCGCAGGCCCAACATTCTTCCTCATTTCGCCTCTACCCTCCCTCGAGTCTGTCCACGGCCTCTTCCTCGGCCTCCCGGTACCCTCCCTTGTGGTTTCCTCCCGGTATGCAGTCAGTCCAAAATCCCCTCTCCTAACGAGACCTCTGGTCCTTTGTTCATTTTCAGTTTAATGAGGTTTTCTCGTGGCGTGCATTTGACATAATTGTGTCCATGTTAGCTGTTTCCCAAGTGACGCAGTGTTTTCTAATCCAGTCCTCTATAGGTTTCTGGATACCACGGAGGATGCCGTGTTTCAATGATTGTTGGTAGGGTGTTCCTCCCCCTTCCTCGTAGGGGATCCCACTGCTTGCCCTGTGTTCCTCCTCGTAACGGAATTGGAACTCGGAGACTGACTCTCCGGGTCCCTGTTTACATGCAGCTAATCTGCTGTGGGATGCTGATTGTTGGAACAGTGGGCGAGCTCTTGTCATAACGGCCTCTACCTGGTCTCTGTAACGCCCGACCATTGGACCGTTCAATGGGTGGACAAAGGGTGCTCCTTCGTCCACTATTCCTGTATAATCCCCCCTGCATTTCACCCATCGTAGCACGAACATTTTCTGCATAACTTTCTCCATTTCCTTGCCGTTTAATTTGTAGGATTCGGCCAGCATGAACAAATCTAATACGAACTGATCAAAGTTTTTCTGTGGTGGAGTAACTCCTTCACATGCATTGGTACATTCGGCCTCCATCCATGGCCGGAACACATACGCGGGTGTGTTCGCATCATGTGGATTAGAGACTTGTAACATTGGAAATGCGTTTGCGTTTTTCGGTATGTTGGTGGGACGGTTACGTAGGCGTGTGGAAATCGGTGGGGGCTTTGGGTCCTGGAGCTCTTTTAATTTGGGATATAACGGTGTGGTGACGCGGTCGTATGCTGGAGGTGATACGTCCTCCTCGTCATCCGGCTCGCTCTGTGGCTCCTCTCCGGAGCTGGACGCTGTTGCTACGGGGTGCTGGTGAACTGCTTTTACGTTGGTCTCGTCCAACTCGGTTTTTGTGTACAGGGCTTGTGAACTATTTTTCCCTCGCGTGATTTCTACGGCCCTTAATTTTTCTTTTTCGTGGGCGTGTGCCCTTTCTTTTGCTGCTCGGAACCACTGTTCTGCTTGTTTTAGTTCGTGATGTTTTGATTCGCTGAGTCTGGGTATTTTGTTTTCTATGGCGATGGTTTTTAGATTTTTACAGATTGTTTCTATCTCAAAAACATTTAGTTCGCCGGAAAAGCCGTATTTTGTTTTCCATTTTCTCAGATATTTTACACTATCTGAGTCCTGTTTGAACATAAACAATGCGTCGCCTGAAAATTCGCCTTCAGGCTTTCCGTGAGAATTACCCATTGTTTATGGTGTGATCGTATAGTATTAGTACATTTCCTCGTTTCTTTACCCAAACTTGCCAATCTGTGGTTGTCTAATTGAACAGGTCGGGCGACGCTGATTCAAATAGAGTCACAGCATTCATTCACAAACAAATATAAACAAACAACGCTAAACAAACACATAGTTCTCCCACAAATATGTATTAGTTCACCACACTTATTTTTACGACGCGTAGTCAACCTTTATTTCTCGCAAAAAGGCAAACCTTATTTTCCCGACCCGTAGTCAACCTTTATTTCAAAAGCAAAAGGCAAAACCTTATTTTTACGGCGCGTAATCAACCTTTATTTTTCGCAAAAAGGGCAAAACCATACATACTTTGTCTGGGTCAGTCTCCCTCGGTCTTCCGATCCGCCGGATCCCGTCAATCCACGACTGGATCTCCTCTCTGCAGAAATTATTATCCACTGCTGAGCGGTCTCTTAATCCGATGATCAGTCGGGGCCTTGCACAGGTGTCAGTGGCTCCGCAGGAAAAAGAAAAATCCAGCCGATGGGTATGTTGGGATCCGGGTCACGGCACCAAGTTATGATAGGTTTTTTCCTCTCTATATCATGTAAAATATTCACGGTCAAGGAGGTGAGAAATGAATCACAGACAACGTAGTATCTTCGAAAGCTTTGGCCAAAGGGGAAGCTCAGACGCACGTGCTTCGATCACGACGACCTCCAAGACATTCCGCCGAGCCACCCTTTGGTCCAGCCTTTTATTGAAAGTTGAACACACACACCCATAACAACAGATGGAGAAGTGGAACTGAGGACATGTTGACATATTCCTTCCGTCTGGTTTATCCTCCCTTCCTTATCCGACTCCCCAGACACATAACACAACCTTCGGGTGGGAACGCGGAGTTTGGGAAGCTCCTCTGATTGTTTAGTTTAAGATACGATAAGCCAAAAACATAACACACATTAATATCTCTGTCATCATCCCACTTTCAGGATTGTAGGTATACGGGTTGTGAACATGATTTAGTGTTTCTTGTTTCTTTTCCAACCAAACCAAAATGTCTCCGCCATGTGTTCTTACTGCAGACGACCCCATACCTCATCTCTGGAGGAGGTTTGATGACTCCCTCAAACAGCCAGATCCCAAACACGGCATACACGTAGTACACCACCTGCAGAGAGAGCGTGAAGAAGACACCAACCCATTCCCCATGTGAGGCTTTCTGCCGTTACACGTATACTGTAAACATGTTCTATTGTTGAAATAAAAATACATCCGTGATGCGATTCCATTGACACAAAAGTTACCAATTTATAACATATTTCTAGAGCAAAATGTAAGCGTAGATCCCTTGGTTGGTTTACAGGAGCAGTGTGTGGGACTCAGTGGCATCTAGTGGTGAGTTTAGCAGATTACAACCAACTAAATATCCTCCGCTCAGCCCTCCTTTTCCCAGCGTGCAGACTCCTGCCTCCTGCCATGGCCCTGCGGATGTCCATCCTTCTCTCTCTCCTTTTATATGAATTCATGCACCGTTAGTGCACATTTCCAACGTTGCTCCTTTTCCGGAGTCTTTGTGCTTTCTCTCCTCACAGGTTTACATTGATCATGGTTTTATCTGGACCCTGGTGCTGCCTGACACCTCCTGCTATTATCATAATAATTATTATTATTAGTTGCATTGCAATTAGCATTGCCAATACCATTGCTGCTTTTATTATCATTATTATTTTACGACACCCACTTTTGCTGTTATTATTGGTAGTCATAACGTTTTCATCATTATGCCTACTCACTATATGAATTATTTCTGTCATATGCCTTGAGAGTGTTGGAACTGTTGTGTTGTTCATTCTGTACACATGACATTCATCACATTTCTGTCCATCCTGATAGAGGGATCCTCCTCTGTTGCTCCCCTGAAGGTTACTTCCCTTTTTCTCCCTGTTTTTCTCCCTGTTGAGGTTGAGTTTTCCCTGGAATGATGTGATGTCTCAGGACAGAGGATGTCGTATGCGTTCAGATTGTAAAGCCCTCTGAGGCAAATTTTACATTTTTGGCTCGACAAAATAAATGGAATTGAATAATCTGGGAAGTGGTAATCACATAGTCACCGTGTTTGGTTCACCCAGTCACCCATTGGTTTATGGAGAAGCCTGGTTTTTTTGGGCCTTTGCCATATTGTGTTTTTGTCCCAAAAGAGGGACGACAGGGTCGAACTCATTACAACCAAACTAAACCCAAAAATGTTAAGCAACCAAAAACTTTAGAATTCACTGAAAGCACACTGTGAAAGGGTTTGCCTCTAAATGCACCACCATTTAATAAATGAACATCATGCTGTATTGAAGAAGACTTGAAACTAGAGATTGAGACCATAAACTCATGTTTACAAACTGAGGGATTAAATCAAGTGAGAGGTATAGTAATTTATCATTGATTTGTATACAGTCGGACTTCTTATCGCTGTCCGCATTGGCTTCACTTTTCAGCCCCGGAGGTTTGCTACCTGGTTTGTCTGTTCTGGGCTACTGCACTCAAAGAAATGACTCATTGGATGAACTCAATTAAATTGTTGGCAGGTTTTCCATCCAATAATTATATGCAACTCCAACTCAAATTTAGCACATCAGTGCAATAAAATGTAATTAAGTTAGTCTAACTCATTTGTTTCAAATACATCTAAAATAAAATAACGATATCCATTAAATTAAATTAATTTGTGTTTGTCCAACTCAAAATATAAACTAACTAACTAACAAAATATGCAAACTCCACACAGAAGGAACACCTTGACTGGGAATTGAACCCACGGCCCTCTGGCTTTGAGGCGACAGTGCTAGCCACTACACCACCGTACAGCCCTGAAAGTGTCTTCACCTCATGCAAAGAACTGATTTTCAGCTGGCGCATGCGCAAAGGGTCGTCCTCAATGAAACACATTTATTTTGAGTTGATATGCAAACCATCTAACTTAAATAAATCTAATGAATGAAAGTATTCATACATTTTGTGTTACACCCATTAAATATAAATATCTATTTTTGTAATTGATTTATTTAAATGTATCAAACAATATTTAAATGTGTCACCTCGAAGAAGGGCTTGAATCGTTTTTGTGAGTGTAACCTAAATAAATCTAATAAATGAAAGTATTCATACATTTTGTGTTACACCCATTCAATATAAATATCTTCGTTTTGTAATTGATTTATTTAAATGTATCAAACAATATTTAAATGTGTCACCTCTACGAAGGGCTTGAATCGTTTTTTTGAGTGTGTAGAAACATGACGGAACATGGAAGACGACCCTCTCCCCATGAAATGCTCCCTCTAAGCTACAGAAAACCCAACGGTTCTTATCATCAGGTGACTGTACACCGTGGAGGTTCATGCTGAATTCAAAGAAAAGGATAAAAAGTCATAATATATATAAGGGATTCAAAATGTAATACTATGTAGTTTGTCATATAACATGTCATGAGTCAGAAAAAATTTAAAATATATAATACCACGAAAAAACTGAATGAAGATTGCCATAGAGAACCATAAAGAAAATAACTATAGTATGCCATAAGCTAAACTATAACTTCAGAAGTATGCCATAACAAATGTCATATAGGGAAGTATATCATGAAAGATACTGTACAAAACTCATTGTATACTATACCATAAAAACGATTAAATACAAATTAAAATACAAGGTCATAATACAGAAGGCTATAAAAAGTCATTAAAATGATGAAATATGGCATAAAACCTCTTTAAATAAGAAAAACAATTATTAGGGCAAAATCAAAAGGCAAAAGTTGTAATGGTTTTAAAAATATTGTTTTGACTTTTAGATTAATTTGACTGTATGGTGAAGGCATAACAAGTAATCAATAATATGTCAGCCCTGAAACACTCGACGATGTGAGTGGGGCCGCTAAACCCTCACGGACTGGACCTGACCCTCGCCACACAGGTCGGAGTGCATGGGGATTGGTCTATCAAAGCAGTACGTGGATATATGTCAAATGTCAAAGAATAATATTATGGTGTAAAATGTCCAAACAAGTAACACTGTTATAAAAACATATGAGTACATGTATAGAAAATCCGTCAAAAGTCCAAGTAAGTATTTTTAAAATAAGTTATAAAAGTCCAAATACCCACTGCACATGTACTCCTGATGTTTGTAGCACTCTGAAACTACAGTTGCAAAGTGCTTTAGATATGAAAGAAAATACACAGGTACAGGTATCACATTCTTTTATTATCATATGCTCAACAATTCCAGAGAAGCGGCTGTTGACAATGTAAATAATCTCAAACAACAATGTAAATGTCAAAAGTAAAGTCTTTACATCCAACAGACACGTATGTGTCACAGCCGTCCCTCAGAGTCCACCATCTGTTGAGGATCCCTCTGTTCTGGGTTAGTCGGTACTGGACCACTAAGTAAACACTTATTATTAAATAAAATATCAAATATAAATAAATACTATATGAAAAAAAAGGTATTGAACTTTTTTAGATGAATGTAACTGGCACTCGTTGCACGAAGCTGCATCAGTCAGTGTCCACGGAGAGCCCCGGAGGCCTCTTCCTTATGTCTGCGGCTGCGAGTGTTCTGGCTTGAAGTACACATATATGGACCAGGGGTCGATCGGGGGGTTCATCCACTTGCCGGGGTCGTGGTCCTCCATCTGCTCTTCGGCGTCCTCTTCCTCAATCAATCCGTCCACGTCTTCGTCCGAGACGATCTTCTCCGTGCTGCCGCCCTGCGCGCGGGGCCCCTCTCCGGCCTCCGTGGTCGAGAGGCCGGAGTGGCACGTGGCGCAGACCCTCAGCCACTTGGTGGGGTGAATGGGTCGGATCACGGCTCGCTTCTTGGAGCACGCGCCGCAGACCACGAAGCCGCATTTCCGGCAGTGGTGTCGACGCTGCCTCACGGTGAACTTTTCGGGGCAGCGCATGCAGACCGCGGACGCCCGGTCGGGGATCCAGGTGTTGGCGAAGTTGGACCCGGTCCGGCAGACGCCGCTCCGCAGCAGACTGGACCGGCATTCCTCGATGTGCTCGATCCAGGCGCGCTTCTCCTCTAAGGAGGCGGCTGCCACGTAAAAGGACTTGCGCGGCGTCCGGATCAGCCACTGGTTCCTCATCGTTGCGCCGTCCTCCAAGTCCTCTATCTGGCTGTCCTCTGAAATAAAAAATAATAAAGGTGTGTTAAATAGGTCAGATACAATAAATAGAGACATATAGCAATTATTCCGTCAGTTCAAAGCTTTTTCACATAAATAATGCCTATTCTTGTTTGTTACTATAACCAGTTTGACAACAAGAGGCCCGTTCTCCCCGATACACCATTGGGTATATCTTTTGTACTTGCACGTGCAATTTCATTTAACCAACTGTAAATGTTGAATAATGGACAATGCAATTTAAATGGTTTGAGATGTTTTCTTTATATTTTTTTATTTTAAACGAAGATTTGGGTTTTGTTTTAAAGTAAAAAGGTGCAATATGTTCAATGTTTGACTTCTAAGAAATTCAAAAGTAATGCAATCATATTCAGATGAGATTACTATTTGTTGTCTTCCAATTGATTAATTGTTAGTTAATATTAGATTTCAAAGTAATCTGACCCAACCAGCATTTCGTTCCAAAATGTCCAAACACTGTCGCTCCCTGCAGCTGCTGCAACACTGTTGTAATTACACCGGCTTGCACGGTTCACCTGTTATTTTCTGTATTTGTTTGTTTGTTTGAAGTTCTCTTTTACTTGTTTACTGTCAAAGCATTTAAAAACCAAACATTGATGGAAGACCCCCGCCCAATGTCGCCTTCAGGGACTCACCGAGAGGGATGATCTTCTGCTTCTTGTGCCAGCGGCGGTTCAGAATGATGCTGCCGTACACCAGCACGTCGTTGAAGAGGAAGAAGACTTTGGGCTGCGGCCCCCGGTGGCTCATCTTCATCAGCCGGCCCTCTCCAATCAGGACCCGACCCGGCTCCAACAGGGGCTTCCCCGACGGCCTGAACGAACTCTCCACGGCTTGGATGCGTTTCCGGTTATCCTGGACAAACATCAGCCCGTTCCCCATGGTGCCCATTTGTATCTAGCTGACAAGACGACAGGAGCCCTTTTGTTGTTGTTGTTGTTGTCGTTTCTGCATAGATAGCTCCTCGGCTCGTCCTGTGCTCGCGCAGCCTTCGTAAGTGACACAAGCAGCGGCGCATCAGCGCTTTTCAAGTGTTGGTGACGCGTCGTGTGTGTGTGGGAGGGGGGGGGGGGGGTGGGACTTCCCGACAGTCGGTTACAGCTGGAAGACAAAGCATGCCCAGAGAGGTTCTGGGTGTTTTTATCACGCAGGGCGCGTCTGCGGAATTTTTTCTTGTTCTTTTTTGTTGTTGGAAGTCTTTTTATTTAATCTCTTGGACTTCCAGGTAGGACGTTGTTGACAAACGGTGAATTCAATAAGAGCCAGTGTCTTTCCACCGTGCACACCTGATACACACGATACACACACACACAGCTATAATGAGAAGACACAACCTGTTACACAAAGTCAAACAGCATGTGGCAGACACAAAGGCTTCCAAGGTGCTGTTGAGTAACACAAGTCCTTCCTTTGGACTGAAGACATTTGAATATTATGACTAAAAAGTTTCATTCTGAACCATTTTAAACCGGAACTATATGCAATATTAAGGTAAATACACATGATTTTAATAACAACCCGTTTAGTGCCCAAAAAAGAACATGACTTCAAACTAAACGGACCTGACGAGAGTTACTTTGTTTCAAAAACAGATGTTTTTTTTCTTGTGGTTAGAAAACAAACAAGTTTAGCAACATGAGTGATAATGTAATATTTATTATTTATCAACCGGCGCAGGAGGGTTAATCCTGGCTGTGCAGAAGCACACGTCAGCGTGCACAAGGACATGTCAGCGTGCACGAGCAGCACCGGTTTGCTTCACTGTCCCAGCTGCAAACCTAAAACTGTGAATACTGGTCGTAATCTCAGGCCAGAGAATGGGTTAGAGGTGACACGTGCTTGCATGTCTGGTCAGTTGTCTTCAAAAAGGATGCAAATGAAATTAAACCCATTGGCGTCTGCACTGTCAAAGCACAGAAACTCGGTCAACCTGGTTAGACAAGTTCTCTTTAAAAAAAAAGAAAAGGAGGCCGTCCATCAGGAGTGAGAGAGGCCAACATGCACTCAGCCTCTCGGGCATCCCCTTTGTCGCTGGAGTTCAGGGAAGTACACCGACACTTAAACAGAATTCATGATTTACAGCCTGCCATGTTTGACGCGTTTGTTGAAAAAAGTGTGCAGTACACTTGTGTGGTTATCTCACACTTTTGCTCCATGCTGCACAATAGATATTAAATAGTGAAATTAAATGAGATGAATTAAACTGCTATCAAACTGCGGATGTTATCTTCCATCTGGCTGCTTACATTTGACTCTCAATCAGCTCGATGACCAGAGTGAGATGACCTCCGTCACCCCGCTGTGAGCAGACGGGTGAAACACACCACAGCTGGAGGCCAGGCGGGTTTCCCGCTGTCTGCACTCGGAGCAGAGCGGGACAGTTACAGCTTGTTGTTGGAACGGTTCGACGCTTCAGGAGTTGACGACACTTTTCTTTATTAACGTGTTTTTCTATTAAAATGAATAAAACAAAACCAATTCAAACGTAACAAATTAAAACCAATTTATCACGTCTGCTTTTCATTGGGTTTTTTTCCCACCACGAGAAAATATTAAATGATCCAAAAAGTATGCATTTAATTTCAGGAACATTAGATAAAAATACTAAACACAATAAATAAATGTGACCAGTAGCCACAATTAAACTCGCCTGCTGGCTGGTTAAAGTGTCTCTGAAACACAACTGTACAACCGAGTTGCCAATTTTGGTTCTCAGACTCGACAAACCTCTGGACACAGAGAGCACTATACAACCATCACTGGATGATTAGAACGCCCCGTGACAAGTAAACACAGTGCCGTGGTGAAGATCGCCTTTCATATAAAGTGACACCAATTTGTGAAAGAGGTCCATATTCAGTTTAGTGTAAACCGAACCAAAAACTGAATGATATATATGTATATATTTATACACACACACACGCCAGTAAATGGCCTCAATGCATCTGCTACGTGTCGGTCGCTGCCGTGGCGGTTCTCTCTCCGTCTCTCTGCGTCCTTCCGGCGTCCCCGTGGTTGGCGCCTCACAAGTCGATGGTTCCTCTCACTTTGAACTTCTTGGCCGAGCGCTCGCTGGCTCGCTGCTCAAACCGGTTCCCGTAGATGTGCGAGACGAAGCCGTTGATCTCCACCGCGAACACGCTGTTCCTCTTGGGGATCACTGTAGCGGGACAAGTGCAAAGGGGCCGTCAAGACAACTGTCCAGAGGTTTCCTCAGGACCTGGCTGCAAGGCACGATACTGTGTGAACACATTTCAATAAGGAAGATCAAATGTCAAAATCAATGCTCTCACACAGCGGTTACAGCTGATAACGCCAACACACAGTCGAGGTGGGACTCGTGAACACTGTTAGCTACCAACTGCCAGTGTTGAGAACCTCGAAGAGTTACTAGATATGCTCTGAATTTGGTTATTAGCATCTTTAAAAAGGAAAAAAACACTTTAAAATGTTGTCACACAAGTCAGATAACCCATCGACAACCAGTGGGCCTAAATGCCAAAAGCAGCATTAGCTACGAGAAGATGAAGGTGTCGGGTCAAATGGCACAGTAGGGGGTCCAGGAGGCCATCGCGTCCTCTTACCTTTCAGCTTGTCTTCTTTGGTGATGATTTTGAAGATGTGTTTGAACTCTTGGACGAGAATCCCTGTGGCGCCGACATATGATGGGCATTTAGAGCGGACCACTACGAGAGAGAGAAAAACAAACTCTTAGTACAACACTGGAGAGAAATGCATCCAGATGAGGAACTACAGGTACTTGTAGGGTTTCACAATCAAAGCACAGGTGACATCTATCAACATGAGATACACCATTCAGTCTGATATAACTTTACACTGCGTTAAAACATGGCTCACAGTCTCGTTTTTAAGGTTTGCTGTTACCGATTTGTGAGCGGTCAAATCAAGACATACACAGATCTACTTTATTTCATTTAAAAATCCAATACCTGCATATGAATATCTGCCAATGCCGAATTGGAGTGTGATTATTGAATGTTGGCTTTACACGCGTAACAAGTTGCCCTCTTGCTTTTATACGTTTCAAGTCTCAAACGTTTCAAACTTCAGGACGTAGAAAGGTTCAAACTTAAGGATCCACCTGTGATGATGGCACCGTGGAAGTCTGCCTTCAGAAGCTTCTGTTGCACGAACTGTGGACTGCTGTAAAATAACACAAAAGACACACACAACAGAACATACATGAGTGAAAACGCCGTGAAGGCCAAAAGGAATTCTGAAATGGCTTTAAAATTGGCAGTGAATGCAGAATATGGGGCGATGCAAACCGATTTACCATGTTGGTTTCAATCCGTTGCACAGGTCCATGACGTACTGTCTCCAGAGTTCATGCAGAGGCAGGAAAAGCTCGTATCTGCGATGACAAAGACAGTGATGCTGGCGAGCGGAGGTGGGGCGAGCAAACCAACTGGCTCATTGGGAAACAAATTACAACGACGAATTTGACAAGACGCGGTTTTGATGTACGACTTCTCGTCGTCACAAACCTCTGGTGCTCCGGCTTGATCTGGAAGATCTTCATCGCCCTCTTCTGCCGAGCGTTCAGTCCTTTGGCTTTCTTGCTCTTCCTCTTGTCCTTCTTGGGCCTGGCGTAGTCCAGAAGCACGGCCTTGTGACTCAGCACGCTCCTCGGATCAAGTCGCGAGTTGGGCTGAAGGCTGTTCCTCAGGAACGACCTGGTGAAGGCCTCGGCTTTAGATTGGGTCCGGGGCTGCAAAATGAGAGCGACAGGGATGTGAAATTGTTTCTGCTTTCTGGTCACCAGTGTTTGGGAAGCTACTTTAAAACGCTTTTCAAGCTTCCAAATACTTCCCACTGGAAAAAGTCGAACTACAGCAAATCTATGAGGGAAATGGCTAGTTTGCTAAATGTAAGCTACTTAGAAAAAGTAGAAAAAACAGCATATTGAAAATGTACATGTGGCATGAAATATGTATTTAAATGGCACCTTTTTGACCGACTTATGTAGTGATCTTACGTGTTGTCTTTTGTAGCATCTCTCATCTTAAAAACTAAGACCTAGTGAAGATGACGCGGATGAAGCTGTCGCTGCGTGAGTTTTGAGCTTAGCCTGCCCTGTAGGCACACGCAAATGCAGATGAAAGCATTGAAAAACATAAATATATGTTGAACGGACATTTATAAAAAGAACAACACATTTTTAGATGATCGCACAAGTATAAAATATCAGCAAAATAGTCCAATTTCATATTTCTTCTTGTATCCAACCAACAGTCCAAAACCAAAGATATTCTTTTTACTATAGTTACATGATCATTTACTCAACGCAGGAAGGCATCCAATCCTCATATTTAAATAAATGTGCAACTAGCAAATAGTTTTTTGTGGGTCTTTTCTGCGAAAAATTACAAAAACAAAAAACTGATAATCAAAAGTTTTTTTAGATCTCAAGGCACTTTCTTGTCTGCAGAAAAGTCTTTGAACAGCACGACTAAACTGTATGAGCTATTACACATCTGGAAGACACATTGTCACCACAGCACGCCCCTGGTCAACTTGGAGGCATCGGCTTACCTTTACACCGAGAACCTTCACCAGATCCTGAGGAATTTTGGCTCGCACAAGTGCTTCTGTTGACCGGGACAAACAAAACCAGTATTACACACAAGATATTGGACCAGAATGCAGGATTGGTGGTTGGCCTCTGAAAGCCCTCCACCCGCTCGGAAATGCCAAGTCTGCTCCAAATTGGTCAGGTCGTACGCATCTATTCTTATTCCGCATAAGATTGTACTTTAACATCAGATCAGACTTCGTATTACTCATTGCATCACTGCAGGTAAAAGCTCCTCTGTCAATGTGCTATTTTATTCTGTAGACAGGTCGGTGTAGGATGTTACTAAAAACCTTGATCGAGGGATACAAATTCTCCCCAAAGTGTCTTACTTTGATGTTACGTGGAATTCCTGCACTGCTGCGATAGACTGCTACATGATTGAGATTTTATTTTAATTTTTTTAAAGAAGCTCCATCTTTTACATTAGGAAGCAAATCAAACTGATCAGTGATTTCTATTGGCTGACAAAAATAGCCATGCGGCAATAAGCTAATTAGTTTTTTTGTTTGGCAGGGAATTTCCTGTGGAACAGATAAATGAGGTTATCAGTTGTGGTACAATAACCTCCCCACAGTCCTAAACTCAGGTGTGGGTACATGACGTACATTCTCCAATTGTATAGCCTCAAGGGAACCAAATCAAAGGTTGCTTTACAAGAGGGAGGAAAGAGCGAGAGAGAAAAAGAGTTTACAGACCTGTCTGACTAATTACAAATATTCCCTTCTGCTCAGACTGAGAAAGTAGAGACTCGCTCTACCACTCGCACCTCCAGACAGAGGCTGACGACATCTTTCAAAGTGTCTTTTCTGGGTGTCTAAACTCTTTTCTGTCATGATAGACATTTTATGAATCAAAAAGTTTGGCGTTAGGGTTATATAGGCAGTCTGGTGGTACAGCTGTATGGCTGGTGAAATAGGTTGTGTGGTTAAATGGCCTGTATGGTGAAATAGGCTGCATGGTTGGTTAAATAGGCTGCATGGTTGGTGAAATAGGCTGTATGGTTGGTTAAATAGGCTGTATAACTAGCTTGTGTTGTATTTGCACTTTCCCTTCAGTGTTGTTGACATTTTTAATGCAGGCCTTTAAATAAAACATTAGTATTACAGCGATGTATTCACAAAAGCCCTGCCATAGACCCTAACGTGGCACAGATATTTCCCCGTTAAAGAGCCTTTTGACCAACTGACAGCCGGGTCAGAGTAGACGGAGAACTTATCGTTGGATTTGAAAGAGAGATGACGTGAGTTCATCGGTCAGAAACAGCGACGTGTTGCCGACTTTGAACCGAAACGTCACTTCCCTCTCGTAAATGAAACTCACCGTCCATTTCCACGTTGCCGCCAACTTCACGAAGAAATTGGGACCAAACGCAGCACTTTCTAGGTGCAGGAAAACTCTTCAACACATGTGTTTTGGTTCTCACACGAGCGCACTTCCGCTTTCCTCCTCCTTCTTCTTCTTCTTCTTCTGAAAAGTCGCCAGCAGGCGCTCCGCCGCGATGGCGCCCTCTACAGTCTAAACCACGCATTACACTCCTTCTCTAATTGGTATGTGTAGGTTACAGACGCCCGGCGCTGCCTCTCATCAGGAGAGTAGGGGGCTCGATTCCCGGGCTGTAACAGCCCTTCTGCGGGGAGGGTAACCCACGCTACACGGGGAGGAGAGGGCCACATTGCGCAAGTTCCTGTTCAACTATGTCGTTTTATTCAAATCTTTGTTAGAGTGGAGTAAGAGTGGATTTTTATGGTACTTGTTTTGCCTTAAGACAAACACTAATAAAGCATAACATTAATTAATGAATAAACAAGATGTGATATCGTCTACAAAAACAACAAAGGAGTCGGATTAAAACATTTACCCTGACGAAGATAGATATATAGATACTTTGACTCATACAAAACACTGATACAACCAGAAATTAGGAAGAATAACAACATAATTACTGCAGAGAGCTCCGTCACAATAACAAAACGCTGTTTAAAAACATTTGGGGACAGGTGCTTTTAGAGTAACGCATATAAACCATGTGTACAATACTACGTTTTATTAATATGGCAAAAGTTATCACAAATACAACTGGTTGATACAAGAAGACTGGAAAAAGCTATACAGTGGATGGATTCTGTCAAACGACTCTATAAAAGTCTAATGACCATACTTACTCCTGAACATTGGAAACTTCTACTGTCGTGGGACTCATGCCCCTCTTTGGATGTAATGTAAACTAAATTACATTTAGGTTACATTACATAAAAACAAAAACAAATTAGACAGAAGATATTAGTGATACATTTATTTTAATTAGATAACCGTTTACAAACCCTATCACCCGACATCGGCCAATCACTGTCGTGCAAAAACAAAAGTATATTTAAAAAAAGTTTATGGGACCACGCACGTTTTAGTTTTGTCGTTACGTTTTCTTGACGCTGGTTCTGACATGTTTGCTTTTTGAGAAACATAATTGACCCTGATCTCTTCATCGTAGAGTTATTGGGCTCTGGCAGCAGCTGTGATCCAAGCCCCACAGTGAAGGCCCAACATAGTTTACATCTCATTCAGGGCAGATGAGCTGGCGCGAAAACCCTTTGGTTTGTTTCCTCATTTTACTTCAGGTTGACTCCACATGAACTCGACGCCCCAGAGGAATACAGTCAATACATGATTACGTTCTAAAGTAATGCTTATAGTGAAGTTCTCCTCCAATGCAGCTCCTCTGCATGACCTTTGACCTCACTATGGTGATGAAGAATCTTATTAAAATAAAAGCTGAGCTCATTTACAAATGAGAGGAAGTTGAAGTGCTTCTCTTGATGAAACAAAATAATCAATCAAATTTCTTTGGATTTTTCTCAAAATATTTATTTTAAATCGGTTTGTAAAAATCTCTATACAGTTAAAACAGTTCACAAAATGCAGAGTAACATACAAGCTGTATCGCAAGATAATTGAAATATCAGTTGCATTCCTACTTCCCTACACATCCAAACCATTCGATTAAAAAAAATATACATATATATTTCCCCTGTTTTCTTTCTACAAATAAACTGCATTTAAACTTTGAATGTAAATACCGAGGTACTTCGTCCTTTCTAGAAAAAAATAGTTTTTAAAAGTCTGAGTACACTGGCTTTGTGGCAGACATCACTTTTCAATGTAGATCGAAGATACTCCAGCATGAATACTCCCAGAACTTTTGCCCCCTTTGGCGCATGCATGTCACTCTCTGAATGACACGTTGGGGTCTCTGCATGAATATAACGTCACATTAATAGATGCAAATGTTAAAATATACTTGAGTGTGAAACACCAAGTTGACTTCCACCGAGGGGATCAGATTTAAGCTTTAACTGTGTGAACAAGTGACTGGACAGAGAAGTGCAGCATTTCCTGATCAAATGCTGCACAAATGAAGTAAATAAATAATAATAGTAATGTGGGAAATGTGTCAGGCGATTATGCTTCACTGCTGTTCAGAAATGTGCCAACAATGTGTCAAAGTGTGGGAATGCCCCAGTGCTTTCCAGTCAGAGGTGCATTTCCTGGTTCCTGGTGGATGTTTTTCTTGCAGTGTCGGAAACACACCAGCCTCGATTTTTTATTTAGTTTTCTTGCTGAAGTTGTTTGGCCACTTTTAGGTGTTATAAAACAGGCAACATATTTCTATGTCACATGAAACTTTTCTACAGTTCTGTATGTTTGCCTGAGAGAAGGATCCCTTCTCGGTGGCTCATCCTGAGGTTTCTTCCATTTTCTCTCCATGAAAGTAATATTTTTAAGACCGACTGTAATGCCCCTTGAGGTAAATTTGTGAGAAGTGACATGGGGCTGTATAGATATGAAACATACTTATGCCAGCGCAGTATGTTCGCTTGCTGTGACTTCTGCGGTTGAGCCACACTAAATATGTAGGGTGTGCCTCCTCTGTTGTTGTTCGTGCACAACACTGAGCCAAAGGTTTGTGTAACGCGGACCTGCGGAGAATCTATGGGTGAGTCTCGGTTGAGAATTGTAAGAAACGTTGGAGTTCCCCCATTGTTTTTCTGTTGTGGTTTTTTTCAAGCAACATAAAGATAATTCAGATTTTACAGCAGCAGTTTATACTGTATATAAAGTATGTATGTATATATACACACAAACACATTCATACATACATTCTTAGCCGACCCGTATATGACGAGACAATATACTTGGAAAAACCCACATGTAATTTTGGCGTTTCGAAAATTATTTTTGCAACTCGAGGTGACACGAGAGGGTGGAGTTAAATACAAGTGATGCGTTATAATCTCGAATTGTAAACACACTGGGAAACTTCCAGACCTGGTAGTGACCTGTCAATCATATTGCAGCCACGCCCTAAAGCAAACCCTGCTTTATGGTCTGTTTGACTCTAAATGGACCATCATTTACTAAATGAACATCATGCTGTATTACACATTACTTGAAACTAGAGATTGAAACCATAAACTCATGTTTACAGTGTTTACTGAGGGAATAAATCAAGAGAGAAGTAGAGTCATCTTCTCACAGACTTCTTTCCATACGACCAGAGGAGTCGCCCCCTGCTGCTAAGTAGAGAGAATGCAGGTTTAAGGCCCCGTTTAATGTTTCTGGTGGTTTCTGCCTAATTAACACAGAATTCATATTATTGTGTATATTTGTACAGTGTATGGTAACTTCTTTGGATACAAATACATTGCCCCCCTTCACATCACCTGATACGGAAGTCAATTATATTTTGTTTTCACTCTTGTGAAACTTGTGGTATCATAACATTTGAAAATGTGGACCGTAGATTTCTGTACTCACAGTTTTATTGTATTCGTGTGCGGTTGTTGCGAAGACGTTAATAGATACTGAATAGTACTTCAGCATGGAATTGGCACACAAGTTGTGCTTCTTTGGCTCCACCCACTCCTGTTCAGCCTCAACCAATGGCACGGCATCTCAGGACAACAGAAACTGCAGCTTGCAGTGTGCCATGAATCCCATAATTAAAACCTTCTTGTTTCAGGAGAAGTACATCATTCCATATTAACTGGCAGTATAATGTTGTCACATTGACATCTCAGCACTTATAACACAAGATAGACTAAATTAGAATCAGTCTCTTGACTTGCTAGTGCATGTAGGTGCTTGTGCTCTGTGTGTGTGTGCGTGTATGTGTGTGTGTGTGTGTGTGTGTGTGTGTGTGTGTGCGTGTCACCAGTGTAGGTGTAAGTGGGGGTGTTGGTTTAATTGACATAGTAATTCCTCTTCGGTTGGCTCCTTGATTTGCTCTCTGTAGAGAGACAGACAGAGAGAGAGAGAGTTAGAGAGAGAGAGAGAGAGAGAGAGAGAGAGAGTTAGAGAGACAGACAGAGAGAGAGAGAGAGAGAGGTCAAGGAGTGAATTGTGATATTATTTTTTCCCACGATTTACGACGGCAGCGTCAACCGACCTGAACATGAACTGAACAGAGGTTTCATATCTGATCCTCTCCACTTCGGTGACGGAGCAGCTGTGACTCCGGTCCCACTTGTAGATGAAGTTCTGTCAGAAAACATTTGGGTTGATTACCGCATGTATTACGTAGTTTGTATTGAGAGATAAGGCTGGCTTTAGTCCTGGTTTCTCTTCAACAAGTCACTGAAGCCAACACTTGTTTTTCTTGATGCCCGACCTGTCTGTGGCACTGATGATCTTACCTTTGGAAAAGGCCAAAGGAAAATGTGACCGTGTGGTTTGTTGATGTCAGTGTTTTTAGCTACGAGTCATTTTGCATCACTTGAGCGAGTAAACCATGAGTTGCTGTGCGACCTATCAGACATTCAACACCGATTGAAGCCGAAGCCTCTCTTGGAGCACCTCGGTAGTAAAAATGGTCCCGGCTTTCACGTATTACACAGTTCAACAGAACATTTTAGCGGCGTACAGTCACAGGAGGGATTTAAATCAAATCTGTTGCCATTTGATTGGACCAGTAAAACATGGGGTGGGACGTTGTTATATTATCGGTTGGAATTGGTCTCAGGACATGTCATATTTTGTTTAACAGGAAGAGAAGATGATTCATGATGATTTAAACAACAGTCAGAAAAACTTTCTTTGTGAATAGGTGCACATGTGACCGGTGATGTGCTCCAAAAGAGCTAAAGAGGCTTTTTTTCCTGTCATCTCAAGTTTAAGTCACAAACGCAAACCGCGATGGGAAATGCAAAGCGTTAGTCAGTGAGCTTTACACATCGCTCACTAAGAATGACTTTACAAAACAAGACAGCACAACAAAACAACACGGCGGCCATGTTTGCAGGGAGTCAGGGAACAAGAAGGAGAAGTCACGGATACAGAAAAAGGCCAATTATTGCCAGACTTCTTAACCAAACGATAATAGTTTGTTTTGTTTTGGAGCCTCCAGTGTTCTGGGACCTATCGTATTAAATCATATTAGAAGTTACCACCAGGGAATCGGGGGTCCCCAAATCAAGCAGGACTGTAATCTTAAGGATTGACACTTTAACAAAAGAAAAAGGAGGGTCTGGATTTAAATGCTCATCAATTGTTTGAAGTGTGTTTGCAGTCTAATCCATAGGCACTGTGTGGTGCTTTATTCATGTTATAAATGTACCTTTATGGATCTAGTCTCCCGACCACTCAAAGAGCTTTAAGACTACTTGTCATCATTCATCCATTCATACACTGATGTCAGTGGCTTAGGTGCCGCCTGACCGTCAGGAGTAACTGACATTCATACACCGTAGGCACATCGACACGAGCAGTTTGGGGTAGTGTCTTGCCCAAGGACACATCGACATGGCTAGCCGAGCCTGGGATCAAACTACCGATCCTCTGAATGAAGGACAACATAGTCAGTCACAATGTATGTATGTATGGATACATGGATGGATGGATGGATGGATGGATGGATCTGAGGGAACTGACCTCTAAAATGACTGCCACAAACAAGTTGACCCACATGACAGAGGAGGTGAGCCACCAACACACAAAGTAGATCTTCGACCACCTGAAAAAAAAGAAGATAAAACAGGCTCATCATCATCATCATCGAGCATGTCAAACGTATTATTCTTCTTACCCTGTTGTGTGTCTGCTGTATACTTCTAGGAAGGCCTGCCAGTTGTTGACTATCATGACATTGTACAGCAAAATGATGGCTGCCTGTGAGAGAGAGGGAGAGAGAGGGAGAGAGAGAGAAAGAGAGAGAGAGGGAGGGAAAGATACTCTTCTTTCAATCTGACACATTTTTGTTGGCTGTATTTCTCAGCAGCCTTCAGCGGAGCAAAAAGATTAAATCACCGTCTAACCCATCACAACAACAACAACAACCAGTGAGCCATCATTGACGGCGATGGCTCATCATCAGCTAATGCCAAACAGGTATACAGGTAAATAATGATGTCATGAAGAGCCACGCATTAAGGCAGAAATGTAAATCAATCAAAACACAGATTTTGAATCCCAGATTCAAGCTTGTACACAACGATGAAGGTCTGACTGCCCTCTTGTTACTCACAGCAAAGTCATCGAAGTTGTTTGGCCAGTATTCCAGCTGCTCATAGGTGCCACACTGCATGCTGAAGTTAGAGGTGATGTTCTCCATGGAGGTATTGGAGATCCCACTGGGACGCGCACACACACACACATACACACACCACACACAGACACACACATCACACGATGTAACAAATGTAGCCTCGTGATTGCGATCAGTAACTAATAGCACTGTTTCTCTGAGATGGAGAGTCCGAACCAGTCCGACCCAGCAACAGAGCAGAGGTCATAGCCTGCAGGTTATTAAAGGTACAGTGTTTATGATCTGGCCAGAATTTTATGAGCTCACATTATCAACAGAATGTGTTGTGTCTAAATAAGTGAGAATGCTAACCAGCTAGTCCTGGCCAGTGCAAGCTTGTATCTCAAGAGGTGTGTCCCATCATGTCCTGCACAGGAAGACGTCAAAATACATATGGCAGTGTTGCTTTATAAATGAGGGGAAACACAATTTGACTGTATATCGCAGATGAAGGATTTCTAATCCGAATTTCTAATTTCGAATCTAATGCGTAGGAGACAGACTTCAGCTGCTCATCCCACTTTCAGGATTGTAGGTATACGGGTTGTGAACATGATTTAGTGTTTCTTGTTTCTTTTCCAACCAAACCAAAATGTCTCCGCCATGTGTTCTTACTGCAGACGACCCCATACCTCATCTCTGGAGGAGGTTTGATGACTCCCTCAAACAGCCAGATCCCAAACACGGCATACACGTAGTACACCACCTGCAGAGAGAGCGTGAAGAAGACACCAACCCATTCCCCATGTGAGGCTTTCTGCCGTTACACGTATACTGTTAACATGTTCTATTGTTGAAATAAAAATACATCCGTGATGCGATTCCATTGACACAAAAGTTACCAATTTATAACATATTTCTAGAGCAAAATGTAAGCGTAGATACCCTGGTTGGTTTAAAGGAGCAGTGTGTGGGACTCAGTGGCATCTAGTGGTGAGTTTAGCAGATTACAACCAACTAAATATCCTCCGCTCAGCCCTCCTTTTCCCAGCGTGCAGACTCCTGCCTCCTGCCATGGCCCTGCGGATGTCCATCCTTCTCTCTCTCCTTTTATATGAATTCATGCACCGTTCGTGCACATTACCAACGTTGCTCCTTTTCCGGAGTCTTTGTGCTTTCTCTCCTCACAGGTTTACATTGATCATGGTTTTATCTGGACCCTGGTGCTGCCTGACACCTCCTGCTATTATCATAATAATAATTATTATTAGTTGCATTGCAATTAGCATTGCCAATACCATTGCTGCTTTTATTATCATTATTATTTTACTACACCCACTTTTGCTGTTATTATTGGTAGTCATAACGTTTTCATCATTATGCCTACTACTCTCACTATATGAATTATTTCTGTCATATGCCTTGAGAGTGTTGGAACTGTTGTGTTGTTCATTCTGTACACATGACATTCATCACATTTCTGTCCATCCTGATAGAGGGATCCTCCTCTGTTGCTCCCCTGAAGGTTACTTCCCTTTTTCTCCCTGTTGAGCTTGAGTTTTCCCTGGAATGATGTGATGTCTCAGGACAGAGGATGTCGTATGCGTTCAGATTGTAAAGCCCTCTGAGGCAAATTTTACATTTTTGGCTCGACAAAATAAATGGAATTGAATAATCTGGGAAGTGGTAATCACATAGTCACCGTGTTTGGTTCACCCAGTCACCCATTGGTTTATGGAGAAGCCTGGTTTTTTTGGGCCTTTGCCATATTGTGTTTTTGTCCCAAACGAGGGACGACAGGGTCAAACTCATTACAACCAAACTAAACCCAAAAATATTAAGCAACCAAAAAACTTTAGAATTCACTGAAAGCACACTGTGAAAGGGTTTGCCTCTAAATGCACCACCATTTAATAAATGAACATCATGCTGTATTGAAGAAGACTTGAAACTAGAGATTGAGATCATAAACTCATGTTTACAAACTGAGGGATTAAATCAAGTGAGAGGTATAGTAATTTATCATTGACTTGTATACAGTCGGACTTCTTATCGCTGTCCGCATTGGCTTCACTTTTCAGCCCCGGAGGTTTGCCACCTGGTTTGTCTGTTCTGGGCTACTGTAGAAACATGACGGACCATGGAAGACGACCCTCTCCCCATGAAATGCTCCCTCTAAGCTACAGAAAACCCAACGGTTCTTATCATCAGGTGACTGTACACAAATGAAAAACACACTGCTCCTCAAAGTATGCTGACTCACCATCAGTATCCCTGCGTAGGCTCTGAGGTTTTTCACCAGGTCCAACAGTGTACTCGCGACCAAAGCCATGAGCTGGACAACAACAGAAAGACAACAAGGGACAGAAAGACAGGAATGTAATCGTGATCAGACTGCAGTGTCTGTAGATGAAGATCTGTGTTGGGAGAGAGGACACAATGCGGAAATCTTGTGTACTGGTCATTACCGTGGCTACGCACGACAATGATTCACACATAGCGTTTTACACGTCTTGCCAGATATTGTTCTTTTCATTTGGCTACTCAGAAAAGCTATAAGTTAGTGTGTGAGTTCTGCTGCGTACCTTGATATCTGGGATGATGCGCAGGAAGCGGAACACAATCAGCATGTTGATCAAACGAACCATCTCCCACAGAGAATATGCACCTACAGAGGAAGGGTCCCTGTTGTCACACACACACGCACATACAGGCACACACACACACACACACACACACACACGTCAGGTAATTTAGGGATTAAGTAGAGAAATGTATCTACAATGTATGTACAAATTACATTCCTGTGTTCAGCTAATAACCACTGTGAGCCTTTCATAAGCAGCATTTTCACTTCTGAACAACAAATACAGACAAAACATCTGCACATTTAATAAGGTGCGGTCGCCAAACTGAATTTTTAGATAACTTTCGATTGTGTCTTTACTTGTGGATTTCTCTTTTCTCCTTTTGAAAATTCTCTTTCTTTTTGTCTTTCCTGGATCTTGTTAAATAAAGTTACATTTAAAACACAAAACTTAAAAGATTCCTACGACTTCCCAGTGAACCATCATGGACACATTTTCAGTTGAAAGTGATTAGAAGAAAACACAAACCTACCACTGAGAATATGGAAGCTTGAAGGTGCAAAATATAGTGATCTGTAGGACCTGATGGGGGGAAAGACCCAGATAAATAAGAGAGTCAGAGTAAGTTGAGAAGATCAACAGTCCCAGTTGGTGGCTGGCCAGTGTCAAGAAACAGTCCGGCACATAACTGCCCGTAACACCACAAACATGTTGTTTTCTTGGACAGATTAAACAATTTAAATATGTTATTATTATCTAGACTGGCCCTTTAAATGATGAATGACTCCTTTAATAGTCAGGCTGGTTACATGGTCACACGATGACACTGCAACACTTTGAAAACACTGCTGTAAATTGGTCAACTACTTTGTTCATCCTAAACATGCAGTCTAAATCCTGTAAACCTTCAGCCACCAATGACCAACAGCACAATGCTAGAGGACCAATATAAAAGCTTGTTCTGCCTGGGCTGTGGAACAGAAACAGAAAATCTGCTACTGGTGTCATCTTTTCACATTTGACTAAAGTGCAGCTGGGTTCTACTAAATAAAACAATATTAAAGAGTAAGTGGTGAGAGCAGGTGGTTACCAAGAGCAGGATGGTAAGGAAGCAGTCGAATATGTTGTTCCTGTAGGACAGGTAGCCTTTCCATCCGAAGGCAAAGATCTTCACGCACACTTCAAACAGGTAGTAAAGGATGAAGCACAGGTTGATGATCTGTCGGTCGGACAGTGGAAGACTGAGGTCAGTTCCTTTATGAAGTTGGTTAAGGTCATAATGTTAACAAAGATGCAACGTTAATTTTAGACCGTTGGATAAAACGAGTGACCGGCCGATGAGTTTACTATTGTTTTACACTTTGTTCTCCAGCACCCCCATTAAGACAGATTTGTATTATGATAATATAAGTGGTGTGAATTATTAATGTTATTCATATGTCAAAAATCAACACGTGTGTTTCTAATAAAATATTTTAAAAAACATCAGGCTCAATATTTAGTAAATTTCAGGGGAAAGTTTAGGGGGTTGATTAGTAAACATCCTCTGTGGACCATGACAACCCGTAAGACATACACGACTGTGTTCACCTCGATGATGTAGTTGTTCCTCTCTGACGTGGGCTTATCAGCGTTCAGCACCAGGACGGTCTGAAACACAAACAAAGGTAATATTGACAAATGGCAGCATATGAGGCTTTATGAGTACATACATGTCTGACCATGTATACTGTGTGTGTGTGTGTGTGTGCAGCTTACACATATGCAGAGGACATTGGCCAGTGCCACTGCGTTGCCAAATATCATGAGAAAGTGGTGACTGAAGACCGCCTGGAGTTTCTGCAGCACCGGAGAGTTGTACTCGGGCAAGGGAGGGTGCTGGAGAAACACTCACACATGAGCATACGCAGTCAGAGGCATGACACAGACGTCGAGGTGAGAGGAAATGTTGAAGGAATCTTTAAGGCAGCAATGCCCCTTGGGCACTTCTCTACCTCCTTTATGCAGTCTTTGTCCAGTTCATCAAATATCTTCCTGAACTCCCCTCGGTCCATGTAGCCAACATCTGCATAATTGTGCACCTCCTGAAGTCCAGATGGCATGAAGGAAAACAGTCAAGGGAAACAACCAGAGGACGCATCGTCTCATCTGAATGTGTTCTGATGCCGAGATTACGTTATATTAAGATACATAACTTTAAAAAACCAACAACATATTGCTTAATTGAGTAAATATATATCTATGTATTTAATTGTTACATTTTGTTTTCCAAACTCAGGAAAGGAATGTTTAAAACAAGCCTCGCAAAATAAAATCCAGTCATGTCTTATCTGACAAAATTACAGACGTGTGAGTGTAGTGAGAGCGGTGTGGGCTCTGACCTTAGTGATGGCCTCTCTGTAGTAGTTCTTCATCTGGACCCTGGACATCACCTTCATCACCAGATCAACAGGCACACGCTCCCTGACCAGAGGAAACAATACAACCGTCTCCGTGTTTTTCTTCTCATTGTTGTGGGGAGGACATTCCGCCGCAGGACACCACCTGTTTATAGCGAAGGCGCTGACGTGGCTGCTCCTCTGGAGGTAGCCAACGAAACAACTTGTTCAACTAAAATGAGATATGCGCGTCTGTCTTACTCAGTAGCCTGCTGGGCGCCCTGGCAGCTCAGGACTTGGAAAGCAGCTCGGATCCCCAGTCGTCTCCTGATGATGGACGTTTGGACCGACATCTGGACCAAAGAAAACATCGGAAAGATTCCTTCACTGCACACTAAAACTGTTTCCTTTAAGAATTACCCCTTCATATAGCGGGCAATGCACAATGTTTTTGTCTCGTCTTTTCGTTGCTCCAGTACAGATAATGATGCCGTGGAATTTGTAATATCTGTGGGTGTATATTGTCATAACACTGTAATAAAGACTCTTATTGTTTTCCAGAAGATGGCAGTCACAACTCAACTACCTGCTCCACGCACTTCCTCGAGTGAACAGGAGGCCTGAAGCTCTTAACCCTTGTGTTGCCTTCGGGTCATTTTGACCCGATTCAATATTTAACCCTCCTGTCGCCTTCGGGTCAATTTGACCCGATTCAATGTTTAATGTCGGTGTTCTTTCGGGAGTCAACAAACAAACATAAAGTACCTCACACTTAAACTTGGAAAACAATATTAATTCCAATAATTTTCTGGAGATTTTAATAGCTGGGGTCATATTGACCTCAAGGGTAAAATATGTTAGTAAATATAAAGGGAACAGGAGGGTTAAACATTGAATCGGGTCAAATTGACCCGAAGGCAACACAAGGGTTAAAGAAACATTCTGTTCGGGTGCGTTTGCGAGTACACGCAACTTCAGGAAATGCAGTAGCTACTCCTTCTCATCTTTCAGGGCCATTTAGACTCTGCTGAAGGATTTATTTTTCCATTGTACAGAAATCAGTGGAAACAAATGGATCCCAAAAATGATTACAAAAAATACCAAAGCAAGAGATTTGTAATGTATAGTACCCATAATGTTTCGGGGAAAGCTCTAAAACATGCAAAACCACTAAAACAAAAAGTAGAAAGTAGAAATTGTGGTGGTAGGTGTGGCTATACGGGTGGTGTAAAAGCACACAAATAAATATAAAAATGATGAGCCAATTATTTAATTCCTGCAATTCATATGAGAACTTCGTCTTAACGGAACATGTAACAACACGAATCGATTGATATTATGATTCCCATGACTTTTTTCCCCTCTGCTGCTCCCAACACTGTCATCTCAAATTGACTCCTATTTACTGGAATACCACAGTCGTCTCGAGAAGAAAAAAGAGTCAGCCTTTACAGAGTTTGCACTTGTAGAAAGTAAAGTATGTGTACAAAAAATGCTACACTTTTAAAGACTTCAATGAAAATGTTGATTAAAATGTAGGTAAAGCACAAACTCATTCCTCAATGCTGGGCATCTGTTGGGGCAAATGGGATATGTCTGATGTCTTCCACTGACAGCTTGTTTTTCCTGTAGACACACCATGTTTCCAGCTGGGAATAATTAAACCACAGTAGTCATGATTTGTTTGGTGGAAAAGCCTCTCAATGCCGTCTGCCGCACACAATCTAAACAGCTGAGCTTGTATTGGCTGTTTTTAAGTATGTAGGAGTTATAACTGTAAGATAACTGTCAGGGTGAGGAAATGCTCCTCAGCAGCATGCGCGTGTGACTTACCACCAAATAGCCCCTGAACTGGTTATAGATGATGGCCGTCAGTAAGTTCATCAGGCAGTAGGTTCCTGCCAGGAGGCAAAACAAAGAAAAAAATATCACTCAAAGACATTTATTTAGCTCAGCAACACAATGATCTCCTATTATTACTTTAATGGACAGTTTGAATGTTTTGTTTGAGGCCCTCATCCATGTTCAGTGTATCGCATTCAGTAGATGGCGGTTTGGAGAGACAGTGAGGAGTGCTCCCCGTGCTTTTCATTGCTCTACCTCACAGACGGCCCTTTCTACAGGGAACTAAAGCCGTCATCTCGGATCTCTTCAAGGACGTTTTTACCTTGCAGAACATGGGAACTGCCTGTCTACTGCTGCCTCGATCAGTTAGTCTGGGTGTGCTGTTGCGTCACTTTGGTCAAGCTAAACCAACCCTTCAAAACAACTGGGTTGGTTTAGCTTTACCAAAGTCACGCAATAGCACAAACGGATTGAGTGATGGAGGCAGCAGTACATCAATGAATCCTGTGATAAAAAGACTGCTTTTTCGTCATGACATTCTGGAGAGCATAGTTAACGGCATCAGTTCCACGTTGGGAAAAGGGCTGTCTGACAGCAAGGTAAAGCAGTGAATGTATTCTAAATATGGTTTAAACTTAATCCGTCATTGACTTGTTTAGCAGTCTCCTCCACAGCAGAACATTGCTTTGATTCTGTGCTCGTCCTCCACCAACTGTAGGTAGTAAGACAGACTCTGGAGAAGTAGCTCTTCAAAAACATCCAAACTCTCCTTTCAAAGCTGCGGCACCGACACAGACGACGACAATCACTGCTTACCAATCAGACTGAAGATGATAAAGAAAATGGAGTAGCCTCTGTTCACCGAGTAGGCAGGGATCATCACTGTGACAGGACAGAAGACACGTTGAAAATAGTGCCATCACATACAAGGAGGCTGGTGTATCAAGGAGACTAAGTACCATCAGGGTTGTTGGCTGTGGTGAGCAGCACCAGCAGAGAGGTGAGAGAACTGGGCAGGTCCCTGAAATATAACTTCCACTCCCCGTTCTTCTTTGGATCCTGAACAGAAAACACAGGTGGAGTTGGTTAGTTGGTTTAAATACTTTGTAGAAAGAGGTGAGTCATTAGTTCTTTAGTTGAGTAAATGAGCACCTACTGCAACCACTAATGGTTTTACCAACGTTAAACAAATATATCAGATATCCAACACACTCTTCTAATTTTAAGTAGCTACAGACAGAAATATTGAATAATCCATATTTTGCTCTTTCTGTTTTAAATGTACCATCATCCCTGGCTAGACGATTGAAGTGAACCTCAGGACGTAGCGATCACTTCCCGGGGATGGATTTCTTGATTCCTCTCTTGTGCCTCACCACACATGTTGGTGGGAATTTTGCCAGAGGGCATCTTACTTACAAGTTCTTGGAAATTGTTTGGTCCTCAAAGTTAATTATGTGGCTTCATACACGCACCACTTTCCTTTAAAGGTCTTAAAGCTGTTGCTCTTGTTTAAACATATGTGTTATCCTATACATCCAACACACTCTTGTCACATTATTCTTAGTCTTCTTCTCCAACTCCATTTCAATGCATTTTGACCTGAACTCACGTCGCTTTTAGCAAACAGCAGCATGCCGATCATAGTGAAGAGGAACAGGTGGAGCGTCAGCAGCAGGATGACACTACAGATAGGAGAACACACACACACGGTTTAAAATTAAAATAAAAATATTCCAAGAGTCTCTTGAATGACTTCAACGTATAACAGGTTAATGCAATGGCAATCAGCTTTAATCATTTCAATTTTAAAACTGGAAAATTCATTCTTCATTCTTTCATTAAAAAAACAGCAACTGTTGCGATAGAAAAGAATCCAGTCAGCGCTGCAACAATTTCCGGATGTCTGCGCCTGCAATTGGTAACATTAAACCAAAAACCCCAAACTGACCCAGAATCCCAAAGTGACTGATCCAAACAGCAGACAGTTTTATCAGGTTTCTAGAAAGTGTGAACTGTTAGCATTAGAGGCCAAACAACACATTTGAAAGCTCTCTGATTGGATGATTTCTTACAGAAATGCTCCAGGGAGTCATAGTTGACTTCTCCTTTTAAAGCTTGATGTATAAATAATTATTTTATCAGACGTTTTCTCAAAGAGTGGCTCATATTTTGCACAGATGATTTAACTGGGAGAGTTTAATATCCTCCTAAGTCCTGGAAGTGCTCCAACTGTGAAGCTTTGAATGCCGTCATCATACTTTATGATCTCATTAACCGTAAAAACAAGAGTTGTTTGATTTTCTTCATACCTGGCAATCTCTGGCAGAGTCCTCTTGATGCACTTCAGTGTCTTCTTCATCCTGGAGGAGTTCTGCAGGAGGAAGAACGGCCGGACGAGTCGCCGTACTCTGAATCTCTGATTAGCAGAGAAAAGACAGGGTCACAGAATATTCCATGTTTGAAGTCCTTTTGAGTTTTAACCTGGCAAGTTTAACTCCAGAATGCAAACTCACTATATTTTACTGAGCTTTTGATCAGGTTGACGATTAGATGCAGTCAACAAACCTTTTATCCTCACTACAATGTACATGTCCAATATGTTGTTTTCTATTTTGTATCATATAGCTCACTACCTGTCTTCCTTTTCTTTTCCATATCTATATTGAGTACACAGAGGCAGTGATGCTGTACAACGTTAACTGAACCTTAATTGCACTAATTTGTTCGAAACAAACATTAGATTTTGACTGTGAGACCTATGTTTATCTTATAGGAGTTAAAATATATTTAGTTGAAAACACAAAGGCCACCAATTAAGTACTTTAACAACGGGGCTTTTCAAGTAGGCATTATTTTGTATAAATCCGACCAGATATTGGATATCTAAGTAGCTAGCTTCTAGATTTGAGACAGAAATTGATTTGGTGATACCACGAGCTCGTTCTTTGTGGGAAAGTGAAAACTGGCTGAACAAAGTTATTGAGACTCAACTTAATAAATATAAATAGTGGTGAATCCCTGACGTCCCTCTTACCTATTACAAAAGGCGTAAAATGGTTTCATGTATCGTCTATTTTACTCGAAATGTACCACCATGTACTGAATGAACATCATGTTGTATTGAAGAAGACTTCAAACTAAAGATTGTGACCATACGCTCATGTTTATCATATTACTGAGGAAATAAAGCAAATGGCAAATAGAGGACATTTTCCCTGACTTCTTTTTGCATATTGTAAGAGTCGCCTCCCGATGACCTTTAAAAAGAATGCAAGTTCAAATTACTTCTGATTGGCTTCACTTTGCAGAACTGCAAGTTGCCGCCTTCACAAAGCCCACCGCGCCAAAGCAAACGTGAACGGCGAGGATGGCCTCACCTCATCACACGCCATGCTAATAGACAACACCCAGTCCATGACGGAGAATGAAATGACCACTGTATAGCCGATCAGCCATTTGCTCTTTCTGAATTCCTCCCAGCCAATCAAGTATCCCTGCGGACAAAACACAAGGAGTGAAGCCGTGGCTGGAACGGCCTGATAACTGTTGAACGCAGCAAGATTATTGAAAACATTACAACCGTTGTTTAAGCAGACAGCTGCCAGTGTCCTGGAGGCAAACATCTACCACCCTGGCTGTGCCTACCTTAACGGCGAGGTCAAGAGAGAAGACGAGGAGGCAGATCATCTCCATGCTTTCGGTGAAGCCGCAGGGAGGCTCCCAGGGCTGAATGCGATGACGGGGGTCCGAGGAGATGGACAGGGAGGACGGGCGCTCCACAAACGCCAGCAGCAACACCACCGCGATTGTTAGGCCCAAGCTCCTGGTGCAGGGAGAGACGGGTGAGTGGATGTACAAATGAATGCAGGGATATCAGAGGAAAAATGGCTGAGAACAAGGCCCACCACTACCTTGTTAAAGTGGTTGCAAGGCTGGCAACTAGGGTTGTCACAATACCAAAATTAGAACTTCGATGCGATACCTGCCATAAATATCACGATACCCGATACGATACTGGTATATTTATCTATAATAGTAATAAATAAAACATCTGTATGGTTCCTGCCCAGCTTTTTCAACAACAAATGGAATTAATATTAGTATTAGCCTACAGCAAGATATTAATGAAAGCTACATGGTGCCATGATAGTATTGATTATACACGGCTATGCCGGCCTTTTGTCTGTATCTGACCAGATGATACATAGTTCCTTCCATAAGCAAGACTTCAGATTTCAACTTAATTCATGGAATAATTATTTTTCCTTAACTAAAACTTAAAATAATTCGCTCATGATCCACCAGCATGGAGCTTTAATTGTGTTTCATTTCGTACACGTGTGCATTGTGACCTCATGATCATATCGGCTTGTTGCCAAACTAGGCTCAAGCGACTCGTGTAATGGTACGTACACACCAAAAGCTGAGCGATTTTTTTCGCGTGACCGAATCCCATGAGAAGTCAGCGTACAGACACGTGTGGCTGCGATAGATGCGACATTTTTCCCGGCGGCACGTTTGGGGCGGCAAATCGCGCCGCTTTTGGTGCGTACGTTCCATTAGGCTGTATATGGGTGAGCTTGTTTAGAAAAACATTTGTTTACCTGTCGTTCTTTGAACTCTTTGAAAAGTTTGGTGTCTCTGTCTGAAAGGTGCTTTGCCATGTTTTACGTGTTGCTTCCCTTATTTGAGTGGCTTTGAAACACATATAGCAGACGTTCTCTGTATGTCAGTGGGCTTTCCTTCACTGTCTGTATGTCAGTGGGCTTTCCTTCACTGTCTGTATGTCAGTGGGCTTTCCTTCACTGTCTGTATGTCTGTGAGCTTTCCTTCACTGTCTATATGTCAGTGAGCTTTCCTTCACTGTATGTCAGTGAGCTTTCCTTCACTGTCTGTATGTCAGTGAGCTTTCCTTCACTGTCTGTATGTCTGTGAGCTTTCCTTCACTGTCTGTATGTCAGTGAGCTTTCCTTCACTGACTATATGTCTGTGAGCTTTCCTTCACTGTATGTCTGTGAGCTTTCCTTCACTGTCTGTATGTCAGTGAGCTTTCCTTCACTGTCTGTATGTCTGTGAGCTTTCCTTCACTGTCTGTATGTCAGTGAGCTTTCCTTCACTGACTATATGTCTGTGAGCTTTCCTTCACTGTCTGTATGTCTGTGAGCTTTCCTTCACTGTCTGTATGTCTGTGAGCTTTCCTTCACTGTCTGTATGTCAGTGAGCTTTCCTTCACTGTCTATATGTCAGTGAGCTTTCCTTCACTGTATGTCAGTGAGCTTTCCTTCACTGTCTGTATGTCAGTGAGCTTTCCTTCACTGTCTGTATGTCAGTGGGCTTTCCTTCACTGTCTGTATGTCAGTGGGCTTTCCTTCACTGTCTGTATGTCTGTGAGCTTTCCTTCACTGTCTATATGTCAGTGAGCTTTCCTTCACTGTATGTCAGTGAGCTTTCCTTCACTGTCTGTATGTCAGTGAGCTTTCCTTCACTGTCTGTATGTCTGTGAGCTTTCCTTCACTGTCTGTATGTCAGTGAGCTTTCCTTCACTGACTATATGTCTGTGAGCTTTCCTTCACTGTATGTCTGTGAGCTTTCCTTCACTGTCTGTATGTCAGTGAGCTTTCCTTCACTGTCTGTATGTCTGTGAGCTTTCCTTCACTGTCTGTATGTCAGTGAGCTTTCCTTCACTGACTATATGTCTGTGAGCTTTCCTTCACTGTCTGTATGTCTGTGAGCTTTCCTTCACTGTCTGTATGTCTGTGAGCTTTCCTTCACTGTCTGTATGTCAGTGAGCTTTCCTTCACTGTCTATATGTCAGTGAGCTTTCCTTCACTGTATGTCAGTGAGCTTTCCTTCACTGTCTGTATGTCAGTGAGCTTTCCTTCACTGTCTGTATGTCAGTGGGCTTTCCTTCACTGTCTGTATGTCTGTGAGCTTTCCTTCACTGTCTATATGTCAGTGAGCTTTCCTTCACTGTATGTCAGTGAGCTTTCCTTCACTGTCTGTATGTCAGTGAGCTTTCCTTCACTGTCTGTATGTCTGTGAGCTTTCCTTCACTGTCTGTATGTCAGTGAGCTTTCCTTCACTGACTATATGTCTGTGAGCTTTCCTTCACTGTATGTCTGTGAGCTTTCCTTCACTGTCTGTATGTCTGTGAGCTTTCCTTCACTGTCTGTATGTCAGTGAGCTTTCCTTCACTGACTATATGTCTGTGAGCTTTCCTTCACTGTCTGTATGTCTGTGAGCTTTCCTTCACTGTCTGTATGTCTGTGAGCTTTCCTTCACTGTCTGTATGTCAGTGAGCTTTCCTTCACTGTCTATATGTCAGTGAGCTTTCCTTCACTGTATGTCAGTGAGCTTTCCTTCACTGTCTGTATGTCAGTGAGCTTTCCTTCACTGTCTGTATGTCAGTGAGCTTTCCTTCACTGTCTGTATGTCAGTGAGCTTTCCTTCACTGTCTGTATGTCTGTGAGCTTTCCTTCACTGTCTGTATGTCTGTGAGCTTTCCTTCAAGCTCCGGCACGTGACGCCATGTTGTCTCCCCAGCTGTGCGCTCGCTCACAGCGCTGCCTGTGTGAGAGCGCTGGGCAGCTCCGCCCCCTTGCAGTCAACACATGCAGGCAGCACGACAGGGAGCAGAGCAGTGGGCGCGCTCGGATCACGCGCTATTTTAATGAAGTATCGATATTAAAAATATGCAAAACCGTATCGTTTTGAACGTACGGGTACCGCAATACCCTTTTAGTATCGGTACAGCGTGCAACCCTACTGGCAATAGGCATCACCATTTTTCGGCACCTTATATTTTGAGTCATTATGACATGTATACATGTCATGTGAATGTATGTCATACAGATTTTTCCCGGTCCAGCTCAAAGATGCCAGGACACCTTGCGAGAATTTCCCTTTTGTTCATTCAGTCCTTTGTCAGTCGAATCAATTTGCACAAGTTTGTGACGCCGACAGGTCAGTCGACTTTCATACCAAAGTGAAGTATATGTCCGGGGAAGGAATGTGTTGAAAACATAAAATCTCAGCATTGGGACTTTTCTGAGCAGGAACAAGCACAGATGTTACCAATGACATTAACAACGCCTCTCTTCCATCCTGAAGCAGCTAAACAGATTAGAAATTGTCCGTCACAATAGCCCTAGAACAATAAGTATCTGTCCTGTTTCAGTCCTCGCAGACACATGGCCCTACAATGTTAGCTCTTTGCAAACATCTCCTCAGGTACTGTTCATCCACCGCCCTGAGCAGGTGCTTGAAAGGCGTGAACTCACCACTGGCAAATCCTGGAGTAGTACCATCGATACAGGCGGAGTGAGAGAGCGTCCACCCGATGGTTGATGGAGCGGTACTAGAAGTGAGCAGACAACGGAAAGAAGACGATAGTCAACGCCTGATGTGGTAAAGAATACTGAAATAATAAGTCCAACGACCTTATTTGGGAATATTTCCAAATGTTAGACTCTATGGCGGACATTCTTATCCAGGACACCTTACAGTCATTTGAATTTACGAAGGAGAATGGGCACTGACGACATAAGAAGGAAGTCCAAAAAGTAAGATAACATGATACCATTTATCTTATCTTTCACAAAAAGAGGAATAAGTCATCGCACTTAACCCAAACCCTTACCTGCACAGCGTCCTCGATCAACACGACAGCTTGCTGGATGTAGAGTTCCTCAGCATCTATGGAGTGCGAGACGAGTGTGAGTAGCAAGACCATCTGAACAACACCGAACACCTTCACATATCTCAGGAGCACTCAGAGAACTGTGTCCTGGAGGCCCTTCTCGCAGGTAACAGCTTAAAATGGTTCACCCAAACAAACAATATATAACTGTCTCTCGGAAGAGACTGTTTTCTGTGAAACTGGTTGGATGAGGACCAAAGGGAAACGATTGTTTCCCTCGAGGCAAAACTGCAAAGTGCTCCTGTAAAGGTGTGGCTTGCTGTTCTTTGCAAAGCCGAAGGTACAGCAACAAGCTTTGAAGCAAATATTAAAACACATGTCAAAACCGTGGAATTCAAACTTCCAGGTCCGTCACGTGATGCATTGGGCCCAAAGATGTTCTTTTCCCTATTGACTCACATTTGGGAAAGAGAAGTCTGTAAATCTGCTGATTTCTTATTATTTTTAATGTGTAAAATACACTCAATTTTCAATTAGAAATGCCTAATATCCACAAGTGTCAGCGTGTCACACATCAAGATTGTATGATTTTCTTTATTTGTAAGAAAAATATATTTTGGTTACTCAGATAACACTGGTGATTGTGAAACTCATATTGTGTATTGAGAAGCTATGATGGCCGTTTTCCAACCGGTCATCACGTTTCTTTGGAATGAATAAGAACTTGTGTTTTGGGTTCAACATGCATCCAATACGTCCTGCATGAGGCTGAGGTTTGGTTTGACCTTGGCCTTTAACAGTGGTTCTGAATTGCATTATGTGATGCATAAAGTGGAAGTTGTGTAAATAAAATGCAAGTAGAATTCAGACGTGACTATGTTGACAATTATTGCGATATAGACAAAGCTGTCAAGTAAATCACGTGGCGACTGGTTGGAGAACACGGTTGTATAAAACAACTTCTGAAAGCAGCTTTTGGTTGCCAAAACTGAAGACACGCTTTCTGTTTTTAATCACTTTATATTCTGAGTTCTAAGGCACTTAATTGGTTGTCAATTTCTTTAAGATGGTAACCTGTCAACCAACTGTGGATGCTCAATGTTCAATGACTGTAACTTTTCCATCCAGCGATTACATTGAAACAGACATGATGACTCAGTTCTGGCCTCACACACACACACACACACACACACGCAGTTGCTGACTCAATGCTTTACAGCAGGATGTGTCATGGTTGGGCGGCGGGTGTCACTGACAACTGCAACACACAAAGCCGACGAGCATATCAGCTGTGGTGGATAAACGAGTGTGAGCTGCACTTCTCGCGCTCGCTGCAACAGCAGAGCAAGAGAAACTGTCTCACAAAACGTGTTCTCAACACCGCCGACAGTCATTATCCGGCAGACATTACAATGAATAAGATAATATTTGTATGTAGGCTTAGAGGTGACCGACAGAATGGACAGAAATAGCAAAACAAGATTCAGATGTATGGAGTAACTTTAAATCTTTAACTTGTAAGTTGGAGATGAACTTAATACATCAACATACATACATGTAGCCATTTTAAAATGCTGTGCCACAAAACAGAGCATGAATAACGTTTTTATTATTATAACCTGCTTATGACAGCAATATTAATACAACCTAATACTTAAAAAGTTAATTAAAATGTATCAGCTATTGGTATAAAGTATACACTCTGGGACGTATTGGTGTGTAGATCCCAAGCCAAAAGGGTAAAATATTTAAGATGGTTGTTTGTTGTTGTTTTCCAACTTTTGATGGAGCAATGCTATCCCTTTGCCTGCATCCAGTCTCTGTGCTGATCTACATACGACACAGAACCAGCTCTAGACTGGACACCCAGACATGATATTTTCCTCGGTCCGTTTGGGAAAGAAAAATATTTCCCTCAAACATTGCACAACCAAGTTGCAGCAATTATGATCAATAATGTTGATGTAAATAACTACTGGCTTGGTGTTTATCTATGCACACGTCGTAATCCTTCTGTGGCAGTCGAATACATAAACCTTAGTGGGTCCAAACTTAAAATGCATGACAGTGAAACCTTTCATGAATACCAGTGGTAATTGTATTAGCTTTAAAGAGCACAACAAAGGGGGCAATGATATCAACTGTGATTAGGGCACAGAACACAAAGTGAAATCAAGCCTGCATTTAGCCATCCGAGTATTATACTGTGCCCGTGAGCCGGGGGATCCGGTGCCTTGCTCAAGGACATTCCGACAGTGCCCATACTGAGGTCATATTTCATGTAGGTATACCTGTATGTATGCGACGACTAATATATATATATACACTACCGTTCAAAAGTTTGGGGTCACTTAGAAATGTCTTTATTTTTCAAAGAAAAGCACTGTTTTTTCAATAAAGATAACATTAATCAAAAATACGCACTATACATTGTTAATGTGGTAAATGACTATTCTAGGTGGAAACATCTGGTTTCTAATGAAATATCTCCATAGGTGTATAGAGGCCCATTTCCATCAACGATCACTCCAGTGTTCTAATGGTACATTGTGTTTACTAATCGCCTTAGAAGACTAATAACTGATCAGAAAACCCTTGTGCAATTATGTTAGCACAGCTGAAAACAGTTATGCTGGTGAAATAAGATATACAACTGGCCTTCCTTTGAGCTTGAAGTCTGAAGAACAAAATTAATACTTCAAATATTAATCATTATTTCTAACCTTGTCAATGTCTTGACTATATTTTCTATTCAATTTTCAATTCATTTGATAAAGAAAAGTGAGTTTTCATGGAAGACACAAAATTGTCTGGATGACCCCAAACTTTTGAACGGTAGTGTATATATATGTGTTATGTATCCTTCAAATATGGTTACAGGATGCATACTACTACCTACATCTGGTGTCATTCCGGGCTCATAGCTCATTTTTGCTGCAGGTCCCCGTGGGGTTGACCTGTCATATCGATAGGGACTATTTTTTCCTGAGGGAGTTTATTTTTCTCAACATGAAGTATATTTAGCTGAGGCTACTCCCCGATGTACTTTTATTTAAGTTTTAAATGGGCCTTGAGAATATTCTTTCACCACTGGCCTTTGAAGCGAACGACACGCACCAACCCGCGAGAGCTTCACCCTCCACTCACCCGAGTCCCTCTCGACACCGCCCGGCTGCACCGCGACGGTGAGCGAACCCTGTCCGCTGCTCCTCCGTGGGGCCGCTGCGCGCTCTGTGCCAGACAAGGAGCCAAACTCCTCAAAGGCTTCGTTCACGCTCCCGGTCAGCAGACCGTGCGTTTCCATTTGGGACATATCTACGAGTTCTTCCGCGGGCCCGGTCCGGCACTGTGAAAGTGAAAGTGACAGTTCGGCGGGTCATGGATTCAGCCCCCGAGAAACAGTTTGGTCCGATAGCGGCTCTCCGGTCAGTGGCGACTCGGTCCGTGTACGTTTTGTTAGTTTGTTTTTTCGTTTCATTCCAAATACGGAATACGGAAATCACGTGGTTTTTTCGTTTTCCGTTTCAAAACCAAAAACGGAAAAACGGATACCACCTCCGTATTTCGTTTCTGCTGTCTGAAACCAAAAACGACAGAACGGAAGTGCTTAAAATGAAGTCAAAATAAAAGCCAGTGATACATATTCGGATTAACCTTAGAAGAATATTAATTAATCAATATAAAGAATAAATAATTAAACGGGGATATTTTAACGATGCAAACACATAGCAGGGTAACGTTAGAAGAATATTAATTAGTCAATATAAAGAATAAAGAATTAAACCTGGATATGTTAGCGACAGTGGTGACGACGGAAGTTTAATATTCATGTAGCCTACACAGCAAGAATCACCTTCTCACTTAATCGTTGCATTGTTTGATGCAACACAGTTCTAATATAGATTAATCAAAGTAATGTTTCTGTGCAGAGACTATATTTCCACCGCAGAGTAAACGGTTCACCTTTATACCGCTAGATGGCAGTATACCTGTTATTGATACATATGTATTTAATGCCGTTTATTTCCTCTGATATTTATGTTCATGGTTAATTTCCAGCATAGTTGTATACATCATGTATTTACTTGTTTTATTTGGGTCATTTTGGAACAAAACATTCCCACATGGAAGAGTGAGGATATGATGACCACGAGGCAATACATATTGACAATTGAAAAATAAAGAGACAGTAGTTGATTTTTTCTTATTAAGCAGCCTTCAGTTAACACCTAGTCACAGCACCACCTGTGCTTCACCTGTAACCTTCATTACTACATCATCATTACATCAACGGTTAATGGGGACAAGTTTTTTGTTTTGTTTTTTGTTTATATGCATGTGTGTGTATGTATAGTGTGTGTGTTTATATGTATATATGTGTATATGTATGTATATGTATACGTATGTATGTGTGTATATATATATATATATATATGATTCTTTGAAATAAGTTTTTTCGAGAAATCATAGGTTAGGGCACTTATAAGCTCGTTAGCTTCAGCCTCGACCCTTTCGGTCAGCCACTTTCTTCATTTGTTGAATTATGAGTGTTGTATATTTTGCTGATTGAAATAAACTAAATCATCATCAACATGTAACCTGTTCTGTTGTTACTCTGCAGTCTTAGCCCTCTGACTACATCACATCATCATCATGTAGTACTTTGGTCTCCAGAAGGATGGAGCTCTGTGTTGTGTGTGAACATGTTCTGAGGAGTTGACTCCATGAGTTATTGTATCAGACTGAAACATGGAGAGCAAAGCTCCTCTCACATCTCTAAGATGTCTCACATAGTTTATAGTATTGATTGTTAGGAGTTGTTGTCTGTGTTTAGCCGTATGGCTATATCTCTGCATGTACATTTAGATAAGCCATATTCAGCTCAGAGCCTTCTTTAGCTCAGAGCAACAGGCCATGGCCTTCTTTAGTTTAGAGCAGCAAGTCATGGCCTTCTTTAGTTTAGAGCAGCAAGTCATGGCCTTCTTTAGCTCAGAGCAGCAGGTCGTGGCCTTCTTTAGCTCAGAGCAGCAGGTCGTGGCCTTCTTTAGCTCGGAGCAACAAGTCATGACCTTCTTTAGTTTAGAGCAGCAAGTCATGACCTTGTTTAGCTAATAGCAACAGGTTTAGCTCAGAGCAACAGGTCATGGCCTTGTTTAGCTAATAGCAACAGGTTTAGCTCAGAGTAGGCCTAACAGGTCATGGCCTTTAGTTTAGAGCAGCAGCTCACATGTAGCCTACTTATAGGCTATCTGATCCAATGACATCTGCACATTTCTAGATTAGTAAAGAAAGACAATCTTTGGTATTTTCTAATTCTTTATGTCAAGCACAAGTTAACTACTCCCCTAAAAGAGGAAGCCTTCAGAATTAGTGGTAGCATTGCATTAGGATTACATTCCTGTATTTGAATTGTATTGCTGGATCTCAATTCCTCTGATTCTTCCATCTGCAGTTAATCTGCTCGCATGATTTACATCATCAAAGTTTTGCCTTCCAAGAGCTGTTCCAAATGAAAAGTGAATGTCAGATGTATGAACCGTCCTGACTGAGCTTCACTGAAGCTTCATACCTGCTACAAGCTCAGGTCAAAATGGTGTTTAGTATTATGTGATTTATAGGTTGGCTCAGATTGTTTATCATTGATGTTTGTTCCTGCTGTTTGATTGTCGTGCTCAGACATCAGCTGTGTTCTTAGTGAAGCAATAGGTGTCAGATTGGCATCCAAACTGAGGGTGTCAGGGTCCTTAAGCTGCCCTTCATAAACAAGCGAGGTTCCCAACCACATAGGGGTCCTCCTCCAGTGGGAAATCTTCACACTGGGTCCAAATCTGTGATACCCGGCTGTCGGGGAGACCGACTTATTAGCCTGAAACAAGTGATACAATGGTGGCTAATGTATGAAGTTATCATGGCTTCACCGCCCTAAACCGACTGCAACCGTCTTGTGTGTGTATATTTTGGGGTGTACGTTTGTTACCTAGGTCAGAGGTCGCTGAACAAGCCATCTTCCAGTGCCTTACAGGGCAGGGGGTCAACACACCGTGTCACTCTCAATAGTTGGTGTTACAGGTCCAGCCTTTCCCATTAGAGATTAAAAATGAAATTCGTGCCAGACTTTGAAGACATACCGGTAAGTGTTTATTCATATAGAACATATTTCTCCCTTTAAACCCCCAACATTTGAAGAAAAGAAAAAAACATCCCGTCAGTTGAACCAAATAAAAAGCACAGACAATAACAATTTGGACACACAAAAAAACATCAGCGTTGACAATTTCTCCTTGAGATGTCGATGAGGCCTTTGAGTCCATCTTTGAACGGTTGTGGCAGATTATTCACTGCATTGTCCAGCAGTCCACTTGTATCAGGGCACTGCAGAGCAAATTCCCTCACTGCAGCTTCCTGGTCCTGTGAACTTGGAAATGGGTTGGTGCCAAAGTCTGACACTCGTGTCAGTGAGCCCACTTCCTGGTCGTACCAGTCTGCAGCCACAGATGCATTTGGCAAAAGGTCTGTCGACAGCTTCTTTGGGCATCCATCTCTGGCCAAGTAATTTGGTATCCCCCTCCCTGTAATAATAATTCAATGTGGCTGTCACAACCATGCCATGTATTGCAACATGCTCCTTCTAGTATTTGATTAAACATGTTTAAGAAACATTCAATAGTAAAACATTTTGAAAATAATTATTCACATTAGATTAGGCTTGAAAGACCAACCCGAAGACATACCAGGAATCCTGTGTGCATTCCATGCTTGCACAGTTCGGTTAACACCGATCTGGGCCAACTGGCATGTCAAAGATGACACACAGAACCGAGTCATCTGGTCCTCCATGTCCAGCTCCTCCTGATCCACCAGTTCGACCAATGCAGCTTTCAATGGGTAGTTAACTCGGTTGTTAATTTCTGGCCAGATTCTCTCGATTCTGTGATTCTGTCATTGCAAAATAGAGACATTTTCAGATTCTTGATAAACAAATATTTTCCCCGCCCCCCCAGACTAACTTACTTTCACACATTTCAATATCTTCAGTTAACCATTCTGAATAATTAATGAAAGTGTGAAATAGTTATTTAATTACATGTTGATTAACTTTATAATCAGCAAAACCATTGTATGTCGATCACCTTTGTCGATGGTGTTTGGAGATATGGTGGCCTTTCAGTGTTGTGGCGGTGGCTGGCCAACTTCTCCTGCATGAAAAGAGTGAGGTAGAACTCCTTTCCATGATCCACTCTGACCTGGTCCCACATCCCATATTCCATTACTGCACTCCTGCAAGAAAACATAACATTGGCAGACAGCAGTATGGAGGGTAAGGCTAATGGTGTCAGATACATTTACAAAATGTGTAGTAGGTCTTGTGTTATCAGGTACTGATGAGGTGAGATGAGTTGTAACTTGCTGCTTAAAAGGGTTTCTGTAGTTTTCAATAAGTTTAATTTAAGTCCTTTTTTAGACCAATATGAATGCAATTTAATACGTTGATTCAAATCCAAACTAAAAAAATATACAGTATATTATGAAGGTTTTCACATGCGACTAATCCCACTTAAGTTGAGCATTTTCTTTTAATACATTAACAAGCCATATTGAATTTAAATCCACTTTCGAAAATGTGCGTCTCTTCCTAATCAAGTACATTTTCAGAGCTGACAAAATGGTATTCAAGAAATTGTAAGATATTTCATTTTAAATGCATTTTTGTTTTTAAGGACCCACAGACACCCTGTTAAAACACCTCATAAAATGGGGATGATTTGTAATGTTTAGGGTACAAGGACAACAGTCTTTTCAATTACCTGTAAACGTCATTCTAGATGGTGAGGTTGTTCTTTACAGGCATAGTAGCTTGTCCAACAATTTTGCTGGAGAAGCCATCTATTGCCAGCACATGAGTCACGCCAAACATGACAATCTTCTCATTTTGGTCCATGTGGATTTTGTGACCCACATAGGCTGCATGGTAAGGAAGAGGGTTGAGGTTCCTTGCTCCCTTAAACACAGACAAAAAAGAACATCATGACCTTATTGAATAGCACACCATATTCTAATTTGAGAAAAAAAAACCAACCTGGCATCGTGCCTTATGGTAAGGTGGGTGAATGTTGCGCAAAACAGCTCCAACACGACCCTCTGATGCGAAGACACCTGCAGCTGCAAGACTCCCAGTCATCATTTTCCTGCCATAGGTAGGACCACCCTGAAGATAAAGAAAGGAATACATGTTGCATTGTAATGTTAAGCCATGAAATGTCAACTTCAACTCCAATTAAATTACTATTAATTGTTAAGTGTTTTGAATTATAGATGATTATGAAAACTAGTTGCAGTTTAAACATGTTTTACTCGTTACATTTTCATAGTTGTAAGAGACAAATTTAATTAGCAGTAGGCTACATTATTTAGTTGGATTCAGATGTTGACCTTTAATCAGATCTGTGTCTAACTTTAATGTTAAAAGATGTCGTTATCATTTGTTATTGTAATAAATACAAGCAAGTTACAGAATGACGTCACATGGATCACACTTACGGCAGGTATTTGCGGCTGGAGCTGCGTGGAGCTGCACAGTTTTCGGACCGTGTTACAATAACTATATAACTACTAAATACAATAGCTATTATGGAGTACCCCTCTTTGTAAATATGGGACAGTCTTTCTTACCATCTGTTTGTATGAACCATCTATATCCTGCCTGTGTGCCCGGCCATCACCCCACGAGAACCACACTTTACAAATGTTTCTCATTTCCCCCCTAAATACACCTTTATTGGACATGGGACACTAAGGTAAGGCTTTCTTTCATGTCTCTCCTAATAAATATGGTGCTCTAGTACTTCTAATCGACTGGGTGACTGAGAGTGACACACACCCTGTTCAGGGCTCTCAAGTTTTGAAGACAGGCAAGAGTGACATTTCTACAGATCCATACGACTGCACCAAGAGGATGACTATGTGCTGGCCTTTGGTCATCTTTTATAACATAATTTATGCATATCAACACTATAAATTAACATAACTAAAGTTTACTTTCAATACAAATCCTTTATGACTCATTTGGCTTGATTTTTAGTGGGCGGGTCATTATGACCCTGAACACAGGTGTCTCATCTCTATTTATCTACATCACCCCATGACATTTTTTACTAAATGGTAATAAAATGTAGGAGAATATATATGTTATAGTAAACTAATGCAATTTAATTTAGATTTAGATTTTTTCAATGTACCTAAAAAATTGTTTGAACATGTATTTTTCATTAAATCTATGGAGGGTGAATAACTCAATTCCACTAAAACTGATTGGATTGTTAGTAATGGTGTTGGTGATGAGGTACAAACTATAGTTATTAGGATGTTTTGTTTCTGACCACTTTTGGGTCAAACTGACCCGGGAGCATGACGGCTGTATGTCAGAAACGAACATAACAGGAGGGTTAAAGTATAACATACTAACCTTACACACACTTATAGTTTCGTTGTATGCATTTTTCGCGCAAATAAATTAACTGCACCCTACCTGTGTTATTGCATTGGAGACTGCAGCTTCAAGTTGTTGGTCCGTCACTCGCTGTCTTTTTAACCCGTGGTCTTTACAAAACTTCCGAATATTGGCCACGGACGTTCCTCTACGCAAGCCACATTCAAATATCAAGTGGTTAATTATGTCCACATCACTACAGCCACTATGCATCATTTGTTGTACAATATCTAAGTAAGGTAACAGGCTGGAGTCCATCTTGCGTGCTTCAGTGCAAAAGGGTGGCAGTGGCAAACACGTCTACTGCGGGAGATAAACACAGAATAAACTCAGTTACCCAAAATGCAACCCTTTGTAGTGTCAACTACATTTAACCCTCCTGTTATGTGGCGGGTCAAATTGACCATTTGTTTCTTTGTAAATGTGGGACAGTCTTTCTGGCTCCCTCCAACCATATGTTTCACACACACACACACACACACACACACACACACACACACACACACACACACACACACACACACACACACACACACACACACACACACACACACACACACACACACACACACACACACACACACACACACACACACACACACACACACACACACACACACACACACACACACAAAGTGAGAAGGTGATTCTTGCTGTGTACATGAATATTAAACTTCCCGTCGTCACCACTGTCGCTAAAATATCCAGGTTTAATTCTTTATTCTTTATATTGACTAATTAATATTCTTCTAACGTTACCCTGCTATGTGTTTGCATCGTTAAAATATCTCCGTTTAATTATTTATTCTTTATATTGATTCATTAATATTCTTCTAAGGTTAATACGAATATGTATCACTGGCTTTTATTTTGACTTCATTTTAAGCACTTCCGTTCTGTCGTTTTTGGTTTCAGACAGCAGAAACGAAATACGGAGGTGGTATTCCGTTTTTCCGTTTTTGGTTTTCAAACGGAAAACGAAAAAACCACGTGATTTCCGTATTCCGTATTTGGAATGAAACGAAAAAACAAACTAACAAAACGTACACGGACCCGACTCGAAAGTTACATAGTTTCAAACGGCGCAACAACCTCAAGCTGAAGGCAAGCGGAATATGCTTTTTTTAGGAAGTCGCCGCTGCACCCTCCCTCTCCTGTGCTCAAGTATCACTTCACACTTTAACAACACTCAAACTCCACCTAGAGTACGCTGCACGTGCTGCAGCCTGCTGCAGTACAGTGGCGCGAGACGCTACCACTCGAAGTCACGTGAGAGGGCAGACCCGTTCAGGGTCAAACGACCTTAAGAGAGATAGTGGCCCCAGATCAGACGATTGGAAAGGGCGCGAGCCTTCGCAGACGGCGCGCGGGCCTACTGTAAACCTGTAAACGCAGGTGTCAGTGATATGTAGACTCATCACTGCCAGGAAGAGAAGAAGAAAATAAGAGTGAAAGATTCATCGTCAAATTTAGTCAAAGATAATAATACATTATTTATTGATCCCACAGTGGGGATATTCTTCTCTGCATGTGACTCATCCTTATGCGTTGACACCAAAAGCGTTGCGAATATTTGCAAATATTTGGTGTGAATGCAGCATTATAGCCTAGTTATTAAGGAGCAGTGGACTGCAGTGAAGCGGCTGGGGAGCAACTGGGGGTTCAGGGTCTTGCTCAAGGTCACTTCGACATGCAACTATGGGGAAAGCGGGGATCGAACACTCCCCATGAACTACATATGGTCTAAAAAATTACTTTAAATATGTATATATTTTTGAATACTATGTTTGTATTTGTTGGTCAAAAGTATAAGACAAAGGCAAGTGTTTAGTAGTGTGGCAAACATGTCAACTAATGACGTTCGGTAATTTATTATATCTGCTGATGATTGTTGTCAACGGGCCAATGCGTAGCATTTTTAGCGACCTATTATCAGGATGGAATATAATAATCACAGCTTTTTTTTCTTTGGTGTAATCACCCGAAACAAAGAGGTGCGTCTCCGTTAGCTCAGAATGAGCCACACATTGGTAGCGAGGTCTTCTTCACAGAGTCCGCCGCGTTGCACTGCAATGTTTCTACAGCAGCCCAGAACAGACAAGCCACATATGAAACCACATATGGGCCTTTTCGCAGTTTTTTGTTTTGACATTACTTCAGCAAAAACAAAAAAACATCATGTTAATTAGGCCCAACCTCACCCGTCACATGCTGTCACATGACAATTAAACCAGCACATGCTTGTTTTTGCTCCACTGATGCGTTTCCTTTCCTCAATACATTGTCCACCTAGAACAATTCCTTTCATCATTACACTTTAAATATGAACAAACAACACCGTACAACTAATTAAATATGACTTTTGTTGTCATTTTATTTCAAGCAAACCTTCAACCTCATCTAGCCCCATACCAGACAGTGTCTCACAAACTAATTTCATTATATTCCTACAAGCCTCTGGGATCCAATAAACCCAGTGTCCCAGACATTAAGGGAAAAGTAATTTCAAGGTATTAATCTAATCTATCATAGTTCAGTAGTAATTGAGCACAGTTAACCTTTACTGAAGAATGTCCCAGGAATAAAACCTCTACTTTATTTGGAACCAGAGGTTGAGTGAGATGAAGTGACGTGCGGTGAGGTTCATGGTCGGTGAGGCACCGACTCCTTCAGTGTTAGATGTACAAATATATAAACCCAAAAGAGACTTATTCAATTGGCTACTGGTTATTTCATTTCTCATCAGCATTCTTCACACAACACACACGCGCACAGTACATATTACAGATAGGTAAAGGTAAGAAAAAGTTTGAAGCAAACCTTTTAGCTCCGGCGTTGGTCTACCTGTGTTAATCACGTCCACGTTTGACTGAAAGTCCAGTTTTGAGACATTTTTAAGCATAGATATATAATCCTCTCTTCCATGTTGGCAGTCTGGCGTAGTAAAATACAAAAACAAACGGACTTGACTCGCCTGGCGCCTCTGCGTAGAAGAAGCAGCAACAAGGACCCGTTGGCTCACGAGCTTCAGTGAGGCAGAGTATTATCTTCCTCACCCTGCGCCTTTTCACTGCGGTTTTATTTCCCGTCAGCAAAACTAAATTCACTTATAAACATTAACATGTAATGGTTAAAGACCTTAGCCAGACTGTGGAAATCAGGGCAAATAAACATATCTGCAAACATTATATTGGCGACATGCAGAGATACGGCAACCCGCACGGGCCAATTGCATGTCTCGACCCAGTTTGTGATGGATTGCGCAATCAGAGTTGAGGCTCGACTCGTCGCTGCCTCAACTCTCGTTTCATCCTGTATTTGAACAGGAAATAGGCAAATTCAGCCATTTTCACTATAACATTTTCGAAATTAGTCATACATAAAGATCGGTGGACAAATATTAATATAAATTTGATGTTATCATTATTTATTTTTAAAAAAAAACTTTTTTACTCATGATGACCTCCCCTGACCGCACGTCCCTGGTGAGAGGGCATTTGAACTTGCATCATAGTGTGTCCTTAGTTATTCGCCTAACCCCCACCCGCCACAAAAAAGAAAGCACAAATCACTGGACACTCCCATGTACAGCCTTTCAGGGTCAGCGTGGGTAGAATGTGCATTATGAATATATTAGTGATTCAGAGGTCCACACGTAAAACACCCAATATACTTTCCTGTCTAAATATATAGATCATAATGGCTATTAGCTTGTCATAGATAAAGAAAACTATTCCTCCAGAAACCTAATCTATGAATTTAGTATTGGATATATTTGCATCACAATGGGACCTTAAACAATCGGCCCAAGTTTTATGATCAGAGTGGAAATGACGAGAGATTAGTGACCAGCAATCCTTTATTTTACAAATCAACCCTTAAGTATTGTCATAAAATACACTTGACAACTTAAAAATGAATGAAAATAAAAACGTAATATCCTTCCATTTTCAAAATCTTCCAAGATGTCTTAAAATTAGGGCTGTCAATCGATTAAACAAATTAACTAATCACACATTTTGAAATTAATTAAACGCAATTAATGCATTGTTTTTCTTCTTATTTATTATTTATTTATTTATTTAGAGAATAAGGGACAGTGCATATTGATTGACAGTACAATGTACATGTAAATATGCCAGATTATAGCCGGGAGGCTAGTTTCCATCTGTAGTCCCTTGGCAGGTTGATGTAATTTAAGAATGCAAGCAGAGTGAAATGGAAAGCACACATCACACATGACAGTACAGTAATACAAAAGAAGAAAAAACAGAGCTGTGTTTCAAAGAAGCTCCTACATATAAAGTGCCAGCGAGGTATTTAATATTGTGGATGATAAATTGTTTCGTCAGTGAAACATCCAAATTAGTAAAAAAAAAGAAGTATATTTGAGACCCCATTGGTCCTGTCATCTTTAACATTGAACAACAGCAGAACCAGTGGCCTTGGTAAACTGACTGACGTTCAAATATGTCACGTTATCCCTCTGGAGTCTGGGCTCATTTTCTCCATTTTCCAAAAAAATGTAAATTCACCTTTTAAAGGCTTTTGCATACGACACATCCCCAGTTACCACGCGTTATACATCAAACATTCCAGAACAATCTCAGCTCTATATAATGAGGCTCAGTTGTCCTCACGCCGTGTTCTCTCTCTTCTCTGACTGACAGGTTGCTAATGAGCCTCACCTGTGTGGTGTGGGTCGGTCCTTTGTGATTTACTTAGTGTTCATTGGTTGTATTTTATTGTTTAAAAACAGAAACCGTGTCAAACCGCACTGCCGCGGCTTGACACTCAGGAGTGCAAACACATCAACGCACACCGGAAGTAAACAAAGTTGCGTTAAAATATTTTAGTGCGTTAATCGCAGCCAAATTAATTGCATAGATTAACGCATTAACGCTGACAAAATGCTTTAAAATTCATTGGCAAGGCTCCGAATACGGCAATGTTGGTTGGTTCATCCAAGAGGTGTTGAGATGTTTAAAGGTAAGACTTGGGTATCTCAGCAGCTATTGGACGATCGCTTTGGTTTTTTTGTAAAGATATCCATGGTGCCCAGAGGATGAATCCCTATAACTGTATCAATTCCTTGACTCTTCATCTCCCACCATGGAGGTTGAAAGCTGCTTTTTTAAAATCTCAATAAAAAGTGATTCATACGGGGACAATTGCTTTAAATAAATCTGTCGTAAAAAAAAATAAAACTATTGATTTGACAAAAAATCTCTATAGAACATTTATTAGAAATTGTTTTTTAATGGCCACAACATGAATATAAGCTGTTATTTTTCTTAGCTTTAACACCATATAACTAATATGACAAAGATATATTAACTACATCACATACGTGATCAATCAGACATCAACTTTGAAAACCCTTGCAGTGGGTTTGGGAGTTAGGAATATTATTTAAATCGTAGTTGGTACTAATCACATACAATGTAAAGAGAGGTGGGGCAGAAATTATTTCTTGTTGCATAGTTTGCCATAAATGAAGGCATTACTGCTTTCACCTGGGGAAAGACATCAAATGCACCTCAGCAACGTCTGGGAAGGAGAGCCCTGATAACATCTGTGACACCGAGGTAGAACAAAGGTTTGATTTAGTCCCAGAAAATCAGGATTTCTTTCTCCCGCTTTGCCAACACAGTGCAGCAGATTTGGCTTTACTGACAGGAACACAAATGCCCAAATAATCAAGTCTTGATTGGTCACAGATGTGGATTTTCTCAGGACCCTGATGACGTAGGTTATTATTGTTTTGGGGTGTTATGGGGTGCCATCTGGGACACCTGTGGGGAAAGGAGGGTAAAACATCAATGTGAGGGACCGAGCTGGCTTGCATGATTATGACAGGTCTATGTTTTCCCCAAAATATAGCAGTATAGCAGAATCTCTTGACTAGGAACCCCAATCCTCATCACGATATGGTGGCCACTTACTGCATTTAAAGGTTCTGCTCTAGGGGGCGCATCCTTTACTCCAGCCTGCCAGGACATCCCTCCAGCAGCAGCAACCAGCAAAGGAACCCTCAGCAGTGGTATCTCAAGAAAAAATATTTGAAAAGGCAAACGCATGTCAAGACAAGGTAAAGCATGGCGCGGCTGTGTCCAGACGCCGTCGAGGTAGCTCCGCGGAGATTGTGCGCTCTTTTAGTTTTTGTGTTTTTTTAAAATATTTTCTTTGCCACAAACACATCGGCACTAACAGCATACGACCGCAGCACACTTTTGGACATAAACTTTTGCGCAAAACAAGGGTTTTTGTCCACTTTTTCCATCGATCCAGCGTGGCCGGCAGAGATCGTACGAGCGAACCACAACAACAACAGTGGAGCCGCTACTACGGGGAGACGACGAAAACATCGAGGGAAACGGAGCGGAATTCGGAACAGACTGAGAGTTCAAGCCCACCGTCCACCTCTGCCCAGCATCCTTCTTGCTAACGTCCAGTCTCTGGAAAATAAGATGGATGATGTTAGGGCAAGGATCAGATTCCAACGGGACATGAGGGACTGTAACATCTTTTGTCTGACGGAAACATGGCTGACCCGCTGGTGCGGATCGAGTCATATGCCCAACCGAGTCCTTCTCTGTTTTCCGTGCAGACAGAACGGAAGAGTCTGGTAAATCTAAGGGTGGAGGGTTTGCTTCATGACTAACAACAAGTGGTGCGACCCCAAGGACATTAAGACTCTTTCGTTCCTGCTCGCGAACCTGGAACATCTGGCGATCTCATGCCGTCCATTCTACCTTCCCGGGAGTTCAGCTCGGTCATCACCACAGCCGTCTACATACCACCACAAGCGGACACCGACGTAGCACTATCGGACCTACATGATGTGTTATGTCGGCATCAGAACAAGTATCCCGACGGCTGTGGTGGTGGCTGGGGACTTTAACAAGGCAAACCTAAAAAAGTCATGCCGAACTTTCACCAGCACATTACGTGTGCTACCAGAGGAAAGAACGTTGGACCACTGCTATACGCCATTCAAGAGAGGCTACAAGGCTGTCTCTCTCCTCCGCTCGCAAATCGGACCATGCCGCCATTTTCTTGCTTCCGGAGTACCGCAAAAGATCGCGGGAAGCGGTAGTGACGAGGAACGAAGCGGTGGTCTGACCAATCAGAGGCTGAGCTACAGGGCGCTCTGCGTGTCGTCGACTGGGACATGATCCAATCCAGTTCCAGTGACGTCAGCGAGTTTTGGAAGTAGCAATGAGCCTCATAGCAACGCTAGCGGACACCATCGTCCCCACGGTAAAAGTTAGGGTCTTTCCTAACCAAAAGCCGTGGGTTGATAGATCCATCCGTGAAGCTGTGAACACCCGTACTGCTGCCTATAACTCCGGTCTTGTATCCGGCAACATGGACGAGTACAAGGCAGCGGTCTATGGACTGAGGAGGGCGGTGAAGAAGGCCAAGAGGAGGTACCGAGACAGAGTGGAATCACAGATGGAGCAGCGCGACACCAGGCGCCTATGGCAGGGGCTACGGACTATCACAGACTACCAGAGCAGACCCCGCGCAATGGTGAGTGCCGACGCATCCCTAGCGGACGACCTGAACTCATTTTATGCACGGTTTGAGGCTAGCAACAACAGCGCTAGCTCGCCGGCTAACAACAACACCGTTAAGCGTAGCCGAGGTGAGTTCTACCGCTGGGGATGAACACACACTCTCTGTGACCGAGCACAGTGTGAGGAGGGCTCTGTTGAGGGTGAACACCAGGAAAGCTGCAGGTCCAGATGGCATATCTGGGCGAGTACTGAAGACCTGTGCTAACCAGCTAGCTCCAGTGTTCACCACAATATTCAACCTCTCCTGGCTGAGTCCGTGGTCCCGCCTGCTTCAAGAGATCCACTATTGTCCCTGTGCCCAAGAATGCTTCTCCAGCATGTATGAATGACTACCGACCGGTGGCCCTCACCTCGGTGGTCATGAAATGCTTTGAGAGGCTGATAAAGGACTACATCTGCGCCTTCCTCCCTTCCTCCATGGACCCGCTGCAGTTTGCTTATCGCCCAAACAGATCCACGGATGATGCTGTCTCCCAGGTACTGCACACCACACTCTCTCATCTGGACAGCCAGAGCCGGGGCTATGTGAGACTGCTGTTCATTGATTATAGTTCAGCTTTCAACACCATAGTCCCTCCAGACTGGCCGGCAAGCTGATTGAGCTGGGACTGAACACCCCCTGTGTGCTTGGATCCTGGACTTCCTGACCGCCAGACCACAGGTGGTCAGGGTGGGCAGACGCACCTCCAACCCCTCACCCTGAACACAGGATCCCCAGGGTTGCGTCCTCAGCCCCTACTGTACTCCCTGTACACACATGACTGTGTGGCCAGGTTCAGCTCAACACCATCATCAAGTTTGCGGATGACACAGTGGTGGTGGGCCTGATCTCCGACAACGACGAGAAGGCCTACCTGGAGGAAGTTGCTGATCTGTCACTCTGGTGCCCGGACAACAGCCTCCTCATGAATGTCACCAAAACTAAGGAGCTGATTGTGGACTTTAGGAGGGTACAACAACAGAGGACGTACTCACCACTGGGGATTAACGGGACTACTGTGGAGAGGGTGAGCGGGTATAAATACCTGGGAGTCCACATCACCGAGGATCTGACATGGTCAACGAACACAGACACTCTGGTGAGAAAGGCAAGGCAGCGCCTCTACCACCTCAGGCAGCTGAGGAAATTTAAAGTTTCCCAGAGGATCCTTCAGTCCTTCTACTCTGGAGCTGTAGAGGCGTCCTGACAGGAAGCATCACAGCCTGGTTTGGCAACTGCTCCGCTCAGGACAGGAAGGCTCTGCAGAGAGTAGTGCGTTCGGCTGAACGCACTATTGGAACTACACTCCCACCCTGCAGGACTTGTACACCAGGAGGTGCAGAACCAGAGCCGGCAGGATCATGAAGGATCCTCACCACCCCAACAACAGACTGTTTCAGCTGCTGCGGTCAGGCAGGCGCCTCCGTAGTCACGCTGCAAGAACAGAGAGACTGAGACGGAGTTTCTTTCCTCAGGCCATCAGGACTGTGAACTCCGACCTCACCAGGACCCCCACATAGACCCACACAACTGCCCCTCTTAGGCACACACACACACACACACACACACACACACTTACTGTAAATATTGTGTTGTTTTTTATTGTAAATAGTGTGTACTTGTTGCCCTTGCACATTCCTGCTGAGCATTGCCACTTTCATTTCACTGCACACCCTGTGTGTGTATGTGACAAATAAAACATCTTGAATCTTGAATCTCTTGCATGACCGTACAGAAATTACCCAATTGTGTGCTCTAGAAATAGAAACTGATAAACTGCCAATCCTAAAGAAACTCTGTATGATGTAGGAAGCCATGTGCAGTCCTTCAACTGTGTTAGTGGTGTCACGGATCCTAGCTGAAAAATACCCATTTACTCGATGACCATTAATGCTTCCAGTCGCCGATCCCTGATAACGAATTGTGAACAATAGGCGTGTCAAAAGCCACTGCTGGTGAGTTAGTAATGTTGGCAGCATAGGAGCTAAGAACTAATGTACAGAGGTTGTATTGAGTTATGTTATGATGCATTCATGCTATATTCCATAACAATTGCGAAGGTGCCTGCCAATCACAGTAAACCCCACCGAAAGCATACTCTGATTGACTCTTAATTTAACATAATTTAGGAAATAAAATTCATGCAGTATTGAAGAAGACTTGAAACTAGAGATTGCGACCATGAATTCATGATGGCAATTCGAAAATGAATGCAAGTTTTAGACATTTCCGCATTGGTTTCACTTGTCAGAGCCAGAGGTTGTCGCCTGGTTTCCCCATAATTTGCATGAGGTGAACAATGAACTACTACTAAGTGTTAACTCTAGGTGGTGCAGCTATCACACTCAATAAAAGCTCTACCAAATACTATTGACTTTGGGGATGGATGACTCGGCTCAATGGTTCCTTTCTGTATCTCTACATCTCCGTCAGATTTGACTTCCTCGTCTCCCCCCACCATTCAAGCGGAGAATGCGGTGGCAGTGACGTCCCTGCCTTACAGCTACCTGGTTGTCGATGCACCTGAACTGCCAGGTCCAGCGTGTGTTGTAGAGGAAAGGTCGGAGGTCAAAGCGGTTGTCGTCAGGGCTGTAGCTTTCGGCGTGGTATGACGGTGTCACCGTGGTCATCTTGTGGCGGTTCACAGAGTACATTCGGAAGAAGTGCTTCACCTTCTCGGCCACCTGGGTAGGGACGACGACAACAAGGTTGTTCCAAGGTCAAAGTCTTAAACAGACGCAAAATGCACAATATTCACCCTCGGGGTTCAAAAGAAACTTGTTTAAATGTTTGATTGTATATTTGCTGGAATCTCATTTCAACCTTTCGGCACATCGCATGACCCTTTAAGCTCCAAGTCACCATCAGGGCTGTCCCGTTATCAGATCTTTCACTTCACAATTATTGTAGCCAAAATAATTCACGATAACATTATAATAGCAATATCTATAAAATTGTTTTTAAAATAAACAAATGAATAATGATAGTCAAATTCACCAAAACAAATGAATTACTCAAAATACAAATGTAGGGAGGTTAAGACTGAATGATTTAAAAAGGAGTCAAGATTATTTAAATATTATTATTTTACTTCTGATTATTATGTCATTAATGTTTATTTATTTGTATTTCATGGCTACACTCCTAAACATAATACAAGCCAAGTTTGATTCTGCCCTATAACAATATGGAATAACACAGTTGTCCAAAACCAGCAGATTAAAAAAAAAGAGAAAGATATACAATATAAAAAAAATGGATATACTATACATACATTCATAATAATGATTGTAATAAAGACACTTTACAACAAGAGGAACTGAATGCCATTATTGCTGAATATTTAAATACGATTGAGTTAGTAATTAAACAGTAATATCAAAATGTGGACTCAAGTCTTAAAATGTAACTGGTTTACGTCGCTTTACTTTTACCGTATACAACCATCTGATTCGTTTTTATCTGGTTCCATTTCAGCCAGAATAATTTATTGTAAGATTATTCTTGATACAAGTGTGTCTTATATCACAAGCTAAAAGAAAATAATTTCAATTAAAATATTTTTTTAATCACAATCTTAGTCAGCATAAAATCGCAAATAGATATTGTACAAATTGTTCAGCACTTAAAAGAAATCCTGCCAACAATGTAAATAATAAATGAAAATACATTATTCCTCTAGTGGAGGATTACACTGACAGATGAGCAGAATAATGGAACTGACCTCAGCGGGTGAGAGCGCGTCCTTCCACGCGTGAATAAGTTTACAGAACATACTAAAGGGGCCGCACTTGGAGATCTTCCTCAGCCGACCGATCACGGATAACTCAGAGTAGGTCAGTCCCATGTCTGCCTGAGGAGGGACGCGTGAGGTGGTTAGTGAAAGTCTGCTGAAATTAGCAAAAGGATGACGAGGAATAAAACAAATGCTTTACAAATCCAATACTGTTGTGAAGCCCAACGAGCTGAACTGGGATGTACAAAGAGGAGAAAGCCGACAAGGAGAGCTAGCGATGGACCTCCATTATTTTAAATAAGGTGTTAACAAAGGGTATGCACAAAATAAATATCTGTAAATACAATGTATTATATTCACCAGAAGTATAAAACATTGTACCTTGCCTGTACCTTGTCAATTTAAGAGAAAATATCACTCAATTGTGTGATTTTTTTGGTTGCTGGGAAAGATTTAATAACTAACTCAGGACTCTTCAGGACAACTCTGACTACATAAATGTTCTATTAGTTCAGACATTTTAAATTGCACATTTTTGTCCCCCATTGACTGTTGTTAAAAAAGAACGGAAATACAAAAAAATCGTTATATCGACAATGACCCCCTTCTTCACCCATCTTTGAACTCTGCCTTATTTTATTACCTCGTCTGTTTGAGACACCTGCCCATCCGTCAGCGGCTCCAGCTCAGCTGTGGGCGGAGCAGACAGGATGCTGCAGAGGAAACCGCAGTATAAAACAATATACACACACATACATACACACACACACATATATATATATGTATTTACATATATGAATGTATACGTGTAAAATGTAAAGAAAAGAAAAAACTAACAAATTAAATCATCATCATCTTACACTGGTGATGCTGGTTTGCCTCATTTCCCATGAATCCTGGTGCTACTTTCAATTCTACGTGGTATAGTGAAGCAGTTAATATACTGGAGCTGATTCCTGCTTCAGCTTTTTACTCCTTCAACCTTTGTTTTGAATACTAACAGGTATATTAATCTGTAATTTGACCTCTCCAAGTGTCTGCGAGCGGACCTCACCCCGTCAGAGCGGTGAGCTGGAACCGCTCGACGCAGTAGAGCAGGAAGCTCTTCAGGTCCGTCTTATTGATGCCTCCTATGGGGTTGATGTCGGCACTGGAGCAGTCGTACTTTGTGAAATATCCTGTCAGACTGAGCAGGAAAGGTTGTTAGACTGGAAATATTCTCCACTGAGAAAACATGTATCTTTTGGTAGTTGCACTGCCCTCTCAACATGCACACGTTTGGTTCAGCAAGACAATCTTCACAAATGAACAACCCTTTATGATTTTTGAAGCGTGACTGCAATCTGCAGAAGTAAAAAGCTAACGTTACGGCAATAGGCGCTACGGTACTCTGTAGTTGTAGCGACTTGTCCATCACAGAGCGCATACCCTGCTTTATGGTCTGTTTGACTCTAAATCATTTGCCTAAATGAACATCATGCTGTATTGAAGAAAACTTGAAACTAGAGATTGAGACCATAAACTTCTGTTTACTGAGGGAATGAATCAAGAGAGAAGTAGAGTCTCTACAATACAATCAAACTTCTTTTTAAGAGTAGTTCCTGATGGACATTAGAAAGAATGCAGGTTCAAGACAGTTCAGCACTGGCTTAACTTTTCAGAACTGGTGGGTTGCTGCCTGCTTAAGAACTGGTGAAAAACTAGAAACACCCCCCCCCCCCCCCAAACAGTTGTGTTGCAAAGTGTCGTCACTTCATTATTGAGGTACATCTTGTGAAAAAAACAACAACTAAGAATTTGTTTTAAAAAGAAATATGAACTGTCAGACGTGATCACACAGTAGTCAGCGACTGGCACCAGCAATACCTCTCATCTACGTTGGCTGAGCCCAGCACCAGCAATCCACCTGGCTTCCCCCGGGCCCACAGACCCAGCTGGGCAAACAGGTAGGCCAGGACCATTCTGACTCGGGCCTGGAAACATCCACACACACACCCACACACACACACACACACACACACACACAGACAGACACACAGACAGGAAGTGATTACAAAACTGTCTGCAGCACAGTTAAAACCTAGCATAAAGCCATGAGTGTGACTGGCTGTCGTACCTGTACATTCTGCAGAGCCAGGTTTTCTCTGTGGCTTCCTCCGTTGACACGGAACTGAGGCCACCGTCCAGTAATGACTGAGAAGATACCCAGAATGCCTTTCACTGCCATGTCTATGTTAATATTCATGTGTGTGCTGCAGACAAAGAGATAAATAACAAATAATGAAAAGAACTCTACAGATGAATGTTAGCTACTGCTGACGTGCAGGTGGAACCGTAGCTCCTCCCACCAGTGTATCAATGGGTGTGAATGGGTCAATGATGTCATGTAGTGTTAAAGCACTTTCAGTGGTCGGAAGACTAGAAAAGCGCTGGACAAGTACAGGTCCATTTACTCTATGAAGCATCCCTGTAAAGCCTAATAAAATAAATAAGGATAACTGGTGAGCAAGTTATGTGCACCCCTGTGTATAAATGTATATATCCGTCTTTTGTCATAAATCTTTATGTTCTCACAAAAATATACCGAGAATATCGGTAATGTGTGATTAATCATGATTAATCCACAGAAACCTGTGATTAACCTGATTAAAAATGTTAATCGTTTCACAGCCCTAATATTTAACATTAAACATGTACATCCAACTAAATAGTGATCATTTGAAAACCAAATATATGCACCTTATAATTACTTTTGTATATGATTTATACCACTTTGATCTGAATGATGCCAAAAACAAGTTCTCATTGTTATTATTGTCTGTGTCCTCACCTGTCAAGTTTACATTTAACATCTTACATTTCAGGAATTGTAAACACATTACAAAAATGTACACTGTAAAAGTGACAATTAATGTAAAGGAGACAGTTAATGACCTCAAACATACATCTTTGGCATTCCTGTCCTGACATTTGTTAATAAAAGTAATACACTTGCTATCTGACCAATAGTTAGATGAGTACAGAATAAATAAAGAACATACAGTGTGTTACTCAGTGAGTTTAAGGTGTTTTAGCAAGTGTATTGTGAGCAGAGCCAGGCTAGAACTTTCCTCCTACTTCCAGTCTTTATGCTGAGCTCGGCTTATCGCTCCCAACTCAACCTCCAAAATGCCACTGTGTTGCTTTTACAAACATACAAACACAATATATCCGTCATAAACTCAAGTTGGATTGCCCTTTATTGTCCATTGCATACCGTTCATATTGTATGCATAAGTGTCTTTTTATCTCAGTCTTGCCTCATGATTCTGATTGTTTTATAATTATAGGCCTTATTTCCATAATTTATTTCCATTTTTCATGTGCTGCTTTGTACGACTGTTTTACTCGATTCTCACACAAAAAGCCCTTCAGGTGAAACCCAGCCTACCTGCCGATCTGATTGGCCAGGCCTTTAGCCCTGCTGCATGTGTCCTCCGAGGAGTTTTCGCTGGCCATGTAGCAGGTGGTGAAGATGTGACCACAAAGCTCTCTCGGGTCCTGAGGACGGTAGGAGTCATCCCCTACCACTCTGCGGACGTCCTCCAGTACCTGGCTGTCTGATAGACACGGAGGGGGAAATAAGACATTTCTATACTTCTGTTTTGCAAGAGGAAAGATGGAAAAAAGTGAGGCATACAACCAATATACAAGGCTGAATTCTTAGGCTTATAAAAGCATCATTATTACATTACATGTCATTTAGCAGACGCTTTTATCCAAAGCGACTTACAATAAGTGCATTTCAACCTAGAGTACTGACAGAGATATTAATGTGTGTTATGTTTTTGGCTTATCGTATCTTAAACTAAACAATCAGAGGAGCTTCCCAAACTCCGCGTTCCCACCCGAAGGTTGTGTTATGTGTCTGGGGAGTCGGATAAGGAAGGGAGGATAAACCAGACGGAAGGAATATGTCAACATGTCCTCAGTTCCACTTCTCCATCTGTTGTTATGGGTGTGTGTGTTCAACTTTCAATAAAAGGCTGGACCAAAGGGTGGCTCGGGGGAATGTCTTGGAGGTCGTAGCACGTGCGTCTGAGCTTCCCCTTTGGCCAAAGCTTTCAAAGATACTACGTTGTCTGTGATTCATTTCTCACCTCCTTGACCGTGAATATTTTACATGATATAGAGAGGAAAAAACCTATCATAACTTGGTGCCGTGACCCGGATCCCAACATACCCATCGGCTGGATTTTTCTTTTTCCTGCGGAGCCACTGACACCTGTGCAAGGTCCCGACTTATCATCGGATTAAGAGACCGCTCAGCAGTGGATAATAATTTCGGCAGAGAGGAGATCCAGTCGTGGATTGACGGGATCCGGATCGGAAGACCGAGAGACTGACCCAGACAAAGTATGTATGGTTTTGCCCTTTGCGACGAAAATAAAGGTTGATTACGCCGTAAAAATAAGGTTTTGCCCTTTGCGAGAAATAAAGGTTGACTGGCGTCGGAAAAATAAGGTTTTGCCCTTTGCGAGAAATAAAGGTTGACTACGTAAAAATAAGTGTGGTGAACTAATACATATTTGTGGGAGAACTATGTGTTTGTTTAGCTTTGTTTGTTTATATTTGTTTGTGAATGAATGCTGTGACTCTATTTGAATCAGCGTCGCCCGACCTGTTCAATTAGACAACCACAGATTGGCAAGTTTGGGTAAAGAAACAGGAAATGTACTAATACTATACGATCACACCATAAACAATGGGTAATTCTCACGGAAAGCCTGAAGGCGAATTTTCAGGCGACGCATTGTTTATGTTCAAACAGGACTCAGATAGTGTAAAATATCTGAGAAAATGGAAAACAAAATACGGCTTTTGAACTAAATGTTTTGAGATAGAAACAATCTGTAAAATCTAAAACCATCGCCATAGAAAACAAAGAACCCAGACTCAGCGAATCAAAACATCACGAACTAAAACAAGCAGAACAGTGGTTCCGAGCAGCAAAGAGAGGCACAAGCCCAAGAAAAAGAAAAATTAAGGGCCGTAGAAATCACGCGAGGGAAAAAGAGTTCACAGGCCCTGTACACAAAAACCGACTTGGACGAGACCAACGTAAAAGCAGTTCACCAGCACCCCGTAGCAACAGTGTCCAGCTCCGGAGAGGAGCCACAGAGCGAGCCGGATGACGAGGAGGACGTATCACCTCCAGCATACCACCGCCACCACACCGTTATATCCCAAATTAAAAGAGCTCCAGGACCCAAAGCCCCACCGATTTCCACACGCCGTCCCACCAACATACAGCAAAGCGCATTTCCAATGTTACAAGTCTCTAATCCACATGATGCGAACACACCCGTATGTGTTCCGGCCATGGATGGAGGCCGAATGTACCAATGCATGTGAAGGAGTTACTCCACCACAGAAAACTTTGATCAGTTCGTATTAGATTTGTTCATGCTGGCGAATCCTACAAATTGAACGGCAAGGAGATGGAGAAAGTTATGCAGAAAATGTTAGGTGCTACGATGGGTGAAATGCAGGGGGGATTATACAGGAATAGCGGACGAAGGAGCACCCTTTGTCCACCCATTGAACGGTCCAATGGGCGGGCGTTACAGAGACCAGGTAGAGGCCGTTATGACAAGAGCTCGCCCACTGTTCCAACAATCAGCATCCCACAGCAGATTAGCTGCATGTAAACAGGGACCCGGAGAGTCAGTCTCCGAGTTCCAATTCCGTTACGAGGAGGAACACAGGGCAAGCAGTGGGATCCCCTACGAGGAAGGGGGAGGAACACCCTACCAACAATCATTGAAACACGGCATCCTCCGTGGTATCCAGAAACCTATAGAGGACTGGATTAGAAAACACTGCGTCACTTGGGAAACAGCTAACATGGACACAATTATGTCAAATGCACGTCACGCAGAAAACCTCATTAAACTGAAAATGAACAAAGGACCAGAGGTCTACGTTCGAGAGGATTTTGGACTGACTGCATACGGGGAGAAACCACAAGGAGGGTACCGGGGAGGCCGAGGAAGAGGCCGTGGACAGACTCGAGGGAGGGGTAGAGGGCGAAATGAGGAAGAATGTTGGGCCTGCGGAGGGGTTGGACATTGGTCACGTGACTGCCCCCACCCTAAGTGGGGCGGGACGTCCCCAATGGCAGCCACAGAGCAGCCCCAGCACCCTCGTAGAGGACGAGACTGACTACGAGGAGACTAACAAACACCAAGATGAGGTAACAAAAGGCAATGCTAAAGCTGATGAAGAAGCAAAACGCTAAAACACCACAGGTACCATGATCTGAACGCAGCAACAACACCGTCAAGTCCAATAGACATTGAGATCCTACCAAGAAGTCTATTCAAGGCCGTTGCTATTTTGAGTCATGGGCAATGCCATGTCTCAACAGGAGGGATGGTATCTATGATAGAACAAAACTACTTAAAAATTTTTGTAAAGCATGTGTGACATGCATCAAGCACAACCCTCAAGGAAACCTAATCATTCATGGGCCCATCCCCTACCACTAACTCACCCAGATTTAGAGCGGGTGGGGGAGAAAGAAACAATAGTGGAGTACATGAAGAAGACCATGATGGGGAGAGGAGTCAGGGAAGCAAATGTCTTGCCAGATTCACCTGTCTCCCCCATTATGTCTGTACAGGTCAGCGACTGGGTCTGCATCCGCGTCATCAAGAAAAAGACGGCGTGAGCGGCGCTGGGAGGGACCATTCCAAGTCCTTCTGACGACTGCAACCGCTGTAAAGATAGCCGAGAGGACCACCTGGATACATCTTTCCCATTGCAAACTGTTCCCTACAGAAATCCCGGACCAGTGCCTGATCCCAGACCACGAGCAGAGGGGAAGACTGACTTCAAAGGGGGCTGTCCGCTTAAAAGACAGCCATCTCAACGTCAGTGAAGAAACCAACGATCCCTGCTCTTAGGTGTCGGCTCGGGTGATGGAGCGAGAGGTCCCGAGGAACTCAAACGAGAGGAGCCCATTGAAACGACCGCGTACATTCATATGTATGATGGGATGGGAAGACCTGTCAATGCTCCCGTTTAAGAAAATATAACGTAAACTTTTGGTTTAAGCTTGTATGACATAATTGTGTAAAACTCCTCACAAGGAACGGACAATTATTGATGTGAAGCTGCTAACTAAAAAGTTTAATTCCCAAAGAGATTGGTGTGGTGTTACTAACAGATTATGTGTAAGAGAAAAAGAATAATCATGATTCTGCTTGGAATGCTTAACCCAAATACGTAAATCACATGCTGCTTAGAAATTAGACAAATCAAATGAGTGCCCTTATTGACCATGTTTAAATAATAAGCAATAGCATAAACAGGAGGGAACTGACAGAGATATTAATGTGTTATGTTTTGGCTTATCGTATCTTAAACTAAACAATCAGAGGAGCTTCCCAAACTCCGCGTTCCCACCCGAAGGTTGTGTTATGTGTCTGGGGAGTCGGATAAGGAAGGGAGGATAAACCAGACGGAAGGAATATGTCAACATGTCCTCAGTTCCACTTCTCCATCTGTTGTTATGGGTGTGTGTGTTCAACTTTCAATAAAAGGCTGGACCAAAGGGTGGCTCGGCGGAATGTCTTGGAGGTCGTCGTGCTCGTAGCACGTGCGTCTGAGCTTCCCCTTTGGCCAAAGCTTTCAAAGATACTACGTTGTCTGTGATTCATTTCTCACCTCCTTGACCGTGAATATTTTACATGATATAGAGAGGAAAAAACCTATCAAGTACAAACTAAGAACAACAAGAATACAGGAAGTAACATTTCCTCAACATAGTCGAAATACAAAAGTACCATAATAAGAGCTATTTAAGTGCCACTGAAGTGCAAATCTGTGTTTTAATCCAGATAGTCGGAAAAGGTGTGTTTTCAGTCTCCGGCGGAAGATGTAGAGACTTTCTGCTGTCCTGATGTCAGCATCAGTCAACTCATCCTCTTATACTGCTGATTTCCAACGTATCCTAGTATGTATTATTTTTTCATTGCCTACAAATCTGATGGAAAGATCAAACCGAGCTTGTTTTTTGTGATTCGCTCAATACTTTCGTTCTTCTCACCCCGTCTGTGGCACTCGACACAAAGCCCAGACCTCACAAATACATGGTCTAACCTCTAAAAATTACTAAAACGGGTGAGTCACTGCAGCTTTTAACAGGGGTTACTCCAGGTGGATGAAATAGGTTTGTCGGGGACTATTTTCCGCAGCGATTAATCCACATTTGGTGCTGCATTGTGTATTTGTGGCTGCAGGATGGTGTATGAGAGTAAAAATAAACTACAGTGTGTGTTCACGGTAACGAAGCAACAGTGTGACTCATTGATGTGTTTTTAGTTGTAAAGTACGACAGCTCAGAGGACAAATACATGTCAGGCTTTGATGCACACACAATACGTGTTGGTAGATGCATTCATTGCTTATTTGTTGAGAACATGTCAAGAGTCATATTGAGAGAAGTTGTGTGTTTAAACTGAAATGAAAGCCAACGAGAACATACTCACTGCCGTCCTCTACAGCTTGGCAGAGCAGCACGCACATCGAGTGGACGATGCAGGCGGTGGAGGAGCTGTCGACTCCTCCACTCAGAGGCAACAGGAAACCAGCCTGAACACAAACCAGAAGCATCACAAACACTCCAAGTCACACAGATATATACGTTTCTGTTTCTACGTAAAAACTTGTGTAGCCATCATTAGAATGTAAATAAACATGCTGCTTTTGTTTTTAATGCCAGTAAACAAAGGACTACCCGGCTTTGAAGGAACAGTGTTGTTCCTTTATGTTATCGACTTCTCTTTCTGATGAATCAGTTAGGCATTCTGCATATATCCTTCAAACACATGTTGTAAGACCCTTCTGTATGCTGCTTTCTGAAATCGCTTTTATGTTTTTTCAAAAATATAGTCATATCTATTCAGGGAGTGAATATAGTGACAGTGTGGGCGGTGTGCGAGTAGCATCAGGGGGCGGGGCTTATCAAAGCATCAACTGAGATGTGTTCCTCCTCACCTGTCCACTTCTCCTCAGATAGTCCCACAGCCAGCAGGCCGGCCCTAGACTGAACAACACAGGTGGTAACTGCTGTTGTCATTTCTTCACTGGGTCTTTTCAACTGGCCCTTTTCAGAAGCCACTAAATAGTTTTCTGGCAGATATTACATATTTTGTACAAAATAAAAAAATCCATGTATTTGTACCTGATTTCTTCTTCTGGTGAATTGAAGTGCCATGTTATTGGCTGGTGGGTCGGGAGGTGGATATCGTTGCCACTGGATAAAGTAAAGTCAACTTTGACCCTGTGACAAGGTTTGGGTTCAATTTCCTACAACAGAGAGTTTGAGACTGAGAGGACATGGCAAGACAACAGAGGGAAACATACACAACCATCCAACAGTGATCAGGAAATGTAGAAAGGTGTTCAAGCCAAAGTTCACCTTGAACCCAGCAATGTGTGACTGTCCAACTAAAGATGCTAGAGAATAATGATAATTAAAATGAATTATGATTATTCGGAAAGAAACTATCTGGGACAACAAAAGGATAAATATTGAATAGGTAAGAAGATTTTCTCAAAACTGCATTAATTGTTTGAGGTTTGTTGGGCACCTGGGGGCAGTGCAACACCGAGACAACATCTGGATGACTTATTTTCTATTATGAGGTTAGCTGTTGTAAGTAAGCAGTTACCTTTTATACATACAGACCAACATTGTTGTGTCGTGTGTGTGTCCACCTGATGAATGTCAGTCCAATATTCACTCATTTAGCTCTATTTTGGTCTCCATCAACCCCTGAGAAAAAGTATTGCTCAAACACGTAGCTGCTAAACACGCCACTGTGTTCACCAGCTAACAGTGTGTCTGCCGTTTGGTGTGGAGCAGTTAGTGAGCAGCAGGTTTGAGACCATAAACAGCTGCCTGTTGCTGGAAACCAAACAGTAAAGATGTGGGCCATGAAACCAAAACATGGAGCTAAAAGAGGCTAAAAAGCTCTGTAGCGCTGAGGGGAGCTGCAGAGTAGGCTGGTAATTCTCTGTGGACTATAATGACCCATTTCACATCATTCATTGTAATTTGATCCAATTTGAACATAAGATAATGATCGTGCAGCTTTGAATTTTATATATTACGGTATGTAATTGTCTGCAGGCTTTGCTCAAGTGTGCTTCAGTGGCGTACGTTTGATATTACGTATTATTGTGCACTTTTGGACACAGTTCTGGATTATTTGTCCTGGCTCAGTTCTCTCCATTTCTACTTAAAAGCACGACTTCGGACTCCACCTCTAATGGCAAGAGATCTGACATGGACCCAACATAGCTGAGAGATATGCGTCTCAAGAGGAGGAGACATGCTCACGGGTCTGTAAAGAGAGAAGCCACTTCCTCATGAGAGCGGGGCCCCTGAGCAGCCTCTGTTCCAGTGTCATGAGCTGCAGTATGTGCCATCCAAGAGTCAGGCCTGCTATTAACCCAGGGCCACTCAGCTGGAGACACCTTACATACTATACAACCAAGGCTTTTCAACACAGTCAAATTAACTTCCAATATGTTACACAGGTTATCATGGGCCTACAGGCGACTGAATAAATACAGCATAACAAATATTTATTCAAACCAAAATATGTGTCTTTAATAAAGGTTATTGTAGTTAAAGGGTAACTTTGGTAGTTTTCAGCCTGGACCATATTTTTCCCACGTTGTGGTGTTTAACCCTTGTGTTGCCTTAGGGTCATTTTGACCCGAATCAATATTACACCCTCCCCCCGCCTTTGGGTCATTTTGACCCGATTCAATGTTTCACCCTCCTGTTACCTTTATATTTACTAACATATTTTACCCTTTGGGTTCAATTTGACGCCAGCAATTAAAACCTCCAGAAAATTTTTAGAATTAATATTGTTTTCCAAGTTTAAGTGTGAGGCACTTTATGTTTGTTTGTTGACTACCGAAAGAACACCGACATTAAACATTGAATGTGGTCAAATTAATCCTAAGGCGGGGGGAGGGTGTAATATTGATTCGGGTCAAAATGACCCTAAGGCAACACAAGGGTTAAGTGACTAAAAGGGAAACATTTGTATTGAGGGAGAACGCTTTAGACAGCTAATGCTAAAAATCACTGGGGGCAACTTCTCACCGTCAGTGTGCGCTAAACATAGTGAAAGCAAAACAAAAAGCCACAAGGCAACCTCGTACATCAGAACGGTTGGAGCGGTCTGGAGCTGTCTCACCATGTTCGGCTGGCACATTTCCCCTCGGTAGTTACGCACATCCTCAAGATCAAATGTGGCTGTAATGACCTCCTACAACACACAAAATACAGTTTTGGGAACATTACATTGTCAGCCAGTCAGTCAGACAGACACACAGACAGACACACGCACATACACACACACGACCTGCTCTGCAACACTAAACCAACAGGTCAGTACAGAGGAAATCACATAAACCCATTCTTCTGTCCACGCCTACAATGACTTGTTAGTGATTTCAACTCCATAAAGACGTATCTTCAGGTAGGCATTGAGCCCGGTTCTTTTCATGTCCATACCTACCACTTCATGAAGAGAGAACTGTGCTCCCTGTGCCACGATGTCTCCGTTGATGGCCAGCATGGCACAACCATCATAGTAGACACGGTCTCCATCACACCCCCTCAGGTTGGCATAAAGGTAGATACCGCCACTCTGGAACAACACCAACGATACATTAAATGCAGAACTGAGTTCAGTCAAACCATTGCATTGTGCCGAGAACACAGGATTTGGTAGTGCAGCACTGCCCTCTGGTGATCTCTACCAGTAAGATGCTGGTCGAACTGAATGCGTCTCATTCCTTTCTGACCAATATTGTAATTAAGATTTTATTCAGTATCTGTATTCGTCTTTTACATAATCTACTACAACATATGTTTATAAGACCAGTCACAAAGTTCCCCTCTTTTTATGTGAATAAACCATGAAATGATTGTGGATTCTTCGGCTGCACTAATACAGATATCTCGCCGATACTGATTCAAATACCTTGATCGGATATCGGGCCGATCAATTAAAATAAATTCTATTCATTTACATTGTATACAGAGTTTAATTCCTATTTAAGTTGTAATCCATGTGTTGCTGCATTAAATGTTTACGATTGAAATGTAATCTTGAGATTTATTTAATCTTTTGGATTTTAATAATACATTCAGGAAATGAATTTGTTACAATTAGTTTCACAAAGTTCTGAAAGCAACGTTTAAATGATGCCTAATGTTGCCTGACAGAAATGGTGATAAAGAATTATACCAGTCACAGTGAAGCTTATTAATTAAACACTGGTACTGGAACTGTGTGCAGTATTGACCGATATCAAAAGCCCAGGTATCGTTATCGGTGTTGTGACCTCATGACTCATGGAAGGAAGAACCCAACAACCATCCAGCGGGTTTTATAGTTATGTTTTCTCTTCTAAAACTGCTAGAATTACACCATTTATCATGGCCAGAAACTGCTAAACATAAATTGTTGTCAATATTTTCAGATTTCCTTCAGTCCTTGAACAAATGACAATTCTCTCTTTTTTATGATTTATGGCCTTTATAACTGATATATTCTACAAAATAAAAATAAAATGTTCCCTTACTTCTAGCAGTGATTTTCCCGTTTCCATAGAGTTGCAAGAGTGAAACAACACGAGGCCTGAGTAAGTCATATGTGACAGGAAGATGAAAGTGTACCTTGATGGTGGCTGACTTGACCAGGTTGACTCTTTGGTCAGCTTTGCGGAGCTCGTGGTGGCTGGCAGACGAATTAGTAAAGATTTCAACCCCATCCAGACCCATCTGAATATGGGGGCTGATGAAAAGAGAAAAAAAATAGGTTTAGTCATCAGGTGGTTTGGATTGTTTCAGTAAGTACGCAGAAAACTATAAACCCCCATGCAATGCGCCCTGATCCAAGCCTCTGTTTCCGTGTTGTACCTTTTGGGGTTCCAGAGCTCAGCGCACATCTCAGTGCCAATGCAGGTGTCCCTCGTGGACAGCACACAGTCACCGAATGGGACTGTGTCCTGATGGACGCAAAGAAACATGGGAAAGAAAAAGAAAACTGACCATCTCTTTGCTAATGTTTCCAGTGAAGAAGAAAAACGCTGGTCTTCGTCACAAAAGAGTTAATACTAGTTTGTTGTGTTTTTGTATTACCTGCCCTGTTACTTCCTGGATTATTTGGGGCAGAAAATACTCCTCTACCTGCCTTAAATAAAAAAGCAAAGAGACAAGTACTTTCACTTCCATCCCTTATATTTTTTAAAAGGTGACGCAAAATCCCTTTAACAAAACTCCATCGTTTTTTTTTTTAGCTCTTAGTCAAAGACCACACTCACAGGTTAACTGTTAGCCTAGGTTCTACTAAAGTGAACTAATTCACCTTTCAACAGCTCATATCAAAATGCATTTGATTTGATTAGCGTTCCAACTCTGGTCGGTCAGGTGACTAGCACGCCAGCTAACGAGCTCCATCACGTAAACAAGACAGCTTCCAAGTTGGACGAGAATGTTTAGGTGCATGCTTCGTATTAGCTTCTGCTCTTTGTGCTAAGCTAATCTTAAAACTGTTGTTTCTCGATACTGTACAATGTTTTTCTTACACATCGCAAACAGTTTAGTCATCATGTGTAACACTACTCAAGTTTTAATAGATTGTGTTACTGAGAAGGGATGTTTTACTGGAATTAGCTTTCTGTGATTACACACGTCAACACCCCCGCAGAGCAGGGTCTCCGGAGGTCACAAAGGACTGCAGAGGAGCGAACTCCTGCGCCCCCACAGGTCCACAACGTGTCGCATGTGAACGAGTGATGACTGACCTTGACTGCTTCCAAGGTGAGAACCAGCGCATCTCTCTGTGGACCCCGTAGTTGGCCAACAGCATTTTAGGTCTGATCAGAAGTATCTTGCTACAGGATGAAGAACAAATACCCAGGGTAAACATATAATATGTCTCTAGTCAAGATATATATGGTGTTGGGCAAACAAATGTCATTTGTGAGACTGGACTGATGTGCTGACGTACCCGTTGAGGAAAAGGACCCGGCAGTTGTAGCGCACATTATGATGCATGATGGGCCTGAGGAGAATAGGATGTTCTAAGGTTAGATTTTTCTGAAGTAAATCCAAACTCTCACTACAAACTGTCAGCTGAAATTCTAAAGTATGAAGAGTGTCCAATGTTGACTTTTTTTGTAATTAAAACCGATTTTAAAAAACTTAAAACATTTAGAGTCACAGCCAGACTGAATCCTGCTGTTGGGCTGGTCTGATGGTTTGATGGCGATACCCACATCCCCACGTCACAGATGATGTCCTGGGTGATAGGAGACTCTAGAAGCTTCCTCAGGACCTGAAAGCTGTGGAGCAATGTGTCGGATTCGTAGAAGTGGTCCGCACAGCCATAACCGCTGTGAAGTGAACAAGAAAAGTAAAAGTCAAACTCTGGAAGGATTTAGCATCTAATAAAGGAGATTCTGCACTACAAAGAGCTCTCAATATTGTATTGCTGCTATTCCACTTAGATTATACTATGACATTTCAATTTGTGAATAAACTCATGTCAGTGTGAAACCATATGAAGCTTTTTCTCATCATACCATATCTCCAGCTCTGGGCCCAGTCTGTATTTGGCTCCATGAGCTTTAGCAATCTCAATACCTGCAGAGAAACGCACAAGACAGACAACAGACAGAATTATTGATATTTAGATCAAGAATTACTGTTGGTTTTATGTGCATTGACCCGCTGCGCGCTGGCTCATAAAGAGCTAACATTTCAATGATGTAGCCTGGGGCCAGACCCGGGTGTGCTTTAAAAGTGATCAGTAAAATCTTTAAATCAATTCTAAAACGAACAGGGAGCCAGTGGGGAGAGGCCAAGACTGGGGTTATGTGATGTCATCTGTTAAAACCAGTCAGAAGCTTAGCTGCTGCATTCTGGACTAGTTGGAGGCGGGAGATGGATTTTTTTATTTATGCCAGAAAGGAGGGAGTTGCAGTAGTCCAGTCTCGAGAAAATGAGTGCATGAATGACTTTATCCAGGTCTGACCTTTACAGTATGGGTTTAATTTTTGTAATGATTTGCAATTGAAAGATGCAGGACTGGACAATTTTTTAAAATGTTGTGCCATCCAGCAGTTAACGTCAGAGAGACAATCTAAGGCAGCAGCTAGGCTCTCTGGGTCACCAGGTCTCAGCGGAAGGTACATCTGTGTCGTCTGCAGAGCAATGAAAAGATACATTGTGTCGCTGGAGGATTTGGCCAAGTTGAAGCATGTAGATGGAAAATAAAAGTGGACCTACAATTGAACCTTATGGTACACCACAGGTAATATGAGTAGTGGAAGACGAGTGATCACCTATAGTGACCGAGTAAGATCTTTCTCAAAGGTACGAGGATAAAGCAGCCAAGTGCAGTGTCCTTGATGCTTTGATCTGTACTATTGTTGTTAAAAGTGTGGTCCCGGTATGTCAACTGACTGTTACGGGTGTGGTCATGATGTGATGACTGACTGTTGTTATGAATGCCGTTATGATGACTGTAACAGCAACGGCAGAACTGTCTTGATGTGCAATCCCTCATGTGGATGACTCAAGCTTATTGGTAGATCAACATGAAATGTGGTTTTCGTGGCTTTAACTGCACAAATCACAAAAGGGCAATACAGTTCACATAGCCACTGCATGTTTATGGCTTTTACTCCGTGTGAAATAGCAGGCTATGTGATCAACACTGTGGCGACCCGTTTGAGTTTCAATATTGGACTGTCGACTGCGATCGTGAATGAATGACTTTGGGTAGAAACTGGATTTTTTTTCAAAAGGGAAATTGTCAACTTAGCTTACCTGCTCCTGCTTGGCTGACCAACTACACTCAATAAGAAAGAGCGACGCTACATCCGTTTACACTCCACCCATCAATATGAGGAGTTGCATTTAACGTCATAAAGAGTGTCTGGTGGTTTTTTAGGAAACACGTTTTTTTCATACAAACCAGAAAGCTACACCATTGCAGAAGTTACAGTCTATGACATAACCGTCCGGCAGTAATAGTCCTTCTTACTCTTCAGTATTCTCTCCAAGTTGCCGTCAAAGTCCAACGCCCACTGATTCAACGAGCAAGTCGTGAGGGTCACTTTCCGTCCCATGTTCTTGGTCCTTAGTTTGCGACTACAACTGTTGCATCGCGTGAACAAACCAGGCGGAAGGCAGCGCTAATGAAAAGGTATAAATAATGTTACGGTGGCACGTTAGAGGAAAATACTGCAGCGATATCTTCCTGTCTGGCATACGCGTGTCGCGTTGACTCGACCTCGTCTAAAGACCAGTTCAGTACTTCTGTCCTGCTCGTCTTCGTCCCAGCCTCTACTTGACAGTTCCTTTCCTTCTTCTGTATATGTTGGCAGTTAAAGCACATTACTTCCCCCACTGGATAACAGAGGCATTACTCCAGTCACCGTCCAAACGAGTATATTTCTGTTGAATCCATCGAATGTGTTGTTGTCATCATTGTTTAATATTTCACTATTCTTTCAGAACGTCTGACCAATGCCAATAATGTATTGTATATTGTATTGATTGCCAGAGCTGTTGCTACTGTCTACTGTTTCCTGCACAGGTAAGAAATAAATTATGGAAATCATAGAAGAATCCAGCACTTTTAAAATATTGAGATTAATGACGAAGTGGATGCTGAAGAGAATATGTGACGTTGTGTCAAGTAGCATGCACTGCTCCTCTTATTAAGACAAGGAGACCGTCTGTGTTTCGGTAAAGATGTTATGTCACCAGTAGAGGTCAGACTATGCAACAGTCCGGACACCTGACTGACGCTGACTGAAGTGTTTCTAGCCAAAAGGGAAAGATAATACAACACGAATAGAGCTCAAGCCATCCCGTACAGCAAGGGAAACATAAGTGTTTGTATAAATGGCAATAAATAATCAATATTGATTTACTTTGTCATATTTCCCGATTAACTATCAATTCAAATCGATCACATTTAAATGATCAGCAGTTAGTCCTTTACAGACGATGGAAAAGTGAGATATCTTGTGTTCATGACGATGGAAAAGTGAGATATCTTGTGTTCATGGAGAAGTGAGATGACCCAAATGTTAGAAACACTTGAGAATATTAACTGTGTCCTCCTTATCATCTGTTTGTCTTTAGACAAAACAAGACGAGACAGCCTGAACTGTGAACTCTCTGGTCCAAGAAGATCAATGCAAGTTCATTTATTCATATTATGGTAAGAATCATAATTTGTATGAATATTTCTTCTGTATCCCTCATTGCTGAAGTTATGAACTGATTTTCCCTGATCTGCCATTTGTCTTTCAGATACTGACGAGAAGACGAGACTGCCAACCACCTCATGGACACACAGGTTGTTGTTGGTTGTTGATGTTGTTTCTTTACTGTTGTCTCCTCTCGTGTTCTTTGTTGTCTTTCAGAGAGAGGAGAAGAAACGACATGAGGAGGAAACAAGAACAAGACGACACAAGAGAAGAACAAAGGAGACAGGATGCTCTGTGAACCCTCATTTAAAAAGATAAATATACATTTGTTTTTTCTTAAAATTCTTAATGCATAATTTAGAAAAAGTTGTTCATGAAATATTATTTCTTCAAGTCTTTGTCTTTATTTGGTATTTTAGAGAGAGGTGAGGACATGAGGAAGGCTTCAAAAGATAAGTATACACATTTACTTAATGTTTTATCATAATATTTATACTAATCAACAATTCGGTTAAATGTAATAACTAACTCTTTGTTGTTTGTTATTTGTCTTTTAGAGAGAGAGAAACGACATGAGGAGGAAATAAGAAAAAGTGGACACAAGAGAAGAAAGGAGACAGGATCTGTGAACCCTCTCATTAAAAAAGATAAATATACATTTATTTAAAAATATCCCATTTTATTTGACGATACTAGTTCGTATAATTTGAATTTGACTAGTATAGTACAGAGCCATATATATTTCTTTATTCCAGACTCATGGGTCCATAAAACACAAACACAAATACAACAACAATATATAAAATACAATACAATACAATACGAGGACACAGGTCCAATGACTTCAGCCATAGTCAATAACTTCCAGGTGATCAGTTTAGTCAACTATGGGAGGCCCACTAATTTATTTTAACTAGTAAACTAGTAAATGAACCACACGTTGATTCAATGTATGAATGATGAAACGGGCAGAAGGATTTTATTTTGAAGGTTTGGACCGGAAGTTTCAATCGTGATTGAAGCTATTTTGACATTGTAGTGACTTCTGGAGCTCAACAAGACTTTCTGTCATATCGCTCAGTCCCTGGCATTCATATCTGTCCTCTGGACAGCACGACGTCTGGACTTGGCTGACTCGGTGAGTTATAAACGACGAAGGTTAATGGTTAGCTAACGTAGCGTAACCAAAGCGAAGTGACTGGGACGAACCACCCACGTCAGCTAGCCTTGCGATAGCCGAAGCTATGCGACGTTACGCTGCCACGGCTCACTTTAACCACGGGGAACTCTTAAAACACCAACTGCCAAGACACGTCTACGAAACCTGACGAACGTACGGCTCAGCTACGACTCGTTACCGTAGCCTCTGAGATGGTTACAGCTAGGCTACGTCACAGAGATATAACGTACCGTTAGCTATGACGCGAGGTTAGATGGATATCTGGCGTTAACGTGATGTAATTTACGTTAAAACTGACATTACCCCGCATGATAACAGCTGAAGGGTTGCTGCAAGCTAACCTTGCTGGCTTCCCGGGGCCCTGTCTGCGTTGCAAAGCGTAAGTTAGCAAACTAGTTACATGTTACGTTACTGTAACGTACTTTAACGTCAACCCGCGTTACTTGAACTCCCGTTGAGTACAACGACTTGGTAAATGGCATGCGCGAGGTTAGTTTCCTAAAACAGCATCAACGTAACTAACCTAACGCTACATGTCCATGTAACCCGCATATTTACTTTAGCAGTGTCGTCGCTGCCTTGTGCCAACCTGACACCGTCAGTGCTCGGCCGGTGTGTGAGAAAGGTGCGTTTTGTTTTGTGACCGCAGCAAGCGCAGCTATGTGCAGCTGTGTGCGGAGCTCCAGGGCTCTGTCCCCCGTCCTGCTCCCCAGGCTGATGCTTCCTCCGACGGGGTACAGACTGGCCTCCAGGGGCCTCTCGACTTCCCCGCACTGTCTGGCTGTCAGTCCGGACTCCCAGCCGCTCCCCCTGCCCGGCCAGGCCCGCGTGGTGATCTGCGGAGGAGGTATTGTGGGGTCATCAGTAGCCTTCCACCTTGCCAAAATGGGCTGGACCGATATAGTGCTGCTGGAACAGGGCAGGTGAGATGCATGTCTGAGATTTCATTTGTGAGATTTTTATTCAAAATATAAAGGAGGGATATAGACCGTTTATCTACGCTTGGATACAAGAGATTATCAGGGGAAAGAGTTGTCGACTGGATATTGTTCTGCTCATGCTGCGTTGCCCGTCCTGATATCCTTCCTGTTGGCAGGCTCGGTGCAGGAACAACCAGACTGTGTGCCGGCATTGTCAGCGTGGCCAAGCCTATTCCCATCGAGTGTCAAATGGCAAACTATTCCAATCATCTTTACAAGCACCTGGAGGAGGAGACTGGAGTCAAAACAGGTCAGCTGAACAGGACGCGTTTACTTTGTCATGTTTGTAGGCATTCAGCTGAAACATTTGCACGAGGCATGCACTATTGGGCATTTATTACAGCCAGAGCCAGAGGTCGTTTGATGTGCCTTGCCATACATTTCCTCAAAAGCTACAATGACATACCCTTCAGTTTTGAGTTGCATTATAATTCTTGCTTTACTTTTTAAAAATAAAGTATTTGGGTGACGATCCACTTTGCGTAGTTTGAGACCTGTCGCGTAATATGTGGTTTTGTGCGTTTCAGGCTATGTGAAGACGGGCTCTCTTTGTCTGGCCCAAAATCAAGATCGCTTCCTCTCGCTGAAGCGCCTGGCATCCCGGCTAAAGTAAGAACCTAAAACCTCCAGTCAACATTTAGTAGAGAAACCTTTGCCAGGATTAGTGTTGGGCAATTGAGACATTTACAGTCCCTACGATATTGCTTTAAGAAAAACAACTAGATACCTAAAAAAAAAAAGCTTTAGAGAGTATTGTATTGTAAACAATACCTACAATGTAACGGCACCAAAGGCTATTTCTCCCAATTTGATTATGCTGATGATGTACTGCCTATATATCAGATTTGATGAGACATTTCAAATCATTCACAGGTCTGAAACCAGGTTAGATATGCAGGGTCTTTTTTAACATAGATATTTGTTAGCATCAGACCTTCATCTTTATTTCCTTCACTTTATTCATAGGGTAATGGGGATCAGCTGTAACATCATTAAGCCTAAAGAAGTGGCCAAACTCCACCCTCTTGTTAACATTCATGACCTGGTGGGGGCGCTCCACCTCCCTGCAGACGCTGTGGTGTCTTCGCCTGATGTTAACCACGCCCTGGCTGTGGCTGCTGCTGCACATGGTAAGAGACTCAAATGTTCAGCTTGCCCTTGATGCAGCATTAATGGGCAATTACAACACATTTTTTACAGGCATTACTTATTACCTACCCCAATACTGTTTCTCCATCTGATTCTTCTCCTCGTCATCGGCGTCTCCTAACTTCCATCCTCCTACTTCTCTTATCCAGGGGTTCAGATCCTGGATAGAACCACGGTTCAGCAGGTGCTGGTGGAGAAGGGTCAAGTGACGGCGGTGGAGACCGATCGTGGCTCTATCGAGTGTGAATATTTTGTCAACTGTGCTGGACAGGTAAACCTCTAAGTGGACTTGTGGGGTAGAAATGTAGGGGCACCAATAAGTCCCCAAATCAACTTGGATCAATGGGAAATCTGTGTAAACATTTCAGAAATAATTCTTAATTTCAGCCTTAACTATGCATACATCTTGATCTGATCCTCACCTACGTTATGCTCATAGATAAGAACGGTATGACTAAACAAATTGAGAGCAGAGATGTGAATATGAGTTCTGTCTCTGCTCTAGTGGGCTTACGAGCTGGGCCAGGCAAGTGAGGCGAAGGTGTCGATTCCTCTTCATGGCTGTGAACACTTCTACCTCCTCACGAAACCTCTCCAGGAGCCACTTCCATCCAGCACGCCAGGTATCATGCAAGAAAATTCACTTTAACTTTCAGAAGTTGCTAATGGATAATATATGACAGCTGAATACGATGGCTGGAATAGAGAAAAACGTTCACATTGACATTCTTTTCTTGGAAAATTGTCTTTTAGTAATTCATTGCACAATGTATAACTGTAACAGTCAGCGGATCACACAAGGCTAATGACACAAGGCAAAGTCTGCTCTGATGGTTCACTATTATATACACCTCAATTTAATACGTAGTTTCAGAAGAAAAACTCATTGAAATACGTTTCAGAATGCAACTTCCCTTGATTCTTGTGACTGCAGTTTGACTCAGTGTGTTTAGTGGGAGAGAGAGGATTCATAATGTATTGGTCAATTTGTTGAGTCCAATGTCTTTCTTACAGTGAAATAATCCAGCCACTCGGCTCCTTGTACTGTTTAATAATATACACTAAACATGGTTACACAAGCTTACAGAGGACATGATCTCACCAAGCTTTTTTCTCCAGTTGTGATCGATATGGACGGCAGGATATATGCACGGCCATGGCAGGGTGGCCTTCTGTCGGGGGGCTTTGAGAAGAACCCCAAACCCATCTTCACCGAGGGCCGCAACCAGCTGGAGATCCAGAACATGCAGGAGGACTGGGACCACTTCGGTAAGGAATGGAGCGACGGAAGGGAGGAAGATCGCTTTAAAACACATTAAGTTAACATATGGGGAGGGGGGGGGGGTGGAACGAATGAAGGCCGACGCATCCTTTGATCAGACACTAGGTGTGTTTCATTTTGCGTAACAATGAGGAATCTGATTTGTACTTTACTCACGTGAGTAAAGTCATTTACACAAACATTTGCATTTGTATCCCAATAAGATCAAAGAACATTGTAGTTGCAGAATACTTTTTTAAATATTTGCAAAGGATTCAGGAAACCTGGTTTTCAGCCCATTATTATCCCTGTCCTGATCGACCAAGATTTCCCTCCGTTGCATTTTGGAAATTTCTTTGGCCAGTTTATTTGTGTTGTCTGAAAACAATCGTCTGACTCGGTTCAGTTTGTGAAATGCTTTTTAATTTAACTGAAAGCAATGTCAGTTCCAAGTACACCTCACTCATGTAAACACACACACAGCTGTCTCTTGGCCTTATGCTAGTAATCTGAGATTCCTCAGGCATCTTGACGGGTTGTCATAAAGACAGCCATATATCAGTCAAGTCAAAGTAATGTCTCAGGGGGTTCTACAGTTGTAAATAAATATATATAACATTGCCTAACATTAGCATATTTTGTTAAAAATAAATATACATTGGATTGAACACTAAGTCCTGTCAACAATAGATATGAAATGGAAATTGAAATAATGATTGGAATGTCAAGTCGGGTAACAAGTCAGCATTTTTTTAAAAAGAAAAAGAAAACAATATTAATATCTTATGTGTTTCATTGCGGTAGCAAATGATTACCAACATGGTGCACCACATTGTTTGGTTTCTGATGGCAATGTATTTTTACATTGTGCCGCCACATTTGACCCACTGGGTCAGCTTTCATGGCTTGTTTATAGCACAGCGTGAGGAGGAGGGTGAATATGCTGCTGCGAGTCACAAGCTTTAGCTTGTTGATTCTTTGCAATAGTAGATTGGTTTGGGGGGGGGGGGGGGAGCGCGCTGGGCAAAGGCAACTAGAGCCAACTCCAGTGTTTTGTTATTTGAAAAGCTGTTGACAAGTAGCAGCTTCACATTAGTGGCACGCAGCAGTTGGATTTATAGGAAACGTGGCTTTAAATGCTGACATAAAGAAAACTAAGACTGACAGGCCAACCATTTTCATAATCCCAATGTATGTGTAATGTCTTTATTAAAAATGCAATATATTGATGTGGACAAAGAACAATCTCAAATGAGATTAAACATGTGCCGTCTTCTGTTTCCAGAGCCGATGCTCGGGGCCTTGCTGAGGAGAATGCCGAGTCTTGAATCAGCTGAGATCCATCAGCTGGTCAACTGTCCGGAGTCCTTCACGCCTGATATGCGCTGCCTGATGGGGGAGATGCCGGCTGTCTGTGGCTACTACGTGCTGGCAGGCATGAACTCCTCTGGCCTGGCCTTTGCTGGAGGAGCTGGAAAGTAAGCATGGGTTCAAGTGTATCTGTTAGGACATAGTCTGAGGACAATCATTACCAAATGAAGACATCACTGCTCTCTATGACGCCGTAATCGCATCGATTGCGTCACATTGAAGCACAAATGGCATGTTGTGTGGTTTGGCCTGCAGGTACCTGGCAGAGTGGATGACCTACGGCTACCCCACTGCCAATGTCTGGCCCCTGGACATCAAGCGCTTTGGCAACCTGCAGAGCAGCCGAACCTTCCTGCGACACAGAGTCATGGAGGTCATGCGTGAGTCGTGAAGTCTTGTTGCAATTTCAAATATTTGCAGGGTCTTATAACAACCTTTGCGTGGTAAACGAAGAGATCCACTCCCAGCAAGATTCCAGTGTAAGAGATTGCAGACAAAGTCCACCGTCCTTGCAAAAAGGAATCTCAAGTTCAGCTGAAGATGATATGTCTAGGTGCGACAAACAAGGTGGTATCTTTCAACGTTTTCTCGCACAACATCTCTTTGTTTTACTTTATTTCCGTTGCAATTCAGCAAGGACGCGCTGTCTGAGAACTCTTTTATGTCAAAGACCCTCACTTTGGAAAATACCCTCCTGATGTAACAAACGCCCACTGCAGAAGCCTCGTATCGGCTTGAAAAGAGGATGTGTGTGGTTTTGAGAGAAAGGAACGATGACATCCTCTGATAACTATTTGAATGTACTTTGTCCTTTAACCAAAGAAACTTACAGAAAACTACTCTCTACGTTTCCATTGTGACTCGTTCACAGCAGTCAGATTCATGATGTAGTGTTTCCAGCACCTTTTTAAAGTTTGTGTGTGTGTTTCCAGCCCTGCTGTACGAACTCAAGGTTCCGCGCTGGGACTTTCAGACTGGCCGTCAGCTGCGGACCAGCCCTCTGTATGACCGACTGGACACCCAGGGAGCTCGCTGGATGGAGAAACATGGTTTTGAGAGGCCCAAATACTTTGTTCCTCACGGTAAAGGTAAAGAACACTCATCTGCAACGCACTACATTGTTTTTATCCTCAGTAACTTTTCATCCAAAATATATATATATATATAACAAACCTTTTGTGTGTGTAGATTTGCTGTCTCTGGACCAGAGTAAGACTTTCTACAAGCCGGACTGGTTTGACATTGTTGCAGCAGAAGTGAAATGCTGCAAAGAGGCTGTCTGTGTCATCGACATGTCCTCCTTCACCAAGTTCGAGCTGACTGTAAGTCATCGGCATGGACAGGAGTTCGTCTTTTCGGGGTTCAGACTTCTAACCGCACATGGACATGCCTCTTGTGCCATTCCATATCAACTGGGAGCTGTTGATTCAGCTGTAATGTACTCAGTCGACGAGTGATGCATTCTCGTTTGTGAAGTCATTTAAGCAGAACCTTGTGGTCTGTCCTGATGTCCTAGTCGATGAATAGCCAGGCGCTGGACCTGCTGCAACATCTGTGTGCCAACGACCTGGACGTCCCCGTTGGACATATCGTCCACACCGGTATGCTCAATGAGAGAGGAGGCTATGAGAACGACTGCAGCATTGCCCGCATCAGCAAGAACAAGTTTGTAACCCCTTAGACCTTGTACCTTAGACACGCAGTACACCACGACCATTTAAAAATAACAAGCGTTTCTGTCCCCGGCTCCAGCTACTTCATCGTCTCTCCGACAGACCAGCAGGTCCACTGTTGGTCCTGGATAAAGAAACACATGCCCAGCGACCCACACCTCCACTTGGAGGATGTCAGCTGGAAGTACACTGGTAAGCACGAGGTTGTTGCAACGTCGCCATCTAGTGGCCATGCTGTATAAAGGGTGGAGGCTCTGTCTATCGGACACTAAGGGCACAAAGAAGGTGGTTAATTACAATTCCAATATCTAATTTGCATAACTGTCTGAAATGTGAGCACCACTAGGGCTGCGTGACTATTTTTTTTAGACGGATGATAAGACACAAATTGAAGAGCTCTTTCCCAAAACGTACCCATGGCCTTGGACAGTATGTACTTTCACTAACGATAAAAATATGCTTTGATGGTAATTTACAGAATTAACTCTGGTTATGAGAAAAATACATGACAAACATTTGTATCTATTTTCAGACGAATACTAATTGTTGTTTATATTATTATTCTGAGTTATTTTGGCAGTACTTGGGCTCAACGTTGTCGGAAAGAGAGTGTAAAGTGTTTATAACTCTTAATTCTTTGCACAGCTTTAAATCTGATTGGACCTCGTGCCATGGATGTTCTGGCTGAGCTGTCTTATGTTTCCATGACACCGGACCATTTCCCCTCCATGTTCTGTAAGGTAGGGAGACACAAATCTAGTTCCAATAACATTAATAGAGTCACGATAATCATAGTGGTGATAGCATTAGTGTCGCTAACAGTAGCAGAAGTCATTTTTAACTGTTTGCGTCTGTGTTTACAGGAGATGAGCGTTGGCTATGCCAATGGGATCCGAGTGATGAGTATGACTCACACTGGAGAGCCAGGGTTCATGCTCTACATACCTATAGAGGTACACACACACACACATGCACAAATAAAAGATGAGTCCAGTCACCATTCCACAGGATGGTTGGTAAGGTTTAAGAAAGTGCTTCGTACAGGAAGTCTAACATTAGCATTTCCCCTCTGCTCTCCACAGTATGCGCTGCACGTGTACAACGAGGTGATGTCGGTGGGTCAGAAGTACGGGATCCGCAACGCAGGCTACTACGCGCTGCGCAGCCTGCGCATCGAGAAGTTCTTTGCCTTCTGGGGTCAGGACCTCGACGCCTTCACCACCCCGCTGCAGTGTGGTCGAGAGTTCAGGGTTAAATTTGACAAGGTTTGTTGCAAGTTCAGCGAACTGTTATCTGCCAGTGGGCATTCTGACCGCTGCGTTCCCATTTAGGGTTACAGAAAGCCTTTTGTTGAGTGTCGGTCAACAGCAACTCCTCGCTCTGCCTACTGCACGACTTTGCCGACCCGCTTTACTATCGACGCTTGAATTTGACACTACTTTTGGATGCCTCGGTGCCATCAATTGCCAAAGATCATCACGGTTGAACTGATTTGATTTCTATAGTCAAAAGGTCAAGGTCACTGTGACCTTCTGTTAGTTCCATCAGGAACGTCTTGAAGGAATTTCTTTAAATCTGGCTCATACGTCTACCTCGACTATTCATTATAGGGCTCAAAAATGAATCTAACAATGTTACATGTCTAATAGGATAACATGATGAAGTGAGAACATTTTTGAACAGATGTGGTGATGAACTGCAACTGTCTGGCGGCGGCACACAGCCGCAGGGCTGTCATTCAAATTCTACTTTGAATCGGTCAGAATATGCCACGATGACTCCAGAATACTGAAAGACACTGCGCCATCGGTTTTGCTAAAACATCTGTTAAGATTGTCACCAAGCGGCACCTGCAGGCACAACAAGTAGCATTTCCTAAAACGGTAGAACATCAGGTGCGCTGCTGTCTGATTGTTATTGGCACAACGTTAATGACCGGACGTCACCGTGTGGAATAGTTTAGTAGTCCTCAGCAGTGTCGATGTCTTTACCAGTAAAGTTTATTTAGGAAATGTATCAAATGAAAAGTTGCTTTCTGTCGCTCCCAACAGGACTGTGCAGTGTTTTTCGATTGTCTTAATTCTCGCCCGTCCTCTCTCTCTGCCTCCATCAGGACATAGATTTCCTTGGTCGCGAGGCCCTGCTGCAGCAGCGTCAAGACGGGGTGTCCCGGCGATTCGTCATGCTGGTCCTCGAGGACCACGACACCGAGCTGGACCTGTGGCCGTGGTGGGGCGAGCCCATCTACCGCAATGGCCTGCTGGCCGGGACGACCACCAGCAGCGCCTACAGCTACACCCTGGAGCGCCACGTCTGCCTCGGTTTCGTGTCGCCGCCTCCGGGCCCGGAGGGGCTCCCCACGCCCATCACCCCTGATTTCATCAACCGCGGGGACTACGAGGTGGACATCGCCGGCCAGCGCTACCCGGCCAAAGCCAAACTCTACCCCTTCAGCTCACTCTTCACCCAACAAAAACGCAGCAAAGAGGACATGGATATCAGCACCCTCCAGGGGAAGTGATCCAGAGTACTGGAAGGCCTCAGGTATCCTCAGCAGGGGCCTCTGCGACACTCCTCCTGTCCTTCAGTCCACTCCTACCCGGCAGTGCCAACCGATAGGCCCTTCCACGTCTTGTAAACCGAGGGCTGTATGCACAATCACTCCTTATCTTTCTAGTATCTAGCTCCCATGCTGCGTCTCATTTATACTTATTTATTTTCAAAAGTGCAATACTTAAGAGGCACCAAAAGTTTGAGCTGTTTTTAAAATGCAACACTGCGACAGCACTCGTGTGTTGTTGCCCGGCCTCGCACTCGTAACCCGGCCTGCGCCGGTCAAGTGCCTTTGTCAAGGCAGCGTCGACCATATTGGTTGATGACACTTTTTTCACTTGCACCCATCGAGTGGGAATTTACACAGAAAGCCGCATCCAGCAGCGGTCCGGCTACTGTGACGGTCCCACGCCACGCAGTCTGGCCCAGTCTTAGAAACAGAAATGGCGTTGGATGCTGACGTGCCCCTCCAGTCGTTTCACTTGTCCGTTCACAAGTTGTAAATCTGCTGCTGTAAAGAATGCGAGTCGTGAGTTGTAGAGGCCCAATTCAGAGGCTTCATCCTTTCCATCATCCCCGCTACATCGGCCTTCTCAGTCGGGGGGAAAAGATCAGGCAGCCTGTGAAAAATTGTTCGACCACAAATCTTTACTCCTCTTGAAGTGTAAAAGTCTGCTCGAAGCAAAATGAGCTTTTTGTTCACCCGACTTCGTTGTTCTCATCACCTTCCAGCTGTCCTGCTGTGTGGAGCTTGTGACGCTATTCACCGCAATATAATCCGTTATTTATGTTTTGTGGTCGTTTTCCTGCTCTCTCGATGTTCAAGATGTCGAATGAGCTGCAGTGAGGGAAAGCTACCAACGTGTTGGTTTGAGTCCACAATATCTTACATTAGTCATTTGATTGTTGTTGTTTTTTGTTGCTAGACCCCGAGTTAAGATGTTTGTGTAAAAGGACTTCAGTGCGATATAAAATAAAACAAATATTTTTGTAACTGTAGTGTGTATAAAATCTCTATTTTCAGTAGCACACCTTTTTGTTTCCTCCTCAAAGTCGATCAGCTTTAAGTCCTACCCGCAGTGTGAATCATCTGCACGACGTCACTTCCTTCCTGCAGTTGTCCCTCTTCTCAAGCTTTGCTTCAAATGATTTCCAGAGGTGTCCTGTCCTTGGACGTGTCATTCTTCAGCCAAAGCTTGGTGTTTTCTCCATGCGTTTCAAATGATCGGATCCTTTTGCCCCCTTCGCAGGACAGAAGTCTGGGAGAGCCACAGATCAGCTGCAGCAGCAGAGCAAGCAGTCGATAGTTGAACTCGTCCAGCCAATCGCACTTTGAATAGTGTGTGAGTACTGCATGTTTCTTTTTGACAAAAGGAACATCCCCCCCCCCCAGGTTAAATGGTTGAGCCCAAACCAGCACAGCACAAGTGCTTCTGAGCTCCGATGAGCTGCTTCCTGATATCTTCGTAGTCCAATTTGGCTGCAGATTGTTTCTACTAAATTGTGTTTCCCAGTGTTGGGTAATAAGGTGTGCTCAAATGAAAGGGACGGAGTAAACGGAAGGACAGGGAACCCACCGGACTGCACCACTTAAATCATTTTGGGGTACCGTCTGAAAAGGAAGGCTTTTGCTGAAGAACCATCGCTGAGTTGACAGAAACAGGATAATGGAAAGCCTCACCAGTCATTCTCCTTTTAGTACTTTGCTAACACCTCAGGCTTGTTCACTACTTTAGGACGAGTACCCAAGCTCAACTGATGTATACTATTAGTTTCTGGTGTATAAAGTATGCACAAATTTGTATTAGGTCTTATGTTTGTAAAATTAAGCCTCGATGTTAAAGGAAGCGAGTCACCGTGGTGCTGGAAGCAGCAACACGTCTCCATCAGTGGGACTCTGCGTCGGCTTTACGCAAAACAAACTTTTTGGGGTCTTACTTGATTAAATCGACGCCATGAAGCCAACCGTATTTCATTTTAACTGCAGGAGCTTGTGATAAATGGAGGGTCCCCGTTCGGTTTGCATCCTTCAAGGTGAAGGGGTCTGAAACGCACTACTGCAAAAATCACTTAAGATATCAGTTGCTTCTCTTAACTCCTGTTTGGTAAAAGAGAAAAGCCCCAAGCATTTGCACTAAATTGCATCGGCATGTGTTTTGGTCACCGTCAAAGGATTTCTACTTTAAGAGTTCTCATCTTTCGAAGGAAATGTATCAGACACCATAGCACACGGTGCAGAGAGCGCTACAGCTGAATATCAACAAGACCATTAAAAACCCCAAAGTGGTGAACGTTTCACATTGAACGTCAGTGGCGGTCTGGAAAGTGCGTTAAGTCCGTTGTAACGATCACCAATTTGGAAGTCGGTCGTGTAGAAACGGTGCCACTGGCCACTACGCGCTCGGTGCATGCTCGACCCCCTTCTGTATCCATTTGAACTCCTTCTCGTCCTGTTGGGTAAGTGTTTGTTAGAGCTTTACTATAATGTATTTATAATCTTGTTGAAACAGGTGTTTTGGCTGTATCTTTGAGTGAAACAAAGAGAACTTTGTTTGAATTTTTGTTGTGTGTTTAACTAAAGCTGGAATTATTTGCACTGATGAAATTAAGCTCAGAGGTTACATAACAAAAAGACCACCTTTATTAGCATATTACGACACAACCGCTTTCCTCCGGGTTGCAGTGCCTCCTGGCCGGCAGATCATAGCCTCCTGGCTTTGCGTGGGCGGCAGCCGTTGTGCGGCACGGGGGTGTTGTCAGTGATCGATACCACCTCCAGGCCTCCCATCGTCAAGCCTTTGATCGCGGGCTGCACCCAGGAGGAAAAACACTCATGAACAAGGGAACAGATCAAGTCTGTGGCTCCTCAAAATAACACTCAGTTTGTTTGAGTTGCACTGCCACTGTTAGATCAACACACGTATTATCCTTTAATATACCATCATGTGCTATCCTCTAACGTGAAAAAATGAAAGAAGCATTCGTTCAGCAATTGATTGTGAGGAGTCGCTGCTTTAACCGGTTTAATAATGAAAACCTTTTGACGAGATGTCACCTTGAGCATCGGGGAATGTCGATGTCAATTTCTCACTAATTGGCGATATTTCAGAGACTAAATTAAATAATGAAAAAGTCTTGCAACCACATTATTCAAGATTTGTAGAAGGTTGAATAGGATGTTCTTGGGGCCTAAATATGCACTTTAATGCCATCACAAGGACAAAAATGCCACAATAGAAACTTTATTTTTTGACTCACCAGACGTCCAGGGCCGAGACCTTTGACCACGACGCGGACAAACGTCACTCCCTTTGCTTTGGCCTTCTGTTCAGAAGAGACACACAGAAGCTTGATGTCGACACGAGCAGCCATCCTAGATAAGAATCCTCTGGTTGAACTTCAGCACGAGGAGAAAACTAACTTTGCTGCATTGGGTTAATGCTATTAAAACTATTTATTTATGTATGACCAACACATTTTGTTACTGTAGTTTCAGTACAACTGGTTGATTGTAAAGTTAAACCGAGCATAAATATAGACGAGTTGCGGCTTTGCAGTTGAGGATTTGCTGCTTTTCATCGTCAGTCACACGAAAACACTCTGGGATTCTCGATTGGTATTTTATTAATTTGTTTCTGAACAGCATGACTCATCTAACCTCCACTATATGGCCTTTCAATCAAGAGGTAAAGCTCCCATTAAATATATATAATTTCTATTTTCTGCTTTAGAACATAAAAAGAAAAAAGAAACTCATCCAATCTGAGGTCAGAATAATCTGCCCATGTGGTAAAAGCTGTGGCAGCACGATGATAATACGCCTCATTTCTCCGGTGTGTTTACCGCGAACCAGCGTGACCTTAACTCGGCCGGCCAGCAGCTGTCATAAATCAGCCTAATAGAAAGTCTCAATGAGCGCTCGACACCAAACGTCGCACTCTGTCACACTCTTCAGTGAGGGCAGCTTACCTGCAGCAAACGCTTTAATATTCATCATAAATTACAGTTAATGATGGCAGCGGCCCCCGATGATGCCTTCAAGTCTAAACGCTATAGCTCACTTCATCATAAAGCAGCTGGAAAACCCCGACAGCATATGCACTGGAGATGGACTAATGATTACGGAGTTTAGCGCAGTGTTTAAAACCACACTCCCTCCGATCCTGTTGAAATGAGCTTGTGGAGGTGGGGAGCCCCTTCAGAACACGATCAGATGGTGTCATGCATGTTCTCATAGGAAGTCAAAAGCAGGTGAAAGTAAACCCTACCCTCTCTTCTTTTCCCATTATATAGCAGTGATTGTTGAGATCAAATATATTGTTTGTGAGGAGAGGCCGTGTACTACGGCACCCGTGTTCTCTCCAATGCCCAAGAGAACGAGAAAGGTTAATCCCATCTAAACGATAAGTTCCAGAGGGTGGCGAAGCAGGCCGAACGTTGAGCAACACACTGAACCCGATCCCCTCGCAGCGAGTCACGGGCGTGAAAACGTACCGCAGCAGCAGAGATGCCTGCGGTCTGAGCAGCAATGGGCGTCGACTTCTTGATATTCTTAAAGCCCTCTGTTCCACAGGACGTCCGGACCATCGACTGTCCCGTGCTCTCCGTCAACTGGATGTGTGTACTGGTGCAGGACAGGACAGTTTATTTCGTGGTTCGCTGGGCCATTTGATTACATTTGTAATAGCATTTATAAAAAAATAAAGCGTGCATTGTCTAATTAGGGTGACAGACTTTTTCTGTTGCACAACATGTTGCTACACATGCATTCACTCAGTCCACCAGGAAGCACTTAGAAAACTGAACTACTAGTTTGCACAAACTTGAAGATGGCAACAATAAAAGGCCAGTTTGAAACCGGCAAAAACATATAAAGATAGCATATTTATTTGGCTTGTACCAGAAAAATAAAATTAATGACGTATGAGTAATTCTTAGAGTGCAACAATCGTGAATGTTATTAGGTGGTCAGTACATCTGCTGTAAAAAGGATCTCCTCAGTTTAATTTGTGTAATTAGTACTTTTGTGTTTTTCTGTCTTTTGCAGCTTTCCACTTACTTGTTGTACGTGGCTTTTACATGAACGATTGGTAACTCCTCAAACTTCTTTCCACCCCATCTCAGTGAACTCTCCTGGTCAATGAGTGGAGAAAAATGGCTGGAGGATAAAGAGTTTGGTTAATATCTCTTCAACGTGCAGTAGGCGTACACACACATTAAAAGGGGAAAATACAAGAGAACAAGAATCCAGAATGATTAGTCAGTAGACGAACATGTATATAAGCACGTGTAGCATAGTCTGACCTGTAGTCCCTGGAGGATTTCTCAGAGCCTGCGATGGACGCTGCGGTGTCCTGAAGACGGACTGCACTGGCACACAGTGTTCGCTGCAACCCAACGCTTCCAAACCTGTAAACACCAAAGTTACATGTGCTACATCGTCATAAAGCATTGTGGCTTGGAAATCAGCTCAAAACTATTTACTGCTACGATCAAAACAAGTGTCATCTGGGCAGTATGTACGATGTTGTACAAAAAGCCCAGTGCTTCAGACTTGATCAGAACTAGCCGTTAGCTAACAAGGATGCTCGCAAAACATACCCATAAGCCACCTTCAGAGAGCTTCCGCTTGCGTTTAGGGAGGCAGACAGTTGTCGGCACACGTTACTCACAGAACTAGCTAATATACAATTTAATTTAAACATGTTTGATACATTTAGAAACAAATTCGCTATCAGATACTTAGCTACTTCACACACAACAAATGTGACATTGAGGACCTGATCAGACCTGGGATATATTAATTTGTTTAGGGGTGGAAAGGAATTTTGATACAATATACATTATCATTAGACACTAAATATAGTTGTGACTTTTAAGGTTGATTGGAAAATACCGTTTTGAGGAATATAAACATATATCTCCATACTACGTAGAATGAGATGTCTGTTTTTAAAAAGGATTTCAATATCAGCCTCCCCCACTTTTATCTGAATAGACCGTTCGTCGTGCTGCATGGAATTGTGGGTAAAAGCATGCTGCCTTCATGTACCGTCGTAAACAAAAAATCACTTGATACCTTAACGTTCAAATCAATCTGCATTAAGCTTGGGATCACTGAAAGGAGAACACTTAAAATCGCGAATTGGTGATAATGATAATTTTTCCACCGCATGGAAGAAACGTGTTTGAAACTTCCTCCTTTCGTTTTCTATAACCCCCTGTTTTCCTAAGTAGTTTCCAGGATTATGATTCTTTTGGATAGACACTAAATGTAGCAAAAAAAGATGTCTGCGCCCTGTAGAAGGATGGCAAGTCGGTCTCTCTTACAATTTCTGTCTTGCTTCAGCAGGACAGCGGTCGGGAACGCGGGTCTTCGTCCTTTTTCCAGCACTTCTGTGTGTCGTGCGACATTTCGGACCCACAATGTGGTAGAAAGAGCGCATTCTCCGTGGACTTTGATGGCAGCTGTCTGTCTGCAAAGGCTTCCGGTCATTTCAGCGGACTGCAGCCCGATCGAGCAGCAGTTCAGAGAGATGATGCACCAGGTGCGTTTGTTCAGCACGAAATACAAGTGTAGACCGTGAAATGATCTGACCATCTAAATACTTTTGTTGTACACATTTAAAAATACAGTATATGTGACCATGATAAAAACACATTCAGTGCCAAATGTGATTCCCAATTAGGTCTAATTGATCTTTCAGAAACGTAGGTAATACCTGCTTTGATTAAATATTGACAGATGTGTGTCTTTATGTCACTTATTAATCGTAACATTTGATCTAAAACTCTTTAATCTCTTGGGGAGGCTCATTGAGTCAGCATAATGTTAATACGATTATAAAACAAATGTCTCAAATTTGGAATTGATTTGAAAAAAAATGGATTTTATCAGACTTCATATTTCCATGGATTTTATTAGAGTAACATTTGATTTGCATCTGTGTACAAGCACAGTATGTAGACGTCATTTAGGATTATTGTGATTACAGCTGCTGGCACAGTAGGTTAGAGTAATGTTTAGCCACAGAAGGATATGATCAGAATCAGATTACACGCAGCAAAGATTTTACACTAAAATAGTGGCACACAATGGGTCCCGGAAGTTGAGGTGGAGCCCTGCTTTGACTTGAACCTCAGATGGAGCGGGAGAAAAGCCTGCTGTCGGACCACGAGCTGCAGCTGCTGGAGGACGCTGAGAGGATGAGTCGCAGGCAGGCGGACAACTACGACTCGGAAGGGGAGGACGACTACAGGGACCAGGAGATTGTGTTGGCTCAGGACCTGGAAGACTCCTGGGAGCAGAAGATGAAGAGCTTTCAGCCGTCTCCAAGGGTCACAGGTCAGCATGGGCGAAATGGGACAAACATTTTGAAAATAGCATGAAAATCTTCTTAAAGGGACTGTGTGGGATTTGGTGAAATCTAGTGGCGTGGTTGCAGATTGCAACCTGCTATAGAAACATGGTGGTGCAACTACTCCATGGAAGAGGACCTTCTCCCCATATACTGTATGTATATATATATATATGTAGATATAAGTGCCTTTTTTCAAAGCTGTCAAAATCAGAACAATTATTAGATTGCGGCATTTATTTATGAGTTAAAACATCGTTATGAATATCATATTTCATCTATGCTAATAGATCCCCAGAAATGAACTGCCACCCACTGGCTCCTACCACCTGGTAGTATTCAGCCTTTTGCTTGATGACAATCTTCACTGTGAAGTGAACCAGAATGGAAACAATAAAATAATAAGAATGCACACCTGGGTTTTTAATGAAATTACCAAGAAGGAAAGAGACTTGTTCCTTTTTTTTGTTTTTGTGACATTCAGGAAATCTATTCGCTCTATCACTCCCAATTTGCATAACATTTTTTTTTATTGCCAGTTGACATTTCCAAAGTTAGTGTGAAAATGTTTGCCGTGTACAGTTGCGAGAGTTGTTGCCACTGAGTGGCGGATGACGGTCCCGTCTCTTGTTCAGCAGATGCAGACCAGGACCTGACCTCGTCGGAGCGCTGTCTGGCCGACTCGCTGGTCCTTCTGGCCGAGCAACAGGTAGCCGGCGAGCCGCTGTGGCTGCTGCCTCAGGCCCGGTGGCAGGAAGGGGAAACGCTGCGGCAGACGGCCGAGAGAGCCCTCGCCTCCCTGCCAGGTAACTTGGATTTTTTTGTTTTACCATTGCAATTTTTGCTGAATCAGGGTGCACTGAAACTCCACTTGTTGTTTAATGCAGCTCATGGAGACCTCTATGAATAACTATAAACAATGGAAAACAATGGTTTTAATCCAAAACGTGAAGTCCCATGGGCAATGTTGTCAATTAAAGTCCAGAGCTTTCTATGTAAACTAACTTTATCAATGTTATTCCACGTTTATTTCTTTACATTTATATCAATATGAAGTCAAATGGAATATTAAGCTGTATCAACAGTACTTACAATCACTGTTGCGCCGACAGAGCCGTTTCAGTCTCATCTTTACCACACGAGCTCCGACCTTTACTGCCTTACCTTTTTTTATTCACGGTCAATAAAGCAGATCTATTACCGTAAAGATAAACTGAACAAAATGACGCCTGCGGTGTGAGAGCGACGCGTGGAAATTGGTCACGATGCATTTCGATTAGCCTCAAAGTCGCTGCTCGAGGCAGCATATGAGGCTCTGTATCCATATCCTAAACATCATCGGTTTCTGTCAGATGTTTATTGTCAACACTCCATTCGCTGCAATAACACCGGGTCTTCTAAACATGCTTGTGGTCACTGACGCAGAGGCTCGCGGATCAGGTGGTAAAACGGAACAGGGCGGACGTTTTGGGGTCACAGCTGCAAGGCAACACGCGGGCCAGTCGTGATCCGTCCCGCCAGATGTTTCTCAGAACCTCTCTCTCTCTCTCTCTCTCTCTCTCTCGCTCGCTCGATAACCAAGCCTTTTTAAGCGTCGAGACCAAACGGCAGTGAAGGAGCAAGTTGGACTGTCCCACCACGCCGCTCCTGACCGATTAATGTGCCAACCCCCATCAATCACTCCCCATTAAAGATTTCCCACTTGACATTATTGCGTGGGGGTTTCTATATTTAAAGTGGCCCCACAGTGGGAGGGGGGGTTGATCCATTTTTAATACAGCCAGACGGAGCTCTCGGCCCGGTGAGGCCAGCTGGGAGCGAGCGCGTTAGACCACGGCGAGGTTTAGTTACAAGGGGGGGATGAGGTCACAGCAGAAAATGAGGGAAACTCCAGTATCGGGGGTAGTATCGCACTCGATACAGCTTCAGCTGCATTTCACTTGGAACATCTGCACTTCAGCTCACCTCTAGGGCTCATCCCCCCCTTTTTTGTTCCTCCTCCCGCAGCAGCTGGTCTCAAGGCGACTTTCCTCGGCAACGCGCCCTGCGGAGTGTACAAGTACAAACTGCCCCAAGCCGCTCGGACTGAGAGCACAGTCGGGATCAAGGTGTTCTTCTTCAAAGCCGTGCTGTCGGGCGGCGGGCCCCCCGCGGGCCCAGGCGGCCCTCTCCTGTGGGCGAAGAAAGACGAGCTGCGGCGCTACCTGAAGCCAGCGTACATGATGAAGGTCGACCGCGTCGTCCTCGGCCTGTGACGCGCTCCACGTGAAGAGCGGCGCAATTATTTATGAGGCGTCCTTGTCGTCTTGTATCATAAAGAGTTCTTTCATCTGATGTATGTGTTGTACAAATAAAAAGTTTTTTTCCACACACACATTGTGTAGGTTCTAAGTAAGGTAGGTGTCGGAATGATGAAAGCAGTTGGAGAACAATTAGACGTGGGCTCGCTTCTGCACGGCAGCGTGAGAGAGGAACGGCTCACACTTCCTCCTGCAGCTGTTTGGAATGCCGCGCGCACAAATGTCAACGAGTCACCGACTGATATGGTCCGATGCCACGTGATGATGAGACGGCTGCCGTGCTCACCTGGAGTCGAGCAGGCATTTTGCTGAAAGTGGGTTTTATTTTCTTTCGCCCTGCAGCAGTTCATGAGCACAAACCGAGCCCTGAAAAGGGAAAGCCAAATGGTGCTGCTGCCGTTTGGAGTGCACACTTACTCACTGAACTGCGTGGGCCCGGGGGCAGGCCAGCGGGGCTCCAGCAGGTTCCCGTCGTCCCAACAGCAGATGGCAGTGTTGGCTCAGCCAGAGAAGGAGCTGTAATTGCGCCTGTGTGGTGACCTCAGAGGGACTGCAGAGAGAGAGAGAGAGAGAGAGGGCTTTTCTGATCAACTTGGCTTCCTCTTACTCAGACTGAAAATATCCACTATAGCAGGCAAATGTTCCTCTGGAATAGCTCCGATAATTCGTCTTGGGTAAGAGCAATCTGATGTTCCCGAGCCAGCCTCTCAGATCAGCCTGTTTGTTCTATTTGTGTCTGTCGGGACAGAGTTATTAATGTTGTAGACTTTGGCATTAGGTTTTTTTTCTTCTTTTTCATCTTTAGTTTTCAGGGCTTGTTGAAAGCCTGTAGCCGCTTGAGTGCAGCGGAGCACTGCTCCGTCAGTGGAGATGTGGGTCAGTGGTTAGCAGGTCAGTCTTTCAATCAGGGGGTTGGTGGTTCAAGCCCTAGTCGATATGTTTTTGAGCAAGACACTTGACCCTGAATTACTCCCTGTAGCTGTGTCCACGGTGTATGAATGTAACATGATTGTAAGTTGCTTTGGATAAAAGCGTCGGCTAAATGACGTGATGTAATGTGAAGGTCAGGGAGAGGTAATGAAGGTCATGTCTAACTGGTAGACATTTTGGTCTGCACACAGACCCGGGCCTCCTCTCCAGCCGGCTGATGGAGGCTTCTCCGTCCGGATTACACTCCCTCTGTCGGCAAATCGTGGACCACAAAAAAAGGAGCAACAGTCACTGCTTTCATGTCCATGGGGAGTCTGATGAAAGCGCCTTCTCCCAGAGTTGTAATGAAAGGGCCTAAGGTTGGAGAATTGGCCTGAGATCAGAAGGTTGTCCGTCTGAATCCTGAAACCATCGGGGACTTGAAAGGGACTGAATGTCTTGCTTTGAGCAAGGCACTTAGCTCGCAGTTACTCTTGTTGAACTGCGCAAAAAGAAGGCTGGTTGTCGGGCGGCTCATGGAACCGAAGAATATCCGTCCCAATATTTACATGTCAAAAACAATATGCAGAGTTCTAACTAACACACAACAGTTTGCTAGCCTACCTTTATGAAAAGTTACTTCTCATTGTTCATGCGATTTCTTACGAAAGTGCCAATTTCTGATCTTTACGAGCATACAGTCTTTTCAAAATGGACTTCCATCTTCACTGAACAGCCTGAAAATGTTGACCTTTCTCTTTTAAAATCTGTTTCTTGTGACTCCATCGACTTTATGGAGGCGTAATGCTAAAAATCCATCACGCAAACTTACTCACTGAGCTTTCATATTGTTGGGTGACTTGCAGGTTGAATTATTACCCCAAAACAGAATATAAAAAAACGAAGCAGCAGATGCTGAAATCTTCAGTCCCGACTGTGGCACAAGCTTTGAAAAAAGCCGGATCCTACATCCCCCATAATGCATCTCAGTAACATCCTGTGTTAGACTTCCCCTTCTGGCCAATGCCTGCATCTTTGGAACTTAATGCCTAGGTTTGTTATCCAGTCTTTTTTATTATATACTTTTAGCCCTCAGGCCTGAGCTGAGATAACGTCAATGACATCACTGTGACATCACTATGATATCATAAATCATCTTGTCGAGCCGAGGTCTAATTGTTCTCCAACGTTTTTCACAACAAATGTTGGGGATGACTTTCTCACTCCTGCCACCTAAATAGCCCTTTTGGCCATTTTTAAGTTACATAACTTAAACAGGTATAGGAACCTAGCATTAACAGCATTGCTAATACTTAATTTATACAGATTTGAAGGCAGCCGCTGACATATTCTGAACCTCATTCTTGATCATCCTTTGAAGTTGAATGCAATGAGTGAGGCCCTGCCAGGCTGAGAGGCTCACCAACAGAACAATAATAGCAACCTATATGGGCATTTCCTCTTCAAGGTTTAGGTAGAAGATCACAGCCCCATATATATATATCCTCCTCCTGCCAGAGGGAGGCTGCCCCCCCCCCCACTGCCTCTTCGTCCAATTAGAAAGCACACCATACCTCTGGGATGACAAATTTAAAAAGAAAGGTCTTGCATTTATTTCGCCCTAAGATAAGGATAAAAGAGAGATGGAAATCGCGAAGAATGAGGCGCCGCTGATGCTTTTAATATTTCCCAGACCAAGTAAAGATTTATAACTGCTGAGTGTTTGTCAAGGCTCAAGGATATCACTTGCAGGTGTTTCGAGTTAATTAGACAGATTCAAGTGATTTGTTTACATATTCGGAACCTCATTCTTGATCATCCTTTGAAGTTGAATGCAATGAGTGAGGCCCTGCCAGGCTGAGAGGCTCAACTCCATCAGGATGTCCTGCGCTAATAATAGCAACCTCACGTATGGGCATTTCCTCTTCAATGTTTATATATTGCAGATCAAAATATATATATATATATATATATATATATAAATATATATATATATAATGAATATCCAACACCTCCATCAAAGACTTACACACTGCAACGTATTTTTTTCTTTCATTAATTGAATGCAAATCTATGACTGGGAGGGATGTAAGCAGGCCGGTCGGCCACAGCAGCTTACCAAACAATTCGATAGAGGAATCTCTTTAAGACTCGTCGAGACATGCAGGTAGAGAGGAGCAAGGCTTTTGGATCCCGACCGAGCCGGACCACCGTAAGCTCCACTCTCCCAGCATGCAGCACTATATGTATTACCCTTAATCATTTAGTAACGGTCATCTTAGAATGCACACTTTTCAGGAAGTGCAGGGCCAGCGGGGTTGTTTAGTTCAGTGGTTCTCAAATGGGGTGTGCAAAGGAACTCCAGGGGGTACGTGAGATTTCTCTAAAAATATAATTTAAATTCACAAATTGTTATTTAATAAATATTCAATGAAATATAAGTGTGAGCTCATAAACTGAATTTCATATATTCTATTTTAAATCAGAAACTGATGGCACAGCGCTGTGCATTACATCTTTTGTACTACCAAAAATGCTTTGCGTTGGTTAGGGGGTACTTGGCAAAAAATATATTTATACAAGTTTATTAATGTGTTAGTCTTGTCTTCTTGACACCTTTGTCTGACTGAGGTTTGTGCAAGTTAGAATATGTGACTCATGGATCTGAAATATCAGTAGCCTGCGCCGTGGATTCATAAATCCACGGCGCTGTCCGTGGTGCTGAAGAGGCAGACGGATTTGTGCCGCGTTTCTCCGTAAATTGTTATCTTGGATCGGTAATATTCTTGAAACAATGCACGACTGTGTATAGAGAGATACATAAAGACAAACTATGATGCTACCCCAGCTCAGCCAGACAGCTTATGCTAGCAAACCACACTGCCCGCAATTCCTTTCTACCAACACGTGCAACAATCTGCTGTCTACAAAACCGTCACCAGGCTTGAAAGAAAAAAAAGGACTTGGCAAGATGGCTTCAACTTATTCATATGGATAAAATAAGCACCAAAGCAACCCCAAACTAAGCTATTATGAGGTTAAAATTTTGGGTTGGTAACCTCCAAAAAATTATTCATTCTATTTGATGAAATTCTCATGACAGCTAAACTCAGCGACTTTTGGAGCTAGTGCTACGAGCTACTTTTACAGAGCTGGTTTTTATTTTCGATGCTATGATTCTTTAAATTCGGCGTAACCTTGAAAGTATTTCAAGAGCTTCATCAGGACTGTGTGGCTGAATTACCGTTTCTTCAGTGCAATTAAAACAAAAGAACGGTATACTTCTACCACAGTAACCAATTTACAACCTCAGGACACAGTATTACTACTCGAGAGCAGACTCTTTCTCGGAGTTCAAGACAACAGCAAATCTGCTGCGTTGCTGAGGGCTTTGTGACTCTTTGTGACCGAGCTGTATTTTGCAGCGACCCGTTGACCTCTCATGTCTGTCCCGTCGCAGAGATGTGATTTCTGTCTCTCGACCAGCTGGATAAACTTCTTCAGCTTCGATTGTCAGCAGAGTAGAGGAAAGTAGGAAAATATTGAGAGACATTTTACAGGCTAATATGTAGCGATGAATGGTATTCTATTTTTGGAAGATAGAGTGCATGTTTTTATCTTTTCTTGCATGGTTAAGCCGTATCTAATATTCACTTGGTGGATGTTTTGCTGAAGGACACAAGGACAGGGCGAACTCTTTATGAGTGCGTTATGTAGACACTGTGTTGTGTATTCAGAGGGGACCTCGATAACTGTGACACTGCCAAACGGCATAGAGGCAAAGTCCCGCCCCTTTTCTGGTTGACCAAGAAAATTCTTGAGAAACAGAATATATGCATATGTCAACGGCGACAAATAATCTTTTGATCCCGTTTGAATTGTGACGTCAATTGATGAGAGCCGATCAGGAGGCGGGCCGTGACGGCGCCGCATCTTCATTTGAAGCAACACATTCAATCACCACACTAAACGTTTCATATTTCGCTTTTGGCTGTTTCTGTTTCGTACGGCTCCAGTGAATCACATTAAGAAGCTGCGGGGGCTTGTGTGTGTGATGTTGTTGGGATGGAACAGTTGGAGATGGCAGACGCCCCTCCTGCTTCCTCCTGTCCCAGTCTCCACTCTGCAGTGGGAAGCTGTGGTCCTCCACACCTCCGTCTATCTTTCCTTCTTGCCCTCTTCCCTCCCATCCCTCCATCCAAAGCTGTGTCTTGCTCAGTCCCTTTAATTTAGCTTATTCTGTTGTGATTTGGCATATGGCATGTAATTAAAATTGTTCATACTGTGTCTGGCAGGGTGAGTCCTCCTCCCTTCCTCTGACTGTCTGGATACGCTACCTCCTTCCTGTCCCCCCTGTTTTTCCTGCGAGCTGTCAATCCAAAACAGACTGTTGAGCGTGTTGCGTTGAGGGGGGAGGAGAGAGGGGGGATGGATGGATGACAAATGGGGTGTAAGGGTTGAAAGTGGGGCGAGGAAAAAGGGAGTGGGAATGGACAGCAGAGGGGTTAAGATCACCTCCTACTGTGCGGTGAGATGGCGTCGCTTCCGGACAGCCGACCCCTTCGCCGCCCTCTACTTCCTCCATCACTGTCACCCCTTCACAGCACACCTCCTCCTCCTCCTCCTCCTCCTACTAGCCATACAGGCCATTCGATTGGCTGCTGGGGTTAGCAGTTCACCGCCATCCAATGGGCGGACTGGAGCATCGTCACACCTTAGGTCAGTGGTAGCATACGGAAGGAAGGCTGGAACAAGTACATTGGTTCAACACTGGGAATGTATGCCCAAAGAGGCAGAGGTGTTTGATTTCAACATAGAATAACTGCCAACACAAAGTCAAATGAAGCCGAATCAAACACGTGGCCTTTAAACACTAAATATGAAAACAAGAAGGGGAACCTTCACACGCAGTGGAATCATGAATGGCTTTGGGTAATTTGTTGGCAGCGGCCGGTGAAGGGTCGAGTCCCCTTCCAAAGACCTTTCTGATGACGATCAATGGTCCCTGGGGGACTTCTGAAATGCTCGGCTTTGGCACCCGCTCCCGCCCGACCTCCCGGGGGTGGGGGGGCAACAGCTGCTGCAGCAGGACCAAACATCTGGCATCAATGGTAGGAAAGTCAAAGTCTGGTGTTGTAGGTTGTCAGTGGAGACTCTGGCACCGAGGATCACGTAAGATGGCTCTGTCATCGTTAACAGACACTGCACACATCTCCCCGGAGAGAGAGAGGAGGCTTCTGTATCTGCAAAGTGCTGCTGAACATTCCTGCAATGTTAACAGACAGAGGGGTTTTGATAGGAAGGCCTGGGGGACTATGTTAGTCTGCGTTGCATACTGCATGCATGGTGAAAGACTCTTTCGGGGGCTTCCTCATTAAGTAATCAGTCAAGAACACTTAGTTTCCTTTTGTGTCTCTGTGGGTTGTTCACACCTTCAAGGTCACTTCTAAGTCAATAAGGTCAAGTGAGGTCGTCGGAGTCACGAGGAGTGAGTTGTTGTGAACCGAACCTGCGAAGGCATCAGAGGAATTTTAGGGAACACCCAATAGTGGAGAGAATTTCACATAAAATCAATCCATTCAAGATTTTGTGATCATACATTTGACCAGGCCATTGCCACATTTGCTTTGATCTTGACATTTTTTTTCAAATGTATGGAGAGCCAAATCTAATATTAGTAAGTAAATTAAACATAAAAGCACCTTCTTTTGAATAAGCACCATAAACACAAACATACTAATATGAGCGAAATCCTGCAAGAGGTACAGAATGACATCTGAATTAAGTAACAACACAATACAAATTTGGATTTTCATGTCGAGCTAGGTGACGTCACGTAATGTCTCGCTTTGTCCGACCAACACTCCAAAACCAAAAAGTATTGAATTTATTATCACGCTGAAGTGAGGGAAAGTGTTTATCTTCATTTGCAGCATTCATAAAGCGAGATGCTTTCCCCCTTTGCTTGTGTTCCTTCGACTGCGGCCTCTTGAGTTTAGTGAGTTGAGCTTCTCTCTGCCGCTGTGCGAGTGAAGGAGAATGCTTACCAATTGGACCAATCGCTGCAGTTCACAGCATAAAAAGAATCAGAATCAAAAGCTCCTTTTTTCTTTTTCCGAGGCAAATCAAGCCAACATGAGTCTCCTCAATCTGACACTCTTGTTACTATTCAGTGGAAGGAACTCTGCTTCTTGTTCCCCCGGGCCGTGCATCACCGAGACCCAGCTCGTGCCACTGAACCGGTTTAACATTTAACATTTCGGCCCGACGGTCCCACCGGCGCACAAAGCCCTCCATGGTGTGGGTGGGAGGGGAGATTTTCTAATTCATTGTGCACTCCTCGGAACCTATTTTATGAGTACGATCTTTTGACAGTTGCATTTTGTTTTTGTACAGCTCTCCGATTTTGAAATGTCACTGCAATTTATTTATTCAACAGCGAAGCAGAACTTTAAATGCTCCGAGGTGAAGCAACACCTCGTGCGAGACATCTGCGCGCGAAGACATGCAGCCCGTCGACAAAAAGAAAAAAAACTCTAGGCATTTATTCCGACTTTGATAGTGATTTCAAACACTGTTTCTGGCGATGCCAGTGTCTTGTAGCTTTCATCCCATCATGCACTATGCATTATCATAGTCAATGCTCTTCCAGACATTTTTATTTAATTCACCCTAGTCAGTACTTACCCCCTCTCCACTCCGATGGAGAAGCTTCCACAAGAGGTTGCTGAGCATACATTCTTAACAGAATCCCTTTTCAAATTAAATTTAAATGACCCCCTCAGCTCATAAGCATTGGCTCTCCTGACAACTTAATTCATAATTCAGTGCTGAGCCAGGGCCTTGAGGGCCATAATGACGGCCTAAATGGAGGAGAGATGCTACTAAATGGGCTGTTTGTTTGCACCTAAATCTCTTTACAGGCCACAAGTCCACAGCTCAGCACTGTGGTGGCGAGGCGGAGAGGTGGAGGGCCGAGACAGTGTGCTGACCACGCTGCTTTCGGTGTCTCGGGTTGCCGCCCGCCGTTTGACCGCAGTGAGATTTGGGCGCGTTTTAAAGAGCACCTCCGCTTGTGGGTTACGCTTAAGTTAACGGATGTTGGTGTGTCGGTGGAGGGAGCAGGAGGAGACGAGAAGCACACTCGTGAGATATTTATGTCTAGGAGTGGATTGTGTGAATGGTGACACAATAAAGCCACCAAACTAGGCCGACGCTGACAGGAATCATCTAATGTGAAGAGGACATGCAAGTCTGTCATGCAGCCTCCAACCTGTGGTTGGGATGAAAAGGAGAACACTGTGGAAGAGGGGAGCCTGGATGTAAAAGATGTGGAAGAGAGTGCTAAAAGAGGGATAAAACAGGCGTTGAAAACTCCAGTAGGGGGAGAGAATATTGGTTACCACCCCTGCTGTTTGTTTGTGAAAGTGAAACTGCACCCCAGTGCGACAAGGCAACTGCATACCTGTCTCTTTAAAGAATACAAAATACATATGGCATTGTCACAGAAAATACTCCTTTCTGTTTGCAGGTGTACAACATCTTGTAGTCCTTGCCTATGATAAACTATTGTTCTGTATGGTGACAATACTTGCTTGATGCTGGGCTGTAAGTGTACTGAATCGGATCAAACCTTCAATCGAAAGGTCTATAAATAAACTCCGACAAATTAACACTGGGCTTCTAGGGACTGAACTGTGTCTAAAGAAAGAAATACCGACAAAAACAGCAACCCATAATTATCATGAAGTGAAAATAAGAGAAGATGGGATTTGGATCCCATAAAAAAAAAATCCTAATTTCACTGTGACCATAGTTGATAAATGTTCCTTGGTGTGCTGCAGGAATGGGTCCTAAAACCCGGAAGTTAGTAGCAATCTAGGAATTCCCAGTTCCCTCGTCTCAAAGTGAATGTGTTTTTTTAACAGGTTTCTGGATGGACACCTAAAACAAGGTCCGGTGTGAACAGAAGCTTTAGAGATCTTAATGTTTAGTTCTAGGATATAAAATACGTTGGTTAATACCCCTCGGGTGAACTTTGAAGCTTTTGAATGTCTTAAAAAAGGCAGTTGCTAACAAGTGGCAAAATGAGACGACAACACGTCATCCCCCCCCCCCCGACCTGTCCGACTTCATAGTCTTGTCGTAAACTCACTTCATTTATAGTTAAGTTAACTTTTTACTCAGGCCGATTGCATTAACGCTTCAAAAATAATAATAAACCTTTTCTTAATTTCTTCATCCCCGAGTCATGACCGATGGATGATGTAGTTCACAATCACACATGGCTTAGCTTCTACTCCAGGGGAGTGCACTTAGTGACAGTGTGGGCTCCACGGTAGCTCTGACAGCTTGCTGAACTAGAGGCTGGTGGCGGGGGTCGGCGAAGGGTCAATTAAGAATGTGCTCAAAAGACATGATGTCAGTACGCATGGAAGAAAACAAGGGATTTAAAAAGCTGTTGTAAATAAACGACTCGAGCTTCGTGCTCTCTGGCTACACATATAACCGGCAAAATATATAAAAACTAGTGCTGTGAAAAATAACGCGTTAACTCAGTTAATTAAATTACAGGATTAATTAGTTTTGTTTTTTTAACGCATTTAATACATGCGCAGAATGAGCTTCCAATCCGTCTGTTGTTGGTCGTCTCGAACCAGCAGCATGTCATTCTGTCTCTACGTGTCGCGTTAACACGACTCCGATCTCTGTCATCGGGACGAAAAAAAGTCACTTGCCCCCCCCCCCGTCAACAACTCTTCTCTCGGCTCGCGCGGCAGAGCTCCGATGCTGGCGTGCGCACCGGTGAGCAAGTTATGTGCCCCCCTGTGTATAAATGCAGGGCTCTCAAGTGTCTGCACGCATCGGGACGGAGCAAAGAAAAGTCACTACTCGTTTCACAGCCCTAATAAGAACCTCTTCTCCATCATCTCTAATTGGTGGTCAACCATACATGAACCTCACCATCAAAGAGCTCCTTTGTTGCCTCTGCGTTACGACTGACAGGAGGTCAAATGTAGCGATGGGCGCTTTGCAACTCGACGCCACTGCAGTGCTTCGGGCAGGGTAACCGTGGTAATGTGACTTGAATGAATAAATTAGAACACAATGTGTTTGTGTTTGATAGAAAGAGATGTTTGATAGCTAAATACAAATTAGGATGACAAAGACAAGAGAATATAAACAAAACCTAGTACCATCTAGCTATACTGAAACAGAGAGACCTGGCTGCCGCTCAGGAAAAACATCACCCACTGGTACTCAAACTAGCGGTCACCAGCCAGAGATGATGTCAAGAGATGATGCTGAAGCTACGCAAGGTCACTTCACTCAGTCTTGACAAGAAGATGTGCGAGAGACTACGAGGGAGGCCTTGAATGGACTGCTTGACTTCACTGAATCACTCTCTGGTGTATCAAAATGAAATGCGTCCTACCTCAAGCCATCTCCATCTCTTTACTCCACAGATTCTAGAAGAAAAGAAAAGAACAAAAGACATCAGTCAGGGTGAAAATAAATGCCGTCCCGACAAAGGCCGCCCCTTGTTGATGCAACATTGAGCGATCTACAATTGAACACGTCATGAATCAGCTCGGACAAGACTGATGCCACCGAAATAGGAGCAGTCCCTGAGAAAATAGAGACATTTTCACCTGATAGTGTGCAATCAGAGAAGAGGAGTCAGTGAAAGAACAAGGAGCTGCTGCAGCTTTACCGACGTGGCAGAAGAAGCCGCCGTGCAGATTGCCTCAGGGCTTGAGAAGTAGTGACAGAAACGGAAACTGTCCAAACCGTCATTATTTTTGGCTGTTTATTGTAACAGCAAAAAAAAGAAGCTTTAAACGGCAGTTTATGTGCGCTGAGAGAATTGGACATCTAACTTTCTGGTATCTTGTATTTAATACACTGAATGCTGTCCAGAGGGCAAATATCAGATTTGGGATAGGTAGGTCTTTCTTTTTTTCATCTAATTATTTTAGTTTAAAGGCTGCTATTGTAACAAATTACTCTCAGTATTATTATTTTAAAAACTGTAACTTTACCTTTAGTTAAGCACTTTTTTTCTTTACTAACTGGTTTTGCACTCTCCTACATGTATAGGGGTGGGGGGTTTGGGGAAACCCCTCACACATGATTAACACAGTTTTTAAGGACCACCACACATTCAAAGAAAGCCTATGATAAATCTTTCGTGGTGGTGAGCGTTACAACATCTCCTCCTTTGCTACGGCTGCAAATGTTGAAGTACCTTTGAGCAATTAAATAATGTACCCTCCAGCTGCCATATTGTTCATTCAAAAACGAAAAAACAATGCACATTATACTATATTTTTATGCAAAATCATTATATATATATATATATATATATATATATATATGTGTGTGTATATTTTTATGAAAACAACTGTTGTAGTCTTAGCCTAACTCAGTCTATACAATAATGGCGGTCCCAAAGGATCATATAACAGAATCCAGGGTTTGTCAGTTTGGGCCTCAGGGCAGGTGGTTCTAGAGTTGAGGAGTCTAACTGAGTTAGGACCTGGTAAAAGGGGAGCCCAACACACATCTACAGAGAGGCTGCGGTTACCTAAAGGGGATGTTACTTTTGAAGAAGCCAGACCACCCATGTCCCGCTGTGCCATTACCTGCTTTAACGGCGGCGATTCGCCCGCAGCCTCTCACTGGCTGTAATGTAGGTTTGGGAGTGAGCTCTATTAAAAAGTCATTAAAGCTGAGAGAAAGCACAGTAGGTTCAACCCTCTTGGCGAAAGGCGCCTCTGGAAATTACTCCATCCATCATAATTACACCAACCGGACACTGCCTCACGGAGGCCAAGGGACACAGATCCCTTCATGACCTCACTGAACTAGACTTATAGACAGGAGGGGAAGGAAGGAAAGAAGGGATAAAGGGAGGGAGGATGTGGAGAAAGAGAACCAAAAGGAGGAGGGTAGACGACCTGGATTGAAGCGGATAATACAGGAAGTGAAAGGAGCAGTAAAGATTTCAGGAAGTAATGGAAGAAAAAAGGAAGGAGGGAGGAACGTAAGAGCACATAACCCTGTTTGAGAGCAGCTTAACGGTGAAGAAAGGCCGCTGTCATGAAACGGATGATTACAAAAAGGAACAAATGTCCCCAGTATTGCACTGTGGGCTCTGTTTCTGCAAATCAGTGGCACAGGATGTGAGTGCACAGCGTTCGGCAACTGAGTTTTTGATAATTTCGAGGCCGGAGGCTAACCGTGCAGCTGGAAATGAGGTTTGATTTAGAGAAACGCATTACCCCTGCATCTGGCTTCAGTCACGACCAATCAGATAAGCACTCTTCTTCCTTTTAAAGATAGAAAATATATTGATGTAATATTCCAGAGCATCACAAAAGCTTTTCTTGAAAGGAAACTAATGTCATTGTGTGGGAGGTGCAGAATTGCCACAAGTAAATATATGGTAGCTTAAATAAACAACTTAGGGCTGTTGATTGAATTTGTTGCCGTGGCCGTAGGGGAACAGTTGCCCAGTGCAGGAAATTATATGCGACAAAGAGACAATTAACGGTTGGCAGCGAGGCGCAGTGTTAGCCCACACTATTGACTCCAGACTGTCCCAGTGCACCTTGTTGAGAGAAAATGGAAACAACCTCGATGACCCGTCGGTCCATTATGGGGCCAACACAGATCAGCACACAGGCATATTCAAATCCAGGGAAGAATTACACCATCCTCTCCAATCTACATCCAATCCCTTATTCAATCCAATGAATTCATAATTTCCGAAGTTCAAATAACAAAAAAAAATCTAAAGAAATATGCTTTTGTTGGCTGGGATTTGCTTGGGTTGTTAACTTTAATATGAGACAGCTGATATATCGATTTTATACACAACACGGAAGTATATTCTATTGTTACATCATCAGTAACAACCTCACACACGCACTTTACAAAAAGGGTCAGAGCAGACTCTTCCTGTGAGGAGGCTGAGGGCCTTTGGAGTGCAGGGAGCATTCCTGAAGACCTTCTTTGACTCTGTGGTGGCATCAGCCATCTTTGATGGAGTGGTCTTCTGGAGCAGCAGCATGGCAGCGGCTGACAGGAAGAGGCTGAACAAGCTGATGAAGAAGGCCAGCAGCGAGCCGGGGTGTCCTCTGGATACTGTGGAGGTGGTGGGGGACGGGAGGATGATGGCAAAGCTCTCGTCCCTGATGAACCACACCTCCCACCCCGTGCAGGACACTCCCGCAGCTCCTTCAGCTCCTTCAGCCACCGGCTGATTCCTCCCCGCTGTCTGAGGGAGAGGAACCACAAGTCCTTCCTTCCTTCCTTCCTGCTGCTGTCAGCACAACACACTGCACTAGATCGCTGGAGATCTTGGCACACTCAGCACTTTATTTTTCCTCTGTATATTTAGTATTAGTATTAGTAATTAGTTTTTTTAGTATTGTGTTTTGTATTTTATATTTATTTTTATTGATGCTCTGATGTGCACCGCTGCTGTGATTTTTGAAATTTCCCCACTGCGGGACAAATAAAGGAATATCATATCATATCATCATATCATAGACATATTTTCAAATTCATTGTATAATTTCTTCTCGGAGCTCACTTTCCCTTTTGCCTGCATTTTGGTACCTGTGTGTCTGGCCCGATCTACCTCCTCCATCTCTCTCCGTGCACCGTAGGCTCTGAGCCGGCAGTGCTGCCAACGGGCTGGAGGAAACATCAGCCCGGAGGCGCAGGAACACGCAGCGAGAGGGACCGGGGTTATTAATGGTGACCGCTGGAGTCCGGTAGAATGACAAAACAGGGGAAACAAATAGCGTGTGAAATGCACACCTGTCTGCTGATTCTCGTCGGGGGCAGTGAAGGAGAAGGTGAGTTCTATGAAGATGGACGAGGAAGTGAGGGGCACTGTAGAGGAGGAGGTGGGGGTGCAGGCGAGGAGAAGGGTGTTGTAGAAGCCAAAAGAGGTGGAGGACAATAAGGAGGTGTAGAAAACAAAACACTCGGGGAGGTGGAGGGAGGAAAACAGTGCCTGTGTCTCTGTAGTGTTCGTGCAGAGAAACAGGAGAGGGATGCACAGAAGACAAGCAGAAAGAGGAGGCGTATAGTGGTGTTGCGGAGAAGGAGTAGGAGGAGGAAGTGAAAGCCGCAGCCGAAGCTCTGTTCAGGTGGTTTGGAATCTGGAATAGAGTCTGGGGTCTGACAGAAAAGGTAGGGAGAGGGAGAGAGACGGAGAGAAAGGAAAGTGAGAGAGAAAGAGAGGTGTTAACCCATATTTCTATTACTATGTGGTGTCAGTGGTCAGTGTGTGAGGTTTCCTGTTGCTTAGTTACTGTATTGCAACAGCAGCGTCAGTGTCTGTGTTAGTGTGTGTCATCCTCCCTTCGGTGGGTGTCTGCACGACTCCCTCACTTCTGCCGCAATTAAACTATACCACTGTAGACAAGAATTCACCCTTCTGACAGAGAACTCCCCCCCCCCCCCCCCTTTACCCTAGGCCAGTGCCTATATGCCTCCACTGCCTTGCTGCACCTTCTGCTCCACAGTGGCCCAGCTGGTGCTGAGGAGCCAACGCGCTCCCCGGATGAGCTGTGTGCGTTGGCCCAGGTGCCCTGTCGTAACCCCGCCCATCAATCACCATTGTCTGTAAGTCTCTGCCACGGCTCCCGCCCTAAGGAAACGTGAATCTACCCCCCCTTCAGGATGATGGATGAGGATGGAGCGCTGGGCCCTCAGGGCTGGGGCTCTATGGAGTGTGAAGTTGCATGGAGGTAGAGGGTGGTTGATGGGAGGGGGAGAAGAAGAAGAAGAAGAAGAAAAAACCAAGAGAAAAGCTGCAAAACTATCCAATAGAGTTCAATCTTCTTACGTGTTGAACATCATATTTATTTATTATCTTTAGTGAAAGAGGAGACCAAAGTGTGTGACAATTCCACTGTGTGGCAGACCCCAGCTTTCTTGATGTGCAAGAGCAACCGAGCTAAATGTTCATCGTATTCCACTTGTTTGAGGAAAAAAATCCAACGAGAAGCACTGTTGTCAGGTAACAATTCTTCTTCAGTTGGACAATTTTTGCATCGTGGAGCTCTGCAAGTGAGGAAGAGGTAGGAGAAACGCCTCCTCTCACAGCGATGGATGAAACGTTTCTCTGACAATGCACTGACGACAGTACAATAGTAGCCATTGTTTTTCACCATCATGTACTGCTTCCTGTCTAATAATACAAAGCTGAGACACCAAAAAAGCTGAGCAGCCTTCAGTCGAGCTGAGGAGTTAAAGCATTTAACCGTTTATGGTTGTACTTTGTCTATCTGAAGTGAACAACGAAATCAGCGTGATTGGAGGACCATAACTATTGAGAAGAGGACCTGAAATCAGGCGGAGGCCGGATTAACATTTCCAAATACTGCGTGCAGTGAGTTTGATTCATTTTGAGGGTTTTTAACAATGCTTTGCTTTTCCTGATTTTTAATTTTGCATTTTGAAAGGAGGACATTTATTCTGCTTTACTTTCTTGGACATTTAGTTTGGACTATAAACAACCTTGTTCAGGAGGCCTTCGAAATAATAAATTCACAAACCTTTTGGACAATCAAGGGGACATTACATCTGGACTGGGAAATGTTTTCTTATAATGATTAATGTCTACATTTAGTGCATTTCTTTGTTGTTGTCAGCTTCATAGTCGCCCAAGTTATTTAAATGTTCTACTTTTAAACAAGTATTTGCATCATGGCCGCTCTCATATTATAATTGAAACTAGTCTTAAAACTTAAACTGGTTGTTATCGTGTCTGCGACTCAACTGTCTGTGGTCGAGTTGCATTGTGGGTGATGCAGGCGCCACGTTTTGACAAGGACATCGCTGGTTCTGTTTCATCAATGTCGATCCTTAATTTAATCCGTCTATCTTCAGTCTGACAGCTTTACTGGAGTGCGATGCTATATCAGTTGAGTTCTCCTCATTGGCTCCAACACACAGTGTTTTCATCCCGATGGGAGTCTCGTGTTGCTCAGCGTCTGGATGTGCAAGTAAGCAGTTGTTGTTTATAACCCTTGGTACACTAACTGTGTCTCTAAGCTTTGGCCATCATTCTTGATTGTGACAGCTGTTTTTATCTTTACCTTCGCATTGAAAATGCCGGAAGGTTATGTTTTGATCGCCGTGTATTTATTTATTTATTTGTATGCGTGTTATTCGCAAAACTCAAAAAGTATTGAACCGAATCGCATGAAATTTGGTGGGATGATTGTTTATTATCCGGGACTAGTTGATTAGATTTTCGGATCGATCGGGTCAAAGGTCAAGGTCAAAGGTCATGAACAGGTCAACATCTTCTTGAACCGAATAGCATGAAATTTGGTGGGATGATTGGTTATTATCCGGGGACCATTTGATTAGATTTTGGGATCGATTGGGTCAAAGGTCAAAGTCATGAAAAGGTCAAAATCTTCTTTTAACCATTTCTATCCAATTGGCAACTAATGCCAACATGTTTACAATTCAATGCCCAATCTTGTGATTTGCGAAGGTATGCGCTCTACCGAGTGCCCGTTCTAGTTTATATACTGTGCTATTGCTACTTTTCGTAAAACATCTTAGTACTGCTCCCACCTCGAACAATTAAACTGCACATTTCTGAGGGTCATTGCTTTTTTCAGTGACAAATGTATAAATTAAATTCTGCAGTCTTGTGCTCACCAACACCTCTCTCTTTTTAGCCCTTGTGCACTTTGCATCAATAAGGGTCTCGTATCTAGAAGATGTTGTTTTATGTCTTCATGACGTTAGGACACCTCTGTGAAAACACAAGCACTCCGGAGGGCCTTGTCTCATCTTATCTAAAAGGTCGCTTCCACGGTATGTCTTGGTTTTTTTCATGACCACTGGTTTTTAAAACACTCATAAAACAGCATATGATATCTCTCCCAGGAGACAGGCTCTCTAAATGAACAGCGGCAGCTGAAAGACTCACGCACGAGAGTGTCTTGCTAATAAATGGGAAAGGGATGAACGGTTGATTTTCGATGCTCCTCTTTCAGCAGAGAAACGATAAGAGTGAAATTATGCCCGTATGATTTGATGTTGTTGTGGGCCAGCTGCAGCTGCGATTATGCAAATGTTTTTAATGCTTTATTCTCCTAATAAATATGTGCCGCAAACATATATATTTTCCCAACCATGCGTTGGGATGTGCTTTAGAGCTGTGGCGTCACTTTTTATTCCACAGACTGCAGCTAACTGCAGTGAAGAAGATTTTCCCTGTCGCGTGTTGAGAAATGAGAAACATTGTCTTGGACAGTGTAATGGCCACAAACACATGGCCTCCGACTGGAGTTGTGCTGAACACATTAACTGCTTCATTAATGACCAGACTTTATTTGGATCCTATTAGAAGCACATGACAAGCTGCATGATTTAGATGGAGGGAAACTCTTAGTGGAGTAATTAGATCCTCATACAACGGCCTGCTTTGCATCTCCTCCGTCTCCAAATGCAAAATGCAAATGGAGATGGTTTAAGTCAAACATTCAATGAGTTGTGAACAAAATGACAAAAAATCTTTGGCAGGGAGAAGATGGAACATTATTGTATGTGTGTCTTTTTACAGTGGGGATAAAAGGATGTAAAATGTTCCGTTGCACAAACAATAGAATGCACAAAAAGAAATCTTCGAAGATAAGATATGATCATACAGAATTGTATACAGCTATGTGTGTGTGTGTGCTTCCAAACTGGCAGTGAAAGAAAGCTGTAACTCAAGCTCATTGTTATAGCTTTTGTCTCTAAGCGGTGAATATCCTATGACGTTAACGAACATATTATTTTGCAACCCAAGGACTTAAGTAACTGTACTTGAGAAAGTAGTTTATTGAGTGTTGATTTATTTCCCTTGTGATTGATTTAGAAATAAACCTTTTGAACAAGTTCCCAGCCCTGAATTCTCTCAGCTACCGTCTTTAAAAAGCAGTGTCAGCACTTTAAGACACGTTTATTTGATTCAGACATAGAAAAATGCTCTCTTTCACATGTTCCTGCTCTCTACAGAGAGAGAGAGAGAGAGTGAGAGTGAGATGAATGCGAAATAATTAGACCTGACAACAACCACCGAGCCCGAGACAGCGTTGCCTTACTGTACCGTCTCACGCGGCGTCGCCGGGTGAACAACATCGGTGTGACGTGGACCGTGTAGAGGATTCTTTGTTTGGATTTTAAGCACGGCTGTGTTAATTATATGTTAACTTCGATTATTCAGACTTAAAAAGGGGACAACTTGCACTGTTTTGCAACGGTGCTCCTTTAAGACTAGTTATTTGTTCTACTGAGCGAAAGTTTCAGACTATTGGAAACACATTTAAAGCAGCGAAACAGTGCGGAAAAAAACGGCTGCATTTCAAAGGTGTAGCCGGTTAAATGGCAGAAAATTAGGAGCATGTGAGGTAGGAACACCTGTGATAACTAGCTGCTGAACTGCTGCCAAGGTAACAACTAACATGCTTAACCAGCTGACCACACGGTAGCACTAGCCAGTCACAATCAGTTAGGCTAGCTGAAGCCTGACTTAGTGTAACCCTGAGTCCACGCTAGCTCGCTTGTTAGCTAGTGAACTTTCTGAAGTGAATTTAGATGTGTAGAAGTTTGTACTTTTTTTGTTGCTAAACCTAATTGTTTTTTCACCTGTGAGATAATCAGTTATGCAGGGCTCTCCCCCCCCCGAACGAAATTTTCGGCTATTAGTCAGTCGCGCGCAATTCCAGGATGCTTTATTTTCATTGGTTGCTGGATTAAATCTTACCCAGATACGGGGTTTTTTCTGATTGGCTATTGTGTAGCCCATTTCTTTTTTTTTGATTGGCTGATAAGTGGCACCTCACACCAGAACTCCAGGGGAGCGCTTGATTCCTCCACGGTGAGGGCAGCACGGCCAGCTCATGTTTGCGCGCTGCGGCACATTAAAACATGAAATAGCCGAGAGTTTTTTTCAGCGTGAGAAATACGATGTGTGGCGGGAGTGCGTGACTTAAGACCGAAATGCGTGAGTGTCACGCTCAATGCGTGACACTTGAGAGCCCTGGTTATGACACCAGTGTTTTGGCAATAGCTCGTTCTCTTACGTCTCATTTGACCAGAAGCATTGTCTCACTTATAGCCACTTAGCCTAAAAAGAAGAAACATATCACGGTTAATATGCTAATGTATTAAATATTGTTTAGGATTTCAAATGTAATCATATTCTTTATTATTGACCTGGATTGTATTTCACTTTGGAACTTATTGCAATATATATGAATATAAACAGTACAGTTGCAGATACATGGTTTACTGGTTTCACTCCTGCCTTGTTTAAGCCTATCCGAAGCTACAACAATTCCTTCTTAAGTCTGTTCTTTCCTATTCATGAATCTACAATGAAACAATATTAATATCCGGCATATATAGTACCACTAGTTTAGAAGCTCTGTTCATGATTGTGTGCTCTCCAACTCATCCATCCTACATCTGATTGCCCTGTCTGTGGATGCAGGGACATCTTTACATTGGTTTTGTTTCTTTAAAAAAAAACCAATTTTTGGATAGTATCTTAATTTACAAAGTATACATCAGCACAGGTGTAGTATTCAATATATACCATCCAGTCTTTCAAATTAAATAACGTTGAACATTTTTGGGAGAGTGTACATACAAACAGAGAAATACATCGGACAAGGGGGAGACGAGGGAGGGAGAGGGATAGAGGTCGGAGAGGTTTCCGAAACTAGAGCAGCGTTGCAGGCTCATTCAATTATTATCTCCACAGGATCTGTCCGTATTGGATTTGCATATTTCACCCACTTGTCCCAGAGTTGAATAAACATACTTCTCTGAAGGCGGAGGGAGAAGGTGATCCTTTCCATAGCATAGATGTCATTTACTATGTCTATCCACTCCTGAATCGTGGGGGGCTCAGGAAGCAGCCAGCGTCTAGTGAGCGCTTTTTTACAAGCGGTTATTAAAATGCCAAACATGTATTTATCTCGTCGCCCTGTTTGAAAATCAAATTTTCCGAAGAATAAAGTTGCAAATTCCAGGGGCAAGTCAGTGTTAAGTATGATTTCCAATATTTGATGAAAATCTGCCCAGAAAGGCCTGATGACAGGGCACTCCCAAAATATGTGCCAGTGATTTGCTTCTTGAGCCCCACACCGTCTCCAACATGTGTCATCCCCTCCTTGTTTCTTATCCTTCTTCAGAATCTGTCTCTGATACAATTTAGGCACGATACAATGCACCTTCCCAGAGAAATGGACGGAGACCTGGCTTGGTCTGATGCCGTGGCGCTGCTGATTCCCCGCCCTCTTCTTCTCTCCACCTCCATCTGCCTGATGGATCATGGAGGTCTGGATCGTGGTCCATGCCTACTACCAACTATTCATACCCTTTGTCATACTCATTGAATGTGTTGTAACTCTGTAATGATTCCTCCTGGTCACATGACATACAGGACTGTCTCAGAAAATTAGAATATTGTGATGAAGTTCTTTATTTTCTGTAATGCAATTTAAAAAAAAAAATGTCATGCATTCTGGATTCATTACAAATCAACTGAAATATTGCAAGCCTTTTATTCTTTTAATATTGCTGATTATGGCTTACAGCTTAAGAAAACTCAAATATCCTATCTCTAAATATTAGAATATCATGAAAAAGTATACTAGTAGGGTATTAAACAAATCACTTGAATTGTCTAATTAACTCGAAACACCTGCAAGGGTTTCCTGAGCCTTGACAAACACTCAGCTGTTATAAATCTTTTTTTTAACTTGGTCTGAGGAAATATTAAAATTTTATGAGATAGGATTTTAGAGTTTTCTTAAGCTGTAAGCCATAATCAGCAATATTAAAAGAATAAAAGGCTTGCAATATTTCAGTTGATTTGTAATGAATCCAGAATGCATGACATTTTTGTTTTTTTAATTGCATTACAGAAAATAAAGAATTTTATCACAATATTCTAATTTTCTGAGACAGTCCTGTATATTGCTTCTGTCCATCCTGGAGAGGGATCCTCTGTTGCTCTCCTGAAGGTTGCTTGTAAATCCCTCTGAGGCTAATTTGTAATTTGTGATATTGGGCGATACAAAATAAACTGAATAAAATTGAATTGTTTGTATCTCTGGGTTACACTGACCGAAGGGATTGATTGATTTTATCAACACAATTTGTCTAGTCACCCTCTCCTTATGACCATTGTGGCTCTTTAGGTTGAATGTGGTACAAGGATAGTTGTCAACATGTCACATTGAACCTGCCCACTGAACTACAGACGCTTTCAGAACAGAGCTGCATGTTGTTGTTTTTTTCTTCATGCATTCAAAAGTTTGCATCTACTTTGGCTGTTTGTAGTGAGATGGATGGATTCATGGATCAATAATTTGAAAATTGGGTATGAAAAGACTGCGTAATCCTTTGCTTAATGTGTCAGTGAACAGGGTCAATTATCACGACTTGACGGGGCGCCACGGAACGTAGGACTCAATTGCGGAAATGAGGAAGTCAGAATTCAGGAAAAAGCAACATCCTTTACTGGGCAACGTTTAGAGACGAACCGACACAGACAAGAGGTCGACACAGACTAAATACACAGGGGAACTAGAACGGGCACTCGGTAGAGCGCATACCTTCGCATATCACAAGATTGGGCATTGAATTCTGAACATTTTGGCATTAGTTGCATGTCAATTGGACAAAAATGTATCGTGCTATGGTAAAAAAAAGATTTTGACCTTTCCATGACCTTGACCTTGACCTTTGACCCGATTGATCCCAAAATCTAATCAAATGGTCCCCGGATAATAACCAATCATCCCACCAAATTCCATGTGATTCAAGAAGATTTGACCTGTTCATGACCTTTGACCTTGACCTTTGACCCGATCGATCCCAAAATCTAATCAACTGGTCCTCGGATAATAAACAATCATCCCACCAAATTGCATGCGATTCGGTTCAATACTTTTGAGTGTTACTTCTTACATTAAAGTGCATTGATGATGTGACCCATGCAGATAAAGACCATCACTGGGCTAACGAAGCCGTGGCTAAAAGCAAAATCCTACACAAAAAGATAACCCGGCACTTTAAAGACAGTCTCTCTGCTAAACAACCTCACACTCTCGGCCCACACAAGACCTCCCCCACGATCAGGTTCTGTGCCTGTCTGCTGCCAGCGTGAAGAGGACTCTCGTCCATCAACACCCACAAGGCAACAGGTCCAGACAACATCCTGGTCGTGGTGCTGAAGGACTGCGCAGAGGAGCTTAAGGACGTCTTCACGGATGTCTTTAATACTTCTCTGAGACAAGCTGTTGTTCCATCATGCTTCAAGGTAACCACCATCATACGTCCTAGCTTTCCATTACCCGAAAGTGAGCACTGCCCCCATAATCATGTCCATTCTCCCCACTCTAGATTTTCAGTTTGCATACTGGCTAAACGGTCCAGCCCTCACCCACCTGGACAAAAAGACTTCTATGTAAGAATGCAGACTTTAGCTCAGCATTCAACACAATCATCCTAACAACATACTAATCTGCAAACTTGACCAGCTGGGGCTCAACACCGCTGTGTAACTGGCTGCTGGACTTCCTGAGTGAGAGGCCACAAGCAGTACGTGTTGGCAACAACACCGAGCAGCATCACACTCAGCACAGGCCCCTCAGGCTCTTCACCTTGCTGACTCACGACTGCAAAACCAGCTACAGCACCAATCACATGGTCAAGTTTGCAGTGATAGGTCTCATCACCATCTACAGGAGGGAGGTCAACCTTCTGACCACGTGCAGAGCCAACAACCTCCTGCTCAACAACAGCAAGACCAAAGAGATCGTTGTTGACTTCGGAAAATCACCCACCACTGACCATCAGCAGTGCGGACATTGAGCAGGTCAGCAGCATCAAATTCTGGGGGTGGAAATCAGTGAGGACCTCTCGTGGACAACACTACAGAAAGCACAGAGGCGCCTCTTCCTCCGGAAACTGAAGCCCCATCCATCATGTGCACCTTCGCGGCACCATCGAGAGCATCCTGACCAACTGCATCACTGTGAGCTGCACAGACCACAGCAGGAACGCCTGCAGCGCATAGTGAAGGCAGCTGGAAGGATCATGGGTGCCTTCCCATCCCTGCAGGACATAAAAGTGTATATATATACAACACCCGCCTCACCATAAGCGACCTCGATTGTACCCTCACACGGTCTCTTCAGCCTCCTGCCCTCTGGGAGCCTCCGGCTCACACCGCCAGGCTGTCATCCTCCCTCCATCCTCTTTCAGACTCACATGTCTGAATGCTGCTAGCACAATTTATGTTGTCTATATGTTTACATGTTTCTTACTATTTTTGCACTTTATGTTGTCTATATGTTCACAAGTTTTTTACTATTTTTGCACTCTATGTTGTCTATATGTTGCACAATTCACTTTATGTTGGACAGAAGAGAAAACACTCGATCTTCTGTATGTTTGCACATATGGAAAATTGACAAATAAAACTGACTTTGACTTTGACTTTGATCTGATTGCCCTGTCTGTGGATGCAGGGACATCTTTACATTGGTTTTGTTTCTTTAAAAAAAAAATATTTTTTTATTTTTCGTTTTTGGATAGTATCTTAATTTACAAAGTATACATCAGCACAGGTGTAGTATTCAATATATACCATCCAGTCTTTCAAATTAAATAACGTTGAACATTTTTGGGAGAGTGTACATACAAACAGAGAAATACATCAGACAAGGGGGAGACGAGGGAGGGAGAGGGATAGAGGTCGGAGAGGTTTCCGAAACTAGAGCAGCGTTGCAGGCTCATTCAATTATTATCTCCACAGGATCTGTCCGTATTGGATTTGCATATTTCACCCACATGTCCCAGAGTTGAATAAACATACTTCTCTGAAGGTGGAGGGAGAAGGTGATCCTTTCCATAGCATAGATGTCATTTACTATGTCTATCCACTCCTGAATCGTGGGGGGCTCAGGAAGCGCTTTTTAGCGTATTAAAATGCCAAACATGTATTTATCTCGTAGCCTGTTTGAAAATCAAATTTTCCGAAGAATAAAGTTGCAAATTCCAGGGCAGTTCAGTATGATCAATATTTGATGAAAATCTGCCCAGAAAGGCCTGATGACAGGGCACTCCCAAAATATGTGCCAGTGATTTGAACATGTGGCATCCCCTCCTTGTTTCTTATCCTTCTTCAGAATCTGTCTCTGATACAATTTAGGCACGATACAATGCACCTTCCCAGAGAAATGGGGTCTGATGCCATAGGCGCTGATTCGCCCTCTTCTTCTCTCCACCTCCATCTGCCTGATGGATCATGGAGGTCTGGATATGCCTACTACCAACTATTCATACCCTTTGTCATACTCATTGAATGTGTTGTAACTCTGTAATGATTCCTCCTGGTCACATGACATATATTGCTTCTGTCCATCCTGGAGAGGGATCCTCTGTTGCTCTCCTGAAGGTTGCTTCACTTTTTTCCCTGTGAGAGGTTTTTTTTCTATTTTTTGGGTGTTTTTCCTGTAAATCCCTCTGAGGCTAATTTGTAATTTGTGATATTGGGCGATACAAAATAAACTGAATAAAATTGAATTGTTTGTATCTCTGGGTTACACTGACCGAAGGGATTGATTGATTTTATCAACACAATTTGTCTAGTCACCCTCTCCTTATGACCATTGTGGCTCTTTAGGTTGAATGTGGTACAAGGATAGTTGTCAACATGTCACATTGAACCTGCCCACTGAACTACAGACGCTTTCAGAACAGAGCTGCATGTTGTTGTTTTTTTCTTCATGCATTCAAAAGTTTGCATCTACTTTGGCTGTTTGTAGTGAGATGGATGGATTCATGGATCAATAATTTGAAAATTGGGTATGAAAAGACTGCGTAATCCTTTGCTTAATGTGTCAGTGAACAGGGTCAATTATCACGACTTGACGGGGCGCCGGACTCAATTGCGGAAATGAGGAAGTCAGAATTCAGGAAAAAGCAACATCCTTTACTGGGCAACGTTTAGAGACGAACCGACACAGACAAGAGGTCGACACAGACTAAATACACAGGGGAACTAGAACGGGCACTCGGTAGAGCGCATACCTTCGCATATCACAAGATTGGGCATTGAATTATGAACATTTTGGCATTAGTTGCATGTCAATTGGACAAAAATGTATCGTGCTATGGTAAAAAAAAGATTTTGACCTTTCCATGACCTTGACCTTGACCTTTGACCCGATTGATCCCAAAATCTAATTAAATGGTCCCCGGATAATAACCAATCATCCCACCAAATTCCATGTGATTCAAGAAGATTTGACCTGTTCATGACCTTTGACCTTGACCTTTGACCCGATCGATCCCAAAATCTAATCAACTGGTCCCCGGATAATAAACAATCATCCCACCAAATTCCATGCGATTCGGTTCAATACTTTTTGAGTTCTGCGAAAGATTTTGACCTGTTCATGACCTTTGACCTTGACCTTTGACCCGATCGATCCCAAAATCTAATCAACTGGTCCCCGGATAATAAACAATCATCCCACCAAATTTCATGCGATTCGGTTCAATACTTTTTGAGTTCTGCGAAAGATTTTGACCTGTTCATGACCTTTGACCCGATCGATCCCAAAATCTAATCAACTGGTCCCCGGATAATAAACAATCATCCCACCAAATTTCATGCGATTCGGTTCAATACTTTTTGAGTTTTGCGAATAACACGCATACAAATAAATAAATAAATAAATAAATAAATAAATACACGGCGATCAAAACATAACCTTCCGGCATTTTCAATTCAATTCAATTCAATTCAGTTCATTTGTATAGCCCAATTTCACAAATTACAAATTTGTCTCCGAGTGCTTTACAATCTGTACACATAGACATCCCTGCCCCAAAACCTCACATTGGACCAGGAAAAACTCCCAAATAACCCTTCAGGGGGAAAAAAAGGGAAGAAACCTGCAGGAGAGCAACAGAGGAGGATCCCTCTCCAGGATGGACAGGTGCAATAGATGTAATGTGTACAGAAGGACAGATTTAGAGTTAAAATACATTCAATGAATATGATAGAGTGTATGAATAGTTCATGATGGAGACCTCCACGATCCATCAGGCAGAGGCGGTGGGGAGGAGGTCTCAACAGTGGGCGAGTCTCAACAGGACAGTGGCGTGTGATGGCAGGAATTCCACGACCCAGACCTCGATGATCCATCAGCAGATAGATCTATGTCGTCTCAGGGTCCGATGACCCCATGAGACGTAAAGTCAAGGACTCCGGGAGAAAGCAGAGTTAGTAACGTGTGATTGAGAGATGAAAATTCATCCTTAAGGAGAGAAAAAGAGGAGATAGGTACTCAGTGCATCCGTCCCCGGCAGCTATAAGCCTATAGCAGCATATCAAGGGGCTGGACCAGGGCAAACCTGATTCAGCCCTAACTATAAGCTCTGTCAAAGAGGAAAGTCTTCAGTCTACTGTTAAACGAGGTGACTGTGTCTGCCTCCCGGACTGAAATGGGAAGCTGGTTCCATAAAAGAGGAGCTTGATAACTAAAGGCTCTGGCTCTCATTCTACTTTTTAAGACTCTAGGAACTACAAGTAGTCCCGCATTTAGTGAGCGTAGCTCTCTAGTGGGGCAATATGGTACGACAAGCTCCTTAAGATATGATGGAGCATCACCAATCAAGGCTTTGTAGGTTAAGAGAAGAATTTTAAAAGTGATTCTTGATTTTACTGGGAGCCAGTGCAGAGCAGCTAGTGCAGGAGTGATGTGATCTCTTTTCTTAGTTTTAGTGAGAATACGTGCTGCAGCATTCTGGATCAACTGGAGGGACCTAAGAGATTTATTAGAGCAGCCTGATAATAAGGAGTTGCAGTAATCCAGTCTCGAAAAATCACGCGTGAACCAATTTTTCGCTCCTTTTGAGACAAGATGTGCCTGATTTTTGAAATATTACGTAGATGAAAGAATGCAGTCCTTGAGATTTGCTTCACGTGGTAGTTAAAGGACAAGTCCCGATCAAAGATAACGCCAAGATTCTTTACAGTGGTGTTGGATGCTAGGAGAAACCACATCACCAGATAATTGATCTCTGAGGTGCTCAGGGCCAATTAAAATTACTTCGGTTTTGTTTGAGTTTAACATCAAGAAGTTGCAGGTCATCCATGTTTTAATGTCTTTAAAGGGTACCTGTAGTGCAAAACAACAACGTGCTACATCCATTCGGCGCATCAAAGAAATCATATTTACCCCGCTGCTATTGTCAACAAGTCACGCATAGCCCGAGGATTTACATTTCTTTCTCAAAATTCCGAATCCGGGGCAGCCATTTTGCTTCAGCTCAAAGCTAACTAGAGTCGTTGAAAGAATTCACTTCTACGCTTCTTGGGATAGATCGTGGCCTCAAGAATTACACAATCTGTATCAGGGTGCTCAATATGTCGATCGCGGCGACCTGCCAGTCGATCGCGCGTAGTATTGGTAGATCGCATGACATAAAAAATTGGCCCGCCCTGTCACTTTCATAGCGCCACATTACAGCAGAAGCACGTCATTTCTGTCTCGTGTTGCGTTGACAGTCCTCTGCCCGCCGTCATATGGAGCTCCGACACCGGGTTTTACGCGCGCCGGGACGTGACGGAGCAAAGAAAAGTCACTAGCACCCCAGAACATGTGGCCGAACATTGCATCAATGAAAGACATCTCCAGCGCTGGCTTATGCGCGATGTAGCTATCAAACTCACTCTTTTGTGTGAAGCAGATGAGGTCTAATGACACTATATCATCGGACATAAGTTAGTGCTCTTTACAACAAATGCACTCTCTGTCTGTTTTTGTTTTCCCACAACTGCACCAAACGGACTTGCGTGCACGGTCCGCACGGTGAAGCATCAACTTCATCAGAATCATCGCTATCATCGCTGTCACAATTCACTAAATGGGGATAGTCTGCTTTTAAAGGTTCAAACAAGTATCCAGTTGCTGAATCAGACAATCTTTCATCGTCCATATTCTCAATCTCTCAGCATTTGTTTGCGGCGCGACGTTGTTTACATTGGTATCTGAACACATCCGCTGTGGCTGGCTGTCGATCTCTCAACGATCTGACGTCACACCACCCGCGACATATTCAAGCTCCAGTGCAATGTCGCATGTCGGATTTGAGGACTTTGAACAGCCTAAACTACGTATTGTTATTGAATACTGGACCGTCAGTGCATGAATACACTTTAGAAACACATTATCTTTTGATCTGGCTACATATTGTTTTGCACTACAGGTACCCTTTAAGACATGCTTGAATTTTACCGAGTTGGTTGCTCTCCTCTGGTTTTATCGATAAATATAGTTGAGTATCATCTGCATAACAATGAAAGTTTATAGAGTGTTTCCTGATAATATTGCCCAAAGGAAGCATGTATAAGGTAAATAAAATTGGTCCAAGCACAGAACCTTGTGGAACTCCGTTGGTGGTTATCGAGGCGTCATCGTTTACAAATACAAACTGTGATCGATCTGATAAATGAGGCACAGGTGGAAGGTAATGAGGCACAGGTGGAAACAATGAGGGCGGGGTCTGCAATCACACAGGAGGGCGGCACACAAGGAGGGAGGAGTCTGAAACGAGAGACAAGGTGAGTGACAGACACAACAGAAACAGACAGTGAACACAGAACTACCCAGAGGGTCTGGGTGTAACACAATAGGAAGGTTTATCTTTGGAGTAAATCCCACAAATCTCCATGGAAGACAAAACTTAAAATGACAATAGATGTACAGAAACAATTCATAATACAGAAAAATCACAATCAGAATAAATGGACTTGATACATTTGTTGAAACCTGAATCTGAATCTTTTATATCTAAATATGATGAATTAATAATGTCTATCAAATTACATGTATGTTCCAAATCCATTAATGTTGCTCTGACGATGACGGATCGGAATGCCTATTCAATACCTATTCAATACCTTTTGTTTCTAAAGTTTGGAAAGAAAGTCCGGACGGTTTATTTGTTTCGTATTATGTGCCATTCATGTTGCTAATAAAAATAAAATCCTATCGAATCCAAATAACACTCAGTATAAAAAGGTTGTCTTGCCAGCAGCGGTTTAAAATAAGATACCCAGACAGGCGAGCTCCTCGTGACACAGCGATGTGTCCCCAACCCGGCACATGGCTGTTCGGGAAACACTGGCTGCTGAGCGGATCAAACATGTGATTTTACAATTATAATCTTTTTATCCAGTTGGTCACTCCGTTGCCCTGGAGATCTGTGTGCAGTGCTGACAGACCTGATTTGTTCTAGCTGGAGCGGGAACGAAATTTGGAATGTCCACCCAACTCGGATGACTCAATCGCAGCGCGCCGGCCATGCTTCATTGCCTCGTCTCATATCTCATCCCGACCAGCCCCTCCATTGCTTTTCTCTTTCTTTCTTCTTCTCCCTCTGCTAGTTTTCTCATTACATTCCTAGCACTCACGCGAAGGAAATAATACAGAGCTTTTCTATTGGTCTCCGTTGAAAAATGCATTTCCCTTCATCTAGCCCTACATGTGCGTGCTGAATCCAAGTTCACTACCTGTCCTATCAAAATGTGTATGCAGCCCCCTCCCCTGCTCTTCAGCCCCCATAAAAAGGCTATTTTCTCCTCTAATGTTGTTTCCCCCCTTCTCTTCCCTTGTATTGATTGGACAAGCTTGCCGGATCAATAGATTGCTGTAGATCAGAGCGATTGCAGTTCAGGCGGGTTACCGCATCTCCCAGCATTCAACACGGCCTCCCTATAAACCACTCAGAGAGGCTCTTATTTCTGCGCCAAGGTTATGAAATACAGGGCTGATAAAAGTTGACGGTGCGGGCTGTTTGTTGTGACCGATGAACAGGTTAACTGCTCTGGCATCGTGGCAAGCCTTCCGCGAGCGCTCTGGGTCTCACCTCATTGTGGAGCAAATTACCTTGAATCTATGGTCTCTTTATTGCACTCACAAATCCTGAAAGTTGTTAGAGCCACAGGGCTGAAGAACCGAAGGGAAGATTGTATACTAATGGCCCCATGATGCAAGTGTTTTTTGTTGTTGTTGTATTCAGTTGAGATATCAAACCATCAATCACTGTGTTTTTTTATTAAACCAGAAGTTATTCCCCACTATTGCTTCACTCGCTTTTCTTTGCACATTTTTGACATTTTGTCTGACACTGCATTCTCGGCGGAACAAACCCAGTCTACCTCCACTTTAATTTCTCCTGCATTCATCCTGTTGAAATCCGAGAACAATTCCGTTGTGTGTTGCACACAGGTAGCGTCCTTCAGAAATAAAGCCTCATGTGTCCACCAGGACATTTCGGGAAGAGACCACACAGTTTCCCGACGTCTATCCAGTTATTCACCACCGCTGTTCTAGCTCCTTCTATTCATTTTCAGCTTCTAATATTAAATCCCTGAGAAGTAATTATCATCCCCATTTATGTATCTGCTGTATAAAATGCTTTCTCCTATCAATTGCAGAGCAAGCAACTTATAAATAGCAACGCAACAAGCCATGTTTTTAAAAACGTATATGGATGTTTTTAGTAAAACCATATATTTTATGTATGCTGCTGTTTCAAGTCAATAGGGCTGTTCAGTCTTATTTTTTGCACCCAACAAGCATTGCTAAAAGCCCCCTTTTAAAATATTCTGCAGACCTTGAGACTGTTCTCTACCCTTTTATAACATCTTGTTTATACGACTGTAGAAAATTCCACTACGGGTTGAATCAAAGGTTGCTCTGTGCTGCGGCTTGTCCAAAAAACGTAGGCAATATTCAAGGCTTCTAACAAGCTTTAAAGAGATTGCGAGCGCATATTTCCGTTTTGAAATTTCTCAAGCAGCTGACGGCTTCAGAAACACACATTATTTATCTGAAAACAACAGTTTTCCCTTTAAAACAAGTTAATGCACCGTGTTCCGTTTTGCTCCATTTATCCAAGGTTTTCTCTATGCCGTATTTAGTCTGCCTTAAGGGCTCCTCTTATTGTTTAGGGCTTTTCAAAGTTCCATTTTCTATTCTTTCTGTGCTGTTTCTGCTAACATGTGTCCTCTCTTCTAATTATGTAAACCACTTTACCTGCTAATCACGATGGCCCTCGGCAAACTCGTCATCAAACACATTTTTTTGTTTTGCTGCTGGCTTATAATGATGTATTAAGGTCCTATTTCCATATTGGAGTTATTGTACTTCTATACACGTTTTTTTTCTAAAGGGATACTACAAACTCTGAAACAAGGGGAGGGTTTGAGTAGGAGAATTGGGGCAAAACATTATTATTTGTATTACGACAGAAACTTGTTAATTTATTGTGGTAGCCAGCATATAACAGACAAGGTCTGAATGAGGCCACATCCATCTTGCGATGCAGCCTGCGAACACAGTATCCAGCACTCCAAAGCTCTGTCTATTTTTAAATGACTGACTTCTTCACCTGTGCTACATGCTCTGGGACATTATGCTAATGTTCCGTCCCTTTGCCAGCAGCCCTGACTCTCCGCCTGTAATCACTATAGTGATTATGGATCGTTGGCTGCAAACGCTTCTTCAGCAAATAAATTCTCAATGACCATTATCATATTCTGTCCTGGTGGGGCGAGGTGAGAACAGAGTGGGTTTAAACATAGTCATGAATACATTGTGATCGAAAAAACGAAACAATTGTTTTCCATTTTGGAAAGAAACTCAACTTGCTCTTCGTGGAGAGATCTTTAAGATTTCTCCCTAAAGCCATGGCAGCAAGACCCTGGAGCCAACACACCCACAAAGAGCGACCGCCGCCATGCTTGTTGGAGCGCCATCCTCCTTGTGTCCCTGTCTACGTGGCACCACGGAGGTCTCATTACAGGCAGGGAACACACTCTGCTCTGATGAGAGCCTGTTGGCCATGCACGATATCTGGTTCAATATTTAATCATGCCAGAGAGAGTAAACAGCATCTGCAACTCCTGCCAACCCCGTTTTCTCTGCCTCTGCTAACCCATCTGTATTTTGACTCATTCGGTCCACTATCATCTGTCTTTTGTCCTTTTTGTTTCTTTCCTCAACTTCAGATCATGTAGATCACCACTACAGAGCGCGCAGCGGGTAGTTCAGAGGTCCTGGGAGAGGAGAGCTTTAACGGGAAACCGACGCGTCTGCGCCTTTCATAAAGTTTGAAATCCGATACATTATGTTGCCTTTGACTGCAACTTTTAAGATCCTTAAGGTCCTGCTTAAGACAGATTTCTCATCACACATTATCTAACAGTTTTTTTCAGTATTCATTGATGGCCTATATTCACAAGTGGCTTTATGCTAGCATGCTTACTCCTGATCCATTTCTCTGACTCTCCCTTTTTTAATAGACCCTTGTCATTGTCATTAGTTTTTTTACGAGTTCCACCCTCTGACCTAGATTAATTGGTCAGAAATGCATTCAATGCCATTTGAAAATGCCATAAAGTATTAATAACACCTGTATTCATATGAATGACAGTGCCAAAGAAAATCTAATGATTTAAAGAAGATCACCATCAGTTAATCCAATCAAATTAATATCGCCACAACATGCACATTCTGTGTGTGGACTAATAGCAAACTGTCTTTGGAGGGTCTATGGGACAAAACGTGGTTCATTGATGAACTCTGCTAACTAAAAAATAACTTTTCATTTGTTGTAAAACACAAGGTTTCGCCGAGCTGCGACGCAAAGAAATCTGTCACCGGGTCTATTAATTCTGCTCAGTCTTATGAGCGATGAGCACTGCACACGGATGTATTGCTGCTACAACTCGAACACAGGCATGCGTCTTAATAATTGACGTGGTCAACTTCATAGTTTTGAATCACGCCCTTCGCTTGTGACAAACAGAGTGTGTTAAACTTAGGAGGTTACCATGCTACTTCAGTGTGTCAGACACATATTTCATCACATTATTCATTCATGCATTCTTTGGCCAAGGTATCGGCAGGTGCTCGAAGTAAAATGGGTGCCAAAAAAACCCCTCTAGGAGCCTGTTGTCCTCTTAGCGACCCAGCTGGCCATGCACGGTGTTGTTGTTGTACAGCGTTAGCAAAGTTCCAGCACAGCCTGTTTAATGAGGACAGGGGGAATAAATTGACCGGGGCTTCACGCTCGCCACCATGTAGCCTTTAAGGTGTCAGCTATGGACCCAGCGAACAGCTGTGTGCAACTGTAAGTAGCTGAGTTGATGGCGAGTGCAGCCGAAGAGGCGACACACCATCAGCAACATTCTGCTCTGGTGCTGCGTTGCTGCCACAGTAAGAACAGCATAACAGACTGTGAACTTAATTCCTGCTGGACTGACACCACTGATACCGACTGGAGACTGGACTCTGAAGAACACAAGTCTGTGTGTGTGTGTGTGTGTGTTTGTGTGTGTGTGTGTGCGGGCCAAAACTAGGACTTGCTCCATCCATCATAACCCAGAAACCGAGAACATTATTACACTCGCAGCCCTGACAGCCATACTCGACAGTGTGACCAGTTTGGAGCTGGTCATATTGTTGGTTGTCAGGGTGAATTGTTGAAACACATGCTGAAGTTCCTCCAAACTGGGTCAGCGAACCAGTGAATCACCGCGCTGCTATCTTATACCCCCACCCACATCCTCCTCCTTGTTTCTGACTCTGTGAAGAAATAGCCTAACTACCTTTCTCCTTCTGCCGGGTTTTCTTGATGTATTCACAGAGCATCTGTCCCGGGAATATCGTCAGGCTACTCAGTGTCCTGCATTTCTTACTCGCAATATTTGTGCAAATTTGCCGATCTGGGTAACAGCTAAATGCATCAAATCTCATGTTCCTAATAGTAAGACTGGATAAGTAAGCAGTGGCTGATCCTCTTCTGAGGGTTTTCTCATGGCGGTTCTTTCCCACAGGGTCACAGTGCCAATCCCTGAGTGTGTTCCAGAGAAAGCTCAAATAAACCTGAATCAAAGTCAATCACTCCCCGTCTCTCGCTTCAATACGAATTGCCTGCGGCCGCAAAAAAGGTGTGTGTTCCACATAACCCAATCACCACATAATCGCAACAATTAGATGCACACTAAACTGTGGCTTGCATTAAAGTCCACTCATCGCCGTGGCTTGTTTTGGTATCGGGGCCCCTCTGTGCCCACACATAACTGCATTCCCCCATTCGATCCCGCTCCCATTTCAATTAGCTGCGGAGCGACTTCCCTCAGGTAGAATAAACTTGTGGACCCTCAACAATACAAGCAAGTAATAGTAATGATGATGCAGGCCGATGGTCCCCGAGCGCCGCGACAGTGATTAAGCATGCATGGCTATCAAAAGTGACGTACATAAGTGTTAGATGAAAGTAATTGATTATATGAATTAGCATTGACAATGTGCAGCCCAGAGGACAGGGATGAGGTTTTAATTAATTTGCTTGATTGTTTTGACGCCGAGTTCCTCGTAAATGGCTTATTTGAATCTTTGCTATCTACTTTTATCTCTTAAGCTATTCTTACAAAATTGAAAAGGTGTTTATGTTGAAAATAGACATGCATTCCAGGAACATGACAATCACTTTGTATGATTTTTTATCATTAGTGGAAATTTACACTATATCTCCTCTTTTAATAATACGTCTTGCAATATTATTCCAAAAACTATGAAAGACCGATCAATGAGCCGAGCCGCTGCAGTGGGTGACACGTTTCTTTGTTCCTGTGAACGTGGGCACTGTAGTTTAACTTCAACCCCACATGTACTTTCATTGTTATGCAGACATCATAAAACCAGAGGAGAGCAACCAACTCTGTAAAACTAACTCAAAATTAAAGTGTCTAAAAAAAAAGACACATGTCAACATGCGTTAAAAACAGACAAAACCACCTGCAGTTTAAACCATCCCTGCCTGAGCAAGAGATCTACTAATTTAGAGATCTGGTATCTGGTGCAGATTGAGCTCTGGTGACCAAGGTCTGGCATCCAACACCACCGTAAAAGAATCTCGGCGCTTTGAATTGGACTTGTGCCTTAACTCCCACTAAGGACTTCTCCTCCCTCATTTAATATTCTTTCATATAAAATATCTCGTCTCGTAGTACAAAAAAGCAAAAAAAGATTGTCTCAAAACTATTCAGAAAATCATACCAGGACTGGATTTTTACTTCTCTAACGATAGCAGTAACTCTTAGGTCCCTCCAGTTGATCCAGAATGCGGAAGCTCGTGTTGATCCGAATGCTAAAAAAAGAAGAGAATCAGACTCCATCATAGCTGTAATGCACTGCTCTTGCAAAATCAAGAATCACTTTAAAAATCCTCTTTAACCTACAAAGCCTTGATTGCGGATGATTGGTCCATTCTTAAGTTATCTTAAGGGATATTAGGGTACCATATTAGAGCAACTAGAGAGTTGACCACTACTTACTTGTGGTTTCCTGCAGTAAAAAGAGTCTAATGGGAGAAATTTAGTTATCAAGCTCCTCTTCAATTTTATGGCGGGAACCACCTTCCAGGGTCCAGTACACAGTCACCCTCGCTTAAGAAGTAGACTTAGACCCTTGACCTGACAGAGCTTATAGTGTTAGGGCTGAATCAGGTTTGCCCTGGCAGCCCTTGATATGCTGCTATAGGCATAAGCTGCCGGGGGACTTTAGGATGCACTGAGTACCTATCTCCTCTTTTTCTCTCCTTAAGATGAATTCTCTCAATCACACGTACACACTAACTCTGCTTTCTCCCGGAAGTTTTTTGACTTTTACGCCCATGGGGGTCATCGACCCCCCTATGGGCCATAGAAATCTATCTGCCTGATGGATGCTGTCGTGGATTTCTGCTCATGACCTACGCCACTGTCTTGGTGGCCTGAATTACTCACATCGCACCACATGTGAATTAATCCGCAGTTGAAAATAGACTCTCCCAAAAGCAGGATGTACTCTTTGTTTGAGTATCGTTTGCTAAAAAGTGTCCAGCAATTCTGTGAATGTGTTTACAGTTAGCCATGTTCAAGGTTCATGTGAAATGTAAGCAGTAATTTCCCTCAAGAGCATCGACACTGCCAACAATCCATTCATGCAATCCCTCACATTTTTGGGATTACAATTTTACATCACAAGAAAATTCTCACTATAGACTAAACTAATAAGTGTTTATTAAACAGGTAGTGCAGATTAGGATGAACACGTTTTTTCCAAAATGTAATTTTTCTCTTCATTTGGTTTGTTGACAATATTGAAGACAGAGAACACGGCAAGCTTTATCTTTTTTATAGAGCTTTGAGAAGGTTTGGCAAGTGAAGCGGGAAGAGGATGGGTGAAGCAGAAGCAGAAGAAGAAGAAGAAGAAGAAGAAGAGGCCGTCAGGGCTGCTAATTACGTCTGCTCGAGGTTTTAAACAGCAGGTCCTGCAGGTTGAAAAGCAGCTTCACTTTGGAGGCTGTCGGGACAGTCAGGTAGGGTTGGATGATGGATGAACCGGCAAATGGCCTACGGTGGTCCGTTAAAGAAAGCTCATCAGCAGCGCGTACTCTACAGACTCAATAGCTTGTGGGGACGGACAGTAGCCTCCAACATTCGTCGCCATGAGAACTAACATGTCAATAAACTGCTGCTGTTTTTTAAATTTGTTATGATCAAGCCAATTTTACAATTTTCATTGACTAGTACAACATTAGGTAATTAATCAATGAAAACTGACTGGGGATTAGTCATCATCATATATTGCTTTGTCATCGTCAGCAGCATCCAATCAGACAGATGGTTCTCTAACCTTTTTTTGATTCAGTGTGAAAGGAAGTGACTTTTTCTTTACAGCTTTGAGCCATCTGTGTTCATCCATATTTGCAGAGTTCTACATGGATGGGTATAACACTGTCACCGCAAAGGCCACGGGCTTATTATATTGAATGAATTGCGGGGAGGTTAAGAAGAAACCATACAGATGGCAACTGCAGAGCCCGCTGGCCTGGAGCAACACCTGTAGCAGTGTGATTGATCGAGAAAGAGGGTGTTAGGAGACAGGAGGCCGTTCTATAAATCAAATAGTAAATAATAGCTAAAAAATATTTCCATATGGGCTAAATCTGTCTGTGTCTCTACACTAATGCATGCATTTGGATGTCTTTAAATGTGCAGTTCATAATGGGGTATTATTGCAGCATGCTTTGTTGTGCAGGTGTACGTCTTTTGTCATGTTAATGGCCCTCATATTGCTGATAGGGGCGGCAGGGTACTCAAGTACTAGGGGAGAGACAGACCTCCGTCAACGCATATTGACCCTTTCAGATTTTTGTCTCAGATTTTGTGGGCTGGAGGTCATTTTGAAAAGTTAGAGTCAAATATCTTAAACTGCTCCTTGTAAGATCAGACTGAAACCACCTCGCTCCGTGGCTAAACAAATAAAACCTATTAAATACTTTGGAGGCGTTTGTCTGTGTGCAAAAAGCTTTCCATGAAATGTGATACTTCGTCATTCCTGTCATTACCTATAAGTGTAAAATAAACTAGTCCTATCACGCTTGTGTACTCGATAGCATACGTAAATATTCTATCCTGAGGCAAAACTAAGTTAAAGTCACAGCGAGCGAATGCAACGGCTAATCCCCCGTTTCTAATCCCAGCCCGAAGAGAGCATCAACATGCTGACAAACTAAGGGTTTGGTGAGAGAATTGCTTGGATGAAAATGTGCATTCGCTCAACGTGGTATTGACTAATGTGATGTGAGGTGGTTGCGAGCAGGATAATCCAACGGAACCATGCACGCGGACGGCCAGTGCAGGTTTTGTGTTGCTGCCATGTTCTCCCGTGATGTCCCCCCGTTCCCCTCCACTCACTGGCCAGATACAGCAACAGCTGCCTCCACCGAGACAAAAATAATTAGATGATTGTGATAATGTGGCAAGGAACGGCGTTCACTGAGAGAGAAGAAGGATTTGTCAAAAATGTGTTGTACACAAAATGCAGTTGAAAGAAAAGAAGAAAAAAAAACACAAAAATAAATGCAAAGACACTGGACACTGATGCTGTAAAATAAAGTATGTTTGTATGAACAGTACGTAAGCCTTTTTAAAGACACGCATAATGATGCTATTTAAATGAAGGTAACACAAAAGGTTAAAATTAGAGCTGAGGGAGCATTTAGTCAGCAGTAAACAAGTCATTAGTCATTCCACCTCCTCACAGGATCCACTGAAAGAAATGTTTCTTTATATTCCACACTCAAAGAAATGACTCATTGGATGAACTCAATTAAATTGTTGGCAGGTTTTCCATCCAATAATTATATGCAACTCCAACTCAAATTTAGCACATCAGTGCAATACAATGTAATTAAGTTAGTCCAACTCATTTGTATCAAATAAATCTAAAATAAAATAACGATATTCATTAAATTAAATTAATTTGTGTTTGTCCAACTCAAAATATAAACTAACTAACTAAGAAAATATGCAAACTCCACACAGAAGGAAAGCCCCGACTGGGATTTGAACCCACAGACCTCTGGCTTTGAGGTGACGGTGCTAGCCACTACACCACCGTACAGCCCTGAAAGTGTCTTCACCTTGTAAACAACTGATTTTCAGAAGGCGCATGCGCAAAGGGTAGTCCTCAATGAAACACATTTATTTTGAGTTGATATGCACACCATCTAACCTAAATAAATCTAATAAATGAAAGAACTCATACATTTTGTGTTCCACCCATTAAATATAAATATCTATTTTTGTAATTGATTTATTTAAATGTGTCAAACAATATTTAAATGTGTCACCTCGAAGAAGGGCTTGAATCGTTTTTGTGAGTGTAACCTAAATAAATCTAATAAATGAAAGTATTCATACATTTTGTGTTACACCCATTCAAAATAAATATCTTCGTTTTGTAATTGATTTATTTAAATGTATCAAACAATATTTAAATGTGTTACCTCTAAGAAGGGCTTGAATCGTTTTTTTGAGTGCAGTTGTGAGAATATCAACATTTATACACCACGTACAGTTTTAGTTTCCTCGTTTGAAAGGTTTGTGGCAAAGCTGCTTCACACCGTCTCTCTACAGACATTCCCTCTGGTTTTGAAGTGAAAGAACGTTGCTCCTTGTAGATTAGTAAATGTTCTGTTTTTCACAGAAACTGTCTCAAAAGTGAGCAGTCAGTACAAATTAATCAAAGAAATTATAAATAAAAAAAACCTGTCTGTTCCTTCGAGGGTCCCCGAAGAGACCTCACGCAAATTGAGAACAGGTTGCCAATTATTGGAGAATATGATGGATATGAGGAAAACATGTCTAAGAAAACCGATAAATGCACATTTATAAAAAAGTTACAAATGACTGATAAACAAGCTGCCAGGCAGTTTATCTCGGGGTCATCTACAGGGAGAGCGATGGTCCGCGGGGGCTATTTTCCATTCAGGACAGCTCATCTTCATTTCTCAACCAAACTAATGGCCGAGGCGAGTGTTTGAGGAGGAACAGGAACACCATTAACATACGAATGTGCTATGTTTACCATCTGGGATAATTGATGGCTTAAAACTTAAAATGTTTCCAGAAAAAAACTGGTACTCTTTGATGCATCGATCATTGGTGGACCGATAATTCACTATTCACAGGCAGTAGCTCGACTCCATCAAACAAGGCAGTATTTTATTTTGACACTCAATAAAAACATTTCTTTACTAAAAGTCATTAACTACTGCTTTACTTAATTAAATTGAGATAAAAGGTAATTATTAAAAGACATGGTATAATGTAATTAAGGAGATCAGTACATACAAAATAATATATATATATATATATAATATGTATAGATATATATATAATATTATTTAAATGGTAGTCTCTCATAAATACGAAAATATGAATGTTTAATATGAATAATAATTATATTCATGATAACAATAATCAATAATACTTCTTCTTATTGTTATTATTATTAGAAGTGTGTCTGATCGTATTAAAACGCTGGAGGCTTTACCTGACTGGCAATCAAGCTGGTGAGAGGAGAGCCAGGGACCGCTGGGCTTGTTGGGGCCTGTAAACCCAAAGGTGCGTGGACTTTGGAGGCTGAACGATAGAGTGTGCATGGACCCCGCCCTCCCTCTTGTTCTCCAACATGCTCTTAGCCCTCAGTCTCTATCCCACGGCCCCTAAACAGCATCAAGCGAGCCCCACTGTGTTTTGCTCCTCTGCTATAGATCCACTCGCCCTCATGTGGAGCATCAGAGAGCTCCAGCGAGCGCACAGAGGGGTCTGTGAGCCTGACTGGCTGGCAGGAGAGATGTCAATCCCCCAGAACACTTTTTTGTTGTAATATTGCCAACATTCTGAATCTAAATAGTTGATTTCTCACCTCATAATGTACCATAAATGAGTTTAATGATGAAAAAACATCCTTTTTATTTAATATACAAAAGCATTTCTTCTCAAGGTGACCATCGCATTGTTCCCATTTAATCTTATTTCATGGGAAAGAAGTTTGATCTTTATTTTGCCTATTGTGATGAAACAATTACACCATTCACTGTTTACGTGCACTTAACCTACCTATTATTGACTTTCTGCAGTAATCTGATGTAAATGAGAAACCTGGCTTTCTTAAACCTACAATCCACCCTCACAGGCCGTGTTAATTATCATGCCTGATTAGACCTCGAGGAGTGTGTAGGTTTGCACAGACTGAAATCTGTCTGATCAACGCATTAGCTTTGTGGCACCTGTTTGGGTTGAATGTCATCACCGAGATCATTCCATGCAGTTTGTTGACCTCGGATCATTCCAGCTCCACCTAACGTCAGCCTGAACCGGAGTCTATTAGGCTGGCAACGTGAAAACACCCGAGAACCCCACGCGTCTATTTCTGCTGGAGAAAATTATTTTCTTGATCATGTGTACACTTCACTGGAGTCCCAACAGGGTTTTCTTTTTCTTATTTGTTTCTTCTTCACATGTACAGGACAAAGTCTTACGAAAAGGAAGGAAGTGACAGTAATGTGGTGGGATACAAATACTTACTTGTAAGCAGTGTGTTCTCACATAGGAAAGAATCAAATTCAGAGACTCAAACTTAAACCAATCAATCAAAAATGAGTCAGTTTCTACGGCTGAACAGAAGAGCGTTTGTAATATCCAGACGCGTGCACACTGTACGGGAAGAACTGTGCTGTCACACCACACAGCCTGTCCTCTCACTGCACCGCCGCTCCAAATGTTACGAGGAAAAGGCTGCAGACTCGTTTCACAAATTCACTTACAATGAGACAGCCCGACTCGAAGAAATTGTCACAGGATCTAGGAGGAATCTAATTACTGACCAGCTGAATGTAAAGAAACCAGCTAACGACATTGCATGTAAACATATTCATCTGATTTCTTCTAATAACCTGGTTTCCAGCGTGCATGCAATAATAATAATTGTTCTGTTTAAATTCGTTACATCAGTCCTCTTTGCTCCAATCATGTGTTTATTGTCCCACACACTTTAAATAACAATAATAATGATGATGATATTAATAACAATACTTAATTGTTATTCCATCAGTCTGGTTCACACTATGTCAAGTCAACTTGGCAGCAGGCAAGAATTAATTAGCAATCATCTTAATTAATCCAAATTAGCTGCCCCTGTGCCAACTCCTGGTGTTGATATCAAAACAGCAGCGTGAAGACGTCAAACATGAACAATCAGTCTGCTGGTGGTTTTGTTTGACGCGTATCTTTGGTCCCTGGGTCCTCTGATCCCCGGCTCAATATCCTCCTCTCAAAGGGCTTTATGCTCTTAGCCCCCTCGGGTCATTTTGGTTCAATGTGTTTCCCCGGGTCAGTTCTGTTGCAATCACCCACCTCCAGCTTATGTCACAGGGAGTATGCTGTTGTTATACTCCATGAAACCGACCCCTTCAAATTTGCGGACATTGAAAAACGCCACAGTGGCGGAATGGATTTTGAGCATCTATCGTCCATAAATCCGTCTCCCTTCTTTCTTTCGTCCTGAGGACTTAACCCATGCCAATCTCCTCCAAACAGGACCCTGCCAACATAGGCATGATCTCGCTATGTTCACCAACTGTGTTGAACCAACTACTCATTATCCTCAGATGTGTCACGTGATACAAGTAGATGGCCTCTCTTTCAAGCTCGCAGTGTGACAAACTGGTACCGACGGACCCGGGCTGACTTGGTGCATATAAGAGACGATAAACAGGTGGCAACTCCTACTGCATACGAGAGGAAGTATATATGGCACCGTGTGAACATTACAACTACTCGTTAAATGACTGCAGTTCTCAACTGCAAATCCTCTTGTAATAGAGTTTGGTTAAGTAATGGGGTGTACGTAAAACTCTAGTACAGGAAAAAGCCGCCCAGAAACTGCATCGAGAAGAGGGCAAAACAATTGGACTCTATTAGCACTTTAAAAAAATGCTTTTAGAGGCACAGTTTTTTAAAATCTGGAGCAATACTAAATAGTTATGAGTGCCCTTTTTGCTGCGTTGCACGTTAGAAGTTTGCAGCTCACTCTATTTCCAAAAGGGCTTCTGGTAACCCAACTACAAGCCATATTGACTGAATTACTCAACCACAAAACGTCTGCATTGGCGCTTACTTGATCAAATTATCTCATTAATATTGAACTGCAACAGCACCTCCAGGCCATCATACGACTGGGCTGCATTTTAGCTTCACAAATTACTCTGTGATTGGACAAAACATGCTGATATGCATTTTTCTTTTATGAGGAGGGGGTGTGGGGGGGGGGGGGGTGGGTAGCATTAGTGGTTTGGTATAGCCAGAGGGGGAGAGAGATTGGTTATTTGCAATAATTACATTACGAGAGTGATACTGGCTGACTTAAAATGGAATAAACATGAGTGCTTAATGGACCCCTGCATTATGCTTCCCATCCCCCTTGCATTGTTCTTAAGAAATTGGGCTTCTGAGAATGTATAATTACCTGTTTTATTCTTGGCCTAGCTTATGAAAGATTCACGTTACGTTTAAGGCAGGCTTGTGCCTGTGTTGTTGCAGAAGTGCTTTTGTATGCCAATATCTGGGGTACTTATCACGGACACGGACGTCTCTCCTTTACGTACTCGCGGCTACTTTGTCAACTCTGCTCAGACATGTTGGCCGAGTGCAGCCCAGAGGAGCCCTCTTAAGAGGAGATGGAAGGGACCAAATGTCAGAAAGTAAGCGGCGCGGAAAAACATGGGCTTATGATAATAGTCTACGGAGAAATGGTTTGCTGGCCCTCTGCCTTTTAATATCAGTTTGCATTTTAATTATATTATTGATTTCTTTCTATTTTCTTTCTGCAGAAGCGGCCTGACAATCCGCCTGTGGCCAACGAGGAAGAGAGCGAGGAGACAGAGGCAGAAAAAGGCGAAGGGACGGAGGGAGATGAAGAGGAACAGGCAGACGGAGACAAATAGAGGGAAGGGTGGGATAAAGGATGAGGCAGAAGCATGAGTGAGGGGATACTTGCAGAAATGGAATGACTCCCCAATCAATTGGCTGCCGGTAGCCCTGCTGCAGGACTGCAGGGGATCCCTTAGCGGGAACATAAAAAGGAGAGGTCGTAATAGGCCAATACATTAGATAAATGGCATTTACTGCTATGGAAACGACTCCGACCTGGCAGGAGGTTGCCCACCGTGCTGGCAGCAGGACTTTATTTATAGTCCTCTGCTGCATCTCGTTGTGCAATTTCTCTGCCAACCTACCATCACACACACACACACACACACACACACACACACACACACACACACACACACACACACACACACACACACACACACACACACACACACACACACACACACACACACACACACACACACACACACACACACACACACACACAAACCACCACCACCACCACTGCCTTCTCCTCCTCTTCAGCCTTGTCTTCTCTATCCTTCTTCACCTCCCTCGGTCTCAGTGAGCTGGCACCCTGCCACCCACGTGCCCCTCCTCTGATATAATCGGGGTTCCTGGCATCAACGATGTTCAATGATGGCGTTGTTGGCGACTCACCACTTCCGGTCAGCGCAAGAAAGGCCCTGCTTTGCCCAGTGCGGCGCCAGGGGGCACCAGAGGGGAGGAGCAGTCGTGAGGGACGAAGATCAAACAAGTCAAGATTGTGTGAAGCATTGCCGCACATTTCAGCATTCTAATCCCAACTATGCCTTGGCCCTGTTGAGACTCCGCCCACTCCTCCTCTCTACCTCCATCTGCCTGATGGATAGTGGAGGTCTCGATCGTGGAATATGCCGACTACCAACTATTATACACTGTCATATTCATTGATTATGTTGTTTCTGTGTTTTTTAATTTCTGTGTAATGATTCATTCTGTACACATTACATCTATTGCTTCTGTCCATCCTGGAGAGGGATCCTCCTCTGTTGCTCTCCTGAAGGTTTCTCCCTTTTTTCCCCGTGAGTGTGGCAGCTGTCTCCAATTTGTCCTCGGCTGCTGGTGATTGGCAATCAGTCAGCAGCCGAGGCCGCCCTCATAAAAGCTCTCAGGTGAGAGTGGAGCAGGAGAGTGAGCAGAGGCGCAGTGTTGCGGTCTGCTCTGGGTTGTGTGAAACACAATAAAGAAATGTTTCTAAACAGAACCTTGGTCTCGTCGTTCATGGCTGATCCTTGGTGCTTTTGGGGAAAACCCACCGGTAGCGGCGTGAGAGTTGCTACAGGGAGTTTATCCTGATCCGATGTGAGGTTTTGGGACAGGGATGTCTATATGTACAGATTGTAAAGCACTCAGACAAATTTGTAATTTATGAAAATGGGCTATACAAATAAATTGAATTGAATTAATACATAAGATAAGTACATACAAAATAATAATGTGCAATGTGAAGGCTATCGGTTCGAGTTACAAACTGTTGGAGAATTATCGCCTGACTGAATTCTGTTTCAGCACATTGTCTGTATTACAGACAATTCAACTGTTTTAGTCCGGTCTTACGTCAACCTTCTTTTCAGCTACAGGGCCACCCACATACTGGTAACTACCTGCCCAGCACCAAACCACTCGTCAAGGTTGGCAACCAGCTGGTGAACGAATGGAGCATCTAGCCGCTAAAGAGCCAAATGTTACCCTCAGGATTTGGTGGAGACCAAAAACAGACCAGCAAGTGATTCTTGTCAGCTGGAGGTTTATATGAACAGCCATTTGCTATCACCTTCACAATGTCAACATTATGTTAGGTGATCATATTTCGTGGTTGTGTTTACAGCTTGTCGCAATGCCCCAAAGTGGCCACAAAGAGTGTTTACTGCCGGTGTTATTGAGATTATCATTTGCAAACATAGCAAGCAAATCAACGGTGCTGCTGATACAACATTGCAAGAGCTCTTTCTTCTGTGGGTTATCTGCCGCAGTCAAACCTATTCAGCTATAATGAAGGTCTTCTTTTTTTCTTGCTGGAATAGGTCCCAATAAAAGAAAAGTGTGCTTCTGCTTCCAATGCCGAGGAGCTAAGGTAACATTTATAAACTCAAATTATCTCACATCTCTCAATGAACCTTTGCCTCCTCCATCATAACGCAATTATTACAACCCCATAATGGCAGGCATTTTAATTGGTTCATGATAAGTAAAGTGCATATTTAAATTGAATTGTGATGATTTAGGATTAAAGTTGTGAGTCAAGCCTCAGAGCGCTGACATCCGTCGGGCCTGTGTGAGGACGTGTTTTAATCGTGAGATGGTTGAGTGATGGCCTTACAGTCCGACTGAGGGACTTAAATGGCACTGTAAAAATGAAACAACACAAAGATTAGACCGCCGCTGGCTTCTGGAGGAATGAATGATGTGGTACAGACCCAACAGGTGATGGCTCTTAGCAACGTCTATTCATTACACAGATTGTCTTAACAATAGAGCTGGACGTAATGCATCTGCTTTACACATCCTCCATTATTTATAAGTGTAGAAGCGCTTATAGTCAGAATGGGTTCAAAGCTATAAAATGTTTGTTGAGGGACTAGTTTTTTACTCGGAACATCCATTGCAATGGTGAGATTCTGAAGGGAGAGACTTGAGTAAAAATTACCATAACTGTGTTTTTCACAGTAACAAAGCGATAAATAAATAATTTATATTCTCATATTGCAATAATTCTGTGCCTGTCTGTCGCGCAGTGGGCTTTTTTATGTGTACGCACAGGCCCACATCTTCCTGTTATGCCTTCAGGTATTCTCAAACCACTTAGCACGGTGTGGTGTTCGACTGTCTTAAGACGAGAGTTTTAAAGCTTTTTAGCCACACTCAAAAGAGCGTCAAAGTGTGTGCGTGTGTGTGTGTGTGTGTGGAAGGGGAAAGAAGAGAAGACACAACAATCATTCAAAATGTAGGATAATAGCTCACACTTTAGGACAATATTTCCTCTGAGGCTATTGAAATATATATAGGGGAGAGAATTCAAAACCTGCTTTCTTTCTCATTTTCTCACACCTGGTCGAGGCTGCGAGAATTGGCCGCGCTGTTCGTCTGTTCTGGAAAGGGGAACAGAAAATGTCAGATGCAACCTCCTGATTTCTGCTTGTCGGTCGGTCAAGCATTTGGTCAACACAAGATCAGGAAATGTCAAGGTTTTGTTTACACGTGTATTTTCGGCCTCACAGCAACCAATCCAGCTTTAGTTTAGTGGTGGCGGCGTGCGACTGGAGTGTGGTTTATTTATTGCCTAATCTGACGATTTTATCCACGCCTCAAAAATCATAAAAGTGGTGTTCATTTGTGAAAATATCTTGCTCAACAAAACATCAAAGTATCACAACACAGAGCTTATTCTCTGCAATAATCCAAATTCAAACAATAAATCCTGGGATGCTTACTTAGTCTATAAAAATCCGTTATCCCATCAACACTTTATTACAAAGCCCATTTTTACTCCTCATATACTCATGGTAGCAGTCATGTGTCCTGCTCGGTGTCCCGTGCTAAATTGGCCTCAACAGTTGTAGTTTATGTAAAATCTGAGATTTATTTCTCAATACTTTTTATATAACAAGACTTTCGAACAGTTTTTCCAAAAAAATTTGTTCAGGATTTTTTTGGACAGGCCTGAAATCATAGCTGAATCACACCGCCCCAAACAATAAATACCTATTTAGCCACGTAGCATCAGTGGTTCTGCTGCTGCAGTTACGTCACTGCAGCCTACAGTTTGCTAGCAGTGCCGTCCAGGTCCCGGTGGGCCTCCACATTTGTGGAATGGGGGTGGACCTTGTCGGCCTCTTTTCCTGCTCTCTCTTTGCTGCCGGCTTACTTTATATACTCGCCCAATTTTTTATTTTTATCTTTCAATTTTGTCTGGTTGGTTAATACCACATCTTTCTCACTACATTCCGCAATGGAGGACAGCGCTGTGTGTATGAAATATAAAGGATTAGCATTTCAGAAATGGAAAACTCTCTTCCCAAATGCCGTGTTTCAATCTTTCAATTACACAGGAAACACATTCACACGGCCTTGGTATAATTCTATTCATCGACATTTGAATACATAGATGTAACCTTTCAACTAAATAATAAAATGGGCAGTTTGCCCATTAATTGCTCACATTCTCCAGCTGTTGGGTTTCTGAGAATTCTAGGTGAACAAAAACATGACATGGTCTTCCTGTAATACACACACGTCTTTCAAACTCCACTGAGCCAAACACCACAGACTCATGCCGGGTGGACAACTTGTTCATATAATCATGCCCGTTCAGTCAGTGCTGTAGTGTATTTGGACCGCGTTCACCGGTCAGCTGAATGGAATATATTGTATCATTAACCATGGCAATAGCTTCACTTGGTTGGTTGTTCCACCACTTTGGTCCAGACTGAAATATATCAACAACAAATAGATTAACTATAATGATGTTATCTCCAAATTGTTGGTATCAATAACAATAGATATCACAACTGTAGAGAGAATAGTTGCCCAATACCTTGAACTCTAATCACTCCCTTGACTTTTCATCTCGCATCAGGTCAACATTTTAAGTTGTCCAATACATTGGTTTATGACCAAATACTTGCAAAGCTAATCCTATTCTCACCAGCATCCATTGTAGTTTGTTTAGAGTATCACATATCAGCATGCCAACACATTAGACCAGGGGTCGGCAACCTTTCCTATCCAAAGAGCTATTTGGCCCTATTTTCCACCAAATAGGAGCCGCAAAAGCTATTTGATATCAAAGCTAATTACGTTTTATATATAGTCATATTATATATACAAAAACTAGAGTTTGTTGTATTAATGAAATTATAGAACCAGAAAAAAGACCATTGTTGTCATTGTATTGATATTTTACCGGTTGTAGAAAAAGAAATACACTGGTCAATTAATCAGAAACTGCACTGCTCCTAGAATACTAAGAATAGTTTAAATGCAATAACTTATTATTTTAATGTATTAAATATGTCCACACCACTACGTAACCATTTAAAAATGCATATCTTCTGCTATGTTTACAGTGAGTGTCGTCACTTGGACAGAGAGCACCGAGGACGGAGGAGTTATGAAACGCTCCGGAGGACGGACACGTTTTCACTAACGGACTCCTTAGTGTCACCTGAGCTGCCACAGAACCGGCAGCAGGAGTTGAGTTTGGAGACTTCGTGAAAGTAGATGTATTTGCTCAGTTTGCTGCAGCAGTTGAGAACTTGCTCTTGTTCCCTCGTCTGCAGCTTGACACACACACACACACCAGACAGCCAGCAAAGTACTGAGAATGAGAATACAAATAAAAAGCAATGAAATTCAAGTGTGTCGCTATCTTTGTGCTGCCCGAGATACATGCGGGAGTAACGGAAGATTGTAACATTAACCTGTTATTTAAAAATAACAAAGCTGTTTTTTGCAAGAGGAGATATGAGATAAAAAAGCTTGTTTTTCCTGAAATATCAAGATAATCAACACATATTATTGTAATTTTTTTTTTTACTTTTCTTAATTTACTTCACCAACGAGAAAATTTACAAATGATCTATATATGCTCCTTTTCTCTGGATAACATATCAATTAACGAATCATCTTGAAATAACAAATAAAATGTTATTAAGATAACGAGAACTTTTCTGAGATAAGATATTTGGTTATCTTGACATAATGGCATGAAAAAAACAATTGTAAGCAAACACGGCCTCCGTAAACAAACCCAATCCCTTTTCTTGAGGTCTCTGCATGGCGACTCCTCATGTACTGTGTAGTTTATTCCACTTCCTTGACGCACGTATAGAAATCCGGTCCAACACACACATTCATATACGGTAACATGCAGAACTTCACACACTAACTCACGCACAGATCTGGCATCTATTCTGTGTTCTCAGTACAGATGGGTAGTTAGGGGTGATTTTATGAGGTGTGTGTGTGTGTGCGTGTATGTGTGTGTGTATGTGTTAGAAGGGTGATAGTCGGGCTAATCGTCAGCCTGCTGATACATCATGTGCTCTGTACCTCTCACTTCCACCTATACCATCACCTCTCAGCTTCCAGCTGATTGTGTACATGTATGTGTTTTTTACGGTGTTTAATATAATGTCGCACACATTCAGCTCGTGTATTCGCACAGATGGAGATACCAGACAGAGATAATAACAAATCACACATATTAAGGCAGATAAACATGCATAACATTAGAATCAATGTGTACATTTGCTATGTGTGTGAATTTCATTTATGCCCAATATGCAAAACACTCAGCAGTCCCCTTAAGCCTAAATAGAAAAACCCACTTTCAGACTCAATACCGGACTCAATGACTCAATAACGCTGCAAACAGCAACCAGCAGCAAATTAAATCAAATACTTTGATAGTGTTTAGGCTTGATTCATCATCATGGTAAGGCGTTACATTCAAATGTGAAATATTTTGCAAGAAACTCCAGATTTAAATTGTTTCTAGATTTATTGTAAAATAAAGCTTGAAGCAACCCAAACCACATGATTTGAAGGAGTACCCCCCCCCCCCATACTATCAAAAGACCCTAACTCTTAAGGAGTGCGTAGGCACAGACGACAGTCTGAGCCTTCCTCTCAGCGACTCGCATCGAGGCGATTTGGCCGTCCTCTGGGGAGAGCTCCGACACAGCGGCGCTAAGCCGGTAGCTCGAGAGTGTCCCCACGCCTCTGACCCTCGAGGACTTCTCCAGGAGCTCAGTCTCAGACCCAGATGTCTATCATCTCTGCGATGTCTAGGATCATAACACTCACGGATCTGATCGTATAACGGATCGGCACAAAAGGAACAAAGGGTGCACGTATACATTCTAGAGATCCCAGATCACGTTTTGTTTTGCCGCCGATACTAAATGCTGATCATTGATGATCCATATCGGCAGATGCAGGTCTCCAAGGCTCTATTTTTCTGCTGTCCCAAAAATAATTCCAACCGCTCTGAAGTCAGTGTAAAATAGTTCTAAATGTTATTCATTTATTATAGTTTATTAAAGTCATATGTTTTACTTTTTATTTATAAAAACATATTAAAATGATTAGAAAGTCAAATGTTTATTGATTAGTAGTTGTTATGATGTATTATGAGCTAAGTGCAAGTGTGATGAAGTTAATTAGGTCAACATTTTTTTCATACTTATTTTATATTGCTGTGAAAACCATCTCTCTCAAGTTTTTAACCACCTTTTACAGGATGTCACCCTCTCAGGCTCTGCTTCCAGCTCCGCCAGAGAGGGTGACATTCCACGCCCCGAAAAGTAGCCTGCGATGCCAGGGGTCAGACAATGTGTCCTCACCCACAGGGTGTTGGGCCCACAGGGTCAGACAATGTGTCCTCACCCACAGGGCAGCCTCCATGTAGTCCACGGGTCAAGGTCTGGTCACTTGACGCTCCGGTCTCAGTTCTGGTTCCAGGAGGGGGCCCAGTTTCCATGATCCAGGTGAGGTGCTGTAGCTCCTCCTAGCCCAATTCTGCTCGCACAGTATACAAATAATCAGTGAAATTAAACACGGGACTTGTTGGTTTATGACTTCTTTTTTAATTTCCTGGCAGCTTACAGCCTGAATCCCACACAATTACTGTAGCAGTTCCAATTGTCCCTCAAAGGACTTCTGGACTTAATGCAGTGATGGAATTGATCGGTCATCGTACTCCCAACTGCAAGTGTCAGTGATTTTTTCTATTAGAGTAATGAGGTGTTTCTCTCAGTTTATCTTGTTGAAAAGTATTATAAATTAACCTCAGGTGTCTGGGGTGTTAGAGCTGTGAAGAAACGAAGAACAATGCATTGCAGATCAAGCAAACCTTCAGCCAGAACCAATCAATTAGAGACTACAAGCTCGTCCTAATAGAATGAGACACATGATGAGCTCCCTGAAAAGAATAAATAGCTTTTATGATGCTTTACCCAATCCCCGTGGAAACACAGGCCTCTTTTCAGATACGCTCCTTGTTGGGTAAATGTGTTGGAAAGTTAATCTGTTGGTCTCACATCTACAAAAAGCACCTGAGTCACTTTTATGTAAAAGTCACGAGGGCCATCCCAGTAAATCAGACGTATTAACATTAACTCGGCAACAGCCTGAATTGACTGTGTTGGATATAACATAACGTAGCCTGGATATGCATCAAGAACGATTGAATGCAGAATTGGTTAGGCTTATTAAAAGCATAACTTAGCATTACAATGATTTTAAACAAATAAAAATTATGTGTTCAGTGTTTTTCACCATGAGTGTGTGTGTTTGTGTGTGTGTGTGTAGTCTGACAAACATTGCGTTTTCCTTCCTCATTGACCGCCTGTAAAGCTGATTTATTGATAATATTTTAAATAATACTTACTTACTTGTCTTCTGTGGTGTTTTTATTGGTGCACAGCTATGTTTCAACACAGAGAGTCTGTTTCCTGTTCCTGGGGAACGAGCGTCGGGTCCTGAGTCTATTAACTCCAAAGGGAGAAGTGAACTTGAACACAAATATATTACGACCATTTTCACCGTAAGTTGATGTTGGGTCCATTTACCAAAATCCACATATCATTTGAGCACAATAAAAATTCCTTGAACACTGAAGTCAGGAAAAAAATAACATTCCCCATATCACCTTTCAGCCTCTGTAACTAAATTTCGTGATGGAATGCTAAATGTGTCAGCTGTGTAAATATCTCTCTTTAGCAAAATAAAATATAAATACATTATCTATCAGTTTTCATCCATCCACACGGCGGTCACGCTTCCAAATGACGCGGGGAGGTGAACATGCAATGACTTTGCTCGTTTAGGAGACAGGAAGTGTCAATTTCAAACAATTAGCTGAGCGTATAGTACCACGTTTCGTTATTGCATCTTTAGTAAAGCTGACGGCAGGATGGGACCAACAAAACGCTGAATCAACCTCAAGTTAATGAGGAGAATCTTCTCATGCCAGGTCCGTCTTAAAAACTGTGCGAGCACGATAACCTGGAATTAAAATGAAGAAATTGATTGTGAAGCTTAACAGGAGATCCATTTGAGATGCGGAGGCAATAATTTAGTCCTCAATTAGAAATCATAGTGTGAGAGAAGTAAATAGACTTTTCTTGATCATTGCTCCCCAACTCACGGCGCTCCTCCAGCAACGCTCCGTCTCACACATCAGATGCCAAATATTACCTGAGCGTAGTGGCTCTTCCTTTTATCGCCCTTCCTTTTATTGCGTTCTTTCTTTAGTCTCACCTGCAGGACACAAAGCAGCACTTGTGTATAAATTAGAGTATTGTCTGTTGTGAGCCATCGCTGATGGTATTTGTGCTTGGACACCTGGAGTTGCACTGCCACAGTGCAGCGATTGAAAACATATAATCCAGTCACTGACGTGGATTGACCGATTTTCAAGCAATTTTACACTTGCAAACAGGTTAAACCATAGGGTTACACATAAAATCGTAAAAAAACACAAAAACAACAAGAGATGCTGAGTGCTAACAGCAGCTGATCCCCGTCTGTTTGCAAGGTGCTGCAGGCTGATGAATAATTGAAACTGGATGTACAGCCACAACGTGGAGCACTGGGCTGGCTGTGACGGAACCTGGCTGAACAAACGGAGAGCAGCAGGAGTGTTTTCGCAGGCTTGGCTGCCGCTCCGCGATTCCACCTCTCGTCTGGCGGGGACAGATCGCCGTGTAACGAGCCCGATTAGAACACGACTCCATCGCCACATCAACGGCTTCCCTTTTCATACCAGGAGTGGGGTCACGAATCCTCGGGGCATTTCAGCACCCACTCCGTCCCCAAAACCCTGTGAGAGCAGGGGGAGGCAACGTCTTTTGGGGTCATTTTAAGATCTCTGCTGCCGAGAAGCGGAGGCGGGCGCTGATTAATACAGAATTGTGTTAATGATTTCGGAGGATGGGGACAGGGCAGATGAGGTTTCTTATTATCTCCCCACGGTCAGGTGATGATGGATCAAGGCTTTCTCTAGCTGCTCTCTGGCTTTTGGGGAAGGGACAGAGACAGACTTTTGTTCTCTCCGTATTTTCTCAAGTCAGCAGGCCTCATTTTCTTTTTTTGGCGCCTTTCATTTTTTCTTTTGGTCAGGGCTTTCATACTGGGTTGGAAATATCTCAGGAAGAAGATTATGACCTAATTTCCACCTGATCTCTTCTAAAATCTCAAACATGCACACATGCACCAGTGTTCTGCATTGCTCCAATGGGTGCTCAGGCGATGCAACCCCCCCCCCCCTCACTTCTTCTTTCTATGAGTATAATTGCCGGTCACTACACTTCTTTTGTGTTGTTGATTAATAAATATCCATATTAATCGTCGATCGCATTCGAGCAACACACCACACTACATTACAAACTCTCCTGCCCCAGCAGCTCCACACGCCCACTGCTCTCACAGCACAATATTCAAACACCACGGAAGATATTATCGGTATTGCTATTTCTGGAAGCAGCTGAATACTACTTCCACCACAAGATTAATTTATATCACAGCTACGGAGACACCCTATTTCACAAGTGTCTTCGGTAATGTGGTAACACACGACCCACTTCCAGATGGAAACCCGAAGAAAAGGGTCTATAGGCTCCTCTCGTGCAAAAACTAAATCAAGAGCCAATTGTCCAGCGTCTCATGTCCCACAGTGGAGAGTCAGTTGAATATAATGCCGTGGGGAAACCCTATTGGCTCACAAAACCGGCGATGCATTTTTAGGTGCATGCATGTTTATTCTTTGAGATTTCTGGAAAACAATTGTTGGATGTCTTTAAAAAATGGTCCACAGAATGACCCGAGCATCCCGCTGCCCCACTGCACCGCCGACGTTTCTCAAAGTCTGCCATCCAAGACCAGTCGCCTATTAGCTTGTGTTTTACAGGGCAGGGGACTTTGGCAACACATGGAGATTAGATGGAGATTGCGAGGCTATGGGGAGCAGTGGTTGGCCAGTGGAAGTCCTTTGGCTTAGTTTCGTGATGACAAAATATACAAATTGGTTATACTGCTACAGTGAAAAGACAGAACACGCAGGGAGCTTGAGTGTTCAATAGAAGTTTACATCCAAGTTCCATGACTTCAGATTATTGCAGTACACATAGAAAGTGGGAGGAAAAACCCACATTGATGACACAAACTGTAAAATGAGCATATTAATACCACTAAAAAGCCATTCAAAATAATTAAATTAAAATATAAATACAAGTATTAACTAGTGCAACTAAAGAATTCTCCAAAACCAAATTAACTTTCTTTGTAATGATCAAGAAGATCTTCTTTCCTCTGTCTGACAGTCTCTCTCTCTCGATCAAGGCCATAGCTGTAGTCATTCCAGTGCTGTTTAATGAACATATTTCCAGTCCACCCACCTGCTTATTCAGAGCCGCCCACATCAAATAACCTAGGAGGAACCTTGACTGTTGCTGTGATGAAGACGAGGCTCACCGCTCCGCTACTTCAGCTCCAGCGCCCGCGAGTTCCTCCTCCTAATATCCTTCTTCCTGGAATGGTCCAGAGCCACGATTAAGACCGTGTGCAGTTTTTCTTTTTTTTGTGTGTGAATAGAAAGTAAATACAAAATCTGGTTTATGGAAATTTTAAAGGCTAACCTTACGGTCACTGACAAAGTTGCACATACATATAGAATTATATATACACACCCACTCATATTGTTTTTCAAAGCTCTCGCAAGTTTAAAATCTGTACATGGAGGAAGACCCGAATAGTTTGCATGAAGAGTGGAGGCCTTGTTTGGTTTCATCTTGGAACGAGCACGAGGAACTCTGACTTCATCAACAGAAGTCCCATGGAAACGGTAATGCATTAATCACAGAGAGCAAGTCAAGCGTGCTAAAAGGGGAAGTGACAGTCTGAAAGACAGAACTGTGGCGTTGACACAGCCTTTCCAAGATGAAAAGCACTTAAAAAAGAGACCGGAGGAAGCCGCAGATGTGGCGCTCATCCAGCTCAATACAGTCTGATCACGGCCAGCTCAATCCCTAAAAACATCAACTCAAAAGAGGTTTTGCTGGTCACAAGCAGCAAGCTCTGAGGCCTTTTCCTTCTGAGTTAATTAAGGACCCTTCTTCCAATTCTCCGCCCCCACAAAGTACAAATAATAAAACTGCTCTCTTAGTAGCAGAGATCTGGTGGCTCACTAAGAAGAAATAACTTGAACTCGAATTTGATCAACAGCAGCTCAAGGATGGCCTCTCATCCTAGAGCCCCGTGTGACCCTCATCCATCCGGCTTCAGACCCTGCTCAGACAGAGGTGGTAAATGGATCACTCCTCGCCTCAGACTCGGGCTCACTCTCCGTATCAGCTTCTAGATGATCTTAGTTTCACTGACACTGCTCCCACCTGGTTGAGATCATTCTCATATCACAGATTCATTTCCCACCACAACTGTTCACCAGACCACAGGAAGGTCAGTTATGGTGCTACAGACTGTTCTCGGTTCTGCTCTTTTCTCTTTTAACAGGCCTTGGCCCATAGTTACAAACTATGTTCACATTTATTTCTCCATTAAGATTTTTTATCAAATGGTGTAGCTGGAGGCATGCATATCAGACATTAAACAATGCATGTCATCAAACTTCCTTCTTTTAAATGTTGAAAAAAACTGAAATGCTATTTCTGGGTCCAAAGCAGATAATAAATTAATTCTGTGATTTCACCCTAAACATGACTGGCCCCGAAATTTCTTAAAGCCGTTGTATTAGAAATCTCAATGTCCTATTTGATCCCAATTTCTCCTTTGAAGTATATATCTACAATATTACCCAGACTGAATAACTTCTGAAACATTGTCATGATTCAAGCCATTCTTTCCACGTCTGATGCTGAAATACTTGTTCCTGCATTTGTCCCGTTGAGGCTCGAGACACATCTTTTAGCTTTAGCCTACAACCTCACTTAGTCTACCATAAAATACTATATTACAGTCATCCAACTTACAAATCTGTAAATGTTTGTATATTTAGCTAATGCTTCTAATGTTTTTATTGTGTGTGTCCAATTCTTTCTGTAATACTTTGCATGCAGTTTCTCACTTCGACACATTTCTATTGGTTTTTCGCTGCTGTCCCTCGTTGTATATGTACAGCCCTTTGCGGTGGATGCTTTGTTGTAACGGGCTGTGATTATCTTTCACTTGACTATGCAGACTTTTGTTGACTGCTCAAAAGAGTAATCCTTCTCTCCTGATATTGCATATTTAACATGTACCCCATTGGTTTCCGTGCCGGGTTGAGAGTTAGCTCTGAATATGACGGCTGTCCGATTCGTCATGCGCAGACCCTTATAATCTGATGTGAGGGAAACTCACACGTTCCTGAGGAATCTGTCATGCTCAGCGCCGATTTCAGAAATAGCAAAAGTATACCGTCTGACTAAGGCGCCAGAGGGACAGATGGCATTTTTCATGAATCACCTTTCCAACATGTTTGCGACCAGATGGTCCGGTGGCACAGAAGAAAGATCCACAACATTGTGAATTACGGAATTTCCGTTGAAACCTCTTCGTGAACATCTTTATCTAAAAATACAGTAATGTGGGTGCAAATTTTATTGTAGCCTGTGCGCTCATCTGGCAAATCTCTGGCTTTGTATCTGATAAATATGCCACATAACCAGTCATTATAACTTCTGTCTGTCTGGCAGGAAGTCGACGTGGATTTATCAGAGCTTTTATTCTTTTGTTGAAAACGGCTGCTGCTGCTAACCGGTTAGGGTGAACTAAAACAGTTCAGTATGAAGCTCAGTGGAGTAGAGGGAAACTGCATAAGTAGGTGCTCATTTTATTTGGGTTCATTAAGAGCCCCTTTAATTTGAATTAGTGCCCTTTAATGTAGGAGTAGCATGCTTATAATTGTATTGTGTTATCTCAAGTAACAATTATATTAATTTCCTGTGGAAACAAACCAAATGTTGCCAAGGACAGCGTGGTGTGAAACTCCATTATCATCCATCCTCAGCACCAAGCAGACGCGGAGTGGACAAGCCAGAGCTCTCTCTGTGCAGAGAGGTGCCGGCAGTGTTACAGATATTTTGGGACCTCCCTGGAGCTGCATTTGGAACACAAAGATACTGACGACCTTGTGTGCCAGAAAGAATGTGTTTAGGACCAGCTCTCCCACCCCTGACAAAAGAGGATGACTCCACGCCCACCCACTGGATGACAAGGACCATAATGCCCTCAGCCATGTTTGCTCAGTCACAGTGATATTATTCTATTATTGCCGATATTAATTTTTCTCAACTAAAAGCAGCAACAGACTGCAGGAGCTGCAGACCGTGATAAAAGCACCTTTCCTGCCTCCCTCCACGCCTCAGATGTTTATAGAGCGGACCTAAAGACAGGTGACAGGAGTGAGACCGGTCTTTTCTTACCCCTCCCCTGTCGTGACAGACGTATGGGGTTCGGACCGATGCAACCGTTTCAGTGGTCACCCTCAAATATGTGCAAACCACAATTTAAAGATTTGCAGTGGGAATGGATTTGCTTGGTTTCGTGATGTATGACAAAACAAATGAGGGCATTTAAAAAAACGTGTTTGGTACCTAGTCAGAAACGTCTCAGGGGGAATTTAGTCTTGTGACAACAACACACACGTTATTCTTATATTACAAGTATATCCAGTATGTGTTGCAACAACCCACCAACAAAGACTTTGAGGCCCTGTGATGTCTGAAATGTCCAGCGCTGCCGCTCTCATCACCGCAGGAAGAGTTCCGGGACGCTCCGCCGAATGGCTGTGGGTGAGCGATTCATCCCCTTGAAGGACGCTGAGGGTTGTGAGCAGGAGGCGAAGGTGATCCCTCATTTCTTTGAGAGCCATCAGGTGAGCTCAGTCTCCCTCAACACAGCTATGCTGCTTTAAACCAAGCTAACCTCTATTTTATCAATAAAGGCTTTTAAAACCTTTCATAACAAAAGGTCTATTGTTGTGGAGAACGTAGCGCCATGTGCAGAAGTTATACGTTGTCTTTGTCTTGTCCACGAAGAAAAAGCAATAATACTGGTCGTGAAGATTTTCATTTTTTTGCGTCCATTCTTCTTGTCTAACCACGGAAAGTTATTTAGCCAGCATGCAGCGACGGGCCTCTGGTGATCTGTGGAGGAGCTTCTTAATGTTTGGATTATTCCTCCCACCTCACATCTCAGAGGAACAGCATAATCAAGCGAGTGCCTGCAGACCCGCACCGTGTGAACCTCTGCAACTGTGTCATCACATTTGGAAACTTGGAGGCTGAAACTTACTTGACACAAATCAGAAGCAAAATGTAACTTGGATTTCCTGCCATTTATTTTCTTATTTAAAGCCAAACAAAATAGAAAAGCCTGTAGTGCTTTATCAATGACTGACAGTCACGCTGCTGGATGTTGGGGTTCCATCCTCTGTCCAGCATGGTGGGAGGAGCCCAGCGGTAGTTTTCAAGAGTTCTGAACTGGTTCTGGTTCTCGACGTGACTCCTGTTGAGACTCCTGCACTCATACTATTAGTGTTGGTTAGTTTGATGTGTTTGGAGGTGAGGTTCAAATAACAGGGCAGTATATTTTATTATTATTAAATGTTATATATGTTATTTACCAATAAAATGACCAGACAGCAACATTCAAAAGAGAAAAGTAACAATTGTTGTATTTCAGCTGTCTTCTAAAACATGTTTTTTTATTTTTATCTGTCGAAATATACCTGTTTTAAACCTCTGCCCTAAACACTCCGATTTAGTGCCTGTTTTTAAGGGCCCCCTCCCGAAAAAGGCCCAGTTCAGTCTGATTGGCTATTGAGAAAAATATGGCACACCTTTGCCACAGTGGTTCTGAAGGGGAACCGCATCTGAATGGCTTTGTTCAATTCAATTCAATTCAGTTTATTTGTATAGCCCAATTTCACAAATTACAAATTTGTCTCGGAGTGCTTTACAATCTGTACACATAGACATCCCTGCCCCAAAACCTCACATCGGATCAGGAAAAACTCCCAAATAACCCTTCAGGGGGAAAAAAGGGAAGAAACCTTCAGGAGAGCAACAGAGGAGGATCCCTCTCCAGGATGGACAGAAGCAATTGATGTCATGTGTACAGAAGGACAGATTTAGAGTTAAAATACATTCAATGAATATGACAGAGTGTATGAATAGTTCGTAGTAGGCATATTCCACGATGGAGACCTCCACGATCCATCAGGCAGATGGAGGTAGAGAGGAGTGGAAGGAGTCTCAACAGTGGGCGGAGTCTCAACAGGGCATGTTGAATCACATGCACAACAATTGCAGTTAAAGGAAGCAACTAGACACACATTTCATAAGCTTTTAAGCCCCATTTTTGATATTGTGTTTTAAACTGTCTATAACATTATCATAAACATGAGCAAATATATTAATGTTCAGACATCACATCAGTCATCGGCCTCATCCGTGATGATGACGAGTCTGCATATAGGCGGGAAGTTGAACAGCTGGTCCTGTGGTGCGGTCGCAAAAACCTAGAGCTGAACACGTTTAAAACTGTGGAGATGACAGTGGACTTCAGGAGGAGCCCCCCAGCACTGCCCCCCCTCACCATACTCAATAACACTGTGTTGGCTGTGGAATCCTTCAGGTTTCTGGGATCCACAATCTCCCGGAACCTGAAGTGGGAACCTAATGTCAACAAAATCATCAAGAAGGCCCAGCAGAGGTTGTACTTCCTGCGCCAGCTTAGGAAGTACAACCTGCCTCAGGAGCTGCTGATCATGTTTTACACCGCAGTTATAGAGTCTGTTCTGTGCACTTCAATCACTGTCTGGTTTGGATCGGCCACCAAACTAGACCAGAACAGACTCCAACGGACAGTCAGGTCTGCAGAGAAGATCATCGGTGCCAACCTGCCCACCATCCAAGACCTGTACACCTCCAGAGTCAGGAAACGGGCAGGAAAAATCACTGCAGACCCCTCCCACCCCGGACACAAACTATTCAAACTCCTCCCCTCTGGTAGACGCTACAGATCACTGCTCGCGAAAACCTCGAGACACAAAAACAGTTTCTTCCCCCTCGCCGTCTCACTACTAAACAATAACCCACTGTAGAATATATATTTATCCCTTCTCTTCTCGCACTCTTCACTTCTTCTTGTATATACTTAAGTCACTTTACTCCTTAGACCGTTGCACTGTTTGTTCTGTTCTGCACTACTTGTTTTGTTTGTTCTGTGTTGTAATGTACATTTTGTGTAAGCACAGAGACACTTTACCAAGACAAATTCCTTGTTGTGCAAACTACTTGGCCAATAAAACTGATTCTGATTCTGATTCTGATTCAAATTAAAGAAAACAACTTGGGCTACAAGGATCAGTGAGCCATTTCAACACACCTCAAACACCAACTGAAATAAAAATCATAATCATAATTGTGTCAGGTGTCGGCCGACCCAGAACGTTTCGGAACTAGCGACATGTAGCTTTGTGCTATTGTAAAAACGAGATGTTAGAAAGCAAGAGGACTTCACACAGATTCTAAATATCTCTAAAGTATCACGGAGATATGAGCCAAAGGACACAGAAATATTAATCGCTTCATAGCTTTACAGCCAGCAAATTCAACTTACTTTTGTTCTTGAGAAGAAGAAAAAACGATTCCCCCCCCTGAATTCCAGCTGGCATGGCTTCAAGTGTGTGTGTATGTCCCTTTAAAAACCAGGTGTCATAGGGGGGAAGCGTCATTGTCAGCTGTCAGGAAGTTACATTTCAGCTAATCGGATTTCACATTTCAAATATGGTGACGCCTTTCTGTCTCCCATTGGCTGACAGTGCTGTCAATATTGTCTTTCTTGGTACCAATCGATTCTATTGGCTCTAAGGATTCCAATGACGGAGATATCTGGCGCGCAACAGCTGGGCTGTGACAGATCCAAAAAACAGCTTTACGCAAAGCACCACTTTGTTTGATCGTTATCTTTGGTTTACTGTTTTAAAGCCACAGTATTTGGGTGTATTGAACACCAAAAATAAATTGAAAGTGAAATAAATGGTTTGGTACATGAGAAAAGTCAAATGGCACAGATGGTGCTCCAATGTGCCCAAATGCAAATTTTAGAGACCTCACCTAACTTCTCTTTACTAAAAACTCTCCAACTATTGTTCTGCTTCATTTTTTCTGAGTCATACTTTGCAGAGAGTCTGTTCATAAATTATGTTATTATCTGGGTGATTTAAGGCCTTTGCTGTGCTTTTCTTTGTAATCGAACCTGAAACTTCTATGAAAATAGAAGTTTCAGTTTCTTTATTTACTCTTAACCAGTAACATACTAATATTTACACATCTGAACAAAAGCTCACATGTGTTGCCTTTTTTATAATACCAACATTATTCAAATAGCTTTTGTGATTGCAGAGCTACACCCTTTTTAGTTTGGGTATGTCATTTCGAGCAGAAACCTCAACAATCGGGTGGGGTTCAAAAGGTGGTACCTGACAAAAACATAGACTTCTTGTATAATAATCTATAAACTTTCGTGGAAGAGATAAAGGGACTCGCGCATTTCCCTTTGGATGATGTGGCCAGCTGTGCCTGTGTGACAACTTTGTATTTATCAAAGAACATCTGGTGTCAATCAAACAACGGCCGAATGGCCCTAAATCCATATTCGATTTGTGGGAAAAATGTAAACCCAAACCATTAAGGTTACATTTCCCATTCCCTCATTGACATCGGCGTTCCCTAAAGCCGGGCCTTGCAGAACAACTTGTTGGAGACTCTAAACTGTTGTTGCATTTGGACAGAATGCATCCGATAGTTATGCAATCCACTGGGCTTGGATCATAGCAACCGGGCTGATACCATCCATGGACACTCACTGTGACCCAAGTAATGACTTCCAAACCAAGCCCAATGCACCCTGCCCGACACTTATCAGACATGCATTAAAGTAGTTCCCAAGTACTTTTCAATGATGGTGCACATTTTAGTTGTGAGGTCTTTGTGTGTGTGCGTGTGAGTCAGCAGTGCAGCACGCACTTTAGCCCAAGCCAGTCTATAGAGCGTATTCACGTGACTTCAGAATCTCAATCGCGCCATCTTGGGGTCCCACTTATTAAATGTCAGAAGAAGTTGACCTGGCTATCGTGTCCGCTGTTTGATTATGCGAGAGCCCAGCAACCTCATGTCCTTCTGCATTACCAAAGAAAGATTTCAGCGGTTGGAATTGAATATTTGCAACGCTTTTTTACCTGATTTTACTCGCTCAACACTTTGTGGTTAATTCGCTAGTTACCCCTAGTTACCAGCACATAGCCCGGTCACATTCCTGTAAAACAGTTTTCATTTCCGCTATCGACCATGGGACATCAACAACTATTTCTACGTTATACTTGTTGTGGAAATACCACAAATGTCGGAACATCAAGCGCCCCGTGTCTGGGTTCATATATGATCCGTAGTCGCACAGCTCCGCCTCCAGGACGAGTGTCTGATGAAGCCGCTTCCAGCTCCTTCAGGACCAGCAGTGCCTGGCTGGCCGTGCTGAGTGCTGTGCCCATGTAGCCAGTGCTTTATTTTACCTTGAAATGAATCACAGAGTAAAGGCAGACATCGCCCGACGGAGTTGCCATGTTCATGGCTTCCTCCCAAGTTTCCATCCACAGTTCCTTTTGCGCAAGTGAAACATTGATTTTCGCTCGGCGAAAAAAGCAAAAAGATATAATTGACGAGTGCATTTGAACTTGTTATTTAAAGTCTGTTATTTAAAGTCTTGACAAAAAAAATGATTATTATTATTATTAAAATACTGATTTTTGTTCTCTTTTCCGAGATAGAGGGAAAGACAGGCCCCTGTCTGTCTGTCTGTTTGTCTGTCTATCTACCCCTCTGACTAACAAGTAGGGATGTTTAATGTATTATAATCCATAATGCATTATGTTTGTTGCTATGAAACATGCTCTTGCACCTCAAATAGGCTTGTGTGTTCTCCTTGCCCGAGCGCCTCGATGTCAATCAAGCTGTGAATGTAGAATGTAATGTAAATGGCGCTGTGGTAGCAAACCCCTCCAGCTGGCTTGTTTGACTTGGCTGGCTGGTCGCTCCACATCGTAGGCACAGCCATCTTTTACTCCTGCAGGCTCCCCCCCCATTGCCTGCTCCTTGTCACTGTTTATCTATGGATTACACCTTGTCTGCTTGTCTGCATGTCGCACTCCAATTGCCGCTGAGTCTTCTTGCTGAACAAGCATCTCTCTTGGACGGGCACTGTGGTGCAGATGAGGAGAGTGGCATCTTTTTTTCATTCATACAAAAAACGTGGTTCATGTGAAAGGTGTTCAAGATTTAGTCCTTTCTCTATAAAATGTAATTGTGCTCCCACAAATTGGCAGTATTACATTAAACCTCTTCTTTCAAGCTAGAAATTGAAATGTGTACACTGGGAAAGTTTGTGTAACTCCTTCAGCTGATTTCTGCTGGAGAGGTTCAGGGAAGCTGAGAGAGCAATTACTATTATTTCAATCTTTGATTTCGCATTTGCTCCTCCAAAAGGCCGGCTTGTCACTGTGGGTTATGTACTTTCTGACTACACCATGACAAGCCTCTAAATTTAAGTTATTGTCGCCTCTGGATGAATAAATTAATGACTTTTTAATTTCCAGGCTGTATTTTCTATTAATTCCTTCCAATCCTTTTGGTTGTGGTCAGGCTCATTTTCTGAACATTACTGCACACATAGTCCACCTGCAATGGATAATTAATCATTGGCCGATTGATACGAACCAATCTCCTTTGCTATTCCAGATACTTTCTGATAGCAATGGGCCTCTTGCAAGAACCGCTGGTACTAATAGATTCTTTCTTAAGTGGCTACAATATCAATGAGAACATCTCAAACTGAGAAACGACAAAAAGGATGCTCTAATTGCAGTTTCATGTGAGAGAGCATCTCTTTAGAGAGAGTCGTGATATTAGCCGAAATAGATGGACGGTTCTTTATGCACATTGACGTCCAGTGGGGTGGGGAGGGGGAGGGGACCCATTATTATGCCTGAAATTGCAAACTCACCTGTTATGGCTTGTATTCTTTAAGTCATATTGAACCATTTATTCTTTATTCCAGTGACAGTACGACCCTCAGGTGACACGCCAATAATAGCTAAGCACTCTTCTTTCCATTTTATGGCTGAAGCAGGTCCATTTATTCTGTGGCTGACGGTGTTAAAAAAGCATAGATTTTCCTTTATGGATGTCCGAAAGCATGACGAAACTTTTTAAACTTCAAAAGCGCTTCTTTTTATTATTTGGTGTTCATCAGTGAACACTTCCGGACACGGGGCCTTATAAGGTATTATGTGTTGCATTAATTACGCAAATTCAAAGACTGCTTGGTGGAGGCACAGACACAAAGAAAACACACACATTTGTGTCACTGCGTCAAATAATAGTTCACATTTTGAGAGTGAGGTCCCATTACTTGATGAAACATCGGCTTGACAGAATATATGCTGCCGACATGCACAGCGATGCACAGCGGGCTGGTTGCAGAACCCCCCCCCCCCCTCCCGCTGCAAAGCAAACACCCAGAAGCATCAAACTGACGCTGGCTGAGAGAGAAGCAGGTCGCCGTTTCATTATGCAAACCTGCGAAATTGTCCCCCAAGACAGACAGCCCTCCATCACTAGGCTTTAAACTGCAGGTGGAGAATATTATCGAAGGTTACATTTTAACACAAATCACTCAGTGCATATAACGAGTGAGTATTGACGGCCACAATAAAAAGCATGTGCTTCACTCCGATCATTAATAATGAAAAACAAACAGCATGAGGCAATTGGGTCAAAAGCAAACCGCAGAAACCTTTAATTAGTAATAAATGTAATACATATTTCTTTATTACTGGCATGAGATCACAAGCTGGGGAGGAACAAAAGAGACATAAAAATTAAGCGGGGAGGTTAGACATCTGTTTATTTGCTGCCTCACATAGAAGTTGAACAAAATAATCTCGCGTATGAACTTAATTTCACCCTCATGCCACGCTCTGGTTGTAACATGGAGCGAATTAGATGCGGTGTGGGTGGCCCAGGGGGGAGTGAAACAACGCTATACATGCTGGAATCCTCTGATGGAGCTTTCATACCTCTAGGCTCGGAGACTGAAATCCTGAATACAATATTCTCTGTGGCCTTAAGCTCTCTTTAAGATCCTCTGCCTTCTTTAGTTGTGAAAGGCATTTGAGGAATTCATTATTGTTGAGTATTAATGATTAATACTATTCCAGTGTAATGCATTACATCTGTAGTTCGATCCCTCCGTACAGTTTTGAGACCATCCGTCTCGTGCGTGTCTAACCGTTTCATCAATGCAGCTGTGAGCACAGATGCACATTTCAGGCGTCGTGTCTGTTTACTTCTGCTTTACGCCCATAACTACGGCGACGGCATCTTGGGCTGTGAGCGCTGCCAAAACACGGGTGACCTACACTCAGAGCTCATGCCTAAAACGCATCCTGTGTGCTGATGCAGGACTCGAGCTGCTGCTGTGCTCCTGATGCTGCTGTTTGCCCCACTCAGCCTGTGTCAACACGGCAAGTCGGAGACCGAGTCAGGTCCCAACTCAAAGGTCCCCTCTATCTGATGGTCAGCAGACATATCTTGGGTCATATCATGTCTTGGGTTTTGTTTATATTGTTTCCCTTTTTTATGTTTTATTTCCCTGCCTCTTGTGTCCTCTGTTCACTTCACTTCCTGCCCCTGTGACTGAATTCTTCTTCGACAAAACACATTTGTAATGTTGACCTCGTCTTTTAGGAGGTTAGCTTTGTATGAAGCTATTATATCTACTATGAGCTTAGGGAAAAGAAGAATTTAATTCTCGTGCATATTTATTTGAGAAGAATAGTCCACGGCACCAGACCATGTGGAAGCGTGTGCCTTTAAAAAAAAAAGGAGGGTAAAAGTCTGAAGGACGCCTCACTTATATGACATCCGTCACTCTTTGAGAGCAGGTATCATATTTGTTGATGGACATCTCATCTCGGAAAGAGCCTTAAAGTTGCTGGACTGCGTCTGCCGGTTTCTGAAAGTTGAAGTGTAGTGAAGGTGACTGGAAGCACATTCTCACCTGTTCACCCGTCTCACTAACAACCCTGTAGTTGCTCTCTCTCTCCTTGCCTCTGTCTCTGCTGTGACTCCAGTTGTTCTCCCTGCCTTTAGCTTCCAGGAGTGTGTGGCCCTTAATCATTGTAGAAACGACACGCTTTTCGCCCCGACGTTTGCTGAATTGCTACTCCACTTTGGCTCCGTCTAGGGAAAGAAAAAACCAAATTTCATTCCCCTTTTCACCAGTGGAAATTTACAATAAGTAGCCAATGAGTATCTGCGGTACTTGGCAAGGAAATGACGGAGCAATACATGCAAAGACAATTTTATTTCCTCCTAAAAAAGGGAAATAGGCCTATTCTGTGGCTCTGGCCTTCTATAATGCTTCCTGTCATTTCTCCACAGTGGTGTTTGTCCTCTCAGCTGCCTCCCCGCCAGCCAGCGCTGCCTCCTCCACTCCCCTGCTATTCTGGCCAAGCTAATCCACAACTGTCCCACATGCCGTGTCTGCTGGATGTGTGAACAAAGCTCGGAGGGAGCGAGGCGAAGAGGAACCTCTTAATTGAGTCGGACGCAGTCGGGCGGGACGGCTGTAAATGTCTTCCCTTTTGATTCCCTGAGGAGCCGAGACTGAAAACAAATGGAGTCTGGCTCCCTTATTTTCTCAAGGTCCTGGTAGTGACCTGCTGGCGCTGCGGGACGAGGGGGGGCAGCAGCGTCGATGTTCGTTGCCGAGCTGTCCAGCGGTCTGTCAGTCCGGTACAATGGAAAAAGCTCCTCAACACCCCCCCCCCCCACACTATTCAATCCCAGCCGGAGCACACAACACAGCGGGCACTGCTGACGCCTCAGTCGGCTTGCTCTCACGGCGGTGACCCGGTGAGTAATTGGTCAATAGAAGTCAGCATGCATCGACTTGTGTGGCAGCGACGGCTCACTGTGCGCTCGCCCTCATTGGCCACGCTGCCGACATATGTGCACGCCTGCGCCGGGGAAAAACTCAATACGATATCCTGGGGGATAAAATGGATAATAACAGAAAAGCAGGAAATAGCGTGAATAATTAATGCAACAATAACGGCATACAAGCACTCCCATTTATCTAATCATCCCGCAGTGGGAATGTCCACATAATAAGAATATCATCTGTCGGTGTGGCTGCCAACGGGCCCGGCCCATTTGGCTGGGAACTAACAGAGGAGTTTGGCTACCGGTTATCGCACCGCTGCATCTCAGCAACTGGGGAGCTGACTCATGAATACAGGATTTCCATCCTCACACAGGATTGAATTCAGCATTTGTGGAAATGATCCAGATCCTCTGACAGACAGAGAGAGGGGAGGAGGGGGAACAGGTTCAAACACAAACACAGAGTTCTGCAGGAATGAGTACTTTTGAGTCAGCATTTTTTACATCTCCGGTTTTGATGTCTCAAAGTCAATTTGATTTTAAATGTGGTTAACGTTAAATGTGGAACGTGAAAATAGCGAAGCCGCGGACCACCGTCGTGTGCCTCCCGGGGGCCAGAGCGGGCGACGTGGAGTCTTGTTTGAAGCTGCTGGCTAAGGATAAGCGGAGATAGTCAGATTGTAATACACGCCGGTGGTAATGACGCCCGAGCCCGCCGCTCGGAACTCACTAAAATTAATGTGGAATCGGTGTGTGCTTATGCCAAGACGTTGTCGGACACCGTAATTTTCTCTGGCCCTCTCCCAAATTTGCAGACAGACGAATTGTATAGCCGAATGTCGTCTTTCAACCGCTGGCTGTCGAGGTGGTGCCCAGCGAATAATGTGGGCTACGTAGACAACTGGAAGACTTTCTGGGGAAAACCTGATCTGATGAGGAGGCGGCATTCATCCCACGTTGGACGGAGCGTCTCATTTCTGCGAATATGACCAAGTTGATCACCGGACTTAATCTATGACAACCCAGGGTTCAGATCAGGAACCGGGAGCAGAGTTGTAGTTTAACACCCTTCTCTGCTCTTCCATTCGAGCAGTTACCCACCCATGACTTTAGAGTAGAGACTGTGTCTGTCCCACGGCCACTTCAATTAAATAAATCAAAAGTAAGCAGAAGAGGAGTCGTACACAATAACCTTATACAAGTTAACACCATTATTTCAGCAGTGCAACAAAACAGGACTATTAAATGTGGTCTCCTAAATATTCGATCTCTGTCATCTAAAGCTGTGTTACTAAATGATTTAATATCAGATAATCACATTGATTTATGTTGCCTAACTGAAACCTGGCTGAGCCATGAAGAATATGTCTGCCTGAATGAATCGACTCCTCCAAGTCATATTAATACTCACATTCCTCGAGGAGGTGGAGTAGCAGCCATCTTTGAATCGAGCCTATTAATTAATCCTCAACCAAAATTACACTACACCTCATTTGAAAGCCTTGTTCTTAGTCTTTCACATCCAACCTGGAAAACACTACAGCCAATTCGATTTGTGATTCTGTACCGGCCACCAGGTCCATATTCAGAGTTTATATCTGAATTCTCAGAATTTATATCAAGTTTGGTTCTTAAAACCGATAAAGTTATTATTGTTGGAGATTTTAATATCCATGTGGATGTTGATAATGATTGCCTTAGTGCTGCATTCATCTCCTTGTTGGACTCGATTGGCTTCTGTCAGAGAGTACAGAAACCCACTCACAGCTTTGGCCACACCCTTGATCTTGTTCTTACTTATGGCGTTGACATTGAGCATTTGAACGTCTTCCCACAGAATCCTCTTCTGTCAGACCACAACCTCATAACTTTTGAATTTATACTACCGGAGTGTACTCCGTTAGTCAAAAGTTTCTACACCAGATGTCTAACTGACAGTGCCGTAGCTAAATTTAAAGAAGCGATTCCTTCTGTATTTGATTCGATACCACGTCTCAATATAACAGAGGACTCCTGGTCTAACTTTAGTCCGTCCCAGATTGATCATCTTGTTGACAGTGCCACAGGCTCTCTGAGAATGACACTGGACTCGATAGCCCTCTGAAGAAGAAGACAGTGAGGAAGAGGAGGTTTGCTCCTGGTATAACCCTCAGACCCGCAAACTGAAGCAAACGTCACGAAAGCTTGAACGCATATGGCGTTCAACTAATCTCGAAGAATCCCGCTTAGTTTGGCGAGATAGTCTTAAAACATATAAGAAGGCCCTCCGTAATGCCAGAGCAGCCTATTACTCATCAGTAATAGAAAAAAATAAAAACAACCCCAGGTTTCTCTTCAGCACTGTAGCCAGGCTGACAGAGAGTCACAGCTCTGTGGAGCCGAGCATTCCTATAAACCTCAGTGGTAATGACTTTATGAACTTCTTTAATGAAAAGATTTTAACTATTAGGGACAAGATTAATATTCTCTTGCCCATAACCTGTGCCAATCTGTCCTCAAGTGGAATGGCCTTGGAAACCGCTGTATGCCCTGGTGTATATTTGAGGGCTTTTCTCCCATCAACCGTGTCCAATTATTTTCAACGGTTTCTACTTCGAACACGTCTACCTGTCTCTTGGACCCCATCCCGACGAGGCTGCTTAAAGACGTGTTGCCTTTAATTGGCGGCTCTCTATTAGATATTATCAATGTGTCTCTGCTAACAGGCCACGTACCACACTCCTTCAAAGTGGCTGTTATTAAACCTCTCCTGAAGAAGCCCACTCTGGATCCAGAGGTGTTGGCTAACTACAGACCGATCTCTAACCTCCCCTTCCTCTCCAAGATCCTTGAGAAAGTGGTCGCAAATCAGTTGTGCGACTTTCTACATCATAATAGTTTATTTGAGAAATTTCAATCAGGATTTAGAAAACACCACAGCACCGAGACAGCACTGGTGAAAATTACAAATGACCTCTTAATGGCAGCAGATAAAGGACTCCTCTCTGTCCTGGTCTTGTTAGACCTTATTGCTGCATTCGACACCATTGACCATGACATCCTGTTACAGAGACTGGAGCAGTCGATTGGCATTTCAGGCACGGCACTAATTTGGTTTAAATCCTATTTATCAGATCGATCTCAGTTTGTATTTGTAAACGATGACGCCTCGATAACCACTAACGTTAATCACGGAGTTCCACAAGGTTCTGTGCTTGGACCAATTTGATTTACCTTATACATGCTTCCTTTGGGCAATATTATCAGGAAACACTCCATAAACTTTCATTGTTATGCAGATGATACTCAACTATATTTATCGATAAAACCAGAGGAGAGCAACCAACTCGGTAAAATTCAAGCATGTCTTAAAGACATAAAAACATGGATGACCTGCAATTTCTTGATGTTAAACTCAGACAAAACCGAAGTAATTTTAATCGGCCCTGAGCACCTCAGAGATCAATTATCTGGTGATGTGGATTCTGTAGACGGCATTGCCCTGGCATCCAACACCACTGTAAAGAATCTTGGCGTTATCTTTGATCGGGACTTGTCCTTTAACTCCCACGTAAAGCAAATCTCAAGGACTGCATTCTTTCATCTACGTAATATTTCAAAAATCAGGCACATCTTGTCTCAAAAGATGCAGAAAATTGGTTCACGCGTTCGTTACTTCGAGACTGGATTACTGCAACTCCTTATTATCAGGCTGCTCTAATAAGTCTCTTAGGTCCCTCCAGTTGATCCAGAATGCTGCAGTTCGTGTTCTCACTAAAACTAAGAAAAGAGATCACATCACTCCTGCACTAGCTGCTCTGCACTGGCTCCCAGTAAAATCAAGAATCACTTTTAAAATTCTTCTCTTAACCTACAAAGCCTTGATTGGTGATGCACCATCATATCTTAAGGAGCTTGTAGTACCATATTGCCCCACTAGAGAGCTACGCTCACTAAATGCGGGACTACTTGTAGTTCCTAGAGTCTTAAAAAGTAGAATGGGAGCCAGAGCCTTTGGTTATCAAGCTCCTCTTCTATGGAACCAGCTTCCAATTTCAGTCCGGGAGGCAGACACAGTCACCTCGTTTAAGAGTAGACTTAAGACCTTCCTCTTTGACAGAGCTTATAGTTAGGGCTGAATCAGGTTCACCTGGTCCAGCCCCTTGATATGCTGCTATAGGCTTATAGCTGCCGGGGACGTTTTAGGATGCACTGAGTACCTATCTCCTCTTTTTTCTCTCCTTAAGGATGAATTTTCATCTCTCAATCACACGTTACTAACTCTGCTTTCTCCCGAGTCCTTTTGACTTCACGTCTCATGGGGTCATCGGACCCTATGAGACGACATAGATCTATCTGCCTGATGGATCATTGAGGTCTCGTGGAATTCCCTCTCCACGCCACGCGCCCTGTCTGTTGAGACTCCGCCTACTTTGAGACTCCGCCCACTCCTCCTCCCCACCGCCATCTGCCTGATGGATCGTGGAGGTCTCCATCGTGGAATATGCCTACTATGAACTATTCATACACTCTGTCATATTCATTGAATGTATTTAAACTCTAAATCTGTCCTTCTGTACACATTACATCTATTGTTCTGTCCATCCTGGAGAGGGATCCTCCTCTGTTGCTCTCCTCCAGGTTTCTTCCCTTTTTTTCCCCCTGAAGGGTTATTTGGGAGTTTTTCCTGGTCCGATGTGAGGTTTTGGGGCAGGGATGTCTATGTGTACAGATTGTAAAGCACTCCGAGACAAATTTGCAATTTGTGAAATTGGGCTATACAAATAAACTGAATTGAATTGAATTGAATTAAGAGATCTTAATGTTTTAACGGTTCAACGTCTTTCTCAAGGAAACTTTGATGGGAGACATGGCCGATGATAGGCACAAACCGGCTGCAGAAGTTATTGAATGCATGTGACTACAGGGAGAGGAGGCGTTTCGGGCCACTTAATTTATACAGCAAATACTTTTAGAGAGAAAACACACGGTGAAGAGCAACTAGCTGGTGGAGCCAGCTAGTGTTCATTGACTGGCCATAAAAATTGATCCAAATGAATGTGAATGTTGGATGTGGAAGCACTGCTTGTTAACAGGGTCGATGTAGATGTAAAATGTTATAAGTGTTGTTTACAGCTTGTCTCCAATGCCTTGCCTCCCAAAAAATCTGTTAATTTAAGGTTTTGTGGAAAATATTGAAAAAGTGTAGCGCTCGCTTCAAGCATAAGTGTTTACTTTTGCACCATTTAGACCAAAACCAACAAGTCCCTTTTTCACGACATGATTCCACCATTTCACACCTGCCCAGTGCGACCTCAGCCGTTTAGTTTGTGACCCCGGGGGAGCTCCAGCATTCGCTGCTCGCGGAGTCATTTCGGTGTTAAATACATCGCCTGGTGGCACCCCGACAGGAGACGAGCCCATGATGCTCGCATCTTGCTCTCGTTTTTCCAGGCCAAATTATCCCAGCAGGTTGTGGAGTTGAATAACCAACCTGATGTTCACCAACTCACATCTTTCAAGTGTTTCGGGGGTCTTTTCACTCAAATTTACACAGCCAGAGAACTAATTGTGAGCCATCTAAAAATCACTCGTTATTCATTTTTTTTAAATGATCTCTGAGCAGTAGCCCCCGGGAAGCATAATGAGCGGCACAAATCCTGCAGAGACGGGAAGTGAACGTGGTGGATTTTGTTTGCAGTGTCAGTTTTACTCGAAGCGATGTTGGTCCGTCAGGTCTTAAAAAAATAACAGAAAATCAGGCTGAACTTTTAAAGATTCACCTTGCTGCTGCTTCTCCACGGTGGCACACATAAAGGTCACATTTATGACTGGAAGCTGGATGCACATACGACAGTAGGTATTTTTGTGAGCGTTGTCTCTTTAAATCTCTCATCCGATAAAAATCATTATGCACACAAACCGTGCACACTCAGACAAAGATGAATTCATTACGTGGGTGTAATGGATGGCGGTCGTCCCAAACGGAGCTAATGAATGAATGACGTTAGCAAGGTGTCATGATCTTGAGTTTGTGTCGTCTGTCTCCCTGTGATTGTCTGCCCTGGTCCTGATTGTTTCCTTCTGTGTGATTGCTGGTCCCGCCCTCATTGTGTTCACCTGTGTCTCGTTCCCCGTTGTCCAATCACCTCCGCCTGCCTGTGTATGTAAACCCTGTTCGTCTCATTCCCAGTGTAGCTTCGTACTGTTTGGTCGGAGTTTTTGTCGTTCCTGTCTGGTCTGGTCTGTGATTTTTGGTATTAAATAATAGTTTGTGCAGTAATGTCGGCGTTTGGGTCCTCTCTCGCTGTGACAAGTCATGACAGAACGAAGCCACCAATAATGGACCCAGCCTTCAGTTTCCGCTGCACGGTTCCTGCCTGGCCAGTTAACGCTCATGTTCTTCTCGAGGAGATGTGGGAGTCCCTCCAGGCCCTGCATTCAATGTTGGCGGTTCCTGTCCCCGATATTCCGTCACCGGCTCCTGTTCCCGGTGTTCCAGTTCCCGGTGTTCCGTCGCCGGTGTTCCGCCGACTGTTCCAGCCCCCGATGTTCCAGTCCCCGGTGTTCCGCCTCCGTCCTGCCCGGCCCCGGTTCTCTCCATCCCGCCTCTGTACTGTCCAGCCCCGGTTCCTTGTGACCCGTCCAGTCCAGTCACAGTTCCCCATGTCTCGTCGCCTGGTCCTAGTCCCAGACCCCGCTACCCCTGTGACGTCCTCTCCTGAGCCCGGTCCCCTAGCTCCCCGCTCATGTCCTCCGGCCCCCCCTCCACAGCGCACCCCTTGGCCTGGTGATCGTCCTGCGGCCCCCCCTCCGGACTGCTTCTGCAGCCTTGGACCCTCCTCCGGCTCCCCTCCACCCACCCGTGTGGAACGCTTGGGACGTCTGGAATTCGTCCCTTGAGGGGGGGATACTGTCATGATCTGGAGTTTGTGTTGTCTGTCTCCCTGTGATTGTCTGCCCTGGTCCTGATTGTTTCCTGCTGTGTGATTGCTGGCCCCGCCCTCATTGTGTTCACCTGTGTCATGTTCCCCATTGTCCAATCACCTCCGCCTGCCTGTGTATGTAAACCCTGTTCGTCTCATTCCCACTGTGGCTTCGTACTGTTTGGTCCGCGTTTCTCTGTGCTGTCCTGACCAGAACCAAACTTGATTAATACATTTTTAATCCGTGGGAGGCAGGGACGTGCCTTGATGTTTCATTTAACCGGTGTTGACGGCTGAGATGGTCATGCCTTTGTCAGACCGACACTGGGTCGGTGATTTTCTCATGAATTCCCCCTTTCAGAAACCCATTTGACGCCCCGTTTTGTCTACGTAGTGACCCCATGCATTATAATGATGGTGTGGTTTACGTTGGTTTATCTTAAGGAATGACCAGCTTGGAGCAGCAGCCAGCTCCCTTCCCTCACCGTACAGTAGTGGGGCGAGATAAACCTCCAGTTGAGGAGAATTGCTTCTAATTATAGGCGACAGACACAGAGTCCCCCAGTGCCTTCCTCCTCCCAGTGGGAAGGGAGACGCTTCAAAAATAAAGGAAACCTTTGCCCTTGTATTGCAAACGAGAGAGCGAAATGCAACATGAGGTCCGGTGATGTGTGCTGAATGTATAAATAGTTATTCTATTATTAAAGAAAGATGTGCTTGTGACAGGTTTCTAGCCGTCCCTAGTAGGTTCTCCCTATAAGCACCACGGAATGAGCAGTCGGAGTGATATTTGGAAATATGTTTTATTATTCCCGACAGCAGACAGTGTCTCTGCTCGGCACTCCACTCCCGTCTTCAGTCCATCCAGCTCCTTTAAAGACAAAGCCTCGCAGATACACAAAACACAGATTGTCATCAGCTGGACTGATTACCCATCAGACCAGCTGATGACAATCAGACACCGTTCCCTGAACCACACCCCCGCTCCACCCACTCTGCAGCCAAGCCTAAACACACCCCGCTGCCACAGTGCTAAAAGGCTATCGTGAGTTTACAGTGATGAACTGTTCCCTCAGTGTGAATTCAAGGCACTTAGACTGCACTTGACTATTTCTCTTTCACGCGTATTCACCTTTACTCTATGAATTGCAATTGTTACTACATTTAGATCACGTCAATAGTTACAGAAACAGTGTTTCTGTTTCTGATTGATTATTATTAATAGACCTGAGCCTACCTGGGTTGGTGGTAGGTCCCAGTAAAGTGATGGTCCTTGCACTGGAGCTAGGGGAGAGAGGAGTGGGCTGCTTGCTGTGAGGCTGCAGCTTTCTTTGTTTTTCATCCGTTTTATTTTTATCCCGTTTCAGAAAAACATTCTTTTAATAAATGTGACTATTCTTTTTGAACTGCTGCTGCTTCTCGGCCTGTTTCTTCAACATCCTCTTTTTCATGTGTTCTGGTGCCAAACCACCTCATCTGGCCTCATGAATGCAATATGAGCTCATGGTCACGCCAGACCAAGTAAACACGTTGGGAAGATTGTGTTATAAATTCATTCATTGCTTGCTTGAATCTACTCATCTCTGTATATGAAATAGAAGTATGTTACTGTTGTCGTTTCTGGACCTATGGAGCACATTTGAGAGACTTGTTTTCAGATATGTGGTGGCGGCAGATACGCAGATCAGAAAGTAGAAAGGGGAACTTGTTTATTGTCAGGTGAAAGAAAGACAGGGTCAGAGGCAAGGCAAACACAATTAGGTTGAATCTTCAACGTAGGAGCAGCCAGGAGCAGCCACTACAAGGTCAGCTGAGACAGGCCTTCAAAATAAAACAGGAAGCACACAGTGTGTAACAAAATGCACCTCAGACATTTTCTCAGTATAATTGATTATTCATGTATAATAAACAATATATCCTAGAATCTTTTTCTTTAAAAGCAAAATGTGGTTATTGACTTGGATACTAAGCTATAGCTGGACATTTGCAGCTGATGTTACTGCAGATAAAGACACTGTTTAATCCATTTCTTGCACTTTCACCCCTCGTTTCTGTTTTTGGTTTTGGGAAAGGCTTGAGTCCTGTTGCACTCACTTAATCTAAAGCTGTGGATCAGAATGTTAATCATAATTGACAGAATACCCTGGTTAAACATGGATATTTCAGCTGATGATTATGTTTTTGTCTTCGTCTGTACCGCTTTTGAAAATAGAGGGCAGATGAGTCACGTGTGGCTGCCGTGCCGATACGTCTGACTGTAGATGCTCACAGTTCCGTGTGACGGTGCTCAGTTCACGGATTTGATATCTTTTGATGAATTCACACCACCGTCACCAGTCTGAGGGGATTACTTGCTTCGTCTCGTGGCAGAGGCACTGGGGCGGTGTACATCTCAGGTTAGAATGTGTGATGCACTTTGACTTGACTGTAGCATTTTGAATGGAGGAAGCTGAATGGACAAATGAAGTTTCGGGGCTGCTGTGGCGCACGGCGGGGTGCATATACTGTACAGCTCCTAGACCGCTGGGTGTGTCGTCTGCATCCTCCACAGAACTGGAGGGTCTCGGAGGGTAAACATGAATCACTCCTCTTATCCCGTCACTGTGAGTAAGGCCTTTCTTTCCAAATTCGCCAATTTGTCCTGCCGCCTTCATCTCCCCTTTCCTCCCACTCTTCATGATCAATTCTTTCTTTCGTCGCTTTTTCTAGCGTTGGTTGTCTCACACAGGAGCCTCTTCAAAAATCAATTTTTATATTTCTCTGAGATTCCCTGTAACAGTGCGCACAATAAAACATTAGTCCCCATTCATTCCTCCACAGTACTTTCACCGGAGTAGAGACCAGAGAGTTTGAATGACACATCGACACAAGCTGTGCTTCAGAAATAGAACAAAGTAAAGATGAAAAAAAAAGAAGAAGAAAAGTACCTGACCTACGTTCGGCCACGCTTCCCTTTCTTCTTGTGAAGTAGTGCGACACATTGGAGTTGAGGGCAACATGAACAAAACGGCTGAATCACAGTGAGTGAGAACTTTCTTGAGTGAGAACTAGTTGAAACCCTTCAAACCGAGTATCTCTCTCTCTCTCTCTCAGTTCATTCTGAGAGTCACTGGGTGTGTGAGCGATTGTGTTTCTTTTTCTTTCTTTCTTTCCATAGTTACGTATATTAATTTAATTTGGTTTATTGTTTGGGTTTCATCTTAGTTTAAATTGTTTGGTGTTTCTGTGGGTGTCTTTCCTCCTGCCGGTGTCTCGCCGGTCGGCGTCTGACGCCATAATAGATGGAGACACGCTGTCCCACCTCATGAGGAAACACGGCATCAAGATCACCTGCCGACTTCCCGTGCAGCGTGGAGGACATTGGGATGGCCGTGGAGGAAAAGGTCGGGCACGGCAGCCTTAAGTCCGCCCCTCGTTTAAACGGCGCTGTGGTTATCTTTCTGGATCAGGTGGAGAAGGTAACTCGTGTGGTAGAGGCGGGCCTCACGTGGGTGATTTGTTTGTACCGGTGTTTCCGCTGGTACAGCCTGCAGCTCGTGTCTAACGTCCCTCCGTTCATCACCGACGAGTTCCTCAGCGGAGAGCTTCCGACACGGGAAGGTGGTCTCTCCGATCAGGAAAATCTGTGGCGCCCGTTCCAGCGCAGCATCGCTGCTGTGCCTGACCCACATGTGGGGAGTATGATTGTGAGTGTGAATGGTGATGGTGATGGTAATGGTGGGGATGCTACCCAGGGCAGTAAGGGCGAGGCTGTGGTGGGAAATGGAGAGGATAGAGAAGGGAATGAAAGTGGTGCTGAGGAAAAGCCCATAGAGGTGGCAGAGCAGGTGGGTGGAGGTGTGGAGGCGGAGGAGGAAAGTGTAAATGGGGGAGAGGGTCTGGGCAGGTGGAAGAAGTGCAAATCTGATTGGCTCCCGTTAAAATAAATTGGACTGGAAGCAGCGCTGCCGGATCGAAGCACACACTATTATTTTTATTATTATAAAATAGCTATAACTTTGTAATTATGTTTAAGGCTGAGAAGAACCGGACGGCCCGCCACTGATATGTGTATATATATATACATATATACATATATATATATTTTTAATCTTCATCCAAAATAGTTTGACCATTTTTTGGGGAAAAGATTGATACACAAGCTACAGCCAAGAGACGATTAGTTGGAGAGGAAGCAGGCGGGTCAGGAGCAGAGGCAGTCTGAGGGCATTGATGAGGAGGGGTCAGGCAGAACCGACCCCCCTCTGATTTTAAGTAGTAGTCAGATAAATAAAAATGATGCGGTTGAAAAAATTAGACTCTTTCTACTGAAAACAAAAGGCAAGAAAGGAGTCAAAGTTAGACTTCTTTCATAACCTCGAGATATCACATGAACTGGATGGAGGAGTCTGGCCTCTCTCAGACGGGCTATACACTAAATAAACTTGTGCCAAAGATAAAGAGAGCAAAAAATAAGACCTGCAGGTTAAAGCTCCAATGTGTGTTTTTATTTAATGTTTTGGGTTCTGTTTTTTACCGCTCTTTTAATGAATCATTGGTGTTTTAAATTTTATTTGTTTGTTCCGTCATTTAAGAGTGGGTGTTTGTAGTCTTTTTTTTTTTTTAAACAGCACATGATTTTGAACACTTTATTTTGATTTTTTTAAAAACATTTTAAATATGTGAATAAAGTGTTTTTGAAAAATAAATAAAAATTCTCTCTTTCTCTCTCTCTCTCATGTGTGCATTGATCCAATGTGATGAGATCCTCCATTAGTCTTGAGCACTACACAAGGAAATGGATTCCTTTCTCTTAAAACAAATTATGATCTTGATAATGCAATATCGAAATAGACTTCTCATTTTTAATTTTTGTTTTATTCAATCTTAAATCTCAAAGGCTAGCCCATTGAGATATAAAATTCAATTCAGTTTATGTGATATGACCCCAAATCACATATGACAAAATTTGCCTCAGAGGGCTTTAAAATCTATACACATGACATCCCTGACCTTTGACCTCACATTGGATCAGGAAAAATAGATTACATTTTTTTTTCTTCTTTACTTTCACGTGGAAGAAAGTGAAGAAAAATTCAGGAGAGCAACATAGGAGGATCCCTCCAGGATGGACAGAAGCAATAGATGTCATGTGTCATTACAGAGTTACAGCACATTCAAAATCGTTCTTTCCTAGATTCCTGGCCAAGACGGCAGCATTAAGTGCGCACAAAAGTACAAATAACCAGCTGGTCGTGAAGTAGTCACAGAAGACAATCTTTTATCAACAATTAGAAAATAACTTTGGCTCGTCCTCGCCGCCGCCAGTATATTAGGAAACGTTCCCAATATAGGCTACATTTTTTTATATTGCAGATACCCCTTATTTTTTATATGATATACATGAAAACTAAATTGGCATCACACGATTATCTAGATAGGACCTGTATTACTTTGCTGGGAGTTGTTGGGACGACATACATACTGAAAAGGCAAAAGAGCCAAAAGTTTCAGATAAAAAGGACACAGAACTGACTCGATGCATAAACCAATGAATTATCAGCGTGATTCAGGAACAGGACGAGTACTCTCACTCTAATGGTCCTTAATCTTTTATATTTGATGGAAATTTGATCTTGACCAAAAGGGATTATGTGTTAAGGGGTGAGCAAGGCAGGAACCCAAAAGCAGCACAAGGAGTCTTTCTTTCCAAATAAAAAGGTTTCTTTTAATTGTTCACTGAGCAGAACCACAGTCTGGCAACAGGAGAGAAACAAGCGATCCAACAACATAAAGGGGTATGAGGGCAGTTTAAGTAGCCAGCGTTCTAATTGATGATCTGTCACAGCTGCTCTGGCAATCACTGCCCAGGGGAGGGAGGAGACAGCCACACCTTCTTGGTGAGCCCTAGACAGACAGGGTAAACACACAGGAGACAGAAGGACAGGGAAACACTGTCTTGTCGACAACATGACAGTACCCCCTCCTCAACGGGAGCCTCCAGGCGACTCTCTGGGCTTGACAGGGTGAGTCTTGCGAAAATCTCGAATTAACTCCGCATCCAAGATACGGGAACGGGGTTCCCAGGACCTCTCCTCTGGGCCGTATCCCTCCCAATCAACCAAATACTGAAAGCCCCGGCCTCGTCGTCTGACATCAAGTAGTCGTTTGACTGTATATGCTGGATGGTTGTCAATGACCCGGGCGGGAGGAGGGATTGGTTGGAGGGACCAAAGGACTGGTGAGGACCGGTTTCAGTCGGGAGACATGAAAGGATGGGTGAACCCGGAGAGCCTTGGGAAGGATGAGTCTGACAGTGGAGGGTTAATGATGCTCTCAATCACAAACGGTCCAATGAAGCGTGGTGCCAATTTCTTAGAGTCAACCTTCAATGGAATGTCTCTTGAAGACAACCAAACTTTCTGACCTGGAGCGTAGTCTGGTGCCTGGGTTCGGTGACGATCAGCAGTCCTCCTGTTTCTCTCGGTTGTCTTTAACAGCGCTGCCCTGGTGTCTCTCCAAATCTTGCGACAGCGTCGAAGATGATGTTGCACCGATGGGACAGCCAACTCCTCCTCCTGTGCCGGAACAGTGGAGGCTGATAGCCTAATCTAATGAAACCTCAAATGGAGAAACACCTGTGGCAGAGGAGGAGAGTGAGTTGTGTGCATATTCAACCCAATTTAGGTGAGCATTCCAGGAAGTAGGATTAGAAGCGGCAACACAGCGCAAGGCGGACTCCAGATCTTGATTTGCTCTCTGTCTGTCCATTGGTCTGTGGATGGAAACCAGACGACAGACTGACAGTTGCTCCCAGAGCGTGGCAGAATGCTTTCCAAACTTGAGAGATGAACTGTGGGCCACGGTCTGAGACGATGTCTAATGGAATGCCATGAAGGCGGAAGACATGGTTTGTCAAGAGGACTGCTGTTTCATGAGCTGAAGGGAGCTTGGGAAGACCAACGAAGTGGGCGGCCTTAGAGAACCGGTCTACAATGGTAAGTATCGTGGTCATACCATCAGAAACAGGGAGACCGGTGACAAAGTCCACGCCGATGTGAGACCAAGGACGGCCAGGCGTTGGCAAGGGGCGGAGCAACCCTATAGGTGGTTGATGAGAGGCCTTAGCCCGAGCACAAACAGAGCAGGCAAGGACGTATTCCTTAGTGTTGCTACCCATGGAGGGCCACCAGAAGTGTCGTCTGAGGAGGGACAACGTCCGACTAATCCCTGGGTGACAAGCGAATCGAGAGTTATGTCCCCACTGCAGAACCTGAGAGCGGGCAGCCTCAGGAACAAACAACCGATTTGCAGGTCCTGTGCCCGGATCTGGTTCCTCCTTTTGCGCCTCACGGACCGCTGACTCAACCTCCCAGGTTAGAGCTCCCACAACCAATGATGCAGGCAGAATGGTGTCGGGCCCACTGGGGGTCTCCTCAAAGGCAAACTGGCGAGACAGGGCATCGGGCTTGATGTTCTTTGAACCAGGGCGGTAAGTGATGGTAAAGTTGAAGCGGCCAAAAAATAATGCCCACCGGGCCTGGCGGGAATTCAGCCGTCTAGCTGACTGGATGTAGGCCAGATTCTTGTGGTCTGTCCATACGATGAAAGGGGTCTCCGATCCCTCCAGCCAGTGTCTCCACTCCTCCAGAGCCAACTTCACCGCCAATAGCTCGCGGTTACCCACATCATAGTTGCTCTCTGCTGGAGACAAGCGTCGAGAAAAAAAAGCACATTGGTGCAATTTCTGGCCAGGTCCGGAGTGTTGGGAGAGAACAGCCCCCACCCCAATGTCCGACGCATCAACCTCAATGACAAACTGCCGCGTAGAGTCGGGTTGCACCAGAATTGGTGCAGAAGTGAAGCGGTCCTTTAATAAGGCAAAAGCTTGATCCGCCTCAGCAGACCACCGGAAAGGAACAGCAGGAGAGGTGAGTCTTGTCAAGGGGGCCGCAATCCTACTGTAATCCCGGATAAACCGACGGTAATAGTTGGCAAACCCAAGAAACCGTTGTAACATCTTCCTGGAGGAGGGTTCGGGCCACTCTGCCACCGCTTTGGTCTTCTCTGGGTCGGTCCTCACCTGCCCACTCTCGATGATGTAGCCGAGGAATCCAACAGAGTTGACATGAAACTTGCATTTCTCTGCCTTCACGAACAACTTGTTCTCCAACAGTCTCTGTAGTACTTGGCGGACATGATGTTGATGTTCTGAGCGGTCCCGGGAAAAAAATCAAAATGTCATCAAGATACACAAAGACAAAGCGGTTCAAAAAATCTCAAAACGTCATTAACCAGTGCTTGAAAAACTGCAGGTGCATTTGTTAGTCCGAAAGGCATTACCAGGTATTCGAAGTGGCCCAGTGGTGTATTGAAGGCAGTCTTCCACTCGTCTCCCTTACGAATTCGCACCAAATGGTATGCATTCCTTAGGTCCAGTTTGCTGAAGATGGTGGCTCCCTGTAAGGGTTGAAGGCAGAACTGATTAATGGTAGAGGGTACTTGTTCTTAACAGTGATGTTGTTTAAGCCACGGAAGTCTATACAAGGGCGGAGAGACTTGTCCTTCTTGCTGACAAAGAAAATCCTGCCCCTAAAGGGGAGGAGGATGGTCTGATAATGCCAGCAGCCAGTGAGTCATTAATGTATGTCTCCATTGTCTCTCTCTCTGGTCGTGACAAGTTGTACAAGCGACTTGAGGGAAACGTGGTACCCGGTAGCAACTCGATAGCACAGTCGTAAGGGCGATGGGGTGGCAGAGAGAGTGCCCTCTCCTTGCTGAATACCTCGCCGAGGTCATGATATTCCGTAGGCACAACCGACAGATCCAGAACAGCAGATCTTGGGGAGGCAACGCTGACCTCTATTGGGGGCAACGTGGACTGCAGGCAGGATGAATGACAGAAACTACTCCATTCAATGATCCTACTTGTTGTCCAGTCAATGTGGGGGTTGTGTTGCTTCAGCCATGGATGTCCGAGAACTAGAGGTGTCTTAGGAGCAGAAAAAACAAAAAACTGAATAAACTCACGGTGGTTACCAGACAAAATGAGGGACAGGGGCTCAGTGCGGTGAGTGACCAAAGCTAGAGACTTGCCGTCTAATGCACAAACTCTGACTGGAGGATCCAGAGGTTCCGTTGTGATGCCCGCCTGGGAAACTACCTCTGTGTCCAGAAAACTCTGCTCAGCACCAGAGTCAATCAAAGCTAATAAGGGGAGAGTGAGCTGTTTAAGACAGAGTCTGGCTGGGACTTGAGTTCTGGATCTGAATTTGCAGGGGTCTTCTAATGTGCTCGCCAGGACCCCCACGGCTACTGGTGAGCCCTGTCTTTTGGGCGGAGCGGACACGCAGCAAGAAAATGTCCAATCCTACCACAATAGATGCACTCACCTGCTCTGATCCTTCTCTGGCGTTCAAATTGAGAGATTGAAGCTCGGCCAACCTGCATGGGCTCCTCAGGCTGCATCGAGGAACAGGGGTTTGGCTCATGGGTGTTAGAGAAACCGGAGGAAGGTCTCACGAAAAATGGGGTGGCATGGACGCTCCCAGAAGAGTGGGCCGGGTCGTTCCTCTCCCGACATCTCTCTCGAATACGATTATCTAACTTTATCGCCAGATTGATCACCATGTCTAGGGAGTCGGCCACATCATGAACCGCGAGTTCATCCTTGAGTCGCTCAGACAAACCGTGCAGAAAAACTCCTCGTAGAGCCTTGTCGCCCCATCCGGACCCCGCTGCCACAATGCGGAACTCCACAGAGTAATCTGCAACACTCCTTTGGTTCTGTCTTAAATTAAGCAGACGTTTAGAAGTATCTTCAGCACAAACAGGATGATCAAAAACTTGTTTTAGTTCACTCATGAAACGGTCAAAGCAATACCCACTGATTCCTCCATCTCCCAACACAGACTTAGCCCAGACTAATGCTCTTCCTCTTAGTAGTCCCGTAACATAAGAGATCTTAGCCTCATCGGACGTGAAAGTGAACGGTTGGCGAGAAAACACTAGTGAGCACTGGAGTAGGAATCCTCTGCACCTCCCCAGATCTCCAGCATAAGGTTCAGGAGGTGGCACAGGTGATTCCTTGATTACCTGAGGCGGAGCGGGGGATGGAGCTGATTGACTGCTGACAGTGTCCAAAAATCCTTGAATCTCCGACAATTGGGTCTTGATGGTTCTGCTGTCATCCAAAAGCTCTTGTATTGCCTCCTGGTGTCGTCCTAATAAATTTCCATGGCCAGCAACTGCCCTTTGAAAATCTTCCTTGTCAGCTGGGTCCATTCTTTTGGTTGGATCGTTCTGTTAAGGGGTGAGCAAGGCAGGAACCCAAAAGCAGCACAAGGAGTCTTTCTTTCCAAATAAAAAGGTTTCTTTTAATTGTTCACTGAGCAGAACCACAGTCTGGCAACAGGAGAGAAACAAGCAATCCAACAACATAAAGGGGTATGAGGGCAGTTTAAGTAGCCAGCGTCCTAATTGATGATCAGTCACAGCTGCTCTGGCAATCACCGCCCAGGGGAGGGAGGAGACAGCCACACCTTCTTGGTGAGCCCTAGACAGACAGGGTAAACACACAGAGAGACAGAAGGACAGGGAAACAGAGGAAACACAGGGAAACACTGTCTTGTCTTGACGACAACATGACATTATGATCAACTTCCGAGCAAATGTTTTAGTTTACAAGGTGGTAACGGTGGCTCAGTGGTTAGCACTGTCGCCTCACGGCAAGAAGGCCCTGGGTTAGAATCCCGGTGGAATCCTGGTCGTTCCAGGTCCTTTCTGTGTGGAGTTTGCATGTTCTCCTCGTGACTGCGTGGGTTTACTCCGGGTACACCGGTTTCCCCCACCATCATAAAGAAATACATCGTATGGATAAGAATGAATGTTCTGGTGACCATTCAGTAGAGCAGCTGGAGGTTAACTACTTTGCTGTTGGGTTTACTCATGTATGGAGGTTGGTATACATGCTTATTACTGACTACAGCCAAGAGACAATTAGCATATACGTTGAATGTCGACCTTTGTTAAAGAACAACACATTTCAGATAAGCCTTTTATCTTGCTTTCAGAAACTCACAATGCCACATGGTTAACGTTGCGAAACGACTGGTAAGGCAACACAACTACTAAAGATCATGGTTTGTGATAAGATAATGACATAATAATGTGACATTACAACCACAACAATCTAACTGGCGGACATAATTAGAAAACTTTACTACAATACAAGTTTAAAGTCAATGATTCCACACAATGGACTCCTGGGTGAAAGTCCTGTGTTTGTTTGACCCACGCACTGCCCCTCCCACGAGAGTAGGGAACGTTCTTGCTTGTTATACTCGTTATCATACTGCCTAACTTTTGACTGTCAACAATGTAGGCAAAAAAAGATCAATGTGAGTACAACAAAACAGCAACTTCTCTGTGTGGGAGCTGGAAAGGCATCAGTCCAGTGGTCAGCTTGGGTCAGATGCCAAGCCAAATGAGAGTTAAACTACTTTTTTAAGTGTGTGGTTTATTCTGCTAGCAGACAAGGCTGAGCCACGGGGTGTCAGGTCTTTTTAAAATTCCTCAGATTAGTCCAGAAAACTAAATTGACCAGTCGCATTGACAAAATGCTCAAAATACAACACATTTTCAGCTGCACAAGATCCATAACTGTAACATGAAAACACACAGAAACCTCATCTGCTTATCCATCATTTCCGCTATTTTTTCCTCACTTTTTTACAGCATTGACATATGATGTAAAAATATTTCCAGCAAACGCTCAGGGTTATTAACAAAATACCAACTTATTTCAAGGATCTTTGAGTGGATATATGAAACCCGTATAATAATGTGTTATGGAGACTTGTAGGATAAGGGAGGAAAGAACTTACGAGGAACTTGAGCAAAGCCCCTGTTATTTCACTTCTTGCCTGTTAGATAAGAAGATTGATACCGCTCTCATGTTTGTCCATTCAATGTAATGCTGGAGCCTGCAGGCCGGTTAGCTTAGCTTAGCACACAGACGGGAAGCAGGTGGAAGCAGCTATCTTACCGTACTGGTCAGTTTAAAGATAACAAAACTTGCTCTCAAACTCACTTTTCATCCCGTTGTATCTTGTAATCCACACAAATCGTGGTTATACAGGGACTATTTCTTGGTCGGCATTTTCCTATTGTCGTGAAAAATGTGTCTACCTGGAGTGTGTTCAAAATGACTTTTTACTTGAAAATTACTCGTCGCACTTTCCACGATCTGGAGAGAACTCACGAAATGTATAGTGGTGCAGAATTGTTTATGGCTAAAAATAAATGAATGAATAAATTTGACTATTGAAGCTCTGTTAAAAAAACATTTACAATTAACTGTGATGAAACAAAGTCTTACTGCACTTTTGTTTAGTGAAGCTGATAACCAGAACCAGAATGTTCTGCTTAACTTTACGTCTGATTCGTTGCCTCGGTTCTCGAGCCAGACTCGCCTCTCGCTCGCCTCTCGCTCCTTTCACTGACACGCGATGGATCTGAGAATGCGTCATCTTTTAAGTTACTCAGTTTGGAGCGATGGCAGAAACGCTCCCTGCAATTAATTAGTCCTCCACAACTCCATGCTCTGCTCATGCAGCCCTTCATCTTCAGCCGGACCCTTTGAAGGCTGCACGGTCATAACGGGTGTTCCTGATTGATTCTAGCAGACCAGCTGAGCTGGTTAAGAACTGAAGAGGGGTGGAATTCACGGCAAACACATTTTAAATGAGACGGGCCTTGTGCACTGTCCACGAGCCAAAGAAGGGTCATAATTGATTGAGCAGGAGGAAGAAGGAAGATGGGCATCAGGTTGTGACGTAAGCTCCACATGGTGAGGTTGTCAAGAGGGTGATTTTTTAAAAACCTCATTCATGGAAATATTTCAAGTAGCTGGATTTCATCGGAACCAATCAGATTTGGATATTGCTCTGGATGACCGTTGTCGGAGGGCTTCCACACAACATCTATTTTCAGATTAGGTCAGAAGGACTTTGACAGGCGGTTGCTGCTCCCAGCTGCCCATCTGCCCTGAAACTGTTTCAGAGGGGAACATGTCATGAGCAGGTTGCATTGGAGGTTTAGAGAACATTAAATGTGACTAAATGAGTTCAATTATATAAAAGCAAAACACATAGATGCATTCAAATATAAATGAAATACGTTGACAATGTTGGAAGTGATTCGATATAAAGTATTTATATACTGCACATCTTTATATAATAGTCTGTAAAAATATATCAATATTGATTTATGTATTATTTATTATTATCTAATGATATTTATATGTCATTATATAAATATATAGAACTAATCTTAACTCTTATTCTTAAACTGTTTCCACATCTTGTTGATCAAGATAATGTTAAAAACATATTTATGAACATTTTCAATAATTTGGCCTCTGCATTTAACCTAGCCTGGTATTACGAGCAGTGGGCAGATTCCCGGGGCTTTGCTCAAGGGCACCTCGTGCACATCCAGATATATAGCAGGAGTTCATTTAACTTCTCGGGGAAATATGTCGAACTTTACTGGCCTAATATGTGGATGATATGTGCACTCCGGTGTTCTTCAAGTGTTACATCATTAATTGGCTTTCAGATTTTATAAGTTGTATTTCTATTAGGAGTTGAATGAACATTTCTGGGGGGGAAATGTTACATGGTATAGTTTCACAGAATAAAATTGGACCCTATAAGTAAAGTGACTTATTTGATTATTTAGCATGGAGGCGAGTTGCGCCAGCAAATTCTGTGTTCCGTGCAGTCGTGTAAATTACCAGTAAATAAATATAAATATTGTACATTATTTATTTGATGCCATTTACTTTTAAAATTGCCTTGATAATTACATTTGAACGTTAAATCCCGTTCATCCTGCCTCCCGCTGAAGCCGGCGTTTCCACATCGTCACAGGATCCAACACAGAGAGCACCAAGCACTGCCTCAATGTTGTATCTCTTTGCTCTTTCTAATGACTTTGCATTCACAACATCATGGTATCGGGATTTCTTCTTCTTTGCCACTTAAAACGTCAACGTGGCTGTGTATTAATGATCATCATAGCTGAGCTGCTTTAAACTTCACATCTTAACTAATGAGGGCAGAAGAAGTTCCTGACTGAGTTGATAGAGGAGATTGTGTAAAAATAGAAATTAGGGAAATCAGCAATAAAGCCACAGCATGAATAACCATTTTGATCTCTATATTAAAAGCTTGTGTCCATTCGCGGAAAAGTGTAAACATCTTTAACGTTTTCATGGATGAATGACAATTACAAAATGCATGTTTGCATAAGTACAGGCTATTTGCCATCTCCAAGTCAATATTTAGATTCACCTTACGCACCAGTTCCAGCCTTGAGTCTGTGTGGAGAAGACTTTATCAGCTTTGCTGCATTTCTCCCTCTCCTCTCCTTCTTTTACATAACTGCTTGAGCTCTGCCAGGTTGCATGGGGACTCGGCTGCTCCAGCACATTAACACTGACAGATGTGTCCGTGCTTTCTTCTTCATCTTCATCACCTCGTCTGCATCTGAACTGTCCAGGCACAGGGACTATTTAAACCAATCACAACCCAACACGGGGGATCTGTGACTTCTAGAACCATCAGCGTTTATTAAGGTGTGTCTCCCACTAAAGAGGGTTTGGACACCATATGTATATATATTTCTACACTCTGTATATATACTCTGTATATATGTACTGTATATATACAGAGTATATATATATATATACATAAATACAGATATCTCCAAGGATAGATATATATATATTTCCACACTGTATATACATGTGTATAAATATACATACGGACAGATCTCCCCTTCTCCTATATATATATATATATATATTAGGGCTGTCAGCGTTAACGCGTTAATCTATGCGATTAATTTGGCCGCGTTAACGCACTAAAATATTTTAACGCAATTAACGCAATTTTTTTGTACATTTTTTTTTTTTAAACCGCGGCAGTACGGTTTGACACTGTTTCCGTTTTTAAAACAATTATTTCTCCGCGAAAATAAGGAGCATAAATCAGTTTAACTCGTGGATGAATCAGTCAGGTTTCCTCCTGCTCCTCCTTCCTCCCGTCTCCCCCTCTGATACGCAGAGGAACGGAGGGCGACGTGTCGGGACACGCGGCGCGGAAAGAACTCGTCACACGAAACCTTCACCGTGATTTGTCAATCCGTTTGTCTGTCAACATTTCGGTAAAAAAACAACCAATGAACACTCAGTAAATCACAAAGGACCTCCCACCTCACAGGTTAGGCTCATTTAGCAGCCTGTCAGTCAGAGAACCAGAGAACACGGCGTGAGGACAATGAGCCTCATTTCAGAGCTGAGATTGTTCTGGAATGTTTGATGTAGAACACGTGGGGGTGTGTCACATGCAAAAGACTTTAAACGGTGAATTTAATTTATTTTGTAAAATGTATAAAATGCCCACAGCCTCCAGAGGGTTAACGTGACATATTTGAATGTCAGTCAGTTACCAAGGCCACTGGTTCTGCTGCTGTTCAATGTTAAAGATGACGGGACCAATGGGGTCTCAATATATATATTTTTTTTTACTAATCTGATGTTTCACTGAAGAAACAATTTATCATCCACGATATTAAATACCTCGCTGGCACTGTATATGTAGGAGCCTCTTTGAAAACAGAGTTTTCAAAATGTGCGATTAATTAGTTACTTTTTTTAAATCGATTGACAGCCCTAATATATATATATATATATATTGGAGAGATCTGTTTTCACTTTGACATAAAAGGTATTTATTTCTGTTTATTTGTCCTGATTGCTCTTTTTTGATTTAGTGACTATAGTGATTTTGTAATTTAGTTTGAGAGATTATTGTAAATGATTTGAGTTTATCCTTCAACATTTTAAGACTCAGTCGGTTTTATGATAATAATACCTGTTCTGGCTTTCATTTTTTCCACTGTCAGTTTAAGGACTCTGTCACGCTTCTATTTGAATGCCATCATTTGTATTCCGATGGTTTCTATGTGCATACCGCCGTTTGCTCGCTGTCGGCTGCATGCAGTTGCTGCAGGTGTCAGTGTGACTGTAGCTGGTAGGAGGGACTTGATGCTCCAACTTCTCATTCAGCGCCTCTCCGCTCTCCAGCCAGTCGTCCTGGTCCTGCTCGGAGAGAGACGACGGCAGCAGCAGCGACAACAACACGGCATTCCGGGGGAACACACCATGCATCTTGGGCTGAACGGACGACCGGAGCCTCGCGTTATTTCGCTTCCATATTTGTGATTTTGGATAAAACATTTTTTGGTGTCCTTTTTTTCTTCTTTTTTTTCTTTCTTCTTCGTTTTTTGTGTGTGACTCCCCTCACCCCCCTCTCTCCTTTTCACCCAATCTCTGACGCGCAAGGACACTACAGCATCCATCCACGGCAGATAACGCTCACATAGAGCCTCCTCTGTACAGACGCACCACCACCATCAGCCTTCCTACCTACCTTCTTTCCTTCATTTCCTCCCACTCTGCTCTCTCCTATTTTCGGCATCTATAACCCAGAGGACATCGGGACTTCTTCTCCAACCCCCCTATTTCAACCCGGAGACATGGATCTATGGTTTCATTCGATCCGGATTTGCTGGTGGAGGGTTTTGTTCCTGATGAGTGTTTTCCAGGACTATCTGAGCTCCATGCTGGACTGCCCGCCGACCTGCAGCTGCTCTCAAATAGAGATCTATTGCAATAAGTCCGACAACGGCAGGTTTTTCCCTTTACTCGCCCTGCAAGACACTGGAATCAATGGGACCAGTATTGACATAGCAGAGTTATTCAAAAACATCTCCTCTATGTAAGTAGATGCGGCATTTCGCCGTGCGCTTTTTTTCTCTCCTTTTTTTGCATTAATTGATCATTTCTTAAGCGAGGCTGTCTGTTGCTTTCTTTGCTCTGATTTGATTTGTTGGCTGATTATTTCGATCTTTTTCTCTTTTTTTTGCACTTCCACCCCTCTGTTAATTGTTCCTTTTTATGATCACATAGGATCGTCGGTCTTGGAGGTTGAATGCGCTTATTCCATCTCCCCTGCACACATCCCTTGCACCCTTTTGTCAAACTATCTGATCTTGAAACCTTTTTCTCTCTTTTATATCGTCGATCTCAGATTGCGTGTGTGCGTGTATAGGAGTGAGTGTGCGCGGGCGCGTGCCCTCGTAAAGTTGCTCCCTCCGCAGCGGCTCCCTGCAGGCCTGCGGGATCCAAAACGACAGAAGGATGTTGCGGACAACCCCTCACTCAGATTCCCGCGGCCTCGTGCGACAGTGGCAACTGCGCCGACAGATTGTGCCAAACCAAACAGAAATAAATGGCGCAGTGGGCTTGACCGGTTGATCACGACCCGGAATTAAAAAAAATGTTTTATTATGTGCGAGATGGCGCGGGGGTCGTTAGACAGTGGTGGGTGGCTGTTGAAAACGTCTCTTGTTGGCCATTCACCATCATCCAAAGAGACTGATATGTAGCAGCAGGGTTTCATAGGATCCATGAAGGGTTTGGTTAAAACAGAGAAGTCCCCTCCCATCTTTTATAGTTCATGTTCAGTTTGCCCCTCCCCCTCTCTCTTCATCCTTCCTGCCAACATCAAAGCTTTCTTTCTATATAAAAGTCAGGCAAAAAAATAAAGCGTGGCACTTGGGCCTTAAAATAAGGCCTCTGGTGTCGATGAGGCTCATTTGCATATAAAGTAAAGTACACACATCTACCATTAATGCACTGGAACCCCCCCTCCCGCCCCCCACCCTACCCCACCCCCGCATCGCCATGCTTTTGCTCTTCTGTTTACCCCTTTTCATCCGTTTGAAACAGACAACAACTTATTTTAGTGGCACAGCTCATCACTTCCCTGTGCCACTAGAGGGTAGTCTGCTACCCTCTTTATACACACACACACGCACACGCGCACACACACACACACACACACACACTCACTGGAATCAGCTCTTTTTGCAGCACTGGAGCCAATTCAGTTGTAAGCTCAGCAGCTTTAAAAGCAACTGAGGCTGTTAAAGAGACGAAAGGTCAGAGGTCACACGCGCACACTGTTGGTGCTAAAGAGTTTCTTCTTCATAAAAAAGCATCTCCAGTCATTCATCATTCATCTTCTCTCTCACCTCGACCAACAGTAGAATAAACTACCACCTGTATTTTCATTGCAAAGTGGCCCACAAAATAATAAGCACCAAGCTACACATTGATCACCCCCCTTTCCTTCTTTTTTTGCCTTTGAGACACTAATTCAATTGACCCGGGGCTAATTGTGCATCTCGTGGCCCCAGGCCAAGCCGCTTGTTTTCTTGCTGCTCAGCACGGACAGCACAACCTCCACCAAGCAGCAGCAGCCCAATGACAGCTTCATGAGACCACGTCTGATAGGAATATTCATACATTCCAAACACACACACACACACACACACACACACACACTCCTAATGATGCGGTTTAAAAGCATGAGTTGATTATTTTGGCTTCAAAGAAAAGCGCTCGCAGCATATTTCATATTTACTGTGATAATTGAAACATACAAATTAAGACGTCTACTTGATAATGGTAGTTATTTGTTGAATGCTAATTTATAACCTGGCCAGAAAACATCTTTACAGATAATAACCGTAACTGATACAGTCAGTGATGGAGGCCATGTGATGTCTTTCTCTCTCTCTTTCTCGCTCTCTCTCTCGAAGGTGTTGCCTGTGTGCTTTTTTGAAAACAGCAGGACTATATCTCATCATGATTATATCTCATCATGAGAGAGAGAGAGAGAGCATTTATGGAGATGGAAAAACTAAAGTGGAAACCGTAGGATGATCGGTCAACCAAAACTGCCTGGTCCAGATAACAGTTTTCCAGTTGTCTCCCATTAGAGAGTCATCACAAGAGGCATCACTGTTAAAGTGGAGGAGATAAGGCCTTGCTGTGATACTTGCTTTCCCCCTTGTTCTTTCTCTCCATGAGAGCAGGTGAAGCAGGTTTGACAAGTTTGTGTAAGTGCAGCTCTGACTGCAGGTGCTCGTTTCGTTGCAGAATCCAATCAGTTTCCACTGTGGAATGACGTGATGACGCTTGACCTCATTTTGTGCTTCCCTTTTGTGTGTGTGTGTGTGTGATAGCGTGGTTTGAAAGAAGAGACTTAAGTCTCAGAACTGAATATGTACAATCTCTACATTCCATACATAACGATTCCCCTTCACCCCCTCCTCATTTCCTCTGCTCTTGAGTACATCTTTCCATCCTTCCATTCGTCTGTTAATCCGTTCATCCATTCATTCCATGTGTTAATCAACACGTATGCGTTCGCTGTCAACGATGAGGTGTTAAATCCATCTGTGAGCGTTAGCAGAAGCAACCTCTTTAAATAGTTGCCATTTTCGACAGTAATATGACAATAAAACAGCCGTATAATGTAATATGGCAGTAATTATTTTACAGGGACTCATCTTTAATGAAGTCGCTGTTCACATAAAAATAGAAAATGTTCTTCAGTGTGTGATATATATATATATATATATATATATATATATATATATAGCATATTCAGCACACCAAAAGATATGTGCTCAAACACAAAACTTAAGTACAAGCTGAATGTTGTACACATGTCCAAAGAATATGAGGATATTTCATGAATGTGTTCCACTTATCTCCACTTCTGGCCACAGAAAATAAATATGATATAAGTTTGATATAAGTTTATCAATATATGTGGTTTGTCAGCTATGTATAGCCCCTCCCAACCCCTCTCGACATCTCTAAAAACACAAGCTGTGCTCTTTGAATCATATTTTCTAGTTCAGTTACCTTGTTAAGTCCTTCTTGACTAATACACATGAGAGGAGCCACGATTGGCTGTTGTGATGTGATTGGCTGTTGTGACGTCTTGAGCGAAGGTTTGGCGCGAGCACAGAGAACAGTCAGTGAGTTTACATGATGGTATAATTCGAATCTTGCTTTAGTCGGACTATGCTATCTTTTGGGGGATCCGCTGTTATCCCAATATACATGGCAGTGAGTAATTCGAATCATTGGCCGAAAGCATGTCATATCCGATACGATAGGCGGCGCTGTTTTCATTACAACTCGTGGTGATACAGCAATTTCCGCTTGACCTCTTCACCACCACCAACAACAACAACAACAACATCAACATTTCGAGAAAGAACCATGAACTTTAGTATGTTCAACTCCTTCAATACATGAAGCATAAATTCTGTCTGCTCTTCGGTCCAGAAATGTGTGGTGGCTCTTGTGTTCTCCATAGCGTTGTTTGCAGCGCCGCCGCTCCCATAACGCGCACGACGCGCTGCGCGTAGGGCACCAAGTCCTGAGGGGGCTCCACAAAATAGGCAACTAATAAAATCCTCATAGTTATAATAATTATAATGCCGATATTATTTCAGTCTAGAAATATTAGGCGCCTTTTAGGCATGTATATCACAAAACAGGCAGAACAAGAGATATATTTAATCGCTCAGCACCCCCGTTAACACTTCTCGGGTCGCATCGCTCTGCCGTGATGCGCGCCGACACATCCGCGCACACAGACCCTATCTCAGGGGGCATCATGAGGAGTTATGCTTAGGGCACCAACATGGTTAGCAGCGGGACTGGTAATTTGTTTGTTTTCTGCCGGCCAGGCTGCCGGCAGTGACAACTTATCGTCTCTTTCGACTTCCGGGTCACGACATGGGAGGGAGAGAGGGAGGAGGGCAGCGGGATCTGGAGCATGCGCAAAGACGCAAAGTCCAGTTCCGAATCGAATTCAGAGTTACATGCCGCGAGAGTCGAATTATCAACCGGATCGGACCGAGCTATCCAGGGGTGTTAATCGGACCGAAGTCGGACCGCACATAGTCCGACTAAGGTGTTTACATGAAACGGATAACTCGATTTCAGTCCGACTAAGCCAATAATTCGATTGCATGTAAACGCACTGAGTGTGAAAGCATATATGCGTCCGGCTCTGCGCATACACGGCATTCTGTGGTGGAGCTATACATCCAAGTGAATAATAAACACATTGTTTTGAGTCTGTAAAGATGCAACTCCATGATTTAATCATGAAACTAATAGCATCGTAAAATTACACCCAGCTGTCTGAAGACGATTCATCCTCTGGGGGCCACGGCAAATCACTTCAAAATTATATCCTGTGACCTACAGATTCTGCATTCTTATGGAGATATATCGGTTAAACAGATTATGGGAGCGCTCTGAAAAAAATTGTCTTGTGATGCTATTTGATTTTGGCTGAAACACTCATTAGAAGGTATTGCTTTCTCTACATTGGGATGTTAAAATCCAATGTCCTCCATCTGTCTTTGAAAAGAGAATGTTTTTCTATTAGGGTCAAAGATTTCAAAGTATTTCTTCAATCAAAGAGATTTATGTGGACTGGTAAAATTGCCATCTGTTCATCTGCAAACAAACTTCAGACTTCCACAATCTGGAATGGTTCAGTGGTTAAATATTTTTTTTTCCTGCTCTGTCAAATGCGGCTTGACGTTAATTGTTTGCTACCTATAACATCTTCGATCATCCAGTTAATAAAAGTCAGTGTCATCTTATTTCCTAGGATTCAAGATATCCTTTAGAAATGCATCGTGATGTGAGGTTCATCGTGATTGATCTCGTGTAGAATTAATCTTGAAAGTCAGATTTTGGAGACGTGGCTCAATGCCAGCCTCCTCTGCTCCCTCAAAAAGTAGTTTGAGAAGTTCTTTCACTCAGATTTTTACATTTTCTTCAATGGCTCGGGCTCTGCTTGAAACTATCGATCTGTGGACACCTTCAGATACCATTTCATACAACACTGACGCTGCCAGAGAAACCAGATTTACACATGAAGGTTTCCAAGGGCCGCTTATTGGTGACTTGTGTGGGCTGCGAGTTTCCCCTGGCTCAGACGCGGAGCCTTACTGCAACACTTAAAGCTACAGTTCGTAGCATCGAGGCGGATTTATTGGTAGTATCGGATTTAATATAAAATACTCCCCCCCCCAAGTAATCCCCTGAAAATATAGTTTTGGTAAACTGAGAGTGAGCAGTTTATATATCCAAACAGAGCGGCTCTCTACGGTAGCCCACAACGGACAAAGTAATTACTGGCTGGAGATAGGGTTGTTCTTGTTCTCCGACCTACATGCTTGGCATATGGGAGAAGTTTCACTTAGTTGCAATCTATAAACTCACCACTAGATGCTGCCAAATCCAACACACTGTCCCTTTAAATGCTTTTCTCGCCGTAGTAAAGCTCCTGTGCACCCTACATAAGAGTGCGAATGTGGTCAAGGTAGTTTAGTTAAGTTAATTTGCATAATAAAAAAGAAATACACTAAACATTGTGGTGATAAATAATATCACAGAGCAGGAAGAGGCAGAAAACCCACTGGGCTTATCTGAAGCCTCCACCTAAATAATGTTAAAATGCCCCAGGATTGTAAACAACACAAAATGAAGATCCATAATCAGCTTCAATTCCACACATCTGCTATTTAACGGCTCCTGAATGGTAATTGATAAGTTAACGCCCCGTTAAACTGAGACTCTATGCTGAAGTGACCCCACAATGAAAACAATCTTTTCAACATTTGGATCACGTATTAAGAGGGACACTCTGGCATAGTATTGCATCTCCATAAAGTCGGGGACAAATACATAATGATGGTTGAACCCGAAGCAGTGCAGCCTGAGACCTCGTGAATTTTATTTTTTATTTCCCATGATGCAGCTCTCATTGCTTTCTATTAGACCCTCCATTCTTGCCTTTCAAACTTACACCTCCAGTTTGGGACAGACCATGACATCACCAGGGTTAATTCCTTAAATCTTTGTCTCAACTTCTACAGGCTGGTTAGTAAACGGATTGACCCTTTTTAAAAATAAAATTAAAATGCGTCATAAAATAAAAGTGTGTGGCATTCGTCCTTGATCTGATACATGCCACAAAATGCCGAAACACTTTTTGGACATTTGATTATGTAATCTAGTTTAATTGGCAATAAACAGATTTGCAGTCTGTGGGCATTTCAGAGATTCAGATTAATATGTTTTGGGAAATTAACTGACAACTTCCATGGTTTCATGCCCAGTCAGCAGGAACCCGGTCAAAGTTTAGTTTGGCCCCCTAATCTCGGATGTTAGATGGATGTACAGATTGGAATGTGCCCGCCCCCTCTTCCCCCCTCCATCCACAAGCACTCACACACTTTGAGTCTGACTGCAACACTCCCACCTCCGCGGCCTCACTGCCAGTTTATGTGTTTATTCCCCCACCTCCTCCTGTTCTTTATCCACGTCTTTGTCTTTGTTCTCTTCTCTCCGCCGGTGACGTTTTTTTAAAAGTCTGGGTTTCTGATGCCCAGCTCACCTGTATCGGTTTAGCGTCTTGATTTAGTTTTCTTTGTCACCTTGATGTTTCTCTCTGTCGTTGTCTTTGCTCTTTGAGTTTTTTTCGGCAGTGAGTATCATTTGAAGGCACACATACAGTAAATTACACTTACACCTCACCTCTGTTATCGGCTCTGCCTCACACCAAGATTCGGATACCTGCTTTCATATCTCAGCACAAGGAACACAGACATGTTCTAATGCGACATGCTCCACTGTTGGTTGTTATTATTACGTTTGATTAGTGCCGATACGAGACCCTGAAACCAAACACGTTCTTGATTTATCACTTTGAGAACAAAGAAACCATTTTTTAAATCTTTTTACAAGCAAATCAATCTTCTCAAATGGTGAATGTCTAAATAGAAGTTTGCTTGAATCACATAATTACATCTCAAACAGGCACATCTTTTTATTTGATATCACTAACTGGAATCTGACCGGATACAACCTTTAGTGTTTGATATTAAAAATAAATAATTATATTGTTGATATTGAGTTTTGTTAATCTGCTTTATTTTCTTCTTCTTTAGAAGACACAAATTCAATAATAATGACTTGCAAATGGTTTGGTTAGAAGCAGCAGTATTTACTGTTTTGGCAACACAATTGACTACTACCATTTCGAAAACTATTTAGAAATGCAGGATGGATGCGGCAGGATGTGTTTTTATGGCTATAACAGTCAATCAAATAACTTTTTTAAAGACTTAAAACCTTTAGATTTTTGTTCTACATATAAACGGCATGTAAACACAGCTCAACAAAATAGTTTAAAACTGGGAATAGGTAAAAAAGATAAAAAGAAATCTGGCTAGTCAGTTCACGCCGACAAGTCTTTGATTCTCTGCGCTATTGATGCATTTTGGAAAACAATTAATTATTTACAATATTTTTTTGCTTTAATAAGTTTCAAATATTTTGGTAAGAAGCAGCAGAATAAATGATGGAGTGTTTTTTTCTGCTCATCCAGCCCCGAACACTATTTCAAAGAAGTACAGAAGCTACAATGCTTGCTAAAGCATTTTGAATGTCCGCCTTTGTTAGTTTCATGATAGCAATAGCCAGATTTATTAATTTGTGTCTCTTCGGTGGCTATAAAAATGATTTTGAAATGAAAGCGCCTTGTCTTTCGGGGTTCAGGTGGCCGTGATATCCTGTCGCCACGGATGCCATCTAAGCGCCCATGACGGAGTTGCCAAATGCCCAGACCTGCCAGTCGGGGTCCTTACCACATGGACCCCCTGCCGCCTCCGCATTGCGGGGCTCACCCCAGGCGCTGTGCGACGGGCTCTTCTCTGATAAGCATATCATCAAGTTTGCATGAGCTTGTCTTTGTGGAAAGTAGGTCACGGCTGCCATCTGAGAATTAGCACGAGCGGCGTGTTTCTTTTTCACACCGTGAGAAGACTTTCGCCCATTCCCCCCCCCCCCCCCTCGCCGCATCTGCAGGCTGCCCTCACACCTTAAAAGATGCATGCTAATGAGCACAGACACACACACACACACACACACACACACACACTTTAACAATCAAAAGTTGCATTGAGGATGGAGGGGGTTAAGAAAGATACTGAAGGCTCTGCTGATTCTCCCAGGATTAGAAGAACCCTTTAAAGCCTGGCAGTGGCGTTCCAGGGGCTCTGTTGAGCTTCTGCTTTCATACTGTAGATCACGAGTCAGTGGGCAACACTTTATCGTGTCAAATTTGTGAGATTGAAGGGAACGGAAGAAAATAATCATGTATCCATCTATTTGAACCTTAATTTTTTCACATGGCATGAAGAAAGAGCACAAAAATGAACCCTCGTAAAATGTGTCCCTCATGCATAATCCATCAATTTACATTAATGGACATGGATATTGGTGCTATGTGATTGCTCAGCAGTACGAGGAACACTTATCAAGGACTTGCTGCAGTTAGATATCTGAAGGTTTTTCTGAGGGTTGATTACAGATACCATGTTTAAACATGGTGTGTTTAAGCTCAGTGAAGCCACACAGAGCAGCATCACAGCGAATTCCTTCCTCTGCTCCTGTCTCCTTTATAATGCGCGATGGCGGTGGTTTGGAAACTCTCTTTTTTTTCAAACATAAGTCTCCATGTATTATCAAGTAGGAGGAGTCACCCCGCTGTGCTCCATGTCAGCACTGACTGGCAGAGCCGTGTGAATAATAAACCTCCCTCCGTTCGCGCTGAGCTTTGTCCATGTTCTCTTACGTGCCGCACATGTTGATGGATGCTATTTCCACGGCGATCTCTTTCTTCTCTTTTTGTGAAGAACTAAACGCTTATTATTTGTTCATTTATGTGCACCTGACCTCCTGCATTGGCCATAATTGCCTGCAGCAAAATCTCGCTTCAACATGTTTCAGTGTGACCCCGGATGGCTTCAATTCAGGATCACTTGGGGGATGGAGCTTATCTCATCTTTGCACAAGATTATTCCTATTCCCTTTCTTAATAGATTAATCATTTTCATAGCCATGGCGTTTTGGTTTTGTGTTTTTGGCCTTTCTGTGTCTTCGACAAGGCGGAGCGGCGCATTAGGCGCAGTAAGCTGCCCTCTCCTGCCATGATCCGTCCATCAGCTTCCCATCCGTACGAATGAGTGAATTCCCTTTAATGCAATGTTTGAGCTGATGTTTGGGCCGTAAACACTCAGAATGAATGGCTCTACCTGGCGATTTAACTGCGACCGCCAACATCATCAGCAGTGAGGACAGGATAAAGCATCGCAGCACAAATGCACCTTTTTATATATATAGTCCCTGAGCAGCCTCTATTTATTGATTGCCTCAGATGCTCTGATATCTGTATTTGCTTCATTCTGTAGCCTATTGGTGCGTATTGCACTACATCAAAACATTATGGACCTGGCAGGCCATTCAGCCATACTCACCCATCATTCTCAGTGAGCCGAGGACTCTCAGTGGCAGCAGTCAAGAGCACCAGGAGGGTTTTTTAAGACACAGTCAGCTATGTGTGGAGGCAGATGAGAACACATTAAAGTAAATGGTCCACCGGGACCCAACTCTCCTTCCTCTACTGGCTCCCCTGTTGGCGCAATGACCTTGCTACTCCAGTCAGAACATCCCAGTCCATCTTCCTTCATAGGCTGAGCAACTCATCTTTTTAAAAAGTACCTGACATCACCCTCACTTCCAGCTGATATATCAATCCTCCTATATGCCCTTTCCTTAAAGTTGGCCATTATTTATCATATCCCAAGCAATTTGGAATTTGAACGATTGGTTTTACAAACTCTTCAAAACCATGACTCTCCATGCGCACCCCACCCTCCCGTACCCACACATACACACTTCATATACAGAGCTGCCAACTCTCACGGTTTGACCGTGTGACACACGCTTTTGCATGTTTTCACACGCTCTCACGCCACACAACCAATTTCTCACGGCAAAAGAAATTCTGATTTTGGGCCGAGGCGCGTTGGTTCCTTTTCAAACTCCGCGACGATAGATGGCGCTAAGGAGCGCATCTGTAAACCTATTCGCTGCATAGACATCCTATTTACCCCAAAGAGTCCCGGAGTCAGCAACAGAAGAAGATTTTCAAACAGACACAACGAGCAGAGACTACAGTGTGTTAATGCAGGGCTCTCGTGTCACGCATTTCGGTCTTACGTCACGCACTCCCGCCACACATCGTATTTCTCACGCTGAAAAAACTCTCTGCTATTTAATGTTTTAATGTGCCGCAGCACGCAAACATGAGCCGCGCTGCCCTCACCGTGGAGGAATCAAGCGCTCCCCTGGAGTTCTGCTGTGAGGTCCCACTTATCAGCCAATCAAAAAAAAGAAATGGGCTACACAATAGCCAATCAGAAAATAACCTATCTGGGTAAGATTTAATCCAGCAACCAATGAAAATAAAGCATCCTGGATAGATATGTCACTCTTGCCCATCTTCAAAACTTAAGAGCCCTGTTAATGACATGTGGTTCAATTAAGTACTCACTCTCTTAAACTTTATATCTTGAAATAATTCGGTGTGTTTGTGCGTGTGATTTTGTGTGGTGATGTAAACTCAGCTGTCATAACAAGCAGCAGGAGAGCATCTTGTTAACCTCTTGGTATCCTGCATGCTCAACACATCAGAGCATTGATTGTTAAGGCTGCCCACATAGCATTTATCACTTTATTTACAGGCCTAGGAAAAGGACCTTCTCAAAAAATTTCCAAACAGCACTTTGAACAAGTAAGATGTATTATAAAGAATTTAACATAAAGACAGGACATTTGTGCAATAGAATTAGGCATGTTTTTGTAAATGACAGTAGAGTTATTAAAAAACATTTTAATTCTTTACGGTAGCAAAGATGTCTCGTAAAAGACCTTTGCCAGGCCAGAATGCAGGGTACAACATGGGTACAACGCCACATTAATTCAAATGTCCTGATATTATACCCACCAACGTGTGTGGCTGCGTGCGCGGCAAAATGTTGGTCACCCCCGACAAAATCTCACTCCAAGGTTTTTTGAAAAGTTGGCAGCTCTGCATATATGCCACATGACATGACTGATATCTATAATAGGAGATATGTGTCTGTCCAAGCCAACAGCCTTAAGCTCTTGATGTATAAAACATCAGCTCTTTTGTGTCCATCGCTATCTGCAAACTAGCTCATTCGCCTCTTGCCGAGAGTAAGATGAGGACATCGATATCGTTCTTGTATCCGTCTGCTAAACGTGAAGCTACAGGTCAGCAGCACAAAGACTGCAAACAGAATAGCATGTTAATTAGTTAGCTTTAGAGTGGTTGGTGGATGGATTGTGTTAATCTTCTGACAGAGCAGGGCTAGCTGGTATCCCCTGCTACAAGTCTTTATGCTAAGCTACGCTAGCCCACTGTTTCTATATTTAGAAAACATATATGTGTGGTATCAATCTTCTCGTGTTACTCCTGCCAAGAAAGCAAATAGGTGCATTTCCTGTCCAACTGACATATGGTAATTGGTTAAATGTGCTTCTTTAAAACTAGCTTCTATATTAGGTTGTCAATGACACAAAGCATGCACATGTGACGTCCATTCATCCTGCTTTTCCTTTATATTGCTGGTTGCTTGAAGTATTCACTGTCTTTGCTGGTGAAATTAAGGTGTCTTGTTTTAAGATGTCTCCTGAGCTTACTTAGAATTATTGTTGCATTAGATATGTTAGGCACATGAGGTACAGCTAGCATCCCTTCTCCACAAAAGTAACTTTTAGTGTGATTTGAGTTGACTTTTTATTTATTTGGTGAAATGTTACTAAAAAATAATAGTTATAATTATGGAAAGGGTGTTTTTTAAAATTGATTTAATGTTTGGGTTTAGGTATTCAGATGCATTCCAAAAATATAAATGCAATTGGGAGAGTGAGCATTGTTTATGAGGCTGTATGGACACATTTTTGCAGCTGCTGCTATGACACAGATGTTCTTTAGGGATGAAGGAGGCTGTGAAAGCAAAGGCTTCAACATGAAGACGTGTGTCGGAATCTTTAGAAATAATTAGCTATTAGTTGTTTGCGACATGCGGTGTTTGCATTAACAGTTGTTGTAAAGTTAAAAAAAATCCCCACACAAGTTATTAATGTGGTCCAAATTTAATCATAGTATGTTTTTTCGCATTCATTCTATTTCCTTTTTTTCTCTTTACAAACAATACAAACAATGACTTTGAAAACACTTCTGTGAACAATTTCACTATTTCTAAATCACTAAGAGACACACTTCTGGCCAACGTTGACCTCATACAGCCAGAATCAGGACACGGGAGATTTCAGCACATTTCATCATCCCATATTTCATGCACTGCATGAATTTAGTTTGTAATTCATTATTCACATGAGGTCCCCACATAATGTGAGTCAATGTCAACAGAGTCAACAGGGCTAAACAACAACAACAACATCCATGAGTGCATATATTACTGGTCGGAGTGACACCTTTGGTAGTTAAACTAATCCGGTGCTTTGGTTAAATTATCCTCCAGGTGGAACCGGCATCTCTTATTTTTAAAGACTGTGATTGAAAAACTATCTGGCATGTCATCCATGGGACGTGACTTGTGGCGGCAGCTGCCCACATTTGATACCGGGAACTGGAAAGGCTTCTTATTTCCAGAGGAAGCAATCACCTGTCGAGCATCACTCATGTGTTTCTTGTTACTGGAAAGATGAACGTGTTCCCCTCAGGTTATTTCAGAGAGGACACAGTAGGAGTGACAGGGATTGGATGCTCAGTAATATACAGATTTCATGAGCGGCTCAAGTGAATTGTTTTAGAGCCTGAACATTATTTTTCTGAAATAAATATTCCACATATACAATATAAAATAAGTGCGGACAAGCCCCCCAGATTGATAGTCATACAAAAAGTTGTTTTGTGTTTTTCTTTTGTTTTTTGGTCTTATAGTGGTCGTTTATTCGTCTTTTTAGTTGTTTTGTATCATTGTCATATTTTTGCGTCCCTTTGTCGCCATTTTGCACTTTTATGTTGTTATTTTGCAAAATATAAAAAGTACACATTGCATTTTCATATTCATGTGCGTTTTCATAGTACGATATAAAGTGGAACAGGTGGAGGGGTTGGAGATAAAATACAGCTTGATGAATTTGATCTAATTGTGAGCATGAGTTGTTATATCAGCTGTTAATCACCGACAATTGCAGTCTACCAAAAAAATTAAATACTCCTTTCTCTATTCAGTTTAGCAAAAAATCTCAATGATCACCTCTTTGATGTGAAATAAAAACTAGAACACACACAGTCTTTAATCCTTATTTTTTTAAGGACATAATAGTAGGTTTTTTATAATTTTTTTTGCTCATCATTAAACACCTCGGTGTGTTTTACTCCCCGAAACAAGACACCTTCACTCACTGTCAACCCTGTTATCAGTGTCGGTGTTCTTGCAGGAAAAAAAAGCCAAAACATTGTTATTTTTGACACCTGGCTAAATATCACCGCGGCTGAGTCCTATTCCAGCTGTGAGCCTGGTTCCTTTGCGGCATGTGTAATTTCCTCCTGTCAGACCCCTTCGTCAACACGGAAATGCTAATTTCTCCCGAGCTCTAATTAGCAGAAGGAGTCAGGTGGAGAAGTGTCACACACATGATTCAGCTTAACCTTTTGCTTTGATTTCCCTCAAGCCTTGTTTCTGGCATTCACAGGAAAACAACTCTGTTTGCCCCTGTGGCTCTGAAGCTATGTCGTCTCAATCTGTATCAAGTTTGAAGCTCTTCCCCGGCTTCAAGTATATATCCTTCTACATATTTATAACCGTACGTCAAATTATTACGTGGTTGAAGTGTCCTCATGCTTTTCGGGGTCGGCTGGATGGGGCACGGGTTCTCCTCTCATCCCAGGCCTGCAATTAATGATTGATTCGTCATGAACGGATGTATTGTAGGGAGAATTTGAAAAGCATTGTCACTAAATATAATATCGAGGTTTCTGTCTGCCGATATGGTTGGAAATAATGTGTACCTTGCGGGGGTGCACTACAGCCACTGACATGCAGAATCACACATTTCTTGCATCATTACTTATATTTCCTGCATCTGTTATGTGATTATGTAAGAGGAGGGGGAAAAAAGCTCCCGTTGCACCAGATGTCCAGTCGGCACTTGCTGTAGATGTTGTCATTGGTCCACCTGAAATACAGACAAATATTACATATTCAGCTTACTTTTAATCATTTCTTTGCAAAGCTTTGCAGCCAGTCGGTGCCATCATCATCATCATCATCATCATCATCAGCAGCAGCAGCAGCATGTCAGTGTATAATCAGTGAACGTTGGGGTGTTCTCTTGCCCCACGGTTCAAAGCAGGTAGGTATACACTGACAGTGTGTGTTCTGAGAAATAAAGTCCGCCAACCTTTAAATATCAGGCTGTCTTCAAAATGCTGAAATTTACATTTAATAATAGCTTTGAGTTTACTGCCAGTCTCAGTGTTGCTGCATTATGTTGTCTGACTCCGTACCACCCTAAACAAGGAAGTCCAATTCACTTTTGAGCTGGGCTTTCAACAAGAAACAATTATGATGTCAATATGAATCGATTATACTCCTCAGGGATACAAGACTACGTTTTGGCTGCAAATGTAGGCGGTGAACATAAATGGAGTGAGTTTTTAAAATAATCCGCAGTAAAGCAATCATAGCATCACAGACCTGTTACAAAGAGGTCAGTCAGAGGTCAGAGAATCTAGACAGCAAAGGGTGATAAAACAAAATGCATGATAAAGAACTGTCACGTCGAGAAATGAAAAATTAACAGATCTATAAATGTCAGGTTTTACTTTTTTTGGTGTAAATTTGACCAGAATGCTGCGATGGAGTGCAGCGGAGTGTATCTCAGCCTAATCCCAGTAGTTACTTTCCCTCAGCTGATGGGACAGCCTGGACAAGGAAGCTGAGAGGCTGCTCATAGCTTTCATGTCCCTAAGAAGTGTCCAAATACATAAAATGGGACGCTCTCCAGGAGAAGAAGCCTTTATTGTAAGTGCACAGTGAAGCATTTAGCGAAAAAATGACAGTGGCTTAAATGTGTGGCTGCAAATTTGGCAGCTCTGAACATGACGTCATTGCTGAACCAGCTGAAATGCTTCTCGTCACACAACGATAAAAGTCAACCAAGCGGATGGGGATGTATCAGAAGTAGACGCATTGAGCTAATTTATCATGATTGTGATATTTGTCAAAAAAATCTCACAATAGAGATTCTTATCAGATGCTATTAAAGCTAATTATACTATTTATACTCGCACGATTAGGTAGATCCTTGAGGCTCACTTTCAGGACCGCGAAGTGATCGCAGCTTCAGATAGAGATCGTGGACACGAGCAGAATGCACACATTACGACATTAACGCCGCACCGACACACAAACGAGTCGGCTAGCAACGAGATGCAACGTTTTCAAAAGTGTCCCATCAGCCGGGCATCCGCCTGCTGGGAGAAGCAGTTGAGGAGCTGTCGCACTCACGAATACTTTCCTATCCAGAGTACATTTAACTGGTAATTGAGATGTGAGGGAACTACGGAGCAGAATGATCTTGTCTTTCAACGTTTGAAAAGATCACAACCGTCATCTTGACATGCTGGCAGGTGTCCCGTGCAAATCCATTTCTTGAGAAAAATAAAATAAATTATTCACATATTCTCCTCTCCACAATAACAGCCAGCCGCCGCTTTTGGGGGGGGGGGGGGGGGAAATGACTTTAAAACGAGGATGAACCCTGAGCTCGGCTAGTGAAATCAATCTCGTCACGGTGGGGGAACGGAGCGGTTCATTACCGGGAGGGCTGAGGAGCTCTCCGACCAGCCCTCTAATATCGCTGTGATCCCCTTCCCTTTTCTTACCTAATTGAATTCTCTAGGAGAGATGCCCCTCAGCTGCAGATTTATCATATCCTGAAATTGGAGGAGACTTGCTCCATGAAGGATGTGAGCGGAACATTTAATCCACTCCTGGTGCTGTAAACCGAGCTCCGCGGTCCCCTGCCAGCACTTGACTTTATTCCACAATGGACCACTGGCCTTCGTAGAGTGGAGTATTTATCCCGCATTGCCCAGGACGAACAGGAGTCACAGCAGGAGGTGCAAGCATACCGCATCAAATATGCTGCCTGCCATGTACAGTATGACCACCGCTCGCAGCAGATGGCATCGTCATCTATAATCAAAGCCCCTTAACCCTTGTGTTGCCTTCGGGTCATTTTGACCCGATTCAATATTTAACCCTCCTGTCGCCTTCGGGTCAATTTGACCCGATTCAATGTTTAATGTCGGTGTTCGAGTCAACAAACAAACATAAAGTACCTCACACTTAAACTTGGAAAACAATATTAATTCTAATAATTTTCTGGAGATTTTAATAGCTGGGGTCATATTGACCTCAAGGGTAAAATATGTTAGTAAATATAAAGGTAACAGGAGGGTTAAACATTGAATCGGGTCATATTGACCCGAAGGTGACAGGAGGGTGAAACATTGAATCGGGTCAAATTGACCCGAAGGCAACACAAGGGTTAAATGCAACTCACTTGGACCATATGCCTCTCTCTCTCTCTCTCTCCATCCAATCTCCCGTTCTCCTCCTAATTTGTTTCCTCCCCTTTCCTCCCTGCATTGTCGTGCTGGAAGGTTTTGACACCAAAGATAAGATAACCCGGAGGATTGTGTTTCAAAGCCACTTCATCAGGAAGGTGGTCTAACGTGGGACGCGGTGTCTTGTTGACATAAAGATGGAGTGCCGATAAGTAGGTGAATCATACAGAGGAGGCAGCTGTGGAGGACAGTTGCACACTTTAGAAATCTGCAGAGGGTTATTAAAATGACCAGATCCCATGACTCACCCTATAAGAAACTGTCTCTCATTATTATTATTTGAATCTACGCCAGGAAGATCCTGCAATCGTTTTCCTGTGTGGACGCTTCGTTCGTGAGTGAGTGAGCACCTCTGGGTCTGTCCGCGGCTAAGCCCGCGTTCTGCTGCGGCAAACTGCTTTATATGTTGGGCTGCCAGTTATGAATGCACGCTCAAGGATCTCTCCCGGTTGCGGCGACTCACTCTTTCCTCAAAACGCCTTGAATAGCCTGCTTTACTGCGCAGACTGTCTGCGGTCTCCTGACTCATTGCTCTTGGCCGGTAGGGGCAGCTAGTGATAACGTAGCAGAGTGCACCCGATCTATTTTACATTTGGAGCATATAGATCCCATCCTGGCTTCTCTTCTGTCCCATATATGTTATTTTAACTACCCTATTGTAACGTATATTATGGTGTGGTTTCCTATATCCTATCCTGTATGATTACCTTATTTATCATTTCCTTTCCTATTATATCCAAAGCCTCTTTATTCTCATCTATCATATCTAATCCTTTGCCCTATTATGTATCTTATCCTGTCCTATCCCATATATCATATTCAATCCTTTATTCTAAATCTCTCCTATCATTCCCATTTCCTTTCCTATCCTGTATTTAATGCTGTACAGTAGCCTCTCCTGCCCTATATTGTAGCTTATTCTATGCTATATTGTATACCATCATATCCTATTATATTTTCAGATAAATCCTACCCCATCCAATTATATATCCCATCCTATTTGTTCGCTCAACACATCATATCCTATCTCAGGGGTTGGCAACTTTAAATGGCGCCATGCAGTAGTTTAACCAACAGGTGCTCAAGGGACTTTTTGGGAATTGCTGATGTGCCAACTCATCGGCTTGCCAAGTTGCCTTTTTCACAGCCATTGGTAGTAATGTGTGGATTGATTCGGCGAGGGCACGCCCTTCTCTGCTTCAGATTGGCGAGGACTCGTTCTTTCTTTGCATAATTTATTAAATGTATTGTTGATGAATAAGATGGGTGAAAGGTTGGCAGGATTCATGACTTTAACTCAGACGTGTATGTGTTCATAAGGATGGCAGCCCTCTTGTATTGTGCTCCCATGTATCCTGATTATAGTACAAACATGTTTTAATTAAAACAATGATATGTTCCTCTGCACTTTGCCTACATGGATGATATAATAACAGATCTCGTGGATTTTTTACTTTTTATGTGGTGTCATAATTAAACTAAATGTTGATATAGCACATTGGTGCTAACAAGAAAATGAAAAAAAGGCACTTCATAAAAAAAAGTATTTTCCTATCTGGTCCTGTACTGCTCTGTATCTCCTCACTGTACAATTCCTTTCACAGTATTACCAGATATCTAACATTTATATTTATACTATATCTTTATAGTATGAGATTGTGTCTCGTGCGTGAGGAGAATTGCCAAGTTTGAAGGAGAGCCGACTCAATAATTATGCATGTCTCCAGATGGGATGGACTAAGTAAATTCCACATCTCCATGCTCCTCCATTTGCATGCAGTATATGGACTCTCTGGCAGAGATCCAATGCTCTTGGATCACTTATTTGATTAAACATAATCATGCTCAGTAGGACAGTGGAGCTCTAACAAGGAACAAGGGTTGAGGTAGAACTGCTGTCGGAGGCAGAAAGCCTCGTGAATCAGGCTCAGGATTGAATAGAAAGAGATTCCTCTGCTTCTCATAGTCAGAATCTATACCTGGAATCATAATCATCAGGATTCTATACATGTTTAAATGTGTTTCCTGTCTCATCTTACATTTGACATTTTCTCAGTGTTTTGTTCATTCACAAATGGTTTCACTCTATCAACCTTCCTTTTTGTGTTCGTTTCAACTATTATTCTCCTTCTACACATTGGTAACTGATGTCCCCTGAAATCATTCAGTATTTTGACTCAAATTAATCAAAATCGTTGGAACACCCGTTGATTTCACCAACCGATTCCAAAATGATTGATCCACTTATTTAAAACTAAATGAAATGCTTACATTCATCTTTTGTGAGCTTAAAGTTGCATCAAATAGCAGCTCTAGAGACAGCAATGTCAATGCTAAGTTTAAAACGGGTTACGTCGCCCCCAAGTGGCCAAACAATCCATCGCCGCTTCTTTCAATTGTTGATCGGCATTAATTCCAAAGCTGACTGATTTCTCGAGATGAATTTCTTCTTTTCTTCTTCTCAATGGCATGATTCAGGGCATTTCCATGGTGCAATGACAACTGTGGGTCGACAGTGTTGACGCACTCTGCTTGTTGCACAGCCGGAGGTATGAAGTGTTGGGAGGCAATATGCGTTTAGCAGATCCATCGCCTTCGGAGCCGCCGCTGAGGAACTCACCAATCCCGAGCGGATCATAGCTCGATGACTCTTGGCAAAATGGCACGCTAATTATTGTCATTTTCATTTTCGGCAGAAAGGCATGAGCTTAGTCATGTGTGAAGTGTTGATACCTTTCAGAGCGCAGACCAATGCTCCTGTGACATTTAGCGCTGCCAAATCTCTGCTGCGGATTGGCTGAGCCTGTAGAGAACAGTGCCATCCAGAGGCTTAGGTAGTTTCCCACCCGGGGCTGGATCGGCAAACCGGTGACACAGAACAGTCCGGGTTCAGCCGTGGGACGAACAATAAACAACAATACTCGTGGCTGATGGCTCTGCCACGGCTTCAGAGCAGCGTTGGCGCTAACGCATGCAGGACGTGAACAGAATGGTCCATTTATTGAAAGTTGTTTTCACTCTGCACAAAGAATAATTCAATCACTGGAGACTTTGATATGAATCATTAAGTTTCTGAATTTCATAGTTTATTATTTTCACATACACACACACACACACTCCATGACAACAGCCATGCGGCCATAGTACTGTCTAAAATATGCAAATCCCTGTTGACAAAATGAGTGATCAAACGTTAGACTTTATGTGTGTCTTGTCTAAACAATTGGAGCGAATAAAAACTTTTACTGGTATATTATGATTATAATGTGGAATAGAATATTATTGTCTTTTATCCTGATTTAAATTTTTTTTTTTTTTAAATCCACTACAGCATAAAATAATAGAGGTTTAATTCTAAGAATGTTAGAAAATAAGGACTCGAGTAAGGGTGCGTTTGAATGTAGAAAATAAGGAAGGAAAGCGAAGCTACCTATTCCTTATTCCACTTTATCCTTCATGTACACACCACCTGCTGTTTGAGTGCTCTTGCAAGGCACAAGAGCTTTTCAGTGTGTGTTGCTCTATCAGCACGAAGCAGGGCGGGGCACCAGCAATGCTCTCCGAAAAAAAAAAGTAAAGGTACAACGTTGGCTTTGTATGTTAACCCTGCCAGATGCTTTTTTATGATCAGATTTTGTCCAACAAATGGAAGGCGGATATCATTTCATAGGCCCATTCATTTAGGAAGGAGGCTGTGAATCTGATTGTGCTTGGATACAGGTAACAGTAGTGGGGTTGTCTCCGTGAGAAACCACATTGATTGTAATACGTACTTTCTATTTACAAGCTTTGAATGCCAAATGTCCCTGGGGATTTTTCTGATGATCAGTTCCAGCCTCCCAGTTGCAGGTAAATGTGAAAGGAAACAGCTCCTTTTTCTTTGCGTTTCATCATCGCTTCTTCCATCATTTTAATGCAAACACATCTTTACAAGGCAGCTTGCAAAAACGACAGCAAAAAAACAAACAGGTTATCTTATTGATGTGAGGGGTGTGCTTTAATCTAGAGGAGTGCCACTTCACCCCGCTCATCTGCACACTGAAGTGTTTGGGCTTGAGGAAACTGCTGCTCAGTAAACAGGAAGGGAGGCAGAATGTAGATCAATATCCTAGAAACACACCAGAGACATTGTATTTTATTAAAATTTTTCCCATTAAGGTGAGCATTATAGATCATCGCAACAGAGTCGTAAATCACAGGCAGCCAGCGGTATTGAGCGGAATCAGAGGAGATTACAGAGAAAGAGGAGATATTTTGTAGTTCGTGCTACTGGGAGCCTTGTGTATCGTGTCCTTATATTACCACATATTTCCACCGAGGGATTGGTTCAGTTTAAATGTGGCATCAAAATCATATTATGTTGATCACAACACAAACACCACATCTTCATGACATGGCTCACTGGATAATCTCCAGTTTCTAACCGTACTCCAGACCGAAGTCACGTTGGTTTTAAATGTTCCGCATCTCTATCGTCCCCTTCTGCCGTTTCATTGGAGCTGTAAAGTTGGAAGTGCCTTGCTAAAGGTCTCCTAGAATAACAGAAGCTCATCAATGGCAAAACTTCAATTTGAACCCGAAGCACATTTAAAAACCGGATCAATTATTGCAAATAAAAACCTAAACGATAGCAACGATCTTCTTATTAGCTTTTCATTAAGCTTTCTTCTCTTCTTTCGAATTCTGCCTTTGTACTGTAATTTGTTGTTTTCACCTATTAAGCCACGAACACCCCCACCCCCACCCCCACACACCCACACCCACACACACCCATCCATTATTTATGTTGCTCATATTCACAGGGGCTCAGAACAAGATAGCAGGTAGGGGTTCAGTGCGGTGCCCAGGGCAGCTTCAACACAACAGATGGCTGTTGCTGGGATCAAATCTGTCACTGTTTGGTTCCAGGGTGTTCTCCTCAAGCGCTGAGCCACACTGCCACCCAGTTCAGACTGTACTTTGTTGGAGGCCATTTTCGAAAGCAGATGGATGGTGGCTTTAATTCCGTGGGCTGGTATGCTATAGATAAAGCTATTAGAGCTGCCTGTACAATTTGTTCTGAGAGGAAAGTCCTTTTGGAAAACAGGATTGTTATGAACGACTTTGAAGAGAACAAATAATTAAAGACAGATAAGAGAGAAAAGGCAGAAATAAGAGACACATTCTAATCATGTTGTCAAGAGAAGAAAAAAAACCTCACATCCAAATCTTCTTCCTTCTGTATAGTATTCATTTTGACAAAGCAGCGATTTAAGATTACTGCACTGTGTCTCTCGTAAGCGCGGTGATGAGAACGTCGACTCGAATGCCCGTTTGAGCTTCTCCATTATTTTTCAAATTGTGTTGACTTTCATTCTGGTGCCATTTTTTATTTTGTGAATCATTCAAGGATGTGGGAATAACAGGGACATGGATTGAATGCCCCTGTATAGTCAAAGCATATTTGTTATTCATATCCATCTTTTCACGGCAGCCTGATTCACATGCATATTCAACATGCCGCGGACAATCAGACGCTCCGAGCAGACAACATGCTCGGGTCCGCGGGGAGGTTGTTCCCCGCTTTCTCTGTGCGGTTTGTTGACGGCAGCTTGATGGAAACGGGGATAGTGCAAGGCATAAAGCGGCGCTGCAAATGAAAATATTTTGTGCTGACATAAATTATATATATTTTTTCTTCTTTCCAATATCACACTATTGCATCAGTATCTTACGAGGGCATACAATATTGTTGAAACGATGTCCCACTGATGCAAGCCGATCATATTGCCTTTGTGTATTTAATCACTGTGGATGACACATTCCTGTTGAAACATTCCCAACGAGGACAGAAACATTATGAAGCTGTCAGCTGGTACAGTGCATCGAGTTAGCCTGAACAAGCATGGAGAAAAACAACTGCAAATATCTGAACAAGGTTCAGTGCACGTTAGCTCTTTCATTATAATGGAATTTTGTTGTGTCCTACTTGCCTATAATCTTTTTGTCATGTGCAATCTCCAGAGGACAAAGAAACGTGTCACGTTCAAGTGGTTCGAGCTCGATGTCTCTACATCACCAGTCACGTATGTCAGTAAGAAAAGCACTGAAGCTGAGATTAAGTTCAACCACTTCCACATTCATATTGTTCACCTTCGAAAAAGAACTAATGTTTTGATAGGATGAATCAATATTATTCCTCTTGTCAAACTAAATATCATGTGTGCTCACCTATGCTAGTTCCAACACATTTTAACCACTATGATATAATATCCGTCCATCAAACGATCGGAAACAATGGATAAGGGAAGCGCTACAGTCTACGCCTGCTTACTTATCGCTGAAATCCCTCTTGTAACTAGGCAGCCCTAAAATATTCTGTTTCACTGGGACTTTACATTCTGCACCGGAGCTTTGAGGCCACTGTTGAGAACTTTATTGCAGTTTTAGCTGAAATCCTGTAAAAAAAACATTTGGGCTTGTGTCATTTCCAGAGTTCCCCATGGTTGATACAAAACAAAACTCTCCTTTAATAAAAATCTATAGGAATTCTCAAAAAACGTGAAAAAAAGTTGATTGGATGTTTAATTATTTAAGCTTGCATGTGAGGTATAGCTGAGTCTTTTTCTAGATATTTAATACCGTAAACATGTTTCTTACTTTTTGTTCAAATATATTTTTATCCAGCTTTGAAATACTCTGCTTATTTCTTTGGCCCTCTCCTCTGGATTGCGTCATCTTCTTTTTATTTGCGAACCTTTTGTTAAGTGCTTAAATTTTGTCATGCCTGTATGTGAGGAACAGCATCCTTTAGAGGCCGGCCACATGGGTCTATGAGTTTAACTCAAAGTAAATGATGCACGGAGTGAACTTGTAAGTCCAGCTAGTTACAGAATGTGGCAATCGGTAGTTGTTAACAATTGTTACCTGCTTACATTTAGGTTTACTTGAGGCAAATTCAAGGTAATAACAAAATAGCTAGCCCCTGCCCTCAATTATTTGGACTTTAAATTGTCGTTCAGTATAACCTTGCCAGTGTTGCCAGTTTCATGGAAAGATAAGACTTTCCTCCCAGTCCTGGGGGGTAACAGTGAGGTCACAGAGTGAGCCAGGCCTAGCCTTACTTCATGCGTGAGATATCTGATCAAACAAACACATTTGAAAAGCTAATCGTAATTCATCGAGGCATTTAGGATAGATTGAAAAATTGTGAACAGATTGCAATCAGATCTGTGATCTGGTTGACAGAAACAAATGTGTTTTAGAGCCCCTTTACACCTGGCATTGAAATGCATTCTGGGTGCTATTGGTTAGCGCTTGACCACATGGAAGTGCAGGTGTAAATGCCCACTTAAACACAAATTAAAACACAATTGAATCCCTGTACAACATCTAAATACCCAATGCTAGAGTGGTCATTTTTTCCTCAAAATCAACCCAATGCAAAAACAGTGTTAGTCACAGGTTCACCCGCACACAACGGCATATGTCTGCATTGAGTTGATTGATTGATTGATTTATTTGTCGTTTGCCAGAGTACAGGTACAAAAGCATCGAAATTGCAAGAAAGGGTGGATGAAAGATTACAGCATAACATGAGGGAAGAAGGCGAGAAAAAAACACCAACCCCCCGACTATGCCCCGAGAGGGGTACAGTGTGGGAGCAGGAAAAAAACACCTTAGCACATAAGCACATACATTTTAGACATGACTTGCAACGAGTAGGAAGGGGGGAGGGGAGGTAATCCAACAACTGGGTGATCTACCATTGGAGTTGGTTGACGCAGACCATTTGGCAAATCCAAACTAAATTTCCTGTGACTCACATTACAACCCCAACTGCTGGTTTTATGGCAATAATCATAATTTTAGGACTCATTTACTGGAATAAAAAACTTTCTGAAACGACATTACTCGTGTTCTCTTACTGCTGACTGCTCCCACCGGCCAGCCCTTCTAAAAAGAAGAAGAAATATTGGCAACCCAGGAGCCAACAATAAAGTCATGCACGGCCGGGTTCCAGCAGTACTGTTCACGTTTGGCAGACCTGTATCCTCCTCCCCACCAAAGCAGGAGATGCACCCCAGGGGATTTAACAGACTGCGTTGTCGTTGAACACGAGAAATGCACAAGAGCCAAAATATGTGCAGCGGGAGCCGGTTTGCCAAAACCAATCGTGAGAATGTTATCCACCAGACAGTGGTTTGTCACAGAAATACAAACCGCTGTCTGGTTGCAGAACTGAGACTGAACAGGGAAGTGTGAGTGCAATCATAATCTTTCGGTTTATGTTGCATTATTACCATTGTTTTCTATTTGCATGCATCAAGATTCACGTGTCTCTATTTCTGCTGTCGCGCTGTCATGTAAACACGTCAATGTGTGTAGCGCCGGTGGTTCTGTCTGTGATATTAATTTGAAATCTGACATTTAGGATTAGGTTCCGCTTAGCATTTTAATACCCCCCCCCCCCCCCCCCCCATCTCCTCATTTCCACCGGCTTAATTGAAACCGGTGTGTCCTGCGTGTGTTGCCCATTTAATTTCCAAAACCACGACAATACAAACGCTCGTGGTCCTGAAGTGAATTTTAAGATGCCAGGACGGGGTTGGCCCCAGGGAGTCTAGTGAGAAGAAGTCATCTGCGGTATTTATTTGGTTATTTAGACCCCCACCCTTCAGAACCTGCCTCTTGGCAATTAAATCTATTCGAAGGCGGCATTAAGCACTCTTTCAGAACTGTTCCAATAATTGCTATTTAAATGGATATGGATTCAAAAAAGCACTGGTAACACGCAGCTAACTCGGGACAGACTTTTCCCCCATCACATCTCCCGGTTTGCTTTCCTTTCTCCCAACAGATGAGTGGGAGGAACTCTCATTTACTGTTCTCTTTTTCTCTCTTTCTCTCTCTTTGTCTGCAGACACATCGAGAACTGGACGGGACTGCAGACTCTGAGAGACGTCGACATGGAGCTGTACACCGGATTGCAGAGACTGTGAGTGTTAATGCCGATTTCTGTGCGGGGCGTTGATGAAGACACAGAACTGGAGCCTGTGCTGCTGTCATCTGCTTTGTTTACCGCACGGCAGTCAATGTGTTTTGTTTTTAGTCGTTTTTTGAGAGCAGTAATTCAGCTCAGAACACAAGTGGCTACAGCTGCGGCGTCAGTGGTTTTAGCGATGCCTCCCCGGATGTGACACAAACCACAAGCTAATACACAGAGATGAAGGTGGATTTATATCTTTATTACGGACAAACTAAATATGTTTTGAGAGCAAATTTCTCATTTGTAAGAAGAAATATAAAAACTGAGAATAAATGAAACTAGAGTTGTTAGTTGCAAATCCAAAATCTTTGCTAAAAAAAACAACTGTTGCTCTTAAAACGAGTGCATGCAGAATGTGGGGCTTCATGTCCACACAGCAGCCCTCCATGTCGTTCGTCAAAAAAGAGACTCCATGGCATAACAACATGAAAAAAGTAAAGTGCTGCTACATTTAAAATACTTTTGACAAAACAGAGCAATGTAACGTCAACGTTTTTTGAGCACCAATTTTGTATTTGCAGCCCAAAAATCTAGTTTCAAAAGCAAAACTAACACTTCATTTATTCTCAGTTTATATATTTTCAATTAGGCCTACAAATGAGAAATTTGCTCTCAAAATGTTTTTTTTGTTTGCGTAATAAAGACACAAATATACGTTCATATTAGTCAGGGGGAGGGGAGTGTGTGCTTCTGGTCCTGACACAAGCCGATGATTAAACAGGCTTTTAATTCTCGATAGTCGCACGCCGGTGGAACATCCCCTTCGCTTTGCTTAGCCACTGATCAAATAATGCTAAAAAGCAGCAAGGAAAACTGAATTAGGGGTTCCCTGATGTAGCGTATTTTTTTATTGTTTTATTTATCTCTTTTCACCCTCCTTTCCTGCCTTGCTGCCATTGACGAGCAGGCCCCATCCTTTACATTCCTCTCAACTCGCCACTCCTCCATCTGCCGCTGCCTCCGACCTCCCTCTTCCTTTTTTTCTCCTCTTTTCTTTCCCCGCTCTCTGCAGAGATCCGTATTTTCACTTGCCCTCCAAAAGTCAAAGCCTCTTCCCTGATCCCCTTGATCCCCCATCAGGGACGCCAAGTGCAATATCTCCAGCCACTGCTAAATTAGCATTTTTCTCATTACCCCCACCTCTCTCCCGCTGCCTTGTCTCGGAACCGCCGGCTCCTCCCCGGTTGGAGTCGGAGGCTTCCCAGGGAAGGCTGCTGCGTTGTGGAGCTGTTAGCGGAATGAAGGGACGAAGGGATTCACCTCCTTTTTTCTCTCCATTTGTCCTAATTCATATTTATTTGAGTCAAATAAAAAGGAACGCAATAATTGATTCAAATAAACATTGACTTGTTGAATATATTATTCAGCAGCACGCTTTCATCCCCTCAACTGTTTATTATTCATATATTCTAAAAGCACCACCATGGATGACCCGTGCCTTTCTACGAGTGTAGCCTTTAAGGCACTTTGTATGAGAATGTGAACATTCATATACAGGACTGTCTCAGAAAATTAGAATATTGTGATGAAGTTCTTTATTTTCTGTAATGCAATTAAAAAAACAAAAATGTCATGCATTCTGGATTCATTACAAATCAACTGAAATATTGCAAGCCTTTTATTCTTTTAATATTGCTGATTATGGCTTACAGCTTAAGAAAACTCTAAAATCCTATCTCATAAAATTTTAATATTTCCTCAGACCAAGTAAAAAAAAAGATTTATAACAGCTGAGTGTTTGTCAAGGCTCAGGAAACCCTTGCAGGTGTTTCGAGTTAATTAGACAATTCAAGTGATTTGTTTAATACCCTACTAGTATACTTTTTCATGATATTCTAATATTTAGAGATAGGATATTTGAGTTTTCTTAAGCTGTAAGCCATAATCAGCAATATTAAAATAATAAAAGGCTTGCAATATTTCAGTTGATTTGTAATGAATCCAGAATGCATGACATTTTTGTTTTTTTAATTGCATTGCAGAAAATAAAGAACTTCATCACAATATTCTAATTTTCTGTGACAGTCCTGTATAGCAGCAAACAACTATTTGCCTATAGATACAATCGCCACATGAGCTGTGGATGAAGACTTTGCTCCATGCAAGTCACTGCCTTTGAAACGGCAGACCCTCCCCCACCTTCGTATATGGAGGATAAGACAGCGAGATGGCAGTAATTTCACCCAGCGATGTCTCTTATACAGAGTTTTTATGTCTTGCAACCAAACTCATCCCTGTTATTATTGTACATATGTGCTTAAATATGTGTTTTCATTTCAGATAGTTTCCAGTTGGCATTTACCACGATTTTGGAATTGCATGTCCAGGTTGATTCTTTAAAACTTGTCTTCACCTTGTTTTGATCTGTCCAGTATTTTACAGGCTGGTTCACATACATTGTTTGGACTAAAATGAATGCAATTTAATATAATATGTCTAGCCTGCAAAATCATTTATACCTCGTGATCTTAATCAAGGAAGTATAAGGAGCTTCAAACGTCACACAGGGAGGAGGCCGAGGTGAATGGATGGGTGGTGGAACAGGTCTTTTATCCTGAAGACTGCTGTGTAACCTGAAGTCACCAGATTTTTTAACTTTTGTAACTTTTGTTTTTTGTTTCGTAAAAAAAATACAACTTGTTTCCTATGTCGATGTTTATTTATTGAAGTTTGCTAAAAGGAAAACATAGAAAAAAGCACAAAAGTGAGGAATAACTTTACGTAACATATAATACGAACCGTTGTATGAGGATACGTTCATCCTTAAAGTAGGAAAGGTCTGTGGCCTTTCAGTTTGTTCTTTGGGGGTTTGGAAAACTACATTAAGCAAAGATAAAAAAAACTTGGTTTGGTCTTTCCTACAAAACCCATGATTAAATGTTGCAAGCCTCAAATCCCTGCTGCTTACAGAGATGTAGCTGTTGGGAGGATAACAACCAACGCTTTAAAGTATCTTAAACTGTCTCACCTATCTCGCTGATTACTATGGAGTGAAGTAACAGTGAAGTATTTGCAAGTTTTATTGGGAATCCATCAGAAGGTATCGATGAGCCCCAACAAACTATTAAAGGTCCTAAAGCCCCACTTTGGGAACGTTGGTTGTGATGACATCCCTGTCGAACACCTCAGAGGTGATCAAACTTCGAGAAGGTAATTGGCACCAACAGGTGGGTATCATGATGTCGATGACTTCAATTGGATGAGCCAATCTGTGATTCCAAGATTGTCAGTCATTACCATCGAGGTCCCAGAACAGCAGCTCCAAAAATGGGTCGCCGGGAATCTCGAGACTCCTCGTGAGGATTCCACGGGGTCCCCGACAAAATGGGGATTAGTTAAATTTCATGGTTATTTCACTCCATGCAAGTTGACACAATGTTGGAATACCCGCTCCAATTGTAGGTTTCACTCGCTTGGAAGAGACATGGTCTCCTTACTGGAGTTTAAAAATGTATTCTTGAGTATGCCATCTTTCTACCTTATAAACTATTTTCTTTCCTTGTGACGAGCACAAATATATGCAGAGGCAAGAACAAGAAAGAAAAAGAGGGAAACAAACATCTAAAATGGCCCGATGTGTTACGTGCCCACGCTAGGTCCCATCTGTACTTCATCCTCTTTCTTTTTTTCCCCATTTCAGAACTATCATAAATTGCAACCTGAGGGTGATCCAGGCTCGGGCGTTCACTCAGAACCCACACCTACGCTCCATGTGAGTAAATATTTCTCTCTCTGACAGCCATGTTTCCCGTGCCTTCAAAAGATTTGTTGTGATCTGTAATGCCCAGTTAGTGTCGAGCAGAAGATGATGCAGTCGATAGAGGGGCGGGGGCTCAGGCCATTACTGTCGCGAGAGCTGCAGCATCCTAAATGAGACATCCATTCTTTGCCTGGGATAATTGCATCCTATCTGGCCGCGCTTCATTGTGCGAGCGGCGGAGCAACATGCCAAAGACGCACTTCCATTTAGTCTGCACTCGCCAGATGTACAATTTGTCCAGGAGGCCGTGCATCAAAAAGCCACAGGGAGAGCAAAGTCATTTCTTTAACAAAGGCTGATGTGTCACCGTGTGACAGCTTGCTATTCCCCAATTTTCCAGGAGTAAACACGCCGAGGAACTCACCCTCTTACCTGAACACGTTGCCATTTGCAATTTCCAGTTGTCAGCTGAGAGGCAATTTAGTCTCTCGGATGACTGCTGTTAGACTTGAATCTCTGCACGTTGTGTGTGTGTGTGTGTGTTTATGTGAGGAAGAGATAGCAGGCGTTGGTTAATAAATTGGATGCGAAAGTAAATTTGGCATTCGAGAATGAAACACAGAAAGGTCTAGTCTGACCATCGAACTCACTGCCGTTGTGTACGTCCCTTTGGTGTGTACGGGTGCGATGTGGTTAAATGTCTCTCGGGTGGTGGAGCTGACTGAGCTCATCAACATTTAATGAAGGTAGGTTATTTCAATCTCCCCCCCACCCCCCACCCCTCTCTTTAATTTTCTCCCCAGAAGACGGATTCACGAACAAATATTGTTTCCCCTCATTCATTGTCTCTTGTGGTGTGATGGGAAATAACGTGTTACTCAATGCTCAGTTTTCCCTCTTTGAAGGTCTCACACTACGTGCAATTATCTTCACATTTGGGCTAATAAAGCATGATAAATGCTGTTCTACAAATAGAAAAGATCAATCAAGTGAGTTCACGACATCCTCACTCCTCCCACATGGAGGCGTTCGCTCGGTAGTCAGCCTGGCCGCCACAGGCTCCATTTTATGTGGTCTTATTAATGCAGATGGAGCGTTGCTAGGTGACACCGAGGATGATGATGTCAAAAAGATTAATTATTATGCCTTAGCTTAGCCTCAGAAGGCTGACCTCATGGATGTCTGTGTCAGACGGGTCTGCTTGAAGCCCCGGCCGTCAAATGCTCAACCGGTTGCTCCTTTTGTCATGTTGTTTGTGGAGGTGGACCCAAGAGCAGTACACAGACAGTATAAATGGTTTAATATCCTTTATTACAAAAAAACAAGTGGCTGGAATCTGGTAGCAGGTTGGAGGAGTGGTCAGCAGGCGGGAGGAGGCTGAATTAGACAAAAGAGATGACCGAGTGTTCGAGCTGTAGCATTAGTTCCTGGTTGCGAACTGATGACCTGGCAAGGGATGAGTGCAGGACTGGAGAATATCAAGCCTGGAGCTTGATTGGGGAATGACTTCCAGCTGCACCGGTCAATTAGTGGAAGAGCCCAGCCCAGAACATGACACCTTTTTATTAGGAGGCGAAATTTGTATCTGTCCCTTGGCAAATGTACAGCATTTGTTCAGTCATGGATTAGCAGCTGTAACTAAGGTGTTGAAGGGCCATGGACGGGGTCCGTGATCGTGTTTGATGGTACAAATCAGCTTCCAGACCAATGAAGCTAATATCAGCGGGTTCAGTTATAGTGTGTGGCGGCTGCAAATAATGTAACCCAATCTGAAAAAGTAATGAAATTGAAATCCATTTGCTTCGTACACGTGCATGTGTCGCTCAGCACCAAAACAATGCCAATAGAAAATCAACTGTGAGATCCTTTTTCATGGCAGACACACAAGTTATACACATCCCCGTAACTGTGCAACGATCAGAGCACAAGGCATCATCAGGTTCTGGAGAGTGCAGCCAATGTGGGATCTTAAACTAGCATGATATCTAATGGCCAGCAGGGGGCGACTCCTCCGGTTGCAAAAAGAAGTCGGATCGTATCAAGATGAGAAAATGATTTCTCACTTGATTTATTCCATCAATGAACATTGTCAGTTTATGGTCTCAATCTCTAGTTTCAAGTCTTCTTGGAGACAGCATGATGTTCATTTAGTAAATGATGGTCCATTTAGAGTCAAATAGACCTTGTATCAGGTTGCTACAACTACCAGAGTTGTATACGGCGTCTCTATGTTACTCCTCCGCAGTCAAATTAAGGGAACCTTCATTCACCGGTTGCAAAAATTCAAGATGGCGTTGGCTATATTCCAAGATGGCGACGGCCAACGGACGATTGGGTGACATCTAAGATGACTTCTTATAGAGTGTTGCCAATGTAGTACCAAATATTAAGAATGAACACTGATGGTGGATGTGGATGGGTCTAACGGGACCAACACAAGGCTGGTGTTAGAGGCCGCGAGTCCCAAAGCATAGTTTTCAGCGACATATTTTTTTTGCCTTAACCTACCTTACCTTGGTCTCAGCAGAAACAAATAGTTATGGGGTGATCTCTTCTGGACCGCTTTTTTCTTCTTCTTTGATGCCAAAATAAAGCTAAGTACAGCATATCCTGTAAGAGGACTATATTGTGATCAGCTGGCTGAAGATGTAGATATTGAATCAATGCAACAGCCACTATGTTCAATAACCCTTTATCCTGCTGATGTGTCCTTGAGCAAGACACAGGGTCTCTTATTTTTCCACTTGGAAGGGAGTCTCAGCTGAATGACATGAAGGTAAATAGCTGTGTAATGTACACTCATAACACAAATATTTGAGCAGCACTCTGAATTAATGTGAATCGGAATTAGTTTGCTTGCAAAATGCCAACAGGAAATCAACAAATGTATTGACTTTTATGGTGAATGATGTGCCATTAGTTTGACAAGATGACATTCCAAGACCCCACTCGCTCCATAGGTTAGCATGGCTTCATACATGTAAATGTTCTCTATGGAATCGAGGGTGGACGGTTCTTAAAAGAAACAGATGCACCATGAGTCCGAATATTGAACAGTTGAAAATGTTTGAACACTTGCTCATTCTTTTTCTTGATGATAGTTGGATAAGAAGATCCTCACCGCTCTCATGTCAGAATGCAGCTGCAGCCAGCCAGTTAGCTTAGCATAGCATAAAGTCCTTAAGTTTCCAAAGGTGATGAACCATCTCTTCTGAGGCTCACTTCTTAAAACTTCGGGTCTTGTCTGTCTACTCTGTACATGTGATAAAATGGCACAATGTTGTTTTTTATTGCCAGAGATATGCCCATAAACCAAATCTTGATGTTTTAAAGAGAGAAAAACAAGATTAATTATACGAGTCCATTTCTTTTTTGATGACATATGGCGTTTTGTTGGCAATTGATGATGGTATGAACAGTTGGTACATTCCTCTCACACCAGATGGTGTTATTCCTTTCATAAAGTTGAAAGACATACAGTATATTAAAATGGTCCAAAGTATTGAAATGTTAATATAGTCTTTTGCCCTAAGTTTAATAATAAAGTCATAAATAGTCATATAACTATTCTCTAAAGGCTCGTAATTTACTGTGGTCTTTTTTCTCTCAGAGATTGCTATGTCAGAGTTGAGAAATATCTGCTGTTGCAGCTTCTTATAACATAAAAAGGGTCTAATCTTGTCTCCATAGGGTGAAGAAAATGTGTTCGCTTACTTAACCCATAGGTGCAAATGAGTCAATTTATTAATGTCAAAGTGAAAACTCATCTCGAGTCCAGCAACAGTCACATATTTCTGCAGGTTATATGCCTTAAAAAAATGCAACTCATCAAGTAAACATATTACCGTGGCGCCAGTGACACAGCAGCAAATCCTCCCACAGCATTATTGTTGGGTCTGGAGAAGCTGATGAAACCACCTCAAACCTCCTAAGTACCATAAAGGCGACAGTAAAGGAACAATCAGTATTATTTTTGCACCGTCTTTGCAGAAAATGACCAAACTCAGCGCCAGTAAGTCCACAGTTGGTGTCAAGCTGTCTCTCGGCCTCACTCACATATTTAATTTCATGCGTGTCCAGCCTCGGCTCCCTGGATACCCCTAATGTGTGCCACCAAACTCTGCTTTTGTTTTATTTGCCCGTTTGTCGAAAGACACTTGGCTACCAGACGACAAGGAAAAATGGATCCCTTGGTGGCTTCACATCTTAATTTCACACCGAACAACCGAAACTAAAAGGAGACAGTTTTCTAGTAATTGCATCTTTGTTATCTGCAGGCTTCAGCATCGTGGCGGTTATAAAGGTTAGACTTTCTCCTTCCAGCTCTTACATATAACTAACAAAGTCCATATTACTGTTCTGTTTACACAGTAGAGCTGCCTGCTGTATATTTACGTCAAAGGACCCTATGAAGAAAAGACGAGGAAATGCCTGTCATTACTTTATTAAGAGAACAATATTACAAGCAGTGTTAGTTGTTGTGGCCAGCTGAGGGGTTTAGCATAAAGCATAATTGTCTGAATTTAGTCTAATTGAGTAGGTGTGAGATCTCCTTAGTGTGGGTGTTAATCATTCTTGATTAAAAGTACTAGTATTTTTTTCTCCCATCCTCTATTTAGTTTTTCCATTCAGTTCTTTTCACAAAGCGTCGCTGAAATGACAAGAATGAAGCCAATGCTACTAAATCACAATGTTGCTCTCTGGGGTGATTACATAGACACCAACAGATGGCTTTTAGTCACTTAACAAATACATAAATATAGCCGCTGTTGACTCAGATAGTATCACATTCAGTTGAATGATCGGCTCACCGAGCACAACTGGTTACAGTCCCCCCCCCCGAATGTTCTCGAACCAGGACCCTTTAACCCTTGTGTTGCCTTTGGGTCATTTTGACCCGATTCAATGTTTCACCCTCCTGTTACCTTTATATTTACTAACATATTTTACCCTTTGGGTTCAATTTGACGCCAGCAATTAAAACCTCCAGAAAATTATTAGAATTAATATTGTTTTCCAAGTTTAAGTGTGAGGCACTTTATGTTTGTTTGTTGACTACCGAAAGAACACCGACATTAAACATTGAATGGGGTCAAATTAATCTTAAAGCGGGGGGAGGGTGTAATATTGATTCGGGTCAAAATGACCCGAAGGCAACACAAGGGTTAAAAACAGCCTCCGGCCATAGTTGCCGTGTTGGATGTTCAGTAGCCCGCAATCGATTGTAGTTGTCATTCAGTCAGAGATGGACTCTTATCCGAGCTTCTCACCTGCTGGATGTGATGGCGGAGATATAAAAGGCCCTCGTGAAATGCCTTTAGATAATGGTAATTGTATGGCAGCTTTAACCCCCCCCCCCCCGAATGTTCTTTGAGATTACGCAGACACCTGTTGCCACTGAAGGTATTTTCTCCCCGCGCCTCCTCCCGCACCACCAGCGTTCACGGGAAAAGGACATCGTCTCGTGCATTGTTTCCGCTGAGGTTTTTATTTGTATTTTTTTAACAGGGTTGAACGGTGTTATCTCAGGAGTGGCTGCGCTGGGTTTTTCGCTTCATTATCATTAAATCATGATTGTTTATTGCTCCGTCTCCGTTCTCTCCTACAAGCGGCCGAGAAGTGACAGTGTGACCTTAGCTCGGTGAGGTGGGCGGAGGAGGAGGAGGGTTAGGGTGCCACTGAAAAGCGGTCGCACCACACAGGGTTGTCCTCGTTAGCAGTTAGAAATGAGATGCTTTTCCCCGAAGGCTTTGGGTGAGGACATGTATCCCTAAATCTATTTGTCCTGTGATAGGCTTTTCTGGCACACAATTTGATAAGAAGCTTGATGTCACTGATGCTTAACGAGGTATAAAGGTACCAAAAAAAAAGGTGCTAAAAAATAAATGCCTGATGAAGATCTCGGTGTGATCGAAAGGCTGCACTGCATTGTGCAGATCTATTGTTTGAACCTGAGCTTGATACTACTCTCATAACTGTCCAAAGATTATTGTTTAAATCCACCCGCTAGCACTTTTAAAGCTCACTAACACGTCGTATCTCAGTCCTTTAATCCATGGAAAAGGTATCAAGACAATAAGTTGTTGTTGTTTCTTGCGGAGTTCCGTGCTTCTTTCTTTACCAAGTGTTATCAATCTGCTCAACTAACTCTCTGCAACAAATCAAATTTCCTCAGACATAAGCCTTGTGACTCTTGTGTAATGTGAGGCAGGGTGACTTGCACCTCTGATTGAAGACAACAGCAGACCCCTATGGTGGATACGTCGCAGCGTCATCTCAACAATCACTTCCTGTTCCATTTGCTCCCTTTTTGATTCATCCATGTGTCCGGGTTTGAATCCCCAGATTTCTTGCTTTGCTTTCGTGACATTCATCTTGCACGCGTTCATCCTGCTCTCAAAGAACCAGGTGGAAATGAAGTCGGTCAACAAAGGCGCCACTGCGGTTCCCAGCCTTCCGGCCTGGCTAAGCCAGGCGTTGTGCACCGTGCTCGTCCCCCCCGCCTCATATTAAAGGTCAGCATCTGGTTGGTGTGGCAACTCTTCCCTTTCCAGAGCAGCCGAGGGAGAGGCCCAATAAATCTGGAGGGAACGTTGTCACCGGGGAGCCGGAAAGGTCACTCCCCACAGGGAGAAGGAAGTGGAGACACTGCCTCATTAAAACTTCCTGACTACCTCTTTTTTTTTCTTTTCTTTTTTTCTTTCAGTCCTAAATGTCACTTTCGTACTCGGGTCAGCTGTTCTGCCAGCCTAACACCAGCTATAATTAGAAGTCTAATTATAATCTGTTTACCTTGCCGAGGCTTTTTAAACTCACGTTATTTTTTAAATTGACTTCCATTTCTCCCTCTTCATCCTCTTCTGCCTTCTGCTCGATGCCTTAAAAAAAAAAAGAGTTGTTCCTTTAGGTCTTCAGGCAGCCTATTTCGCTTCAGGCGGCGGCTGTGGAGATGAAAGGTGGCCGAGGAGATGAAACGGTTATCCAGATGACACCTGCGGTCTCTATAGTGTTCCGCCTGCCGCTTCCACCGGCACATAAAAAAAAGATCGAGCGGTGTATCTCAAAGGTGTAAATCAGGGGTCACCAACATTTTTGAAACCAAGAGCTACTTCTTGGGTACTGATTAATGCGAAGGGCTACCAGTTTGATACACACTTAAATAAATTGCCAGAAATAGCCAATTTGCTCAATTACCTTTAACTCTATGTTATTATTAATAATTAATGATATTTATCTTTGTGGAAACACTGATCATCTTCATGATTTCTCACAATAAATATATATAGAAACAGATAAATATCAATATGCAACACTTTATTTTTATATTTTCTCTAAGTGCACATTTTTCAAATTGAACATTTTAAATGATCACTTCTAAGACAGTCTTGTGAAATCACAATATCCCATTTTAACTAGCTAGCCACTAACATTTTTTAACAAATCATGAATTACTTTGCACCATGTTTGTACAAATAATAACTCATGTAAAATACAAAAGTCAACTCTCAAATTTTTAAATAAATCATGTCACACTTTGAACTGGACACCAAATTTGTTATCTGTTTCTTTGTCAGTTAGTGGGAAGCCTGGCATTGCATGCTGTTAACTAGTGTGTTGTACTCTGGTGTGTAACTTGACACTGCAACTCTGAGTGAGTCCTGCAGATGTGCATCAGTGAGGCGTGTTCTGTGTTTGTTCTTGATGAAGTTCATGTCAGAAAAGGCTGATTCACAAAGATAAGTTGAACCAAACAGGCTTGCAACCTTCATAGCTGCTGCGCATACACCACTGTACTTTTCTGTGTCAACAAGGCACCAAAAGTTTGGTGCAGCCTGGTGGGCTTTGAGGTGGAGGTCATTTTGCAGTGTTACAATTTCAATCTCCACCTGTTCAGCATCCAGGCTGAATGTTGCACTTAACTGCTCAGCAATGCATGATATGTCCACGTTCATGAAAGGATTAGAAATGAACGACACACATGGCTCAAGCTGATCCAGGTCACAAAACCTGTTCTCAAACTCTTGCCCAACTCTGTTTATGACCTGAGAGTACTTTTCTGCAACTTTGTCAAAAGTCTCAGATGCAGAAGCATTGTCTTTCAGCACCATCTGCACAGAGGAAAGTGCAGCACTTTTTACTCTGTAAATGCACAGAGAAAAGGTTCATCTTAGCTTTAAATGCATTTAAAGCACTTATCATATCGGCGATAGTTTTACCTTTGCCTTGCAGCTCACAGTTCAAACTGTTCAGTTTTCCAGTAATGTCCGTTAAAATGCAAGGTCAAGTATCCACTCAGTGTCCTCCAGCAGCACGGTGTCCTCACCTCTGGACTGCATGAACTCTTTGATTTCACCCAAAAGTGACAAAAAACGTTGCAAAATTCGTCCCCTGCTGAGCCATCGGATTTCTGTGTGTAGTAGCAGGTCACCATATTCAGCTGACAGCTCCTCCAAAAGTACCTTGAATGTCCTGTGCTGTTTAGCTCTGGAGCGGATGCTGTTTATGATCTTCACGACGGGAGTCATTACGTGCTCAAAGCAGATCACTTTTGCACATAAGGCCTGCTGGTGTATGATGCAGTGGTACTGCAGAAACTTTGGGAACTCTGGGTCAGCTTTACAGTGAGCAACGAATCCTATGTGTCGGCCGATCATAGCAGGAGCCCCATCCGTAGTCACTGATACCAGCTTTTCCAGCGGCACCTTTTTTTCCACCAAAAACTCCTTCACTGCGTTATAAATGTCAACTCCCCTCGTAGTTGTCTTCAGGGGCAGTAGTGTCAGAAGTTCTTCTTTGTGGAGAAATCATCAAACACCATCCGGATAAAGACCATCAGCTGCGCCGTACTGCTGCTGTCCACCGACTCGTCACACTGGATGCTGAACCACCGGCACCTCGCCAGATCACGGTCCAGCTGGTCGGTCAAGTTCCCAGACATCGCCGACACTCTTCTTACCATTGTAGTTGCCCGAGTTGAACATCGGAGAGACTGGAGAGTACATCGGTTCCATACTTCGCCTTCAAGCACAGTTTTAGCGATTGTCAACATTGCTTCTTTGACAACCTCCCGTCTGTAAATGCCTTCTTTTCTTCATCAAGAATTGCGTAGCTCTAAACGACGCTCGGTTGCTTTTGGGAGTTTTTAACCGGTCTAGTGAAAAAAGACTGCTGTTTGCACAAAGCTGCCTTTAACTCGCGGGCTTTTTCTGCGCGCAGTGCGCTGCCCGGTGGGTAGTTAGCATGGTAGCTTGTGTGACACGTAGTAAAATGTCTCTCCACATTGTGCCGCTTTGCTATTGCCACAGTTGCCCCGCAAATTAAACACACGCAGGATCCTTTCACAGTGGTAAAAAAAAACTCTACCTCCCATTCGTCGTGAAAATGATATGTTTTCTTTCTTTTTTCTGACATTTTTTGGGGTAACTCTTCTCCTCATATTAGCTGCGTCCGCTAACGTTAGCTTGTTTGTAAGAGCGCAACAAACGCTACGTTTTGGTCATGCGCACAATACTGACCTTTGAACTTTACTCGGTCAGAGTTCATTTATATTAAACACAAAAAACATTTTACATTTTAAGTGTTTATATATATATATATTGTCATTTGTAAGTTACATGTAAGTGTGATTTAAACAAGAATAGCTAAATAAATAAATACAATTTAAAAAATAGAGGCAGCTCACTGGTAAGTGCTGCTATTTGAGCTATTTTTAGAACATGCCAGCGGGCGACTCATCTGGTCCTTACGGGCGACCAAGTGCCCGCGGGCACCGCGTTGGTGACCCCTGGTGTAAATGATCGCTAAACCCACGCCGTCCGTGTCAAGCATCTCCCATTCATCCCGGGGAATGTGGTAATGGTCTAGTGGGATGTTGGAGGTCATCTCATTCGAACTCGGTGCCGTCTTGACTCGTTGGCCATTTGAGGGATTCAAATGGAAACGTATTTTTTCTTCTTTTTTTCCGTGAGACGGATCCTGCATACATGATGCTACTGTAGACAGGTTAATAGTTCAGTGTGTATAAAATATTTCCTTTCACAAAATACATGCTGATACACCATAACTCCTGACTGCTCATCACCCTGCTGAGATAGTCTCACTAAACATCTTGTTGAGATCCTTTTTTCTTCTACAATATAAGACTTTATATGTGAGCGAAGCTTTGTTACGTCAGCTTAAGATAAAACACTTTTTGAGGCACACATGTAGCAAGGCTAAACCAAAGTCTGTGTCAGTATTTCTAAACAGATAGCAACACAGCATACGTTAAAATAACACTTCAGCCTTCTGTGGGCAAAGCTGTAAGAGTTCATTCAGTAATGTCGGTCTAAGGCTTCTGTCACTGCATCTCTTTTGGTAGTAACAGCTGTTTATTTTTCCCTGGTTGATTGTATTTGTTTTCTTCTTCTTTTTAACCAATCACAGTAGTCTTGGGCAGCTCTTAGTGAGTCGGACACATTTCTCCCCTTTCCCTTCTCCATTTAGCATCGCTCTGGAGGACACCTTCTCACACTAATCTTAACCCCACCGAATGATTTGTAGACTGCAATCCTGAAGCCCCGACTTTGGTGTTTTGGCCTTCTCCATCACGCTTGTTGGGCATCTTGGCTTTTTGTAAGCAGACGCGACACGAGAGGGTGGAGATAACTACAACCGAATGCTGATTAAGAACTTTTTAGGCCCCACTAAAGTGGTTGGGGCCTTGCCGAATCCTCACTTGAATCAATAGGTAATTCAGAGAGCACACTCACAGTCGGCTCTCGCCCACCGTGTTCTGCGTGGTCGCATTCCTGCTTTCCAAATGTGTTAAATTGAACAATAGATTTTATAGTAGACCACCTCCGCCATTTAATAAAAAACACAACTCAACACCCACAACTCACCACATGAAATCACTCTTCAGTGTGGGAAACAAACCGTCAAAGGCTACAGTTGGTGAACCAAAAAACAGTGTTTAATAATGCCCCGGCTTGGCTTTCCAGAAATGGATTTTTCCAATACATAAAAATACAAAAACAAAAAACAAAAGAAGGGACTATTTTCATATGAAAAACTGCCGCTCAACAACAGAGAAGAACACGTACTGTGGTGAGGCTTATTTCCCAGACGCGGCGGCTTGGGAGAGCGAACAAGCAGTTCAAATTGAATAAGCTTATTCATAAATGTATACTCCGTTCAAATTTACATTCCTACCTCATGCTCCAGTGCCTGGATGAGCGTGTGGCTAATCTCACTGTAAACACAAACACGGAAGGCTTGCCACCCTTTGATAGCGGTGTCATGGAACATGTGTGCCTGACCTTATTTGGTGGGGGTTTGATGTTTTCTGGATTATTTTCACAATCACTTAATAGATGCCATAATTCTAATTGATGGATTTGCATGTTACATATGTGATTCATTTGATATCACATAATCCATACAGAGATGTTAATTTTTCTTGACCCTCCAACTTGTAAACTCATTGTAATACATAACCGCAATCGCTCGAAGCGCCATTAGACCGGGTTTTCTCAAACTATGGGTTCAATGATTTATCAGCTTCTTAATAGCCAACAAAAGAAACTTACTGTCAACTCTGGATTTTCAGATAATTCAACAGACCACACAATAAATAGCATCCTCTCACAGCTAACACAATCAGATCATACCCTCTCTGCCCAGTTAATAAGCGACTTGCAAGATTCTTGCATTCTTTATTCTCATACAAAAATAGTTTAAAAGTTTGCCAGCAGTAAAAAAGAATTATAATTGACTTTATTTTTGAAAGGAGCAACGCCGTAACTTTGGCAGAAGGGAAAGTTGAGTCAGGTTTGTGTATTTTAGTTCTGTTCACCTTCATCTCTTCCAAATAAGTTTAGCATGACTGCAAGTTTCAATAAATTTGGCTACTTTGTATTGTCCCCAAATCTCAGCGACGACCAAAACTAATTGAAGGTATGTAAAAAATCTTGAACAATAACACCCAAATTGCTTTTTCAGTCTTTCTACCTCCTAGTCAAAATATTGTATGGCTAGATGGAAGTTAGATGCAAGTGTGTGTTTGACTGTGTGTGTGTGTGTGTGTGTGTGTTTGTGAGTCCCTCTGTGTTTCTTGAGGGCTTTAATTACTTTTCTTGCTTCACTCAGTCAACATCTGTACAAGTTGATGTGGGAGTGATGCATAGCTATGAAATGCAGGGTCATTCACACAATGTATAATAAAACATTAGCAATGTGTAACGATTGTTATTCACTAGACAGCAAGGCATTACTCACGAAGCACTGTCCTCTGGGTTTGATGGATGCCCATTTGACACTTAATCAGATGTTGGCGCGAGATCGCAGAGACCGAGCCGGTGTTCACAGGAACAATCACGGGAAGAGGACAGGTTGTCGAAAGACCGAGAAGAGCCTGAGCAACTGAACGTAATAAAGAAGATAGTGAAGAGAGATTTAGAAACTGTGGCTGCAGCAGATAACGACAGGGCAGAAAGGGCAAGAGACAAAGAAATTAGGTATGAAAGCACCAAGCAGAGAGAAAGGAGGCCTTCACCTCGAGGCCCATTCTGAGAGACAGAGAGTCGCCAGGCTGCGCGGGCGATCTTTAAATCCACAATTATGGCTCACGGAGCCTAATGCTTTATGACGGCTCTGCCCAGTCCCGAGACGGCGGTAGGTGGCTGCGGGTCGTGGAGAGCCGCAGGAACAAAGGGCTTCAGTTAATCTGCAAGGGACTCCATGTCAACCGGTGTGACTGGATCGATGACGCCTGCAACTCTATCCGACCCAGCAGCCTCAAGTTCCAACCTCCCACCGACAGTTCACTGCATCCTCACCTTCCGAGAACGACGCTTGATCTCTCTCTCGGACAACAGAGAGAGAGAGAGAGATTTTTCGTTTTCCTGAGTTGACAGAGCAGCGTAAATCTGTCCGGCGGTGTCCAGGAGCATCTCAGTGGCTCCCTGTCCTCTTCGCCCCACGCAGCCTTTTCAAGTCGTGGTTGCGCAGCGTCATCACGCTCCGCTCTCTCACAGTGTTCACTGGTCGCTGCCCGAAACTAAACGCTGGCGCAGCAGCAGCAGTCAAATCCCAGAGGCCAGATGAGGGCCTCTGATTCCTGAGGCAGCACTTTGCTCCGGCCTCCCTCCCCATTCCATCCTCCCACATCCATCCCCAATCACTCTGCAACCTGTGAACTGGCAGACAGTTGTCTGGCTGAGGCCTGACATTGGTGTACACAGCGCCAAGCCCTTCCACACAGGCCACTGTCAATCAAACGACACCGGCGAGGAGCCCTCCGATGTGTTTGGACAAGAGGATGAGGATCTCAGCACAGCAGATTGCTATTTACTGAGCCGGGCGGGGCCGCTCTGAGGGTCTGTCACCTGGCCGATGCCGTGAGTGGTTGTGGTTGGATCTCTCTGTGAGACAAACAGATAGATGAGACTGACTTAGATAATGTGAAAAAGGAAATAATTTGTATTTATTTACTTCTGTGTATTCATGGGTATTTCACAGACATTTAATTATAGACAATCAAGTACAATCATGACTAACTATTTCAATCTATTAAAACTATTTTTTATTTTTGCCTTAACTATCTTACTATTAACTGTTTTAAAGTCATAATCGAGAGTGGAAAGTTTATTGTTATCTACAGTACATAATTAACAATGGACTAACTTCATTGGCTTGAATAAAAACTGCCTCATACTAATTCACTCGCCTGCAGTTGGTTCACGTTAATTGGTGTAAACTCTGGTTTGGCCACTTGGTGGTTTGCTGGTAATGTGCTCGTGCTGGTCAGTGACCAGTCACGCTCGGACAAAGCTGGTTTAGGGGAAACGTCACTAGAACATCAGGGGGATAATTTCCGACTGGTGGAAAGGTAGCGGGGAGCTCTGTGGTGGTTGAGTGTATAGCAGATAACGGGTGTAATGCATTGAAGTAATCTCCCCTTAAGCACTTAAATGAGGACATAATGTGCTTTGAAAGTTTAATCGTGATTTTATATAAAATGTCTGAGTTGAAACCCGGAGGAGTCAGCGCTGTGAAGAAGCCAATCCTGTCGGTCTTTGAAGCAACTACAGCACATCCGGTATCAAGAAGGTGGGAGAGTAGGTAGCTGTTATCAATAAATATTGCATCACTTTGCAATGTCCTTGTGCCAGCTGTCTCCAATCTGGCCTCGGCTGCTGACTGATTGACAATCAGTCAGCAGCCGTCAGTCAGCAGCCGATGCTGCTGATATAAAAGGGCAGCAGAGCTGGAGGTTGGGAGGAGAGTGAGCAGACGCGTCGTCGTGCGGTCTGCTGTGTGTGGTGTGCGTGTAAAATAAACCATGTTATCCAACGGAACCTCGCTGTTGTCTGGTAATCCTTGGAGCTTTTGGGGGAAACCCACGGGTAGCGGCGCGAGACCTGCTACAGTCATTTTTGGGAATTTGAATAGTGTAAATAGCTGCCCACTAATGTAATGCCCATGTACATATGGGCTAAATGTGTCAATTAATTGTCGAGAAGGAATGCCAGATTACTTAGGAGTTCACTTGGAATGAATTTAAATGGAAATATTGGTCAGAAAAATTGCAATTACATATTTTCCTTAAACTATTTAGCTGCAATTTGACATTATAATCCACACAGCTCTATTCCAATGTATGATCAATGATGTGCTCTTGCAGTTTGTTTGATCTAGATCAGTCGCATGTGTGTACGTTATACCGAAGACAAAATGTAAAGTGGTATCAAATGAAGTGCGCTATCAAAGCAAATGGAGCGTATAGGAATTATTGAGACAATATACTAAGCGGCTTTACACTCCAGATGGCTATTGATCTTTAAAATAGCGAGCACATTTAATAGAAAAAAAGAAGAAGATAAGAACTGTATTTGAGCCTCCTATCGCAGCCGTGGAGATGAGAGTGCTGGAGTCAGTGATGATTCTCAGAGGTGCTAACCTGCCTCTCTCCAAACGTCTAAAATACTCTGAAGTGATGTTAGCAATCACAGCGTAAGACTCTCTGAACCCTTTGGTAAACAGGAGAGCATTCTGATAAATGTCTCCACGAGTGCACACACTCGCTCTCTGCTGTCATTATCACTGTCCGAATCGGCGCTTTCCTAATTACGCTCCCTTTACTTTCTGTTTTTTTGGTGTCCCTCTTTTTCGTTGCTTTTGGTTTTTAAGCGGTATCTTTCTCATTCACACAGTTGAGACAATTTAAACGATGAGTGAATGAACGTACATTTTGCGATATAGAGCATTTCCTCCATTTTTGGTTTCAAAGCTTGTGCGTCGAGAAATGTACGTTCTCTGTTCCACAATCAACAATAAACACGCAGATTAATGCACTGTAAACTCTCAAGTCAGTCAGAGAGGATTTGTTACTAAAATGCTCAATGGGCACCGATCACCTCAGTTCAGCAAGCAGTTTAACTTCCTTCAGAGTTTGAGTCGGATCTCTGGCCGTTATCAGAATGCAGATTCATCTTTAAACCCCAACAATTTAAACCTTTTTTTAACAACACCTCCTTTTCACTGGACCATCTACATTTGCTAGTAATATGAATATGTAGTTTTTAGGTTGGAGTTGTTTCCTGTGTGACAACTGCAAAGAAACTTGATCAGGACTGAAGTGTGACGGTCAGTCCATTCCACCACCTCCCTTCGATTAACAGCTGCAATTGTTGTTTCTCTTTTGATATTCAACCAAGTTTTTCAGGTGCAGATTTAATACATATCATTCAGCTCTGGCTATAATTAAACCTCTTCTGCTAATGATAACATTAAACCTGAAGAATGTAAAGAAAAAGCTATGGCAGTTAAATTAAGTAATGTCAGCGTAGAGTGAAACATTGGCATCGCCTTCCTTGCCTTCACCGTTGGCTTGCTGGCGAACTCAGACTGCAGAGGATTGCTATCGAGACTGTCGACTATTGGTCTCATTTTTCCGAAGTCCATTTTCTGTTCAGGCTTTTGCGCATGAACCTTTCCCCTCCCTCTCCCTCTTTCCCTTAGCTTTCTCTTCATCAAACAATCACATTAATATGCTCACAGTCATCAGGTTGTTTGTTGCATTTAGTGGGACAGAAACTGAACATAGACACACAGAAGTATCCCTGATAGGATGTTTGGCAGAGTGCTAGCCAATGACTGAGAGGATGCTGGGAGCCCGGGCTGTCTGAACTGTCTTCACTGGCCCTTTGTCTCCAGTGGGGCGATGGGAATTATGCTCTGGCAGCCCCGGCTGGGTCAAGGTGGCTTCCTGCTGTCTGAGACTCGGAGGGACGCCCGGCTCGATGCCAGCCACGTCACCCCTGCCAGTTTAACAGTACCATCTGCCCCTGCTCCTCCTTCCACTCAGCCAGCCTCGTCAAAACAAGTCAAGATGGCAGCCCCAGGTGGCCATGTATGACAGCTACGGCAGAGGGGATGCTGGGAGATGCTGTGCGGTAGTGGCAATCATCCAGGAAAGCCCAGGCTTGGGTTTTACCGCATACGCACCTCAGCACACGAGACGGCGATATAGCGGGCTGCCGGCCCCTCCACCTGACAGACCCTCCACCAGACAGAGACCCCTGTTCAGGGATTTTTCAAGTTCTTTTGATCAGCTCAAAGTGGCTGGTAGACCTAACCCTCACCCGCAGCCGCGTTTTGATTTCTAAGCTACTGTTTTGTCATTTGTATGGAGGACTCAAAATGACTTAAGTATGCATGAATAAATACAAGAATAAATAAATAAATGCTTAAATAAATAAATAAATGTATAAATAAATAAATACAAAAATAAATGTATAAATACAGAAATAAATACGAAATTAATAAATATAAGTTATAACTCAACAGGACATCATTAAATAAATGTATTTCTGTATTTCTTCATTTATTTATATCTCTATTTATGTGTCCACACGTATTTCTTCATTTATTTATGTGTGACATTTACGTGTCCGTATATTCAAATGAGCTGGGCGGTCCGAACCTCATTGTTGAACAGGATTGGTCAAGTCAGGGAGCAAGACAGAAGCAATCGATCCCTAGCACTTGGATCTGTAGACGAACAGCGTTTATTATGCATTCTTGTCTGTACATTATAAATACTACTGTTGTTGAGTCACAGAATGTAATTTAAGGATGTTTTCAGCCGAGAAGTTAGTAGTTTAAGCATCAAATCTGTGGTTGGTTTATCGAGATTCAGCCTAATAAGGATATGCGACGGAGATTTGAGGTCCTGCTCGCGGGACCTCTGAGCTCCGGGCCCTGTGTGGCCGCCGAGAGAAGCCTGATCTCGGCAGGACTTTTTAAATGCTCCGCTGGCTCTGACGTCTCCGTAGCGGCTAAACATGAGATATAATTAGGTTTTGGAGGATCTAAAGAGCACAAAGAGTTTATTATTTACTAAAAGATAACGTTACGTCAATTTGACTGAGGGTTAAGATTCATAACTTCATAATGTAGCGACCCTGGGTCAGGAAAGCTACGAGACGTTGTATATTTATTATCGTTTATTCGTAGCCTACGCCAAACAGTGAACACCGCAACACATTCTACTCCACTGTAAAGTATTTTACAGTGAATAATTGGAGTAAATTCATGCGCAAGAACAGTTGATGTGGTCACGTCACAAGACCAGAAAGACCGTCCTGCGTCCTCGAGAGTCTGGACTCCCAAGACCAGACTCACAAGACCAGATTCCAAAGACCAGACTCCAAAAGAACACAAGTCTGTACTCAGTGTTCTTGGAATTGATAAACGGCTGAAGTTAAAAAGCTGTCTAGGCTAACTTCTGCTAACGGTGAGCTGAGCGAGTCAACTTCAGCATCATGTGCCAGGCAGAAGTAGTAGAGCACAACACATCAGGTGCATCACATTCCTGTGACCAATCATGCTTTAGACAGAGGTTCGGACCTCCCCAGCTCATTTGAATATACGGACACATAAATGTCACACATAAATAAATGAAGAAATACGTGTGGACACATAAATAGAGAAATAAATAAATGAAGAAATACAGAAATGCAGAAATATATTTATTTAATGATGTCTTGTTGATTTATAACTTATATTTATTCATTCCTGTATTTATTTATTTATTTATACATTTATTTAAGCATTTATTTATTTATTCTTGTATTTATTCATGCATTCATTTATTTATTTATTTATACTTAAGTCATTTTAAGTCCTCCATACATTTGCTCCGTTTCTGTTTCCTGAGTCTTTGAGCTCTGGAAAAAACAACGTCAATGGTTTCAGAATCTTTGTTGAGTGTGGCGACCTCATGTTGTGAGATGGTTACAGCACCTGTGGAGCTGTTTAACGAGGGCAAATGTATTTATTTAGATACCTATTTATGGCATTATGTTTAGATTAAATACCTAAATGTATTTTTTATTGCATCGTGTGGTGGCTGTAAAAAAACAAACATTGCGCTATTGTGCTTGTTAATATGTTGCTTTCATAGCTGTTAAATAGTCGATAGCTTCCTCAGAAGAATATTTAAATCATACCATGTACGAAACTTAAAGGAGCACAGCTTGCTGGTGCAATAATAACAAGTTATTAATATAATACAATTTATTTGTAAGCTTCAGTTCATCTTAAGATTTTAAAAAGCATGCACGGTTAATGTACACATAACCTTATTTGGTTATTACTGTTTGTCTGCACAAAAAACAGGTCGAGAAGAGAAGTTGACAGTTTCAGGTGTGAGATAAAGAAAAAAAAAGCTGAACCGCATCCCCAAATGTAAAATGTCCTTGCAGGTAATGTCATCATCGTCTAATCTTTTCATTTGGCGTCCGCTCACCCCCCGCTCCCACACACACACACAAACACTGTGGAGGAGTTTAAACCCCCTCGCACCTCAGTCGACGTGATTAGGCCCCGCCCCCCCCTGCTTCTTTAAACCATCACTCATTGCTGGGGACGCTGAGGAGACACCACTTGGCCAGAGCCGCCCCGGTGTGCGAGGCATGGCAAGGCGATGGTGTTATTGTTGCAGGAGTGCGGCGTGATGAAAGGATAAATGGATCCACCGGGCTAATGGAGCGAGGCGGCCCAACCTGCAGCCCACTGAGTGGAGGCAGCTGTAGCGGAGCTGGGAGGAACCTCTCTGGCTGGGCGGCCGAGAGGTTTTTCATGGTTTGAATGTCGCAGTGCTCATTTCTGCTGTCGGGAGCGCCGATGATTTGGATGTCACCTGCTAGGGTTATGTTTCTGAAACACGAGGTCCGGCCACCTGAATGTATCATCATCATTCAGCTCACGGGCCTCCGAGAAGCTGCAAGCTGTGCAGATGTTAGACATGAAAACTCTGGTGGAGCTGAAAAACAGCTGCTGCTCACTAAATCTCTCGTTTAGAAGGAGGCCTTTTGTTTTTGGAGAATACATTGACCGGGCGCAGCGATGAGGCATTTGATGTCCGTGTTAACTGCCATCTTTAATAATCCCTATTAGTGTTTTCACTCTGTCCTACTAAATGTTTCTTATTTAGTATGTTTCATTTGGCGTCGGACAGGATCTGACGACAGGATGGTCATACATTATTTCCATCGCTTTCATCTGCTATTATTATGCCTTTGAGCATTTCTCAGCATTGTTTTGGGAGTTGGTCAAGTAATTATTTCCAATTGGCTGCCTCTGGAATATTATTCATTTTGATGCAGTTCCTTGGTGAATTTAAGAAAACGCCTCCTTTTGGATTAGTATAATTATTTCTCTAATATCAAATTCCAGAGGTGCTGCCTGGCTTGAAATAATTTATAGTGGCTCATTTAAAGTTTTGAGTAACCCCTTATTGCATCTTTGTAATATTGCTCAATGGCAACTATTGGGACCGCCGTCTGTCACTACTGCTACCCACCGCAGTTTGTAAAGATTGATTTGATCTATAAGGATGCAGATACTACACAGGGAGGGAGAGAATGCAGTAAACATGTGTTCTTTCATCTTGTCCATATTCATTTCTTTAAATTTTTTTAAATTATGTATATCTAATCAATGCACTGGGCTAACAGAGCGATAATGCAATTAGTACAGACGAACAGTTGAGTAAAAACAATGTAAAAAAAGTCAGATTTGTTACGTATAGATGACTACGTATTGCTCCTCCCCCCCCCCCCCCCCCCCTACATATCCATGTTGTATGTCGGCAGTTGTTTTCAAGGGTTTGGGTGGCAGGCCATCACTTTTACGATAACAACACATTATCTGAAGATGCATCGAGGGTAGATCTTCATCCCCCATACCCTTATCTACATTTCCATACATTTGCATGGTTGTGTTAGTCAGTGAAGCACAGAAAAGCAGAGTGTCCTTGAAGCCAGTGTCTTTGAGCTGCCAAGGAGAAACTACTCTCCAGATTCAATTCTTTCTTTCTTCCATCTCCCTTTTTTCCCTTTAATTTAAATGAGTGGAGACAGGCCCATTTTCATGTATCAGATTTTGAAAATACTTGAAGGCGATAAAGCGTACACACTTGAAGCCCCGGGCCACTGGCTTTCTTGCTCTTACATATTGTTGTATTTAACACGCTGTTTGGATGTCATATAGGAAGAGTGCACTGAGCAGACGTGTCCCCAGGTCTCATATACACGTTCTGGCATCACTAGGAACCATTTATGATAGAAAGACAGGAGTCTGGCAAAACAACTGTTAGATTTGAAGAAATATGGAGTACATCTCAGGACATGACCCTTTACATAATGAGGTGATCTTACATTGTATTATCTACGTCTGACTCAAACATTAATCCGTGCATTTGTTGAAATACTTCAAAATATTTCAGTTCCTGCTGCGACTGGTCTCCTGGTTTCCACCGTAGCCGATGTCCACACATGGTGTGGAGATGCACGCTATGAGGCTAAGCTACACTGCGGCCACAGAGAGATGCCTTCCTTTGAAATGAATGAAAGATTCTCCATTACTACAAAGCGCTGGCAGCCGTGCTCGTGGGCAATGTCTCACACTGACGTGGCATCTGCATCGCATTCCTGAGGGAAGCAGCCAAACTCAACCCTCAAAAGTTGATGGGGGCATTCATGTTCTTGCACTGCATTTAAATAACTGGACATGAAGTTGCTGTTTGTGTATTGATGATGGACAGGGAATCATAACATGAACGGTGATGTTCGCAAGCTTTGATGGCCAGTTCACAAAAGTCTCCACATTTGTAACCCACCGCTGTATATATATTTTGACGTGTACTAAGTGACAATGTTACAATGCTGCTTTAGATGAAAAACTTTGTTTTTGCCGGTGAATGTTATACATCAGTGATGGAAAGCAATTTATATTTACTGCAGTATTTTTCTACATTGATACCTCTTCTGTCTGAGGGGAATATTGTACATTTTATTCCACTACAGTCATTTGACAGCTATAATTCCTGGTTATTTTACAGACAAAGCGAGAGATTAACAGGATGCCTACATTTAGTGAAAGCACAGCAGTTAAATGCCACTTGAAATTAATGCAATTATGACTGACATAATAGTATAATGTATAATGACCCCATTGTACATGATGGGCCATTTATCTGTAAAAAAATATTAACTCTGTGCTTGTACTAAATAAACATGTTTGGCCTGCTGGTCCACCACTTTGGTTTAGACTGAAATATCCCAAGAACTATTGGATGGCTTGCCATGACATCTCACACATTGATGTTCCCCTGAGGATGAACCGGAATCATTGTGGTGATTCCTTCCAATTGAGCGTCATTTTCTTTGACAAAATTAGATTTCTCTTTGAAGTTTGGAGTTGAGCAAGTCTGCAGTAAAAACCAAGGATTTCTCAAACAGTTTCACCTCGTTGCTTTTGATAGCTACACAGGATTCCCCAGGTCCACATCGGGGTGGTGAGAGCTTTGATTGCGGAAGCTTCCTGTGCTCTTAAGTTATGTCCATTGTCCTGCAACTCCCATGGCCGTTTTTCTCCGTTTATTGGTGGGGAGAAACAATCATTTCGGCAAAGACGGACTTAGGGGCCAAGCCGGGGTTCTCTGTGGAAATGCTTTAATTAACTGAGACAATTCCTTACCCAGTCCTCTGGACTGTGGGATTACAATGGACAGATGGCCCTTGTGTTGCACTCTGTTCTGACTCCAGCAGCAGCGGATTTGGATTGAGATCCAGATGGTGGGAATGCCTCGGCTACTCTTCTGAAATCTCAGGATTATGACTAAGATGGACTCACTCATTCTCTCACTCACTCACTTATTCACAGAGTCCTGCTACGGCGAAATAGACACACGGCTATCTTCAACGTCTTATCCGTGACTTTCTTTATGGATGGAAAGTAATGGAGGCCAATGTTGTTTGAACTCAATAACAGAAATGACCTATACCTGAGGTGCACTATTACCTCTGCCCGAACAAATCAGGGAGAATGTTCTTCCATCCCGCGGATATTTCCCTATTTATCAAACAAATACAACGATGGAACGTATTTATCGTTATCATGCTCTGTTGACCTGCTTGCTTGCTGGAAAAAGCACTCTGAGAAACGTGGCCTGAAGAAAGGCTGAACATGTGTCTCACAGTCATCTGGAAAAATACTCCCGGGTGACTTTATTGGTGTTTTAATCAACTCTAACATTTCATCGATTTCAGCAAAAGGCCTTTCATAAAGCAGCAGACCAGAACAAGAGGGCAGTGGGTTCCCTCAGCGAACGTCTCTCTCCCCTCTCAGAAAAGCTCCACCACAAACCCGGCCGCCACTGCCCTCTCTCCTGGAGTAAAGACGTGTTCTGCGCACATTTCATCTGCCTGATTACCAAAGGCATTCCGAAGTACGGCCGCACACCTGTGGCAACGCTGTCAGCCCGGTGGAAGTTCTGTCTCCGCTTGTCTCATTATATTGATGACAATTTTCATTAAATTGCTCAGTCAATTTTCACATCTCCATCCCCTATCTGGGAAGAAGAAAAAATAATCAGTCATAGCTCAAAGGCTTCGTTCTCTTGTGTCTTGGAAACAAGACTTGCATCTCTGCCTCACAATCACCTACGGAGACGGATGGCTGTGTACAATATTGTCTTTCGTTAATTGCACTGATATTGCAGGGATGTATTCCAGTTCCTTATGCGCTCACCTGACTCAGTGATTTTGGGCATGCGGTGCCTTTTTCCCGTCGGATCTTAACCCCTTTTCGCTTCGTCCCCTTTTTTACATTCACCAAGCCCCCCATTGCTATCAACTAATTTAGAAACTCTTCAGAGATTAGTCAGCCAAACAATGGCGCTACAGAGAGACTAATTTTTTGGCGTTATTATACAGAAAGCAGGATGCATAACACGCTACTGAAAAGGCAGAAATAGGCCCTTATTAAAAGTCATCATTCCACGTCTCTCGCAGCTGTTGCCGGAATGAAAGTAACAGATATTAGGGGCTGTTATGAGTCGTCACGAGGCATTTAGTTTACAGGAGTTATTGGGCTCAAGACAAAGTCATCTATTCTCAAATAGTGATAGATTAAGGAAGCATTATTTTTGTGATCCCCACACTTTTCTTCGGTCACCATCATTTGGTCAAAATTGTGCTTCTTATAATACTTTATACAGGACTGTCTCAGAAAATTAGAATATTGTGATAAAGTTCTTTATTTTCTGTAATGCAATTAAAAAAACAAAAATGTCATGCATTCTGGATTCATTACAAATCAACTGAAATATTGCAAGCCTTTTATTCTTTTAATATTGCTGATTATGGCTTACAGCTTAAGAAAACTCTAAAATCCTATCTCATAACATTTTAATATTTCCTCAGACCAAGTAAAAAAAAAGATTTATAACAGCTGAGTGTTTGTCAAGGCTCAGGAAACCCTTGCAGGTGTTTCGAGTTAATTAGACAATTCAAGTGATTTGTTTAATACCCTACTAGTATACTTTTTCATGATATTCTAATATTTAGAGATAGGATATTTGAGTTTTCTTAAGCTGTAAGCCATAATCAGCAATAAATCAGAATAAAAGGCTTGCAATATTTCAGTTGATTTGTAATGAATCCAGAATGCATGACATTTTTGTTTTTTTAATTGCATTCCAGAAAATAAAGAACTTCATCACAATATTCTAATTTTCTGAGACAGTCCTGTATATGATCATCAGCACATCCATCAGTCTACAGCTATACAGTTTAGTGCTTGCTATAAATCCAATGTTAACTCATTGACATCTTCATTAGACTCTCAGAGCAAACAGGAAAGTTCAAGTGGGGCCCTTGGGAGTGGAGGTTGGATGGGTCAAATGAGAGCGCTGTCCATGTCCTGTTTGAAACCAAGACAGCGTGGACTTCTTTCACTATAGTCTGGTAAGGTAACTCCTGTACTTTGCTGATGCTAGTTCCATAAAAAGAGTTATTTTACATAGGAAACATCGTCGTTTTAAACCAAACCACGATGGTTTCCGAAGCCAAACCAAGTGAAAACCAACGTGAAACCATAATACAGACTGCTCCGACGTTTATCATCAAAAGCTGCCGTCACATGTTTGACAAACATTTGGATTAAAACAGCTGAGGGTTGTGTACCTTGCTCAAGGGCGCTTTGATAGCAGGCCCAGTTTCATGTTATTTAACCCGGCTCGGCTGCGGAGGGGGAATAAACAGGTTTTTACGGCAGATGAGAGGAATTGTGCTGCGAGATTAGCGAGACACATGCACACACAAACTACAAACAGAGGCTCTCTCTGAGATTAAATAATTGACTATTTGTATCCCTCTTCCCCAGAGCCTGTGCTTAATGCAGATTCAGTGTGAATACTATTCCCGATTATAATGAAGTGGTGGCTGTTTGAAGTTTCTCCTTGGCTGTTTTGACGGAATGAATTCCATACGGTACCGCCGACTTTAATTTATAGATCTCCCTTCCTCTTACACTTTGTATTTCCAGTGATTGAACTGCCTATGGGGGGGATTTAATGCACATTCCCTCTTATTCCTGTGTCAATAATGCTATGCAAGCGCTGTCTCGCTGAAGCACATCCATCAGGAAGATGCACGAGGGAGATGTGCTTATTCTTTTTCATAAATTGATGATTTACTGCTTGTCCTCGGTGGATCGCTGGCAGACCATTGTGAGGTATCTTGACACGACAGGAGGTTCGAGATACAAAATAAAAATATCAACAGAGTATATTTTTGATAGTATAACATAATAATAGAATCAAATTAATTGAACTTTATTGTTGAACTAAGATGGGAAAATAATGTTGAAAAAACTACTTTATTGTGTCGATACATATCATTAAAAAAATCTTTTTCCTTTTTAATTTCTGTTCAGTACATTTTTATGTTGAATCTACATACATATTACTCTATATTCATAAAGCATAATAATAAAAGCAAGAAAATAAAAGCAAAAAACACACACAAGAAATAAAATAAACAAAAGAATATAAGTAGGCCTACGACTAATTATCTTTGGTCTCACCCAGGAAATATTTCCCAGAGGAGTTTCACCAGAAGGAACACAGACCTCTGGAGGACAAGTAGCAACTGAAGATTTATCGGTTATGACAGGTTATTGTTTTCTACCTGTGATCGCCCCCAAAGACAAAGACGCCGGATGACAGACCATGTACTGAATGTGTAACCAGGGAGGGATAAGATAATATAATTATGTTCCACATTTTGACATTAATAAATCATTACCTCATTGATTTTTGTAGACATTTGGGAAATGACTGTCAACAAATGAGGCAATCACTGAGTCGCCTGTCAGCGTCTGCTCCGCATTTTATATAAAGTGTCCCCAGGTTAGATTGTGCCAAAATCAGGTGAAATTTTTCTTTCGAAATATAAAAGGAGATTGTTTTTTTAGCACAAATCAGAAAAAGGACAGGTGAACAGCTGATCCTCTTTTGTAAGACCTGAGGGGGCCAGAGTCTCTGTATCGCTGTGACTTTGGAGTCATTGCATTATTAGAATGCAGGTAGACATTTGATACAATATGTTGATAAGAACAGATTTTTTTTTTTATTAGATTTTTTTTCATGCCTTTATGTTTTGATAGCAGACAGTATAGAGATGACAGGAAGCTGCTGTTCTCTCACAACGCTGGCAATGGCAGACAATCCCGGCGTCGCATGACACAAACAGACACAATACAAAAAAGGAAAAAAATATATTTTGGATGTTTGTGTCATGAGCCTTGTTGGAAGGAAACAATATCTGTAGAGTGCTTTGCATAATGTCATTGTCAACAAGCGGACCCTAACAGTGGCAGTGTCTACTGCTCTCTCTCATATGGCCATCAGAGGGCGACTCCTCCGGTTGCAAAAAGAGATTGATTGATTCTCACTTTTTTTCACCTCGCTAGACATTGTAAACTTGAGTTTCACGTCTCAACCGCTAGTTTCAGGTCTTCTCCGATACAGAACCATGTTGTTGAGTAAAACAGACGATCGGGCTGGCTCTGCTTTAGGGCAGGGCAACCCTGTGATTGACAGCTCGCTAATACACCGTTGTCTGGGAGTTGTGTTTTCGCCTTTAAATATACTGCAAGGCACTTTGCGCAGAATTTAACCCCAAGGAACTGATGACAAAGATAACAAATAACTCAATAGAAGTAGCCAATCTACTTGCTAACGGTGTCCTTTACGTTAAAACAGTGGTCCCCAAACTACGGCCCGTGGGCCGGATCCGGCCCACCTCCACATTTGGACCGGCCCCCTGAACAATACCAGAGACGCGTTCCGATTTATTATTTTTTTCACCTGGCCCGCTGCCGTTGAGATTGCAGTGAGACGCGGAGAAAATGTGAAGTGGTGCTCTTCGCAATAAAACATCTTTGATGGGACGTGTCGCGTCTCGGCCAATCAGCGTTCAGATGTCCACAGCGTTTGGGAAGTTAGGTTAGCTTGAATGTTAGTCCGCTACATCTGCTGCTGTCACGCTGCACGGTGTACCGATACTAACAAAGTACCCGTACGTTAAAAACGAGATTTAGCATATTTTTAGTTTCGATACTTCATTAAAAGAGCACACTCTCACCTCTCACTAGCACCACCCCCCCCCCCCCCCCCCCCGGCTGGCCCTCCAGCAGACAAGGGAAACGTTATGTGCCCTCTCAGGAAAAAGTTTGGGGACCCCTGCGTTAAAAGGTCATATAGAGGGATCAGTATTACAGAGATAGATACACTGATTAACTAGTTAATAGCCCACACTGTCACTTTAAGGATGCGCTTGGTCGTATAGGCGCATTGCAGCCACTGAAGTCATCTTGAGGATTGCGTTTTTTCGATCGAGCCTGTGGAAACATGCGGCATGGCTTATAGCTCAGTAAAATAAATGAAGGTCAGGGTGCTGGGTGGGCATAGAAACCAGAAATCCGTTAGAGCTCTTTACAGCTTTTCTTCATTTTTATACAAATATCTATTACACCAATTTATTTCTAACCTCAGCTGTACCTTTTACCACGGTTCAGTGAGAGGCTCCTTTTGCAGCGGTTGTACAAGTATCTACAATTAGATTGGGTAGAAAAGACTCCGGTTTTTGATGGATTCTCAAAGAATCTGAGCAGCAAAAGGGAGACACGTTTTACACCAGCTATAATACCAAAGCGTCAACATGTTAGGTGGAGGTTGGAGCGAAAACACATACATGAATAGGGATTTGAGGAGGTACAGATGTGAAGTTGTTTGTGTTTTTGAGATTAGATGTGGTATATTTTAGGACTCACATTATATTTATTTCATGTTTTTTAAAATGTGAATTGAATTCTAATGAGATGTCAGCCCTAATAATAATAATAATAATATCTAACCAAGGAAGCCAATTTATTTCTACTGATCCTTTTCAGCTGTTGACAGAGGCATTGCAGGTTTGTCCTCACATGCGTATCAATGGACAGAAACCCCACCTTCATGTGCAAACCGGCAGGATACACAGAGATTTCCGCCGGGCGGAGGAGGGTTGAGCTTTGGATCGCCGGACCAGGAGAAGCATGGTCGCAGTGGGTGGGATGAAAGGCATGAAATAAGTTCTGGGTGTTACAGGCAGATGCTGGCAGGAAGCTGGAGGGGTGCATGAGCAGATCTTATCAACAGCTAACACTCGTCTTCTTCACTGTGGAGATTGTTTTTGATATTTGACCTTCCGGCTCTAGAAGAGTCTTGATGGTTGCAGTTCATCCTGTGCAAACATGGGCCAGCATTTATTTTGGGAATACCTTTGGGGATAAGCGGGGGAGTCTTTGATGAGTTATGCACCGGCTCAACAAAATAAATACATAATAACAAGTGACATTTAAGACATTTCATCTTCTTTGTTTCCAGGCAAAGAAGGATCCTTTTTGGCCGCTTTGGGTGAACAGAAGCAGAGTGAACGTATGTTTTCATTAAACAGGTTTAAAAGCAATTTTTGTAAGAGCGTATTTACCCCTTTAAGTAATCTATGACACAGTATTCTCTGAATTGTACACAACAGTTTCCAGTTTCCAACTAAATATTGTCTAGATTAAAGTACTTTGACCTTGTGTACATTATTAATGCAACATTCATTTATAAAACGCACATGACTGCTTTGTGCTGCTCCTTTTCTAAAATGTCAGCTTTTTAAGTCTGAAGATTTCTGATTACAACCCGTAATATTTTAAAGTTCTACTACAGGTTTGTTTTCTCGGCTTACAGTTGTCAGCCTTACTCGTAACATAAAGGCCTCCGAGACATTTTGGGAAGTATTTTTTTTTTAAAGAAGAGAAAAGGATGCAATTAGTTTATGGCGCTGCGGCAAATATTAGCCGCCTCTGCTCAGCTTGACAGATGACGACTAGATTTCTCGACGTCCACGCTGCTGATCCGTTGAGACTCCTCGTTCAGTGGCTGTCTGGTTCTCCTCTGCGTGGCCCTGAATGTCAATCTGCAGTGCTCCCCCACACTCAGACAGTAGCCACCAGTGATGCTGCACTAATTAGCCAACCCTCTCGAGTAGCCGGGCCCTCCCAATGGCATCTGTGCCAAACAGAATTATTAAAGAGGGAGGGAGAAGGAGTCACACCTCCTCTGCAGAGGAGCAAACACCCGGGTTTCGGCTTAGCATTCACTTCGACGCCCTCCAGCTGGGGAGCCGATGCTGCCATCAATATTAACACCCAGATACATCCGTCGCCGTAGCGCATATTTTCCATCCCAACCTCATGAAAATTTCATGTGAATCACATCATTCCTTATTCAAATGAGCACTGTCTGGAGATGATTGGTGGTGGCTGAGTGACTGAACAGCAACTGTCTGTTTTATGGTGTATTAAAAGCAGGGGAGGTCTATGTGTGTATATTTGTTGGTGAGTTTATGTCCTTCCAGGCCCCAGGCCTGGCTTTTCATTTTCCACACCACATTGATGCCTTATTTGCTGATTTGTTTATGTATTTAATAATTCATTTACCCCTCACTATCCAATTTAAACTGTCATTTCTTGTCGAGATGCGAAGGATGACCTTTGAAAAAGGAACACTTCCCGCAGGAGACGTGAAGGAGGTCACTCTCTCGCTCTCACTTATCGTTGTGCCAAAAGCGGAAAAACATTTGTCACTCATTAAGGCTCATGTGTATAAAAACGTGTATTGCTGTTTCAAGGAACATTTTTTTTTGCTACACCCTAACACAAATAAGCCTAAGCATAGTTGATATTTTAGTGTCTCTACGAGAAGTAAATGGCACGTCTGTAAATAACATCTGCATCAGCATGTTAAGGATGAAGGCAACAGTCCTCTAAAGCAAAACATTTTAATTCTAATTTTCTGGAAATAGGTTTATTTGATTTTTTCAGAGACCATTATATGCAATGAAAGTGGTGTCAATCTTATCATCTGACTCTGCACGCAAGCAAATAAGTTTATTTCCCAAAACGTCAAACTATTGCTTTAATTGGATCTGGGAGAGTGACATAATTAACACAAATACAACATAATATGAATCTATTTCTGATGATTGTTACAGTGAATAAATACATAACCAGCTCTACAGGAACAGTGTTGTTCATTAATGTCACTGTCTAGATCTCCAGGTGATGACTTGTACACTCTAATCCAGGGGTGCTCACACTTTTTCAGCATGCGAGCTACTTATAATGTGACCAAGTCAAGACGATCGACCGACGGGTGACATTTTCTTTGCTCCGTCCCGATGCGCGCAAACTGGCGTCGGAGGTCTGCGGCGAGCGAGACGGCGGGCAGAGGACTGTTAACACGACACGTAGAGACAGAAATGACGTGCTTCCGCTGTAATTTGGCGCTATAGAGAAAGTGACAGGGGGGCGGGCCAATTTTTTTTAATGCCGTATTGAGCACCCCTGCTCTAATCTATATGCTTTATGCTTCTATCTTTATCTTTATAACAGTCTCTGAAATCACTTCTTTTTAATGAGTATATCTATGCAGGGATTGCTGTTAGTGACAGTGTGGGCTCCCTCGTAAACGTAGAGGGGGGGGAGGGGAGGGAGGGGCTTTGCACAGGGTTAATTACTTTTTTATTTTATTTACAAAGCTCATACAGCTCGCTATCCACAATGTTTGAAGAACATGCATATGGCATCGCAAAGGAAAGTGAACACATTTAAATGGACTTGTAAAGTTAAAATCCATATACTCCGACATATATGCAACCAAAATGAAAACTGCTTTGGCTAGAGTTATGATTATTTGTATTGGAGGCTAGCATCGCTAACCTGCTGTTGGTCCATTGTCCAGAGGCCTGCGGGGCACTTTGAGGTGTTTCCAGGTGTCCCTAATGTGGCTGCAGGGTCCTCTGCTGGTCCTCTCTCTTCCAAAATAAGAAATAGTTTCTCTTTTCTTTTTTTATTCACTCACCAGATGTGTGTGTTGGGATGTGTGTGTGATTTGACGAAAGTGCCGAGCGGCCCTGCTCTTAATCACCTAATGAGCTGCTATTTGCTCGCACCCCCCCCCCTCTCTCTCTCTTTTTCTCTCTCTCTCTTAAATATTCTTTCTGTGTATAATTCAGTCCTTTGGGATAGCAGGTTTTCTTTGGGAGGTGCATTTTTTAATGCATCATCTGCACCAGCTCTCACCCCACATCCCCTGTACTCAGAGCTGCAATACATTTGCACAAGCATTATTATTTAACCGCCGCGCGAGTGACATACCTGTGCGTGAATGTGTGTGTTTTTTGCATGTGAAGAGCGTGTGTGATATCACAGCAAACAAGAAAGATCTGCAACATCCTCAGCTGCCTGTTGCTATGGCGACACTCCTGGTTACAGGCGTATCTAAGTCTTCAATACCTTTAATGTTGCAATTTTATAACACATTCATAGCATGTTAGGGTTTGAACATTTGATTAACTCCTAATGTTTACCAAGCCCATTTGCTGTGTTCTGAAATATACACCGTTTTTCATTTATATGCGCTATTAGTGGTTGAAATGTCTCTTATCACCCACCGTGTTCCGTATCCTGCGAGTGTCGCTCCAATTAGAAGCTGAGTGGATGACTCCTCGATACCCTTATAGACACTGAGCTGTAATATCTGGTGTTGCGTTTTAAAGTCACAGTAATGTGTAAAGCGTGTGAGTCATCAAGCGAGCGTTCAGTACATGAGAGGAAAGAAATGATCAGATGGAGCGTTGCTCTTGGACTGCATCACAGGATTTGATAGTATGCGGCTGCGTCAATGAGCCCATTTTGTATCTCCTATGAAGTGTAGAAAAACTAAATGTATTTCCTTCATGTTTAAACTGGTTCTGGTCGGATCACTTGTAAGTCTATTGAATTTAGCGGCTTCCTGAGCCGGAGGGGGATCCTTAACTCAATTGAATTATTTTAGTAGAAAGCGGCCAACTTTCTGTTATTGAGTTGGCAGAGCCTTGAAGCTCCACACAGTCAGGCCTGTTCCCCTTTTCCTGTCAATAGTACTTTGCCTTATTTTCAGCCATAGATTCAGGCCTGTTTATCCACTTCCCCCACTTGCTTATTCATACTTATACTTTATTCTATTTTCGTTCGGCTGAAATATAGAAATGTAGTTTATTCAACCTAAAGATATGCAAAACAGGACTGTGGACAGACAGTATGTGCACGATGATGTGAAGTTGGGACACCGACAGTTAAACAAATTAAACTCCACAAACAAACAAAAAAGAGAAAAAAGTCAAAAAAAGACCCGGGGAAAGATTTGCTCATTGGGTTTTCTAGATCCAAAGCACATCAAAAAGAAAAAGAGAGAAAAGTGAGACTAAATGGAGCAGAGGGGACATCAAACTGGAGGCATGAAATTAAACACACCCATTTAACCCTTGCTTTGTTTTCTTCCTCTCAGAAACTTGTCGAAGAATCCACTCGCCACCCTGTCGTGGCAGCTCTTCCAGCACCTCCAAATCTCCGAGCTGTAAGTCCTCCTCCCGCCTCTGATCTCTCTCTCTCTCTCGTTGGCTTCCGTTCTTGTTTTATTAGAGCGGTTCATCGTCTCTCCCTGCAAACTATCTGCCGCCACACAAATTGTCCTCACTGCACGCCTCCCTTTGTTGTACAATACCCTCTAATTTGTCCAAACATGTGTACAGGCCAAAAAAGTAATTTGTAGACTTCACTAAGGCACACAAAGGAAGTGTGGTGGTCTGGTATAAGAGGAGGGAGCCTCACCCCTTGTTTTCTTGTTGGTTATGAATATTTCAGCGGTCATCGTGTTCATGAAATGAGTTTGCTCTTTCACCACCAGGGACAACATTACAACACCAATCTGCTTTGTAATTTACAAATCGCTTCGCCCGTTGGCGCCGTCCATCATGTGACAGCTCGAAACACCTCCCCCGCCCCTCCTGGCCTATCGAAGCCGAGGTGTAGCAGAATGCGAGGCGGTGCTATTTCAAGCAGGCCTCCTTATTGTGCTATTTCCGGGAGGGAGAAGCGGGACAGGTCCTCTGAGAGAGCAGCACAATGCTGACCCGGGGTCGTCCTGCTGCCGTACGGTGTGAGGTAGCAGAGCGGAGGAAAAGTGCTGCTTACATTGGCAGTGTAATTATGCATTTTTCAGCGTTTAGCTTTCACGATCCTGAGGAAAACTCAGGATGCGTTCTTTTCCATCCTGTGTAGGAAGAGACTCGTGGGGGACCCCATACCGGCGCTGCATTAGTGTCATCTCACTGTGGGCCCTCAGCGGAGGCAGATGGGTCTCTGAAACCCTCTTTGTGCCTGTTATTGGGTTGTGAATTCCATTCATCACTGGACTGCACAAGTTCTGTACTTTTGTTGTCTCACCAGCTGTCCAATTCTGCCTTTGTAAAAGATCATTTTGGCCTAAAGCTCCTCTTGTTGCTGCGGCTGCCGTGCCTAATCTTCTAATCCCGTGCTTCTATATGCAGAGTATGTTATAAAATACACTCAGATATTTTACTGCACAATATCAGGCATCAGTATCTAAAAACACCTAAAGGCATTAAAAATGTAATTTCAAGATCAACGTTTTACTATGAGTGAAAAAAACCTGCCTGAACACACTGCTGTCTGCCAAAGTCCATTTTGGTTAATACCCAAAAGATAATTCAGTATTTGTATTTTCCTCTGCGCGCGACTGACTGGTTTGAAGTGTTAGAAACGGTTGATGTCTGTATACTACTTCTTTGCACCAATCAGGATTGAGACACTTTTGAATGAGTATCCGTTGGTTGATTGTTTGTTCACTGCCGACCAATCTAATCCCCATACAGTCTACCAGAACCCCCCAAAAATACACATTTATCAAAGCCAGAAGCTGTAAAAATTAATCATTGGATTTGAAACTTTCCGACGGCCCTGACACACGATATGCGTGACAAAAGCTTCCATTAATAAGTCACAAAATGTAATCTTAAAATGATATATTATATTTGAGTGATAATTTATGAATAATTTCACCTCAAATAAACCTTTTAACCCTTGTGTTGCCTTCGGGTCAATTTGACCCGATTCAATGTTTCACCCTCCTGTTGCCTTTATATTTACTAACATATTTTACCCTTGAGGTCAATATGACCCCAGCTATTAAAATCTCCAGAAAATTATTAGAATTAATATTGTTTTCCAAGTTTAAGTGTGAGGTACTTTATGTTTGTTTGTTGACTCCCGAAAGAACACCGACATCAAACATTGAATCGGGTCAAATTGACCCGAAGGCAACACAAGGGTTAAACGAACCAGATCCTGTAAAAAAAACACGATTGACTTGCCTGACAACCAACATGCTCACATGAAAAAAACGGTGACACTGTGACTGTACTGCAGGCTGTTTAGAGAGGACAACAAAGTAGCAAAGAAAACATATATATGTATCTGACCCTAAATAACTCATAAATCAAATTTGTTATGGTTTAGTGCAGCTTTCAACATGAGAACATACAAGAAAAGCAAGATCAGGATAATTGTGCACACTGAACCACGAAAGAGAACAATATTAATGTTCAGATGAAGGGCCTTACATTCTTGGACAGAGTACATATCATGCAACAGAACAACTAGCGCGGTCCTCCCTTAACCAGATCACCGTCGCAGCTCACGGAGCGCGACTCGCTCCGATGTGCAATCCCATTCCTCCCCCAAGCAACCATTTTAGATGCGGACAAGCGGTGCCTTTGTTGTTCTACATGGAACGCAGGGCCGGGGTGATGCCCGGGCTTACCCAGGGAATGCTGATGAGCAGCGAGGGTTTGTGTCTATTCAATTTGCTGTGTTTGGTTAAGAGGTGTCAGTTGGAGTGGCGTGGCAGCACAGACGCGGGCCGGGGCGTTGCGAAAGAAGCAAGCCATGTGGAATCAGGCCTCGTTAACATGAAATGAGTCACTCCATCATTGGCATGAGTCAGCAGCGTGGCCGTGCTCACCCAAGCCATATAAGCTCGGCAAGTGCCAATCATTCAACCGCGCCAAATGAAGCGTGCTCACCGTGCGCCCGTAGCCTTTAATTATCAGAATGATACACAAAGCAGGACCAATGATAAGTGCCCACCCATGCTGCTGAACCACAAGGATGTTATGTAAAAAGGGGGAGATCAAACCGGCCGAAGTAATTTCCGTTTCATGTGACGAAAGGGGAGCGTGGCCCTGTGCCACGATGCTGTCGCTACACCGTGTTATCTCAGTCACTCTAGGCGCTGTTATTCTAATTGTATTTCATGTTATTTTAACAATGAAAGAGTAGCAATTTCAAATCTGCAACACGGTGAAAGTGACCTGCGCCGACTCGGAAATATGGAAATAATTTTTTTTAAGCCTGTAATTACAATGTTAGCCCTTCGAAAGCATTACAGTAACAACGCGTTTAAGGATTACCTCATTGTATGTTCCGGTAAGGTCCATTGTTTTGTTAAACTGCTGCTCTCTAATTGCTTCCGCGACATTGTTCTTTTGTGAGAAGTGAAAATAAAAGAAGCGGAAATGGAATTCAGCGGTGGCACGTGGAAATTAGACTGTAATGTCGCCAAAGGGGCAATTTGTGGTACAGCACAGTAAACAGTAAGCATAACGTAGGTGCAATGAAAACACAGAACAACAAAGACAATAACACAAGTCCATGATCACGATGTATCAATACAATTTGAGAAAAATACAAACCGATCTGTTGTCTGTTTCTATTAAGAAAAGAGTTCATATTTACATATCAAACGCACGCGTGAAATCTCCAGCAAAATGCGCTTTCATCAAAGAGCTGCGATTGGCTCTCAAGAGCTCCACATCGGTTCGGTGTAAAAACATGTTTCACTAAATAAAAAGAGGTGTGTAACAGTTAAAATAATTATTCATCCAGCTGTACTCTAACGTGATGGCGGCGCCTGCAGTTAAAGATCCCACTTCGGAACAACTGGCGACCTTGTATGATGATGAGGCAATGTTTAAAAAGGAAAAAGTACTTTCCTTCAGTCAATGTGCATTATTAAGTCTCTTATTCCCCTTTATCCGGCACTTCCAATCAAGCCGAGAATCGCTTTGTTTCTCAGGTTGGTTGCACCGATTTTTCACACTCCCTGCAATATCTTCATATCAGTGACAACGACAAAGCTATCCGTGAGGTCTCAATAATCTCAAGTCTTTTGTGGCTCCTGTGAAAAGGCCTGTAAAGTAGTTCTGAAACTGGGCACTTCGCAGATGATGGAAAACAGGCTTCCGGACGCGCGTGAATTAAGTTATCAACATTTAATGGCAGGAAGTGTAAAACAAACATTCAAGGCGCTCTTCCTCGGCTCCCGGCTGCTCCGCCCCTCAGCCTTGCGGCCTCAGGGATACCTGTAGGAGAGACCCGATTTCTCTAACAACTGGGGTGGCTTTAGCTCAAGGCACTGAACCCCAGTTGCTTCACTGCTTAATAACTAAGGATGGGTTAAATGGAGAGAACTAATTTCCCCTTGGGGATTAATAAAAGTGTATATTTATTTATTATTTTAATCCACGGAGCTTTAGACTCCAAATCACTGGCCCCAGTCAAAACGTCACTTCTGGTCAAGTCGCTAAACAAGTATTTTCACAATAAGAGTCCCGTCTTGTTATTGTCCGCATTAAAGTCACTTTCACAATAAAAGTCTCTTGTTATTGTAAGTCACTTGATGGAATTCAACCGGCCTCGTCAATCTATAATACTAACATACAGTCACTCTCATGCAACATACATTAATTCTTGCCATTTACATTTGCATAGAGTAAACATTACCCCTATGCTTCATAATACATTAATAACAATATCAATATTCTCCCTAATATTTTCTATTATAATATCTTTCTATATGTATTAATTTAAAACATAAGACCTCTGCAGATGTTATCAAAATAAACTATTACAACCTAACAGGCCCCAACATTATATACAATATGCGGCCCGGGATGAGACGCGGATATTCGCCTTTGTCTCTGTGCCCTTTGGCCAGGGCGCCTGGTGCTCGGCGCCAGCCAATCGGAGAGCGACAAAGTGCCAACATTGGTCGCCGTACCATTGCTGGGTGATTATTGTTGGCGGTTGTTTGAAGCGGAGTCAGCGAGGAGGCTCATTTTATCTGGTCCACCAAAAGAGTAGTTCATTCTCCTTATTTGGTGAATGTATCGATCGGCCTCATATTCCTTGACTCTAATCCCTGCCCTCAGGAGGAAAATGACGTTTTCTTTGAATATGGATGAAATATGCACAGATCAAAACCTGAAATCTTCAGATGTGACCGCTAGTGGATTAGGATGAATTCAACTTTACGTTTCAGACGGCTTGCTGACAGGTAAATTACTGAACGTTGACCTTCATTTGTCATGATCTGGAGTTTGTGTCTCGTTTTGTGTCTTGTTTGGAAGTCCTTGTGTCGTCTGTCTCCCTGTGATTGTCTGCCCTGGTCCTGATTGTTTCCTTCTGTGTGATTGCTGGCCCCGCCCTCATTGTGTTCACCTGTGTCTCGTTCCCCGTTGTCCAATTACCTCCGCCTGCCTGTGTATGTAAACCCTGTTCGTCTCATTCCCAGTGTGGCGTCGAACTGTTTGGTCCGCGTGTTTGTCGTCCTGTTAGTTGTTTGAGATTAAATATTGTTTTTTGCGACATCCGTGACTTATCACAACATCATTTCTTTAGGGTCCTGTCGCACTCAGAGGAAACTCTCTCTGAGAGTACATGAGATCTACAATAACTCCTCCAAAAACATCAAGGACTGCCTTGCGAGAGGAAAAGAGAGAATTGAAATGAGGAAGTGGATTCGGGGCAGCAGTGGCCTAGACAAAGCAGAGGTCATCGCCTCAAAACCCAGACTGCTTGGTATTAAATACTCTATGTGGGGGGAACAATCCTTATTCACACTATTTTTTAGAGAATCAGCCCCAAATGCAAATATCAGGCCTTTCCCTATCAAAGCTACTGGTGCGGTGCTCGTGCTGAGCGGGCCGGCTGCTTGCAGCATTCTTGAGAACTCATTGTTTGTGGACCCAAGTAGGTGAAGAAGAGGCACCAGTAGAAAGAAAAAAAGAGTGTAACAGACTCACAGAGGATGACTCATTGAAATAGAGTCTCTATAAAGTATGACCGAATATATAATTAGAGTGATTGCCATAAAAGAAATCTCAGTTAAGTATCCGTTAAATACAATGAAATGAGTTTGAGATTGTACACTTACTAATAAAATAAAAATATATATTATCCAAAAATAGCCATATAAAGTATATCTATGGAGTGGGCCCGGCGGCCGCCAGGCGTGTGGCTGAAGCGAGGAGAGGCACTCGGAGCGGTGCGGTGGAAGCAACTGTTTAGCTCATTCAGCACCGCTTCTGGCTTTAAAAGCCCCTGCTGATGAGAAGAGTATTACATGTGACACCGGCTGTGTCAACTCTCGCTTTATCCACATGCATTCCCTCTGATTGATTTATGCTATTCTTTGGTGGAACTCTAATCTCCCCAACCCTTGCTGCAAAATAAACTAAACGTAATTTGACATTCTGGCAGATAAAAAAAAAGGAATACAACTGCATGGTTACATCTGTTAATTCAGCTTGTTGTCAATGAGTAGATGTCCGACTGTCAATTAGTTGCTTCAAGACTCTGGAAGCCAATCTGATGGCGTGACAGCAAGATGATCTTTTTTTTCACACACTAATGATAATGACTGCTGGCCACGATGCTCGGTTGACAAGTGATTTATGGGTAGCGTAGTGCACGAACACAACAGCAAGGAGAGCTGGGGAGAACAACAATAAGAGTTATGTGATTCTATAACAAATACAATTCAATACCATCAGAGGAAAAATTACTGTTTCTTAAGCTCCGCCCTTAGTTATTGTTGCTATTTGCCAGTCAATATTTCCTCGAGTGCATCCACATACCTCGTAAAGTTTACTATGCTAGCGGTGGCAGGTTTACCACTTAAAAATCTGTGATTTTTCTCATTTCTATCTAAAGACTGGAGTTTGTCAGATGAAATGATGACAACAAACCAGACAGCTGTAAAAAAAAAAAAAGGGTTAATGGTGACATCAGACATGATATAATACTAAACAACAACGTGCTGTACTTGTAGTAAAATGGAAATCTCAAGACTTTACAGGACATTTTTTATTGGGTCTACATTTTGTGGACTGAGAAACCTTCTGGAACTGGGAGAGCACCGAAGTGAAACCATTTTTAACATTCAATCAGTAGTGCTGACTAGTTTTCATTGTTAAAATGTCATTTTGAGGCATGAAAATATCTTCCTTTTTTTTGTCCAGTTAAAATGTTACCGTGAATGATTTAATGTCAGAAGAGCTCCGGTAGTGTCGCCGCTCCACTGTGTGTGTGCAGGGAGGCGTCCACCTCTCTCTGTGTCGAGCATCAAAACAGTATCCGCAGGAGGAGACAATGAATAACCTCCTGCATCTTAACTCAATTCACCAACCTGTTGTCATTCCTAAAAATATTGTGCAGTCTGGAACATGGATGCATTACTGAACAGGCTGACGGGCTCAAAAAGACTACAAAGAAACACAGCACGACCACAAAGAGGCCAAAACAGCAACAAAGAGATGCAAAGAGACACCAGCAACTGCAGAGACTCAACATGACTACAGAGAGACAAAGACTCAAAGCCTCATTTTTATTGGCGGCTACCTTTTTGGGAACATCAAAACAAGATAAATATAAATTTTCTTCCACTGTAAATATGCAGGTGGAGAATAGGATATTCCCTCCCATGATGGGTTGGCTGATGAGCCGGTAGAATGTCCTGGACCGATGCACTTGTTTTGGACTAAATTAAAGGGAGAATCAGATCAAGGTCAAGAGTCATTCAACACATATAATATATTCCTCAATACTTGAACTCTCAAAAAGCTGATTTAGTGTTTTTTCTCAAAAAGATCTCAAAATAATTACATTGAAAATCACAATTTAAAATTAGAAGACATTTGACTGTACAATGTTGCAGAAGATTAAAGGGAAAGTCACTTTTAGAGTAAATGTTTTAGTTTCCTACATGTACTCCTTTATAGTTGAGTCGTAAAATACCCCTTCATCTCTCTCTCCCTGACTTATGACTAGTCAGGGACAGATCCACAAATCTGTTTTCTCCTATTAATATGCATTAACATCTGAGTCTACTGTATTGTAGTAAAAGTGACTTACAACCCCTGGAACAACTAACCGTTCGTCTTTCTGCTGACTTACCACAAAGCCGGACGTCCCTGGAAATACAAACCACCGTCACCCACCCGTGATCAGAAGCCCTGTTGTAAATAATATGATTTATTATACACACAGGATTTCAAAACCTCAAATAATTCCTGACAACTGCATGAGGAGAGGAAGCGGTGCATTCACGCTGAGATCAACAATGCGGTATACGGTATATTGGCTGCGATGCCGAAGCACCTGTGTTTCTGTGTGTGTGTGTGTGGGGGGGGGGGCGGGGGATTCCCAGTAAAAAACGCCTCCGGTGGTGATCATTACCTCTTTTCTGGAGTAGTGGGGTGGATCGTTAGCCAGCTTCAAGGAAACACCACGCTGTTAGCTCTCTGTATCTCGGGTCACAGTCCTGTTTGCTTTTGTTCTTTTCAAAGTCTAATCTGCTCTCCTCCAGACATATACCAATTTCCTGCTGTCGGTTTGCTGGTTTTATCTTTTTTTAATCTCCGTCTTCTGTTTGTTTTATAGCTTGTTTAGATGTTGGAGCTGGAGAACGCTGTAACAAACATTTCCCCCGTGATGTACAGGTGAAGGGTTACAGCTTTTATTATTTAAGTGCTGTACCCTGCTATTTTCAGCTTTTAGCTGCATGTCGGCTGTGATCGGCTCTGCCAAGAGGGATACAGGGTACTGTATGGAGGTGGTAGTTCTGAATAACAATTAACATAATTTATCTTTGCTTTGGTGACCTTTGTAAGAAATGAAAAACACAAATTGCCGCAGTTACCAAACATGACACAATCCATATATGTGTAGATTGTATCTCATTGACTGTTTTAGATTGGATGTGCAATATTCTCAAGTAATATAGATTTTGACTGACATTGATGTTGGCATAAATGGTTAAAAATATCTTCAATGCTCACTGCAATAAGAGAACCGAAAAACTATTATAATGAGAATGTCAAGAAAGAGAAAAGGATAGACAGTTTCTTGTCGGCTCAATGGGAATGATGCCTTCCAGAGAATGGGAAAAGGCTTGGCTCTAACTTTATTATCACCTGATAATAAGTGAGACCCACCTGCAGAGATCTATTCTCATTACTCTATATAGCATGCTGGACATGCATTATTCATGCTCTCTGCAATATCTTATTGACCTCTGTCAAGGACATTTGGCATTCATCTTGACAAAATAGGCCAATCGCAGCCTCCAATTTGGACATATGCAAAATACAGCGAAGGCGCACGATGCGGAATGATGCGACTCTCGCACTGCACGTGGCCCTGAGAGGGACATTCACGCACGAGTAGCCTGATGATTCCTGCCAGCCGCTAATACGGCCCGAAACTAAGAGCCTCAACACTGCCTTGACCTTTGACCTTCTCACATTTTAACACTTCTGGCCTTCCTCTTTTCTCATATGGTCTGCTGATTTCAATAAACCCTCTATATTGGATCTGTGGTGACGGTCACACACCCACACACACACACACACACACGTACACAACATTGCAGGTTTTGCATGAAACCGCCACTTGCTACGTTTCTGTGTTGACAGGGATAACTGCATTGACATTGTTTCTAATAAGCTCGAGGGTTGCTGAAATGTGACGTTTGGTGCAGCTGACGATAGTTATTGCTTTCTTTTCTCGCTGTTGCTAATGGAAACGGTTAAGTGTGTGCCCGCGACCTGGTGGAAGCGGCATAATGTTGCCTCCAAAACACTGGATCCAAGACGATAAACCATCAACGAATCTATGTGTCAAATATTCATATGCGTATGCTCACTTCTTCCCAAACGTGTGCATCTTTGATCTAATTTAGAAAATGAAGGAGTGACACTTTTAAATAGAAAGGTTTGAGTGACAATGCGAAGCACTGTGCGTATGACTGGATAAATGAGAGAAAAGGTAACAAGGGCTGATATATATATATTCCCATTTTCATTTTGGGGATAAAGAAGTTCTTTAAGTTCTCTCCTGTCATGTCTCCCTCCAAATCTATGTGACAGAAACTACCAGATGTGTTACTCAGTGTGACAAGTAGCTTGACTGGTGAGCCTCTCATTAACAGGATAGCAGTGAGAAAGCCATCTTGGAAGTTCAAAATGGCAAAGAAAGCTTTCCAGACACTTGAAGCCATCTCTCAGTTCTTCTGGGCTTCTCCCGCTGCACAGCACCGTCCCGAGCCAATGAGCTCTTTTGGCCCTTGTTTTGTCAGATCAACTTTACATTTATATTAATACCCCAGCTATGTTTGTGGCACTGACAGATAAAGAGAGAGTAGCATTGTGTTCTATCCCTAATGATTAGACTTATGTTGTTGTTGTTGTTGTTGTTTCTTAATCCAGGCACCTGGACGGAGTGGTGTTCGACTGCGGCTGCGACATCCGCTGGATCCAGCTGTGGCAGCAGCGAGGAGAGGCCGGGCTCCACACGCAGCAGCTCTACTGCAGGAACGGGGCCTCCAACATACGACTGCACAACATGTACATCCACGACTGTGGTGAGTGGAGGAGGGAGGAAAGGTGTCATCTATGTATTATCTTTTATTTGATTTTCAAGCAGAAGAGAGGAGGATAGGGGGAGATGGAAGAGAGGGTGAAAAGGGGGAAGGCTGATGGAGGGAGACGGTAAAATCAGGAGAAGGAAGGAAGGGGTTAAGGTTGATGCCGAGGCAAGAGAAGAAAAGCAGGGAGACGAGTGGGTGGCGAGAAGGGGAGGAGGGGAGGAGGTGCGACAGAGTTCAGAGGGTGAATCTGATGCAAGGAGCTGTGCGTTGATTCTGATAGAGGATGTAGACTCTGCAGTATTATCTCCTGGTGGTGACTCATCCCTGTGCCATCTACTGTGTCTGTGTGTGTGTGTGTGTGTGTGTGTGTGCGTCCCTGTGCCTCCGTTGTGCTCATTTTGTAGCATTAATGAAAAGTGATTAATTCATTGTGTGTCCAAATATGTAGATACAGGCAATGACAGGTGTGTATTAACGTGAACCTAATGTGTGTGTGTGTTTGTGTGTGCGCGTGTGTTTTTCTAGACTTACCAGACATCAGTGTGAGCCACAGCAGTGTGTTGGTGATGCAGGGCGACAATATGACGGTGAGCTGCAATGGATCTGGATCACCGCTGCCTGAGGTGGACTGGACCGTCGGAGGCCTGCAGTCCATCAACACGCACCTGGTCAGCCAACACACACACACACACTGCTTTAAATTGACTGTAATCGTGTGGTTTTTATGACAGTTACTAAATGACACAAACAATGACAGAATGGCAGATAATGAAAAAGATCCCAACATATGATACATTGCATTAAGGTATCTAGAACGCTAATTTTTTTATAGAAAAAGTGACAGGAAGTCATTTGGGTCAACACATGTATTATGCGCTTGCATGATATGCAGTAGACCTGCTGGGAAACCTCCCATCATGCACTGGGGGAATAGACTCCCTTTCTTTATTGTTATTGGCGGTGTGTTGTGTGGCACTCCACAACGTTTCCACAATCCCATCATTCATGCGTTCAGTTATGGTAAGTGAATCCGGTTACACTGTGAGGGATGATGTTTACACTGTTGGGGAGGTTCTTGCAAATACGAGAGCAAAACAAATATTGTTGGAGCGTTGATCATAACACCACTGATGGCCCACCTGGTATTCATACTTATGAGCAGTTGCCGTCCCCCTGGACTTTATTAAACTACGTGTCCTTTTGGCTCATGTCGTCCACAATTTGGATTGCTTCTGTTTTTGTTTTGTTTTGTGTTGACCGCTTCATCATATGCAGGTATCCAACTCTTCATCGAAAATATGACACCAACAGATTGTAAAAGGTATCTAAAAACTTCATTTATCGCAATAAACCCAAGAAAATGTAGGACTTGTTGCTACTACAACATCGCCGGATACATGTGAAGCCCGCTTTGAATAATTAAAAACATCCAGACGTATTTCACGTCATTTTCTACGATCAATTAGAGCAAATTCACGGATAAAGAACTGGGACCGCAGCATAGCTCATCATGTCGATCTGCCACTGTGCAAAAACAAGTTCTTTGCGAGACCTCAAGTTCTGGGTTGAACCCGGGGGCCCCGCGGGGATGTCTTGGCGATAACAGAGATAAACAGCGAGGAGACGAGAGCAGCGGTGTCTGGAAATGCTGCGTGGATTCTCAGGTGAAAGTCACCTCCGCCTCAGGCTTGATATTGCCGGGTGGAAAGAGCTCATCGGGATGAGTGAGGTGGCGGGAAACCGGGTCAACACGCATTGTATTCAGCTATCTTAAGATATATATATATAATTTTTCCCTAATCATTTAGAAATTAGTTCCTTGCATTTAACCATGTAGTTGTTAAGGGCAATGCGTTTTATTGATGCGCCGGGGGGGGGGGGAGTTGATGCCTTGCTCAAGAGCTAATGACTTGAAACCTGTGGGGAGAGTGGGATCGAACCTATTTGGTTGGGGGCCAGGACCTCCCTCTTGCCACACGCTACAAAAAAAATGATGAAAAGATGAAAAGTGGTGAATCGGTTAGTCACATTAGTGCCATCATATACAATATGTCCCACTTTACATCTGATTGTATTACTGTGGGATTAGAATCCCACAGTAATACAATCAGACTAGATCAGTGCAGTGTTTAATTCCAACTGGTAGGTCGAAATCCTTCATTTTGATTCAATTTAATCAATTCAATCAATAATTAACTTTAATTTTAGTATTTAAATATCTAACCCCTCCCCTTTTTTATATCCTTCACATATCTAACTGTCTCTTTTTCGGTCTGTGTCTCTCTTTCCCCAGTCTAATGTGTACTGGCCCAACATCCACTCCATCAACCTGACGCTGTTCAACATCAGCCGGGATGACAACAACTTCCAGCTGACCTGCATTGCTGAGAACGTGGTGGGCATGGCCAACTCCTCCGTCCAGCTCAACGTGCAATGTGAGTTACATTTCTTCCGGGATTCGATGCAGGGAGACTGCAGAGGAGCGAGGCGGAGAACACATTTAAGCCAATGGTGGACAGCTAGTGACACACACCTTTCAAATGTACACTGCGGGATCTACTTGTACCTGCTTCTGCTTTTTCTAGTTTATTGCTTCAATGTGTATGTTATTAAAGTATTCCTTTGAAATGAGCAAAACTCTGACCCAGAGATTATACTAATGCTGCCTGTGTGTTAAGTGGAGGAGGGTATTTTGACGAAAAATATATGCTTATGTTCTTATTAATGCATTTTATTAATGTTCTACTTCATATCAGTTGGCGCAAGGGGTGAAAATACTCGAGTAATCATACGAGGACACCTATGGCATCAGAAAAAAGTAGGGCTGTGAAACGATTAAAAATTTTAATCGGGTTAATCACAGGTTTCTGTGGATTAATCATGATTAATCACATATTACCGATATTCTCGGTATATTTTGTGAGAACATAGAGATTTATGACAAAAGACGGATATATACATTCTTCTATACAATGGTGCTGCAACTCAGCAGTTATTTAGCAGTTTTCTTCCATATGGAACATTAATACATCTTCATCCTAAACAGAATGTTGAACCCTCCTGTTACCTTTCGGGTCAATTTGACCCCATTCAATGTTTAATGTCGGTGTTCTTTGGGGTCAATTTGACCCCAGGCTGTTTTTCACTGTGTCAAACTTATAAGAAATATCAACTTTTTTATATATTTAAAGGGCTATTTAGGTAGTCAACATTCAAACAAACATAAAGTACCTCACACTTAAACTTGGGAAGCAATATTAATTCTAATAATTTTCTGTAGGTTTTAATTGCTGGGGTCAAATTGACCCCGAGGGTAAAATATGTTAGTAAATGTAAAGGTAACAGGAGGGTTAACCTCTTCCACTCCACTGAGGACGCCGGCGTCCTTAAGACCCTCCCCTTCCCTTTAAACGGCTTGCTCACGCAGACCACGTCAATAAACATGGGCATGTTTGGTATCCCAGCATTCAACATATCCTCATCTTTGCAAAGAACATATACATTTTCTTTTATTTCGTAATAATTTTTCACAAGAGGAGCCCTAACACACAATGTCTAAAGTCGCGATCAATGTCGGGTCTTGCAACATTTCGACGGAGAAAACGTACAGAATACACTTTCTAAGTAGATGTATTAGCGGAGGTATTAGCGGAAGTACTAGCGGAAGTTAGCAAAGAGCTAGCGGAATCAGAAAAGGTAAAAAGTTTTACAAAAACTTTTTTTGGTGCGCTGTGTCTTCCTGACAGTAACGTGTTGAAGCCAGGAGACCGCGCTGTCTTTGCCCGGCCATGAACACGGTGATTTGCTCCGTTTTTGTTTGACTACATTTTATGAGTAACAGTTAGGGGGGTGCTAGTGACTTTTCATGCGCGAAGACCGGCATCTGAACTCTGCGGCAACCGCGATCGACATATTGAGCACCCTGCATTAAAACATTGGTGCAAGTGACTTTTTTTCGTCCCGATGTGCGCACACACGCCGGCATCCGGCGAGACGGGGATCGGAGTCGTGTTAACGTGACACGTAGAGACAGAATGACATGCTGCTGGTTCGAGACGACCAACAGACGGATTGGAAGCTCATTCTGCGCATGCGTTAAATGCGTAAAAAAAAATAACGAAGTTAAACCTGTAATTTAATTAACTGAGTTAACGCGTTATTTTTCACAGCACTAGAAAAAAGATAAAATGATCCTCAACAAAATAAATGAACAAGGGAGCTCGGTACTCAGAATATGCTCTTCTGCCAGTCTTCGTTATTTTTCTCATTCTATCAGGCCAGAAAGGCACGTGCATGCACCGTAACCTTGACCCCCATCGGCACATCCACCGGACTCTCAAACCCACGAGTTGTTGATACGCTGTCTCGTTTGTCTGACAGCTGAACACCACATAACACTTCTTATGGCTTACATTTAAAACAGACTATCAGGAGAATACATAAATCATTTAAGCTGTGTTAAAATGGAAGGAAAGGATTCCTCTCTCTTCCTCGCTCACACACCAGTGATAACAGCACACAGTCTCGACTGACACCTGGTCAGATACCACACAGGGTAACCACAGGGTCAACAATCATCGAACAATCTCGTTCAGTATTTATTTCTTAAAATACAAAAAAAATGATCACCAAAAATTAAAAATAATAGCAAATTTTTTTTTTTTTTTTTTTTTTTTTTTTTTTTTTTTTTTTTTTTTTTATTTTTTTTTTTTTTTTTTTTTTTTTTTTTTTTTATTTTTTTTTTTTTTTTTTTTTTTTTTTTTTTTTTTTTTTAAAAAAAAAAAAAAAAAAAAAAAAAAAAAAAATAAAAAAAAAAAGGAAAAAAAAAAAAAAAAAAAAAAAAAAAAAGAAAAAAAAAAATTATTATTTAAAAAAAAAAAAAAAAAAAAAAAGCATTTATTTATACTTAAGACATTTTCTGTCTTCGGTATGTATGAAGTGTAATTCATGGTCTGGATATAAGAGGAATATCCTGATGGTTAACAAATCATTGTTTTATCATTGCTGGGGAGAATCTTCTTTCTTTTTTTTCTTCTCTTTTTCCGCATCATGTAAGTTAAAAGAATAAATGCCCTCCGGTAAGGCTTACACTGTACTGATGTCACATAAGGCAACTAAACTAATCAATGTCAGAATATGCTGTTTTTCTCAGGTGGTTAGACCTGATAAGAAAGGCAAGCTACATTATATTAAGCTAGATAATACGTTTATCACAATCCCAGGGTAATTTAGAACCACCCTGATAAACCGAAATTACTGCAGGTAAATTTCACCTTTAGCCCGATAATAGCTGTTACCTCCTATTGCTAGGGACCACATCTTCTTCTTGGTTCTATGAGACGGGCATTGTTTTTTAGCTGGGCTCCCCATGTTGTTTTTCTCGTTTCTGTGAGTGTCAAGGGCAATCCCCCTCTCCAGCTCCCTCAGCATGTCTACTGGTATTCTGGAGTGGATTGACCACGCCTTGCTTCTACTCGCGTCGGTGGCCGGTAGGGCTTTGCCGTGATGGTCTCCTCTTCTCTCTTGTCTTCTGGCCTTCCTTATGGTGCTTCTGCTTTGGTGCAGTGTGTGATGTGGTACCAGTGTGGTCTGCTGTGGCTAGTCCCCCTTCCTCTTGTAGGTTTTGAGGTAGAACCAATGCCCTGGATGGACCGCCTCCTTCTGTGAGTCTGGACCAACGTGCCTCTCCTCCGTGGCTCCTTTTAACTATTGAAACAGTGCTTCCTGCATACTTGCCGCTCGCTGGACATAGCTTCGTTGTTTCTTTGGTTTACAGATTCAATGGGGGACCTCAATGAGGTCCCCCCAGGTAGGTATGGGCCTAGGCTGTCCCGTCAGCACTTCCTGGGGAATTACATATATACTACGGATAGTTTGTATTCTCATGCTCATTAATGCCAACAGCAGAGCCGTCAGTCAGTCCATTTCAGTCTACCTGCAGATTTTAGCTTTGCTTTCAGTGTAATACCAGCTCTCTCCCTACCAGTCCCTGGGAATGGGGATGATACCCCCAAACTAACCTTTGCTTGACCCTCAATAACTGACATGTTTTTTCATTATTGTGTTGTCAAAATTAATCGCTTGAAAAAATCGAGACAGTTTGCTGTTGTGGCTCCTCAGTCGTGGATCGAGCTCCTTACTGACATCAGGACAGCACAAAGTCTCAATATCCCCCGCCGGAACCTAAAAACACATCTTTTCTGACAAAACCTTGAATAAAAACAAACTAGCACTTCAGTGGCAATTACTTATGGTATTATTTATGGTAATACTTTCTTGAAGAAATATTACCCTCTTGATTACCTTCACATTGAAAATGCGGAAGGTTATGTTTTGATCGCCGTGTATTTATTTATTTATTTGTATGCGTGTTGATGTAGCAAAAACTCAAAAAGTATTGAACCGAATCGCATGAAATTTGGTGGGATGATTGGTTATTATCCGGGGACCAGTTGATTAGATTTTGGGATCGATCGGGTCAAAGTTCAAGGTCAAAGGTCATGAACAGGTCAAAATCTTCTTGAATCGCATGAAATTTGGTGGGATGATTGGTTATTATCCCGGGACCATTTGATTAGATTTTGGGATCAATCGGGTCAAGGTCAAGGTCAAGGTCATGGAAAGGTCAACATCTTTTTTTACCATAGCACGATACATTTTTGTCCAATTGGCATGCAACTAATGCCAAAATGTTCATAATTCAATGCCCAATCTTGTGATATGCGAAGGTATGCGCTCTACCGAGTGCCCATTCTAGTTCTTGTTGTTTTGAGTTGCCTCACACCGGACCCACAACAATCCTATTTTAATTTGACCAGTAATGAATGGAGGCCAACGGCCATTAAATTTCCCGTATATGATCAATAATTTCCCATTTATCTAATTCTCTATCCCATACACTTTCTGCGTTATTTATAGTTATCTTATTCCAGGTTAAAAACAAAAATAAATGAAAAAGGGAGCTCGGTACTCAGAATATGCTCTTCTGCCAGTCTTCGTTATTTTTCTCATTCTATCAGGCCAGAAAGGCACGTGCATGCACCGTAACGACCCCATCGGCACATCCACCGGACTCTCAAACCCACGAGTTGTTGATACGCTGTCTCGTTTGTCTGACAGCTGAACACCACATAACACTTCTTATGGCTTACATTTAAAACAGACTATCAGGAGAATACATAAATCATTTACAGTTTTTCTCGATTGATTACACACAAAAACTGGAACTTATAACACAATGACCACAACCTGTAACTCATGTGCCAACTCCCTAAACCAATTCTGCTAAACTATAAGCACAAGTATCTGCTTTAAACACAGATTTCAATTGTGAGCCACACTTTCTTCAAAATACAACACACAAGTATCTGCTTTAAACACAGATTTCAATTGTTAACCACACTTTCTTCAAAACACTAAACACCATCCTTTCTACTTTGCACACTTCATCAATGTCAAAACCTCCTTGTGTTTCGACAGAACACACTGCTATTCAATTTGCAAAACTTCCATTTCCACGGCTGTTGTGCAATTTGGAATCAAGGCTTTAGCAATATAAGGGCCACAGGTGACCTCCTGATTTGAAGAAGAATGGATGAAAACATGGAAGGTAGAGGAGACCAAAGAGGCAGGGGAGTAAGGGTAAGAGGACGAGGAAGAGGAGAAGGAAGAGGTGGAAGAGGAGGAGGATGTTGATGAGGTCCTGTGGCCAGACAGGAACCGACGACAGGACGAAGACATTTTAAGTCCTTTTATTTAAACTTTTCTTTCTTTTTTTGTTGACTGTTGTGGTCTATTTTCTATTGTTTATTCTGTGAAACAATTATAAAAAAGAAAGAAACATTTTTGTTTTATATTTGTGTGTTGTTTTATATTTTGAGTTAAAACACTATACATTTACAATATTTTACAACAGGAGAAAGCGTACAGTACCACTGGACATGAAAAGGCATACTGCTCCTGATGAGGCCTTCATACTGGTGTTTTCCCATTTCATAGTCGTGTTTTCCATTGAGCACATCAGTGTTCAATCGATGCTTAGAATGTCTACTCATATAATGGGCTGTGTTTGTCATTTGAAAACAAAATACCCTTTTGAGGTGACATAACACTGTTCTGAAAGCAAAGTGGCATTTTGGAGGAGACATAAAGGGTTTTGCATTTTGTGTGAGTGGTTTTGGGATTTGTGTTTAGAGTTTTGAGAAAACGAGGCATGCTTTCAAAAAATGTGTTTAAGCAATCGAGAAAAACTGTAAGCTGTGTTAAAATGGAAGGAAAGTATTCCTCTCTCTTCCTCGATCACACACCAGTGATGACAGCACACAGTCTCGACTGACACCTGGTCAGATACCACACAGGGTAACCACAGGGTCAACAATCATCGAACAATCTCGTTCAGTATTTATTTCTTAAAATACAAAAAAAATGATCACCAAAAATTAAAAATAATAGCAAATTATAATTTTATAAAACAATAAGGCGTTCAAGCTATGAATGAATGATTATTGTGCCTTCAACTGTTGAATGGTGTATGAGAGTGTAATCTAATTCTATCTTAAAAGTTCTTATTCCTCCTTTTCAGTATTTTATTCTTGTTCCTACCCTCACCACTTTATTCATTTATATAGTTAATATCTGAGATTATTCCCTATCTCTGCTGTTTTGATGGTGTATGTAAGCGTCAGTTTGGCTGCCTTTAGTATGTGTGTATATATATTAATCTCGTTGTTATACTACCTAACTTTGGCCACACAAACTTGTCCCAGGGTTAATTCCCTGCAATACCCTGTCTGCCAACTGAGGTATGAGTCTCCCTACCTCTATACGCGCTATTTCGTAGCATGGGTGAAATCAGAATCAGAAAGAATCAGAATCAGAATCAGAATCAGAAACAGGTTTATTGCCAAGAATGTTTTCACAAACAAACAAGGAACTTTTTTTGGCGGAAGGTGCAAGATTCGCGCACCAAGACACCGAGGCGCCGTCCGCGGCGCCATCTTGGAAAGGGTGGATGAAAGATTACAGCATAACATGAGGGAAGAGGCGAGAAAAGAAAAAGCCACCCCGACTATGCCTAGAGAGGTACAGTGTGGGAGCAGGAGAAACAAAAACACCATTGCACATAGCACATACATCTTAGACATGACTTGCAGAGTAGGAAGGGGAGGAGGTAATCCAAAGACTGGGCGATAGCCCCGCCATTGAGGCAGAAGGTAACCAGCACCGACAAGCAGCCAGCCGGTCCTTCGCCCGTCACGGCGCCGGACGCGAACCCGTCCTGTCACCCTGGGGGCAAAGCAGGCGGCGTGGGATGGGGGGTAGTGAGTGCATTTCAGTGTGTTTAAGTTCGTGTGTGAGTGGCCTGATGTATCGTCCTCCCCCAGTCCACAACAGACAAAGTTCCCAGACCGCAAGATGGTCGTTGCCATGGAGATGGCCTTGAAGGTCCTGGGAGAAAACAACCACAGGTGTCTGTGGATAGGGGAAGGAATGAGAGAGTCTCGCTTCAGTGATCTTGGGAGTTGTTGTTCCAGTCACGGCCTTGGCCAAGGCCCGTCCTGGTAGAGGGCCGAAAGCAGATAAGATTGGGATTGTTTGGTCTTCCAGTAGCTGCAATTCAATTTTGCGCACCTACTATTCCTCCATTTTCCTCCCGTTTGCCAATAGGATTTCAAATCGATCCAATTTCATTTGCAGAGCCATCAGCTTCTCCACGATGTTGTCATTCTGACGGTTTAATGCCAAAGTCTGGTGCCAACAACTCTGCCTAACGTCAATCATGTCGGGCAGCCCTAGGGGGCTTTTAACGGCTGTCACCGTTTCCTTAATTTTCCGATAAGCCAGGGCAGCGCCAAATCCAAACAGCAGAAATCCTGTAATCAAAGTTCCGAATAGGTAGATGTCTTCTCGTCCTCCACGGAAAGGGCTGCTAGGCACAAGACCGCCACTTCCCCCAGCGTCCATCGTGTAACCAGCAACCCGTCCGGCAGGACAGGCAGGTTCCCAGAACCCGAGCTTCTCGTCGAGAAGATGGTGTCAGTGCGTTTAAGGACCAGTTGATTACGTCCATGGTTTTTAGTTCAAGAGCGATCACGGAGAGAGTCTCTCAAGTATAGAGACAGACAAGACATGACGAGAGAAGCCAAGCAGGGAGGGGAAGGTCATGGGGAGGAGAGGGAGAGAAAAATGCGACCGCCTTCGTCGAGAGCCAAATCCATGCAGTACCACCCCCGACCACTATGTGCCCTCTATCCTGTATCTCGAGGCACTCTTGTCTCCTCTTTCTCTATTTCCGGTCTCGCTCTTCCTGTCCACGAAGGTTAGCTGGAGGCTAGCCCTCCTGCCTTAATGCTTATCAACAAAGAAGCGAGTGTGTATGCCACTGTGAACCTCCCTAAAATAAATTTGACTAAATTCAACGGACTCTCAAACTAACAGATTGTTGACACGGCCTACTCCCACCTGGTGATAACGGCCCACAGCCTTGATGACCCTCGGTCCGCTCCTACGCAGAGTCTCCCTTGGTTCCACATGAAATGATTTCGCTCAGTAGTTAATGTAATCACTTCTTCATTACGTTAATTATTTTATTACTCCTTGTTATATTTATCGTATAACGCACCCACCAGTCAGAACATCAACAGAACATTCACAAAATGCTCGTTAGTTTATATATGATATCTAATAGTTCCCAGGGGAATTTCTATTCCTTTTAATTCCACCTTTTCAGCTCCAGATTCATATTTTATTCAATTTATTAATAACGTAGGTCTACTGTCATATCTATCAATCTACCCCTTTGTTAAACATCCTTTTCCCTTTTTCTTAAATAGTCAGAGCAACACACACACACACACACTTTCTTGGCTTCTCCAAGGTTCCTGTCTGCGGCTTATGACACAGTTCTGCAAAACTGTGTTTCACACAGTTCTCTATTCTATATGACACACTTCTGATCAATCTGTCCCAGTTTATTTTATAACCTATGTCTAAACTATGGGCTGAGGCTTGTTCTGCTGTTGACGACAACATTTAGTTTTTCCAATCACACAGTTTTTAGACAAAACGTCGTCGGTACACCTGTTCTTTATGAGGCCTCTTATTGTCAATCGCCAAACAGCCGCAGACCCTCGTCAGGGGTCCGTGAAATGGATGTCTTTACTCCCTTTATCTTAAACCAGGTCACTCATCTGAGTTCAGGGTCCCCTATGTATTTAGTTATTTGTCTACCAAGTTAGAACATGTCACAGCAACATACACAGGCCACGAGTTAATGGCCATAACTCACAGACAACTTCATTTCAATAAGCAGGCAGTTTATCAAGCATAGTTGGGATTTTAGTAATATAACTATATATATACAAATATATATGTACGTATAAATAACATATGTTTGATATATATTCATATTTATATATAAATTATATATTTATAAACAATATATATATATATAAATGTAATGTACGAATACTTTACAGTGAATAATTAAACTGATGAGCAAGAACAGCTGATGTGGTGACGTCATCAAGTCAGCTGCTGTTCCAATCGCAGAAAGACCGTCCTTCGTCCTCTCGTCCTCTGTAATCTGGACTCCCAAGACCAAAATCCCAAGTCCAAACTCCAAATGAACACAAGTCTGTACTCAGTGTACTTGGAATTAATAAACGGCTGAAGTAAAAAAGCTGTCTCGGCTAACTTCTGCTAACGGTTAGCTGAGCGAGCCAACTTCAACAACATGTGCCAGGTAGAAGTAGTAGAGCATAACACACCAGGTGCATCACACTTCTGTGACCAATCATGCTTAGACAGAGGTTCGGACCGTACCAGCTCATTTGCATACAAGGACACATAAATAGACGCATAAATAAATGAAGAAATACAGAAATGGAGAATAGATTTATCTAATGATGTCCTGTTTAGGTATAACTTATATTTATGTATACCTGTATTTATGTATACATTTATTTAAGCATTTATTTATTTATTCCTGTATTTATTTATTTATACATATATAAATAAATAAATAAAGGAGTTATGCTTAGGGCACCAACATGGCTAGCAGCGGCACAGGTGTGTATATATATTATATATATATATATAACTCTTAGATAACTTAACCCTGTGGCTTGGCCCGGAGCAGATTCGGGACAGGTTGTATTCAAAGCCTGTATTTATTATAGGTGTCTGACGTTTTTCTTTACTGTAGCGAGCCGGCTGTTTTACAGAGCGCAGTCTATTGTGGCTGTTTGCAATGCATCACGCTGCAGGACAGGGGAGATTTGTCACCAATTCAAACACACCTCTACGAGCTGGAAATGACAGATTGGCTTTGCTACATCTCGTCCTCGGGGCTTCCTCCACACGGACACTCTATGGATGTATATCTCCAGGCATTCTTTTTTCCTTTTCTTCTTCTTTTCTATTGATGCTCTCTGCTGGTGCTGCAAATTAACTTATTAATTTGTCACTACATGCTCCGATGGTAATTACATTTCCTCCCCTGCGCAGCCTATTGTCTGTGGAAATGTCATAAAATAGCTTAAACTGCCACTCTGATTAGGGAGTAATTTGATTGACAGCAAAATTACCAGCCGTCAAGTGACATTCTCTGCATTCAAAAGATGAATTCCATTTTTCTTTTTTTCTTCTTTCTTTTCGAGAAACCACAATGCAATTTCTGCCAGCCATTGTTCTGCTGCTGCCTGGAACAACAGCTCTACAGCATTGTGCAATCACACAACTTAACATGTGTTTCCTTTGGTCCTACTGCATATAGCTCTCTATAAAGAACAAGCTCCTGGGTTAGGAGTTATATTCCCTCAGAAGTAGCTCTACAGGTAGAGCAAGGCATTATATGAGGCGGTTCTGATTGGATCCCTACATAATATCCATGTGCTGCTTCTTACAGGTTAAAATCGTCATCACGATATGCCATCTAATTTCCCCTTGTGTGGATTAATAAAGTATATATCATCATCATCATCCATGATATCCTATCCGGCTGGAGCTTGGCATTTGAAGTGTGCCACCAGTGTTGCCACTAGATAGCATTGCACAACTAGACTTCACGAACACTGTTCTCACGGATCAAAGGCAAAGCCTGTTATCTCTCTGAGCGCCACAAGGACACCATGTTGTTGTTGTTACGGTCCAGTGTGGAGCGCCGTAATGGCTTGTATTGTATCGGCTGAGACTGAGGTCACAGTCATGCTGAGGGGGTAATAGATCGTTCTCTAACTGTCCATCAACATGAGAATTCGCTCTTTTTCTTTCTCTCTCTCTCTTTTTGTGTGTGTGTGTGCTGCACAGCTGTATGCCGCAGTCACTTCATGCCCATTGTCCTCCCGCCTCACTTTTTCTCTTCTCATTAATATATTTTCTCTTTTCTTTACATGAGCTCCAAATCAAAGCTTTGTACACGCCCCCACACAGCCAGCACGCTCACACACACACACACACACACACACACACACACACACACACACACACACACACACACACACACACACACACACACACACACACACACACACACACACACACACACACACACACACACACACGTTCTTGCCTTAGCCTGTAGTGCAATTGAATGACTATTGTCACTATTGTCTAGCATGAACAATTTCGCCAAAGCAGTTAATAAAATGACAGCTTTCAAATGTCAATAAATACGTTATTCATCTTTATACTGGGTGATTATTCGGTTTGAAAACATGAGCTGTCCATCGGGACATGGCGGTTAATAACCAGGGCTGCAATTATTTGTATTATCCATTTATTTGACAATCATTTATAAAATAGTCAATCTCTGTCTATAACTTTATTAATGACAAATCTCACTTGTTGTGTTTACAATTAGGGAGTTGGTTATGCTGAAAAAGAAGTGTGTTGTGCTAGCGCATCAGAAAGCCAACGTTTTCACTTATCCAGTAAAGTGTCTTAACATCTGCAGAGATGGGATGGATGAATCGTCCTTACTTTGCTGATGTCCTACAGCGCCACCAAGATGTTGTCTCAACATATTGATTGGCCAGATGTTAGCTTCAGACATTCTTGGTTGTCGCAAGAGGAGTTTCAACATGTCTGGGGAAACAACAAAGCTGCAATTCAATTTCAATTCAGTTTATTTGTATAGCCCAATTTCACAAATTACAAATTTGTCTCAGAGTGCTTTACAATCTGTACACATAGACATCCCTGCCCCAAAACCTCACATCGGACCAGGAAAAACTCCCAAATAACCCTTCAGGGGAAGAAAAAAAGGGAAGAAACCTTCAGGAGAGCAACAGAGGAGGATCCCTCTCCAGGATGGACAGGTGCAATAGATGTAATGTGTACAGAAGGACAGATTTAGAGTTTAAATACATTCAATGAATGTGACAGAGTGTATGAATAGTTCATAGTAGGTATATTCCACGATGGAGACCTCCACGATCCATCAGGCAGATGGCGGTGGGGAGGAGGAGTGGGCGGAGTCTCAACAGTGGGCGGAGTCTCAACAGGACAGTGGCGTCGTCAGGAGCAGGAATTCCACGACCCAGACCTCGATGATCCATCAGGCAGATAGGATCTATGTCGTCTCATAGGGTCCGATGACCCCATGAGACGTGAAGTCAAAAGGACTCCGGGGAGAAAGCAGAGTTAGTAACGTGTGATTGAGAGATGAAAATTCATCCTTAAGGAGAGAACAAAAAGAGGAGATAGGTACTCAGTGCATCCTAAAACGTCCCCCGGCAGCTATAAGCCTATAGCAGCATATCAAGGGGCTGGACCAGGGCAAACCTGATTCAGCCCTCACTATAAGCTCTGTCAAAGAGGAAAGTCTTAAGTCTACTCTTAAACGAGGTGACTGTGTCTGCCTCCCGGACTGAAGGTGGAAGCTGGTTCCATAAAAGAGGAGCTTGATAACTAAAGGCAATATAATCTGCTTTGTTTGGACTACCTTTCTTACAGAGATGGACACTTGGAGGGTACATACACAATACGCAAAGGATCATTAGTCTTAGTTAAGGGGGGAATCTGGGGGCCCAACAAAAAACGTTTGCCCTGGGGTCTCCAAACAGGTTCACTTGGCAATGCAAGTTCCCCAACTGGTGCCTATAATCATCAAATATTTGGTATTTTTTATGAAGAAACGACTAATCCCAACCCTATTTCTTGATTCAAATTACAAGCTTTAAAAATGTTCTATTCATTTGCACACTGCTTGAAACTGCAGGTGGGGATTCATCAGGGCTGCTTCAGGGTTATCTGAATGACGACATAAACACACATCCAAGGAGATCTAGCCAATGTAGATAGGATTGCTGACACACGCCTACAGAAAGTGCAGGCATTGAAGCCCAGCAAGAGACAAAGCAATAGCTTATTATGAGTGTGTGTGAGCAGTGGAGTTTATGGGTAAGTAGGGAGTGGGGAGGGGTCTGGTATGTAGAACAGACACAGAGGTAATACTGACTGCCAAATATTTCTTTTTGATGATGTAGCTGCGAGAGTGGCTCGTCACATAGACAAGTCAGTGTATGAATTGTTTATGAAATGTGTCTAATGGTATTAAAGTGATACATTGCCTCTCAGCTTGGCGGCGTTGTGGACTCGGAGGTGTGTTGCTGTGTGTCAGGGAAGACAGGCTTTGTGCTTGTTTATGCTGCAGAGATTCCTCCAGGCAAGAGGAGCCCCTCTGTCTGCTTGTTTTTCTCCACCACTGTGTACTGCTGCAATATGTAACACACAGTAAAAGGCTCATTGCCACTCGCAGGCAGGAACCCTGTATTCCTAAATGCCATGGTCCCCAGAACAAATCAGAACAGCTTTGTAATGAGTTGGCTGCTGCATATTTTTGTTTTTGAGGTCTTTCACACAAATAGGACAGGCTTTCCTCGACCGATAGGTTGTGGAACTCTGGAAAATAACGTTATGACACAAGAATCTGACTAAAATCCTCAAGAATCCTGTCTTTAATGTTTCAGGACGGGCCATACCAGGTTCAGGGGCATCCAGGAAGTGCTCACTCTGGTGTTTCCCTCGTGGTATGGGTGGATTGCCCTTTAGCCTCGAATCTGTGCCGTGAATTAAATTGTTTGTTTCCCTCTTCACTGCAGTTCCTCCGGTCATCTTGAGACTGGCTGAGCCCGAGCAGCGCCACGATACCTGCATCGAGTTCACGGTTCGGGGCTACCCCCATCCCAAGCTGCGCTGGTTCTACAAGCAAAAGGAGATCCTCCAGAACGAGTACATCCGAACCGAGATGGACTTTTACCAGGACTACCTGGAGGGCTGCCTGACCTTCCAGAACCCAACGCACATAAACAACGGCAACTACACTCTCGAGGCAAGCAACCCTTTGGGAACGGTCGCCAAGACCGTGTATGGCCACTTCCTCATGGCCCCTGGCGCTGAAGAAGGTGAGTGGATCATTCTCGAGGGGTAGCCATTCCTCACTGTGCTCGTGGCTGATGAGCTATGCACTGTTTGCAGCGGCTAGCGCGGATGTCCTAATAATCAAAGGAAAAAAATAATTATACACGGGTTATTAACAATTTTTACTGCCTGAACATTGCCTTCCACCTACTGGATTTGAATTGGAATAAAAGTACAGGAGAAAAAAGGAAATACTTGATTTTTCCCAAGAGCTGGCATGGCCAACTAATTTTTAAATGGGCATCACAATTTGAAACAAGTTTTTGACGAGTGGGATTTCTATTTTAAACTGCCTGTTGTATGAATTACAGGTTTCACCCTAGGTGGAAGAAGTACAGGGAGCTTTTAGTTGCTATTAAAATCTCCCTGTGCAGGGTTTAGGTGTGTGGAGCTATTCCCTGCTGGCTGGATCACAGCCAGGGTTTATACACAGTTCAGTCAGGTAGATTGTTCGCCTGCAGTTCACTCCAAGTTCACAGGGAATACACCCACAAATACTGGCAAATGTGTCCCCATGGTCAATATTCCAAGGTTAATCTTTTGTGTCAATTAATTGACAGGACGTGACTTTCTCTGTCTTCTCTTTTGCAGACATAGTGGAATTAGGTGAGTGTTTGTATTTTAAAATAACCCTGCAGTTTATTTGGTTTTCATTTATTCTTTTACTTGTTTGTCTGGGATCAGTATGCACACACATACACACCTACACACACAAACACATCACTTCATGTTGGATCGTCACTGTTGAGATAGTAACCATGGGGACATTTTTTGACTAACTCAAAGTTCTGGTCCCGTGGTTATCTGCCTTTATTACTTTTCTTATGGGGGAGAGACGATGCTTCAGTAATGCCCTGCGTAACCCGAATACGTTTACATATTCTTCTGACACAGCGAGGTGACCTGCACTACCACAGTCTATTTCTGCTGGTCGGTAAGCAGCTCATTGACTCAAGCAGCTGGGCTTTGATGCCTCGATCAATCGTTCACTCAGCCCGGCCACGCTTAGTTACTGTTGCAACACCTGACAGTTGATCTACCACCCAACATTTTTTTAATGGTCGACGACAATTACCTTGGATGGCACCTGGATTCTCGCAATCACAGCCTCTCGTGATCGCACATCACACAAAACTCTTGAGTGCGCCTTAAGGCAGAGCACGACCAATCGGCGTCATGGAGCTACTGACAGCTACGGGCTCAACAACACTGATGGCTCTGACAAAAGCCAGTAAAAGGAGATTGATCCATGGTTCATCTAATCATCTGCCAAGTACTCAACAATGTCCAATGACTGTTGGAAAAATGTAAGGTAGACAAGGCAAACTTCGACTTAAATTAGGCAACTATCAATTTAGCCAAAATGTGTCAGCTGGAGCTATAAAGCAATACATTAGCAAGCTATTCAAGCTCGAGGGATGTCCATGAGTTGGTTAGACATGCCAGGCAAGGACGAGAGGTGAATGAGTCAAATAAACCAACGATCGTATTTTTTCTAAATCTTCGTAGGTGGTTTTGTTGGTTTAACTTACGTTTACAACCATAAGGATTTTCTCTGACCCAGTGCCTTCGAAAGTGTCGGACAAAGCATATTTCAGGTAATGTCGGCAGGGGTCGCTGGAGTGAACATTCCCCAAAACTAATAAAGAGAAAGACAAAGCCACTCACTTTTGCTTACATTCTGATATAGTGAAAAGATAATGCTTAATGACCACCGCTTGGAGGATTAAAAGTCAGAAAGCCTCAGTATGACGGAGCATTTCCGTGGTCGTTGCACTAGAGACCCCAGGTTTTTAGTCATTCTTTTCTCTCGTGGGACTTGCATCAGCAAATCGGCATTTCGTCATACCGCTTTCTTTCTAACCCCTAAACAAGCTAATTTCGTTCGCTGGTCACATGTGAAAGTGGCCAATGCAGTCATACTGCTGGAACGATGCTTTGGCCAACTATCGCACTGCATCGTAAATCTCCTGCCCGAGATCTCCATGTGTGATTTGGCCCCCGGCTGTTGTGGCAGCCTCTCTGTTGACGGCTTAAACTAAGTGGGCCGGTCTGATCTCTGACCTTCGTCGGAGTCTTCTTCCATCTCCATATGAAGGGCCATTCTTTCTCATCAGCCATGGATTATAAAGCAGCTTGGCTGGCGATGGGAACGGAGGGGCGCCGGCCGAGGACTTCACGGTGCCACACATATACGCACACACCCGCACACTGTGAGGCAGGTGAGGGAGAGGTGTTTGGGTGATAAGAGTGTGAAACATTAAAGCGGCGGCGTGGGAGGGAGCTCAGCCATAGAGGAGGAGACTGACAGGCCGGCTGATACTAATACTGCTGAGGAGAGAGGAGGGCAGGGGGAGGGAAGAGGGAGAGGGATGAATGCTGGGAAGGAGGGACAGATAGATGGTAGTTAGGGCACACTCACAGACTCAGACGCAGAGCAATGCACTTTACTGTTATGTGCGTCTCGGAGCCAGTGGCAGCCAGTCTACCATGCAGCCATTAATTTGCCCACAATTACTCTCTGATGTCCTGGCTGTAGGCCTCGGACTGGATTGTCCCTGACACCAGTTAATTTTGTTTCATGGCTCTGTCTCCATCCTCTTCTCCCCACACTCCCCAGAACTCTCATATGTAGCACGTTGACATCTTCAGGATCATTTTGAGACACTAATATCTAGTCCAGCAAGATCCAGTTCAGTCTGAAAATGTGTGTCAGCTCATTTAATTGGATCCAATTTAACATGTGTTGCTCTTGGCTATATGTATAACTTATTTTTCTGTTTTTCTGGTTGTATATTTGTGTGTAATGTACAAGCATGAGCATGCGTTGGTGCAAAAACAACAACAACCTACAATGTCTTTTCTGTTTATGTCACCTAAGACTTTAGGATAGCAAGCATCAGGCTTTGTTTGGAACCTTGTGACAGATGCCAGATGTAGTTGTGCATTTGAGATTGTGCAGGCTACTAACTGAAAGCCTTTTATCAGCATCTACACAGAAACATGAACAGTTCATCGAAATTCCACAACCAGTGAGATCGTGGATGAGCCCTACCGGCCAATACCGATGTTTTCTTCTTTACTTTTGGTCATACCAGCTGGTTTACGAGGCCCCAGACTGGCTGAATGTATCATAATGTAACTCAATGGAATATCTGATGGCATCAGCTGTTGGCTCTGCTTTATATCCAACCTAGCTCTCTTTCTGCCGATTATCTATCACAACACACCTCCTTAAGTAGTGTGTCATGCCTGAGCTACCACATGGGCAGTGCGGTGTGGTTTTTCCCAGAGTCTCAAGTATTTAGCAATTTATCGCTGTTTTTTTTATTAACATTGTAGTCAATGTACTATTGACGAAGTAGATTGAAATGTTTATATGAAATGACAAACACATGAATGAGGAACGCACAATATGATATGTTTAAACTGGCAATATCGCAAAACATACATACAAAATATTTGGCCTTGTGTAGATCCTGAAAAGTGTATACACCAGAGACCACATCAGGTCGTCTCATTCTGGCCATTTAGGCTGTGCAATAACCCGTGTAAGTGTCACTTTCAACTATTTATTGTGATGATAGACATTAACAGGTAAATACAGGGGATGTGCATGCTGCCATCAAAAATCCCACATAAGTGTGAAACTCAGTTTAATATGTATTCACTGGAAGTGTGGGAGTAAACCACAGCCATTAAAGGTTTATTCTCAGCTGCTGATGCCTGCTTTGTGCATTTCTGTGTTTCAGTTACTTCGATGCCGTCAGATGGTGATTCGGGGCGACCAGATGAAGACACTTTTGGGGTGAGTTTTCTCCCTAATGATGTTGATGCAACAGCTGCTAAAGACATTGCCCCTGGGCTTAGCGGAGCTGCTGCGCGTCACAACACTAAACCGAACTGCTGTTGTCAGGGGACCCTCGGAGGGAGTTTGTTCTGTGTGTTGACAAACAGCGCTGCTGAGGAACAAAGTCTACAAAACGCCAAACGATGTTACAGTCCTTTTTTTTCTTTTTCAGAGCTGTATGTTTGAACATTAATGATGTTAATGATGCACTCTGTTCACGCCCAGTGCGGGCGAGTTATTCCACGGTTGTCCAGTAGATCGAAAGAGATGCTAATGGAATTTTTTTTAATGGCACTTTGCCATGTGCTGCTTTCTAAAGTAAGCTAGTTAGTTGGACATGCTAATAGTTCAAGTTTACATCAACCACCTTTGCTCATGTGTTTCTGGTGTGACAAGGTATTTCTTCTCAACCCAGTCCTATGTACACCACTTACTGTAAATACAAGAAGATCTCCAAAGCTTGACAGGCTTGCCGTTTTCTTGTCAGACATTTTGACGGATCATAGCGGCAAAAGCAAGTAAAACAAATGTCATTAACGATGGCTTAGTCCTAGTTGGTAGATTGTATTCTTTTTTTGATAAAACAACAGCTCTTGATTGGATTATTCAACTGTGCATTAAATATGAGATCAATTAATTTAGTTGGTAACGGTGTTGACTTAAAATGTATAATTTTTTTATTGTATAAAATTACATTCTGTGAACTGCAAAGCATCGCAGCCAAGACAGGTATTGAGTTGTGTCTTTTCTTACTCCAGACTGCCGTAATCTATGTGAAAGCAGTCGTCACAGTCTAGCGAGATTAAACTCTGATTTGCAGTGTTTAAGGTGATGATGAATCTGGATAGGATTACGATGTGAGCGCAGTCTGACGCAGCGTTTCCCTCCTTCCTCTCAGGTTTCCATCGCCGTGGGTTTGGCTGGCTTCGCTTGCGTCCTCCTGCTCGTCCTTTTTGTTCTGATCAACAAATACGGCCGGCGCTCCAAATTCGGTATGAAAGGTAAGTCTCCGTGAATAGGCAGAGGGACAGATAGGCAGCGAAACAGTTAGCTTTAGTTTTCTTTGGCTTTTCTGCCAGTTGCATCATTGTGCAGAAAATCCATTCCCCTGGCTAATCTTCTCTCTTCAAAACCTTTGTTCATCAGAAAATGTACATATGCCGCTACTGTAGAAATCCTACTTTTACTCCACTTTTGCAGAACCGCGACCGCACTTTAGTCACCCAAGAGGATTTTTTAAAAAGAAAAAATGGGATGGGACTATAAATAGACTTGATGATTGTTGCAGGTCACAGAAGTTCTGCTGTGGCAGCGGGAGTTCTGCTAAAGGCCATACACTTGCAAGCACCCGTGCTCATGCGGCGCAGGCAGCTGGATCAATACCAATGAGGACATGCGGGCACATCCAAACGAGGCCTTTGCGCTGCACATGTACGCCAAACACATGCAACCTGTCTGCAATGTGGAGCGATCGAGGAAAGGGATCCCAAATTAATTAGCGGACCCGGCGCTGTCAATCACGCTGAGAAATGCAATAGGATTAACATGGCTTTTGTGCATGCTGAGCTTTCATTTTGTGTCAGCTCCAGGTTTTGCTCATCTCTTCCGGCGTTGGCGTTGGGGAAGAGGCAAAAAACAAAAAGATGAGAGAGGGCGGTGTAGAGGCTCAGGTCCAGGTTCAGTCTTAGTGTTTGCTTGCACGACTGCAGCTCTTATCAGTTGGCAGGCCGAATGGCGGCATTTGCTCGTGTTTGGTGTTCGTTACGTGGGTGGGGGGGGGCGGCGTTGTCAACCATACATCACATATTCCTGTGCCCCTGTCCCTGTGTCCCTGTGCGTGGATTCCAGCTTCTGATCCTCCCCGTACACATTTGCACTGGCTCACTCACTGCTCCTACCTGTTGATTCAGAGCTCGGGTCACTTTCTTCTTCTCTCTTTCACCAAGCAACGTTCAAATGGTATGCAGGCATGACCTCGCGGCATCGAACCATGCACATTCCTCATTTCACACCGTGAGCGTGGTGTAAAGTTGCATTAGCTGCTGTCACCCCTTAATTACCTACATTACAGGATTAGAGTTTGTTACTTACCTCGGTAAAAGACTCTCTGCTGTAATTATTTAGGAGAAAAGCTGGCTGTAATCAAGGATGAGCCTTAAACAGTAGCTAATGAGGCTTTACGTGTTTGTAATGTCATGGCATGTCATATGAATTAAGCCGCGTGAAAACACTGGTTCGAACGGTGAGGAAACAACAGTGTCAGATCCCGATAAGAAATAAAAGATGCTGGGAAGAAGAGATCACGTAAAGCTCATCATGAGCTCCACACACACCGCCACAGCTGCACATGATGCGGTAACTGTCTTATACTCCGATATACGGTACTACATATATATAGTAGAGGGATCAGTTTGATATTTATGATACCATGTAAAACTCAATCAACCATCAATCTTATTTTTACACTTGCTTTCGAATGAAAAGGAGGCGCTGCTTCATGTTCTTCGTTGGTCGGAGCGCATGGCGTCAACAGAGGGACTCTTCTCCAGAAGGGTGCTTAAAGTGCAGTTTCGGTTCTCTCCGAGCTGGAGAGATGAAGAGTGTAATTTATCTCCTTGATGGAGAGGTCCAGAGTTCTCTTGGACACTGTAGGGCCTTGTTTTAAAAAATTGCATCGCTGGGCCATCTCGCTGAGCGCCACTCTCCAGCAACTTACGCTGCTTGGCACGGTGTGCTAAGATTGCTCGCTTTGCTCAAGGGAACCTCAACATCTTCTGTCAAGAGACAGAGAAAGCTTTCTTTTTAAATACGTTTCTTTTCTTTTTTCTTTACTCGGCTCATATTTTGTTCCCAGCCACTTGTGCTCAGCTGCCTAGTTAAAGGTAAGTTAGTACTGTGGCTATTCGGTGGTGCAGTGGGGCTTCCGGCAGGTGGATTACATATATCAACATTTAATGGCAAGAAAAGTGAAAAACACATTCAATCACACTCCTCGTGTCTCTCTCTCAGCTCTCCCGCACCTCCGACGGCACCTTCACCTTCCCCGGGCGGCTTACCTGAAAGAAAGAGAAAGATCAAACAACAAGTCATATACTTCTTCTTCTTCCTGTCGTCTAACGCGTCACTCCGGTTTCTTCGCTTTCAGATTCCGATTTAAGTCACCTTCTGTTCAATTCTGTTGTAATTGTGAGTGTTGTCAGTGATTTCATTTCAACCGTCACAATGTATAATAATAATATACAGTCACAGTCTATAATATACATTAATTTCACATTTATATTTACATTTTGCATAGGTACCTTTTATGCTCATAATATAATAATAAATAATATAAATATCTCTTAATATTGTCTATATTATAATATCTTTCTATATGTATTAATTTAAACCATAAGACCTCTGCAGATGTTATCAAAATAAACTATTACAACTTAACACTACTCATATTGAAAGTGGAGCATATCACTATGTTGAGCTATTACTACTGTTTTTCTCCACTTTTTACAGTAAAGCCAGTGTTATGAAGCGCCTGTTTCGGCTTCATAGTGTGAGCTAACCGGGGGGGGCAAAAGCACAGAGGAAAAGCTCAGGTGGACATTACCCTACTCTATCTTTACATAGAGAACAGTCCTTTGCTGCTACATTAATGCTCTGAATACAGTACAGAGAACCGTCAACGAATAAAATACATCAATATCGGTGTCCTTAGTTCCTCATCTCCTTTGTGCATCAGGCAGTAGTTTGTATCTCCAGACTGCGGTTGCTACACATGAACCACTTCATCTTAAATGGAGACGTGCTCGTTCCACTGTGCCTGTGAGTGAGTGAAGGTATAAATGACTTAAAGAGAGGTGATGTCAGTGTGGACTCTTTCAGGACCTCACACTGTGCTATACAAGAGCCTGATTTGTCCTGTGTGTGTATGTGTGTAGGTGTGTGTGTGTGTGTGTTTTGTTCTGGAGAATCAGCTGGAAGGCCTGAAGAAGTCATTACCTTTGGTTGGAGCCATGATGGATTTTCGCTCCACTAAATTACTGCGGCTCTTTTGGCTGTATGAGTTTGATCACCGACCGTTTCTGGGCATCCAATAAAAACGCAGTTTTTTTAGGTTTTCTTTTTTCTTTCTTTCTTTTTTTTCTTTGTGTGGCTGGAGGGTGTGTGTGCGTGTGTGTGTGTGTGTATGTGTATGTGTGTGTGAGCTATACATTTAATTGATTTGCTAGCATCTCAAGGCCTCGTCGCCCGGTCTGTCGACTGGCCGCTCCGCATTTACTGCTCTGACTGATATATTCCCGCTCCGTTTATGTGGTTGTAATTGTGGTTTTATGAAAGGTGCTTCACCTGTCTGCATGTGTTCCCTGAGTGCCCATGAACATGTATTTTCACTGTAGATAACCTGTTGCTCTGATCAATATGTTGTCAACTCGCCTCCCAGCCTCAGCATCTTGCAGTCTAAGCAACGGACTTATCTTTTACAGGGAATCACACCAGTGGGTTTGAAGTGTCTTTCACAAAGATTTTTTTCAGGAGGGAATCAATAATGCTTCTTTAGAAAAAGACACTCAGCATGTCAGTAATGCGTATCGTGCTCCCCTGTCATCTTTTATTATGTTCTGGTAGAAATTTACCTCGCCCTTGCTGCTGTCAGTTCAGCCAATATACAACTAAGTGTATATCATTTTGTCATCTTCGCTGTCTTCAAAATAAAATCTCTTAGATCGTGGCATTTAGTGTTGAGGCCTATTTGTTGCGCCTTTTTAAAGAGTGGGTGCAGTAGACCTCATTTTAAAACTGTAACCGACTGCAAAAACAGGAGAGAAAAAAGTGATTTCTTGCATTTCTGTAGTTTCTGTATTGTCCATCAATTAGATTTAAAGAAATCTGGGGATGAGTAAAAACGAACACCATAAGATAATAAAATACAAAGGAACTGAAACCTGACAGATAACTGTTTGACTTCTCTGTTCAATACTTTTTTGTCACTATAACATATACAGTTACTCATCCCCGATCTGAATTTTGGAAATGAAAATATTTTGTAAAATAATATTTAGGAATCCTAATAGGGCTCGGGAATCAATGCCATATTGTGCTGCTTTCTGGGTATTTCTGGGGCTCATCCACGATAATTGTTGGCAGCTGCTTTGTGTTTATATAAGGAGCTGATGATGCCGGCGCTATTTTTGGCTCCATGTCACTGCAGAGTTAAGGCTGAAAATATACAGTGAACAAACAAAGACGGTGAAGGTACACGTTAGGAGAGAGTGACACATGATTGAGGAGACGGCAGCACCGGGTGACGTCTATTTTAAGAAAGTAGGACACAGGTAGTCCAGTAGCTCACAGATGCATGCTTTTCTGAAACAAGAAACATGATATTCTTTTTATTGCACTTTTCTTTTCTTTTTTTAAATGCAGGATTCAAAACACTAACAAGTCTCTACTAAAATTGTCTTTGTAATGGAGCTATAGCGCAAGTTCAGATAGGAAGACCATACCCCTCATGCCAGGCATCTATCCCTCATATGTCTGCTTATCATTTCTCACATGCTCTCAAATGCTCACTCATTGTTTACCCGCTGTCATCGCTCGGCGCCGTCAATCATGACACCGGCTCCGCAAATCAGCTGGTCCACTCTATCCAATAAACACGGGGAAACAATGTCATGGCGAGCCAATCATCTCGCTGCTGTCTCATTCAAATATGACTGTCTCTCTACCTTCAGTTGATTCAGGTTGATGTTACGCACCCCTCCACCTCCCCATCTACACCCAGTCTTCACGAATCCATCAGTTTCAACACATCATTCCATCAGCTCATCAGCACCACCAGGTCTGGACTCCACGGGGGGATCCATATTACAAATCTCCCCGTAAAGTCCAAGCGCCAAAGACTCTGCGTTGCATATCATCTGTTAACTTATTGTTACATTATCCTTTCTTCATCTAACTGGTCCCTCCCAGATTGAAATGTACTGCTGCTGTATGGCTTCCTATTGTAGGCCTAGTTAGGAGGAAGTTACTTCAACCAGAGATGTTATGTTATTCCGCCAAATAACCATCGGTAAAATCACAGCTTGTTACTTTTCAACGTCAACAAGTTGACAACTCAGAGATACGGTTGTTGTTTTGCAATCCGGCCTAAAATGCAGGATTGCATATTGAGCCTATGCCCCGATAAGATCTGACGTTACCCGATTAGTACGATCGGCTCACCTGCAGATGCTAGCGGAGCATGTGTGGTGTTAGCCGGAAAATCTGTCAAACTTCTGCTATTCATTTTCTGTAAGCATTTGGTTGTGTTTTACAAAGGGCTTAATGTGAGCCAGGTGATGAAACAATAACAATCAGTTGAATATATACGTAGGCTATGGATGTGGTATCGGGCCAATTCGCAAGATCATGTATCGAAATCGGGAAGGAAAAATTGGGATTACACGCTGTGACAGAGCCAGGCTGTTTGCAGTCTTGATGCTAAACTAAGCTAACTAGGCTGCTGACTGTATACTCATATTTACATATTTACTCTGGATCTGATTTAATCTGTGACATGGGGGCTGATCCATTCAATTTAATTCTGTATTTATATTTCTTATTCAGTATATTTGTATCCATGTATTTATTCGTCTCATGGTACGAGTTATTAAAGCAGTTTTTAAGTCAAGCCTGATGTTGCCTTACACAGGAAAGAATGACCTCAGGCACTTCAAAAACACAGTGAGCGTTACAGCTCATCGATTAAACACTGGTATCTAATCAGCATTCTGTGGCGGCCCACACCCAGGTGTCGCTTTCGCAAAGGAATCATGCCCTCATTCTTTAACCCATTAAATACAATGGGGCTGAAAGCGCTGACGGAGGCAAAAAGGAGCGACCCGTAAATGCTGCAACGCCAAGAAAGTCAGGGTGAGACGAAGCAGTGGTAGAAGCGTCCGGGCAGGAGACCACCTGGGACCCGAGGTGAGAAGACGCTGTTTGTCATTTAATCAGGTGGAGCCATCGAGCTATTTGCCCCCGAGTGCTCAGTGGAGCTGTGTGAGGTCAAACTGTGACTTTTAAGACTTTCTTCACAGTTTGTTTTATCAGGTTATCCGACATGCAGATAGACATATAAGACATCTCAGAGATGACCAGAACCCACTGATACACAATTGCTTCACACACAGACACAAACACAATCCGCACTCCTGCTCGCCTCTATGATCCAGGCGTGTGTGTGTCAAGGCGGCTTACCCTCCTCTTCGCTACATTACCTGAACCAGGCCTGGGGATGATTAGGCCAACACACACACACACACACACACACTGCAGACTTTACCACATCACTGCCTCTCTTGGCCTCCAGTGGCTGGAGTGACCCACAGACAGACGGCTTGCTCTGCGACTGGACGGATGTAGAGCACACGCTCGTCCAAAAATCTCTTATTTAAATGTGACTTACATACTGTAGTTCATTCAACACAAAGCTGCGCGTGCAATGGAGTGGTGGTAGGTTACTGACTGCGGTTTTGCGGGTCACACTTTGCTTCCTTTCAGGCAAACATTGCACTTGTTCCTCCACTATATTTATCCAGCAGCTATAGTTACATTTTACACAGAAGAAAAAACCCATAAGGACTTTGTAAAAATCCTGCATCGTTAAAGTGTTAGCTGCCACTTTATAACTAGTATAAAGTACAGTAGTTTAACACCTCGACCACCTTACAATGCTGAATTATTGTAATATTCATTCAACTCAGTTTATTTATAAAAGGAGCTTGATAACTGAAGGCTCTGGCTCCCATCCTACTGTTTAAGACTCAAGGAACCACAAGTAGCCCCGCATTTAGTGAGAGCAGCTCTCCCGTTGGGCAATATGGTACTACAAAATCAATTAAGAAGTTATACAAATTGATATGGTTTCCGAAGCAAAGAGTAAATTATTAAGCACCAGTTTCATCAATTTGTCATGCTCGTAAAGATATTCAAAATGCAAGTAGCTCACTGGACCGCCAATTTCACACGTTGAAAAATTCATCTCCATGTTGCCAAGATATTGCATTTGAAGATCTTATTTCGGTGGACGTGACACAGGATCATGAAATACATAGTCAGTCGACTCTGAGCAAAGTCTTAAAAGAAGAAAACAAAGAACTGAATGTGCGAATGGAGACTTTTGACTGGAAGAAACCAAATGGTTTGTCTTTCCTGTTTCTGGACACGGTGTTCAAGGGACATTTCAAACACCTTGTAAACCTCATTGTATTAGACTGATTCACTATCCGTGCTGCAAAAGTACTCCATGAAAATGATTTTATTACATTTTGTATTTGTTTTCCCTTTTGATGTTAACAAACAGCCCATATAAAACTACTCAGCAGAGGCATAACAGAGCACAAACCCTCCCCTCCTTTCTGGCGCAAATGGTGTTTACCCTCTGATCAGAATTGCTGCCATCTTAATGGCTGTAATTCATTCTTCTGAGCGCATGCAACAGATGGAGAATGCCAAGAAAACAACAAAAAGGCATACTGTGTGTTTGTGTGTGTGTGTGGGGGGGGTTCTTGCTTGAAAGAAGGCCCCCTGTTATTTCCAGGAAGTAGAGTTCCTCTTCCATCAGGTCTGCCACCGCTGCACATCGCCGGGCATTTTTACTGAACACTAAAAGGATTTGGATGCCGCCTGTGACCTCTCAGCCGCTGCATTATCTCACATGTCGTTCCTCAGCTCATTTTGCACCTCATATGGAAAATGAAAAAAAAATTGAAGAAGGAAAAAAGGGTCCTGTTTACTTATTTATCTCAGTTAAAAGTTGCGTGAGAGCCTTTACTGTGAGTTTGGCTTCTTTGCCTTTCCCTGGATGGATAAACAGAGTGCAGGATGGCCTATCGGGTTGTCTCGTGCGCCCGGTACGAACAGGGTTGCTATTTATTGTATAGTATAGTATTCTGGAACTCGAAATGTCAGCGCAAGCCTGCGCACGGCTAACTGCCCTCTGTCCTCCCGGTGTCCTTCTGCAGAGCCGCAGCGCCGCTCTATCAATGCAAAGTTACTTCGTGAGCTTGCAGAGTGGTTTTGTTAAAATGCACTTTTGACTGGGTGTTTGGAAGCCTCTTCCCTTTTTATATTTTTTTTTATGGGTTAGCTATCAATAGTTCAGAAGGTTGCTATAGGGTCCAACGAGTTTAACAACAGCTTAACTCTCCTGTTATGTTCGTTTCTTACATACAGCCATGAAGTTCCTGGGTCAATTTGAACCGGTTCATGTTGAATCACTCAAAAGTGGTCAGAAACCAAAAAATCCTAATAACTATAGTTTGTACCTCATCACCAATGTCATTGCTAACAATTCAATCAGTTTTTAGTGGAATGGAGTTATTCAGCCCTCCATAGATCAGAGTTCAATCAGGAGTCGAGAACTCACTCGTTTTAATGAAATATATGTGTGTGTGTGTGTTGAAAGTTGGTGGGAGGGAGAAAGAAAGAAAGGTAAGCAGAAGAAGTTTTATACAGAAAAAGTACTTAGAAATATTTTTCCTAGATTTTAAAACTTTAAAACGAGTCAATGTGAGAACATATTTAAATTTTTAACCGCAGCCTTTCAGAGCTGCTTTGGCTTCATTCCGCACAGAGAATTGTTCAACAAAAGATAATGTCTGCTCCCTTTTTTAAATGTTTAATCAGCCACAGAAAAGCAACACGAGCCCAGCCGCGTGAGAGCATTCAGTCTTGTAATGAATACACATGTCGTGGCACTTTGAACCATTTAAGAGGCAGGACTGTCTACGGCGCGGCTGAACAAATGGTCCATGTCAATGCATCAGGGACAACTTCTACATCTCCGTGTTTCAATTAGTATCGATCAGCCGGAGCTCCACGATGCCGCACGGCTTCAATGTGTGCCTGTTGTGGAGCAGAGGAAAAAAGACATGCACAACAGCACACACGGTGCTTTTTTTTCCAGTCCGATTAAGTTTATTAGTGTTGTTAGATCAATTACAACGCCAAATCTTTTCTGAGCTTTCGCACTCAAAAGCTGCCCTGAGTTTATTGCGGCAGCACATTTCTTAATTTCTACTCTGCACAGCCCACACTGTTTTACTTCTTTCTTTTCAGACTTTACATTTAGAGGACATGGGTTTTGCTTGAATTCACAGTTGGAGGTTTTGTTTTGGCTGGAACCCAGAGCAGACACAGAGACAACAAGGTTGGGTGAAGGTAAAGGGTTTATTCAGGAGGAACCTGATGAAATGGTACAAGAGGGGAATGCAGATTGAATGATGAGGTGGCGTGAGCTGTGGCGGCTGAGCAGGCACGGAGATCCTGGGCACTAGGAACAGAGGTTATTAGGAAGTCAAAAAACACAATAAGAGCGCAATCTAAACACTAGAGAGGTCGAGAGTGTACACACTCCTGGAAACAGTGAAATAATCTGGCAACTGGTGAGAGGGATTAAGCGGGGGTGTTTTAACAGGAAGGAACTGATGATTTGATTGAAGACAGGTGCTGGACATGACATATCAGGCGTGGAGATGAGTCCAGGTGCCAGAAGCCACGCCCATGGCACACACACACACACACAGACGTAACAGCGAACAAACGGGACACAAGAGGGACAGAAATAAAAAGGACATGAATCATGGCTGAGCTGTGACAATTTATACGTTTTACTTTTCAGCCGTAGTCGCTCACTTAGTCCCCCCCTCACCCACACACACCATTGTAAATCACCGTTCTGGGTAAAGATGATGCATTCATTCCATATTACCTTTTATTATTTGCGAGGGGCTGGATGATCTTTTTGAGCTCCGTAAGTAATCAGAGCATTTATTTCTGCCTTGAACTTTCATTCAACCTCCCAACCATACAGTACCCCCCCCACCCCCACCGCCCATCACCACCACCGCCATCCCGGAGGACTTTGTAATGAATATTGCGCTCATATGTTCTGCAATTTTACACAGGGCCTGGAAATAGTCTCGCTACGTAGCGCTGATGAGTTTCCGGTGAGTTAATGAACATGAAGGGGCTCAGTCTCGCTACGCGTCCCTCGGCGAACTCGGACATCACGCCTCACAGCTTGCAGTGCAGCTACGACGGTTCCCAGTTGGTCACACTGAGTCAGAGGGACGTGAGAGACATTTTTTAAAAAGCCACGTTGAAGGCCTGCTGTGGCTAAGATACGGCCCAAATATGAGAGTTGTCCTCTTCAACTGCTATTACGACGACTCAGCAACCAGCTAACTGGCTGTAAAGACAGCAAGCTGCACCGTGGAATAGAAGCGGCTGAATGAGTAGGTGTGCATAACTCCGTCGTAAGCTTTTTATAATATTTTTGCCATGAATCCTTTCTGAGGGCTTTTTATACTTCACGGGAGAGCGTCCACTCAGAGTTGTTTTTCCGGGGGTCTGTGATGAGTCCGTTTTAAAATTAGAAAAGAAGAAAAAGAGAAACACGTTGTGACCACTAGATTATTCAGTGTGAATTCTAGCCACCGGCCTGGCAAACAGCTCGTGTTATGTAAGCACCTAATGTAGGGTACCGCATGCTCTCGACTCCCACGCTGGATAGGATTGTGATTCTTTTCTACCGACAGAAACAAAATACCAGCTCCTGCACTGGCATTGATTTCCTCGCTGAATCAATGGTGGCGTGACGGCGTGTTTTAGTAATGACAGCCTTCTATATAATAAGACATGTACTGCATTTACTACAATATATCCAAATATAATGGCAACATCACTTTAAACATTGCATCATAGGTTTAAACGTGGCATTGCTCTTGACAGGATTCTGCTACACTTTATGCTTGATATTCTACTTTGTATTAAAATGTATGCATATGTAAGGATGACAGTATTAAACGCAATAATGATAGTTCTCCTACAGTAATGGCACTAACACTGCAGTGTATGTTCAATATATAATTATTTGAATCATACAGTGGCAGAGCTGTACTATATGTTATTATATTTAAAGTTATACACTCATTTTGCTTTATTATACATACATTTATTGTAAGTAACTCTAAAATAATTATATGATATGCTTATATAAAAGGACTAGAGTAGTGTACCTTAGTCACAGTACTACCACACTATTTTTGATAATGATATCAATAATTCTACAATATTCTCAACATGCTGGTATCATCAGTGTTATGGGAAGCATATTAAATAGCAAATATACTCTACTGTTTATATCTGTATATGTTTACCGTCACTGGCTTGTTGATGGAATGCAAATTCGATTAAAGTATAAATACGACACATCCTTTTATTTCATCTCAAGTTACACTAACCATCATTGCATGTGCTGACAAACATTAGAGTGAAGGTGTCGATGAATAAATAATAATGGGTCTTTGTGACAAGTGCGTCGCTGTCACTAGTAGGTTCCCCCCCCCCAAAGCACCAATAAGCAACAAGCAGCCAGAGGGATATTCGGTAATATTGTTTATTCCGACAGCAGACTGTGTCTCTGCTCTCCACGCTCCTCTCTCAGATACCGAGGACACCAGAGAAACAGACTCCGCCTCCCTCCATGCTTTTAGGAGGTTGAGGTGGTAAATCTGTGTAGCTCCGCCCCTATCAGAACGCACCACCTCATAGTCGACATCCCCCACTCGCCGTGTGACCACAAAGGGCCCTTGCCACTTGGCGAGGAGTTTAGAGCTGGAAGAAGGAAGCAATACAAGTACCTTCTCTCCCGGTGTGAATTGTCTCAGCCTGGCACCTCTGTTGTACAGCCGCTGCTGACGCTCCTGGAGCAAATTCTCCCGTGACAGCTGACCCAGTGTGTGGAGCTTTGCTCGCAGGTCCAGGACGTGTTGGATCTCGTTTTTACTGGTGCTCGGCCCCTCCTCCCAGTTTTCTTTAATGAGGTCGAGCACCCCCCGTGGAGTCCTGCCAAACAAAAGTTCAAAGGGAGAAAATCCCGTGGAGGCCTGGGGAACCTCCCGAACTGCAAACAACAGAGAGTCAAGCCATTTATCCCAATTACGTTCATCGTCATTAATAAATTTACGGATCATGGACTTCAAAGTCTTATTCAGACGCTCCACCAGACCGTCGGTCTGTGGGTGGTACACACTGGTCCGAATAGACTTGATGCCCAGTAACCCGTAAAGTTCTCTCAGTGTTCTTGACATGAACTGGGTGCCCTGGTCAGTCAGAATCTCTTTCGGGATTCCGACTCGGGAGATGACCTGAAACAGCGCCTGCGCGACACTCTTTGCAGAAATGTTGCGCAAGGGCACCGCCTCCGGGTATCGTGTTGCGTAATCCACGAAGACTAACACAAAGCGATATCCGCGTGCACTCCGGTGAAATGGCCCGATGAGGTCCATAGCGATTCGCTCAAATGGAACCTCCATTAATGGCAGAGGGCGCAAAGGTGCCCTCGGAATGGCCGGAGGGTTTACCAATTGACACTCCGGGCAGGACGCACACCAACGGCGCACATCCGCCCGGATGCCCGGCCAATAAAATCGGGTCATTATCCGGTCCAGAGTTTTATCATACCCCATGTGACCAGCCAGGCACAGAGAGGTTTCGCTCAATGACATATTTATTCTGTCAGACACACACCGAGCAGACCGCCAAACATGCGCCTCTGCTCACTTCTCCCCTCCCTCCAGCTCTGCTGCCCTTTTATACAAGCAGCATCGGCTGCTGACTGATTGCCACTCAGTCAGAGCAGCTGACTGATTGTCAACCAGCCAGCAGCCGAGGCCAGATTGGGGACAGCTGCCACAGTCTTAATTACAAAAGTTCTGATCAGTCAGCAATGACCTCGGTGATTAACATATTAACAGCTATGTTCAGGCGGTGTGAGCCAAAAGGACAAGAGGGCTAATAAACTATTTAATTGGCCTGTTAAATTACATTTGGGGTGGAGATGTGTGGGGGGGGGGAACTGTTTATCACAGTGCAGTGTACAGTTTTACAACAGTACACTATCACTGTAAATGACTATGAACACAGTGAGGATCCCCGCGCTGCAGTTCTCCCACAGAGGCGGCTCCAAAGTACTAATGCAGTCCTGCTCTCTCTGGTGAAATAACTGCCTACTTTCACCTATTCGGCCTGTAAATATGTAAACAGTCTAGGCAGAGACTCTCGCTCTGAAAATATTCTTGGCTACAAATATGAACAGTAATAGATTCCCCGTATGCAGCGCTTCTAGCAGGCCCAGTGGGTCGGACTTCCTTCCGCTGACCACGGAGCTGTCCCTCCATCTGCTGCAGTCTATTCCCATCGGCCCGTGTTCCTCATCAGCCTCACCTCTGGGACCGAGGTGTCCGTGAAAGCCTCCATCTTTTATGAGGATGGTTAAAGTTTTAGCTCTAGAGAGCAATTGTTGTGTAATCACAACTAGTCGATTCATTATTCATAGAAGCACGTGCCCACAAAGTGAATCTCCTGCAAGCTCTTTCTGCATATCTATTTGAGTCTCTCTCTCTCGTCTCTCTTCCCACACTAATGGAGTTAGTGAACACAGAGGATGAAACAATTAAAACAAAATTAATTTGAATGAATTAAAGAGCAGGGAGCTGCGGTGTAGCTGACACTTCTGAGGCAAGACCAATTGTCAAGCATTTTTACAGTGGCCTCTCGCCTCCTCATTAACCTGTGCACCAACACACGGTCGAGGCATCGATAGTGCGCCGCATTTCAAAGTAAACCGAGGGGAGTTAAGATGTACGGAAGGGAAAGGGTTAACGCCGCTCTGGGCTCTGATGGCCGACTCAGACATCTATCTCTGAACCACTGGAGTCCCCTCGGAGTGGTCGCCGTGCGTCTTTCCCATATTTCCCAGTTTGCAGCAACAGTAGATGCACGCCATCCACAGCCCCAGCTCACAAAAGAAACACACTTCAGAGGCTGATAAGGAAATGCCAAGGCCATCTGTGCTGCTCTAAGAGGGTGTGAAATGAAGACGGAGAGTTCATTACTGACTCCCCAAAGGCAGCAGATCATGTCAGTTTTACAGGTCACTGCATTTGATTTCTTGATTTTCTATTTCATTTTTCCCCTCTGCGACCCTTCAGCGCTTGTTAATGAGTCCAGGAGTGTTCGTGGTTCAAATGCACTTTAACAATTGTTACGCTCAGGGAAACGGCAGCTAAACGTCCCATCGGATGAGGCCAGATAGCATCTGGGTGCCGCTGCCGTCACTCTCTCCCTCCTTGACTCAGTTTACGCGCTTATGCGTGGCGTGATGGATGAACGCACCCGGCAGGTCGTGCGTCATGCTCGCTCAGCAGCGCCGCCTTCATTTGACCGGGCTGTCTGGGATCCAGGAGGCCCACCTGCTCACCACAGGTTCTATAAGAGAGCTCGGCTCATGCTGTGTTCTGTTGCTGATCTGTGACCTATCTGTGGCAAGGAGCAGTAGAAAACTGGAGCCATATATAGCTCAAGGTATTCAGACCCAATACAATGAGGGATATTTAAGGTGACCTTCTTATAATGACATATATGATTAGCTCCGGAACAGATAAATGCATTTAAAGGCTAAAAAACACTGGAGGCCACTCCCTTAATTGAATGAGAGGGCTTGTTTTCTTTCACGCAGGACAACAGTCGGTCGGAAAGCGCTCGGGGTCTTAGTTGGTTGACTGCACCCTGATTGTATGCAGGCGCCAAGCCAGGACACATAGATTCAGCTGCAATGTCATTTTCACCAGTTCCTATGCTTTCTTCTCTTGCGCCACATTAGTGTTCACTTCCACTGTGTTTATACCGCGATCATCCGGACTGTCAGAAGGCCTCTTCTGATGCCCGTCGATCTTGGGGAGTATCGCATCGATGACAGTTTCCGTCCCTTCTCCACCTGATGCCACTGCATTGCCTCCTGCTAAGGGCCCATTTAAGGTTTGTCAGTGTGCGCCACGATTTATTGGACTTTAACTGGAAATCTGACAAGAAAACCCTTGTGTGCTTGCGCCTTCAGTGTGCCACCCAAACCTTGACCTCTCTGTCAGAGGGAGGTTTTTTTCACAGTCGTTCCGAAATAAAAAACAAAGAAAAACACTCCCAGAAGAGATTCTGTCTTTCTCTGTTTCACTCTCTGTGCATTCTTGAGCCCTCTGAAAAATCCAATTGATGTCGCGATATTGTATTTGCGGCCCTGTAATATTGTGCTGCAGCTGCATGGCAAAGCAGCTTTATTTCTGTGTTTGGGCTTCATGGCAGCTGACTGGCAGCAAGATAAACTCCATGTGGCCCAGGGGAGCGTGGTGATGATGAGCTAAACAAACAGGCTAACGGCGCCGCAACACCACGGAGTGTGCTGAACGCAGCACGTTCTTTATGCATGGAGGGGGCGGGAGGAGGTGGGGGGGATTCAACAAGGGTGGAATAGAGGAGGGGGCTGGGGGCTGAGGAGAGCAGGAGGAGGTGTTCAGGGAGCTCTGACAGGCTGGCTCAGCTGTGTTTTAGCTAATGGGTGGACTAGGTCTGGAGATACATTAAGAGACCACAGCACTTTCTGGGTCATGTGAGAGCTGGCATCACTTAAATGTAACATCCTTCCACTGCCGACACACACACACACACACACACACACACACATTTTGTAATGGTGGTGTGATAGGTGTGTGCAGACAAAGACAGATAGGAAGACAAGGCCTAGCTTGTGTGCTCGTGCTTTATGTGTGTGTCCAGTATATTTGCTCTGTCAACAGCAGAACACAGTTGAAACCGATTTCCACCAAGAGAAGGGCAGCAATATGTTTTGGACCAAAGCTGCGGTGAAGATAAGATCCACAGCACTGCAGCCCACAATCTGATCCTGCCACTGGGCCAGAGGGCAAAATCCAATTTCCTCCACACTACGAGAAACGAAAAAAGAAAAGAAAGACAGAAGACGCAAAACAAGAAGAGCAAAACATTTTTTACTCGATGATCAATGCTTTGCAGAAGATGACGGTTTATCTTTTGCATAGGCCTACTCCAGTTTGACAAAGTGTAATATATTGTTTGTACTCTCGGGAGGTTTTTGGAAGAATAATTGTACGATAAGGCCAGGCACGTCTTTCACCCGGGCTTTTTTCTCTGTCTGGCCTTCCTCCACCAGGCCATGTTTGCCCTCCCACAACATGACATTTGAAGCGCAAATTGTCTGGCCTTTCAGAAGGCCGGACTGTCTAGCTCGTCAGACAAAACAGTCTCTCAGATAACTGCTCTGTCCTCAATTATTAGACTTCTCTGAACTGAATGCTCCCTGCGCCCTGCATGTCTGTCATCTGCTGCAGATAATCATGGGGTGGACGGGGGAGGGCACAGGGCCGATTTGCTACTGGACTTTATCTGACTGTGTTTCTCGAAGGTGGGGACAGGCACTTGCTCAAAGGTCATCATGACACTATCTGCCCAAAACAATAGGAGATAGAGAGGCTCAGTTGTCCTATTTTGTAAAGAAAGGTGTACAGTTGTCCATGGATCGGATTGTGCCATGTATTACACATGTGCTTGTCGACATAAAAGATAACTTTGCTTGTCAAGTCGCAGTTTGTCATATATTTGTCTTGACATCAGTGAACTACATCTCTTGTCATGCATGTCACCAACGCGGACATCACCTTGGCTTGCTACCTAGCTCGGCGATGACTTAAATCACTCTACCTGATGTGTTCTATACAGCAACATTCAGTAGTCAAATCATTATTTGTCTCTCGATATTGACTACTGGATATACGTCAGGTCCATAAATATTTGGACATTGACACAATTTCTCTGTTATCGCGTGTGGGCTCTGTACACCACCGCAATGGACTTTGAATGAAACAATCAAGATGTGCTTTATGTTCAGACCTTCAGCTTTAATTTGAGGGTATTTACATCCAAATCAGGTGAACGGTGGAGGAATTACAACACATTCTATATGTGGACCCTCCTTTTTAAGAGATAAAAAGGAATTGGACAAACTAACATAATCATCAATGAAATCGTCAATTTTAATACTTGGTTGCAAATCCTTTACAGTCAATGGCAGCCTGAAGTCTGGAACCCAGAGACATCACCAGACGCTGGGTTTCATCCCTGGTGATGCTCTGCCAGGCCTCTACTGCCACTGTCTTCACTTCCTGATGCTTCTTGGAGCATTTTCCCTTCAGTTCGGTCTTCAGCAAGTTTAATGCAGCTCCATTGGATTCAGGTCAGGTGATTGACTTGGCCATTGCAGAACATTACACTTATTTGCCTTAAAAAGCTCTTTGGTTGTTTGGCAGTATGCTTCGGGTCCTTGTCCATCTGCACTGTGAAGCGGCGTCCAATGAGTTCTGAAGCATTTGGCTGAATATGAGCAGATAATATTGCCCGAAACACTTCAGAATTCACCCTCCTGCTTTTGTCAGCAGTCACATGATCAATAGATACAAGGGAACCAGTTCCATTGGCAGCCATACATGCCCACGCCATCACACTACCTCCACCAGGCTTCACTGATGAGGCGCTATGCTTTGGATCAGGAGCAGTTCCTTTCCTTCTCCAGACTCTTCTCTTCCCATCATTCTGGTAGAAGTTGATCTTTCTCTCATCTGTCCATAGGATGTTGTTCCAGAACTGTACAGCTCTTTTAGATGTTTTTTGGCAAACTCTAATCTGGTCTACCTGTTGTTGAGGCTTACCAATGGTTTACATCTTGTGGTGAACCCCCTGTATTTACTCTGGTGAAGTCTTCTCTTGATGGTTGACTTGGACACAGATGTGCCTACCTACTGTAGAGTGTTCTGGATCTGGCCAATTGTTGTGAAGACTTTTCTTCACCAGGGAAATAATTATTCTGTCATCCGCCACAGTTGTCCAGGTCTTTTGCATAGTGCGAAAGCAACCAAAGAGCTTTTTAAGGCAAAGAAGTGTAATGTTTTCCGATGGCCAAGTCAATCACCTGACCTGAATCCAATGGAGCTGCATTTCACTTTTTGAAGACCAAACTGAAGGGAAAATGCCCCAAGAAGCATCAGGATGTGAAGACATTGTCAGTAGAGGCCTGGCAGTGCATCACCAGGGATGAAACCCAGCGTCTGTTGATGTCTCTGGGTTCCAGACTTCAGGCTGTCATTGACTGCAAAGGATTTGCAACCAAGTATTAAAATTAATAATTAAAATGATTATTATGTTAGTTGGCCCAATTACTTTTGATCCCTTGAAAAGGAGGTGCCACATATAAAATGTGTTGTAATTCCTACACCGTTCACCTGATGTGGATGTAAAGACCCTCACATTAAAGCTAAAAGTCTGCAATTAAAGCACATCTTGATTGTTTCATTCAAAATCCATTGTGGTGGTGTACAGAGCCAAAATTCTGAAAATTGTCAATGTCCAAATATTTATGGACCTGACTGTATTTCTTTGCCAAAATAAGGTCCCATGGCGAACAAACAGGAGGCGGCGGGACTTTTCCTCTTTAAACTAACCGTTTGCTAAACTGCACCCCTAGAAAATTATTATCCAATCAAAGCCTTGCAGACCAGATAAAACAAATGCTTGCGGAATTCTTTATGTTAGCCGACCAATGTGTGCCAATGCAAGAGCAGAAAGCTCAGCAGGCGGAGCAACTTTAACTAACCAGGACTGAGCTCTGCAAAAAGGTCAACTGTTCTGCATGTGTGTCATAACGACAGTCCAGGGGATAGCTGTGGTTCGACGGGTAGTTATGTGTGACATAAAAACGTCTGAGCAAACAATTCCATGTTACAATTGAGGACGATGCATAAAGGGGTGGAGGGGGGCACACTTACATTTAAGATATCTCTCTTGAGGAAAGTTAGATCATCAAGCATGCAGCAAGGACATGCAGCGCTGCAGCAGCACCATCTGTATGTAACCCTGTGTTCATTAGCATGTGGTGTTACTGTGTTCCTCAGCTACCCCACCCCCCCTCCCAGGAGTCCTAATCCTTCCTCTGCCTGTTGTGTTTCTGCTCCACTGGGACCAATCGTGCCAATTCCAGTCGTCGAGCTTGATAATTAGTGACAATTGTAAAAGTAATTTACAAACTCCAGCGAAGCCATTGAGCAAATGGTGCCAATTAACTGGAGATGCTAATGTGGGCAGAAACGCGGCAACGACAAAAAATAGCGGCATCCAACCTCTATTCTAGTGAGAGGAGGAGGGCCGGGGAGCTGTCCTCTGAGTGTCTCGGAGAATTGTCCAGGGAGGAGAAGGGAGGCGATGGACATTGTTGGGACATGTCAACATCCTGCAGATAATTCGGACAATGCAACAACATGTACCGTGACCAGGGCAACAACCTGTTAATTTGCAGCGAAGGCTATTTAGCCAACACTAATATTTACAGTCACTAGAGCTCCAGCAGCAGAATATGGCTCAACTCATTTTTCAAAAAGAGTTGGGATTTCTGGGCGATAAAACATTTGACTGAAATTCTTAAATAAAATTATCCTTAAAAATGAAGGGCATCTCATCAACCGAAACTGAGACGCTGGACATCGATGCAAACAAATGAGGTTACTGGTTGAAAGTCTTTCACACAGAAGCTTATCAGCTGAAACTTAAGATAAGGAAACAGCAGCAGACCTCGATGTTACAGGTGGATCTTAGCCCAGTGGGATGATTTATGGTGTGAAAAGGGTTTTTTATATCTTGGACTAATTAACATCTGCAGTCTGCAGGTTCACTCCTTTTAATTAATCAAGTAAAACAGCCTTGAATTGGGAAATAAGAATCGTTAGCCTAAAGGTTCACCATTTTGACCATTAGATGTGTTTTAAGTCCCCAGCAGAAGGTCACGGTTGGAGGGGAAGCACTTCCAAACCACTGCTGTGCAAAACTAATCTTAACAAACCAGATGCAGGTGCTAAATTGAAAAGTTAATTAATAATAATAAAAAGAAGTGAAGAGGATATCTATTGCGTCCACACGGCTCTCGACATGGAGACGATTGAGCCACCGGCTAGAAGCTAACGGCGCCAACAGTGCAAGCAGGGTGGAACTAGAGGGTGACCATGTCGATTTGTTGGGCCGGCACTTTGATCCATAAGAAAAGATCTCGCCAATTATGGGATGGATTGCTGTGAGATTTTGTGCAGACATTCTTGTCCAACACTTTTTTGTCCAAAAAGATTTTGCCGTGAGTTGTGCTTTGTGTTCAGTGCTACTGAGGACATGTTTAACTTGCTAACAGGTGTAATGTCATTATGAACCTGTTAGCATGAAGATGTTAGCATTTAGCTGTGTCTCATTGCAGCCTCACAAAACTGCTATTTAATTTCAGAGACCTCCATTGTGTTCTGCTACTGGCTACATCATCAGACATGTTATGAATTCTGCACTGTGGGCGTTAAGGAGGAATCTTATTGGGTGATTTTACTATTTCTTTGTGCTTGTTTTCTCACAGTTGTGAGGTATTGAAACTTTGTTCACACCATCCAAATATTCTCTGCCACGACCCAAAGTTTCCATCCTCTGTTTGGGGCTTAAACTGACAAGCTTTTACGAAAGCACTTGCCTGCGTAACGTCTAAGTTAGCGGAGTGTCAAGAGACCCCGCTCTCCATTTCATTTACAAGAATGCTGGCGTGTGGGAACGTGTACAGTAGATGACATGGTGCCATCAAAGTTTTAGCGCAGAAAGCATCTCAAAGAGGCTCGTTATTTAAAGTCAAGACCTCGCTGTCTCATCACGAGTGCTGTGGTTACCCAACGGTTCAATGCTGCCAGCCTTCCGAAAAAAGAACTAGTGATGTAACTTATCCAGTGTAAGCGGCAGGGAGCGCACTGGTTAGTGGTGCAGTATGTACGGCCTTTTGTAGAAACCTCTCCTCTGCACGCTATATTCAAACTCCCCCCATCTCTTCTCTGGGATTAAAAACAGGAGGTGTATTCCAATTCTGTCAATCACAGCTACTCTGCCTCCGAGGCCTCAGCCCCTATCAGTGTAAACAGAAGAGGGGAAGCAGTGTTTGCTGTTTTCGCCTTTCTAAAAAATGCCTTTTAGTGTCTCTTTGATCGCAGGCGCTGGAATAGTAATTGCTATCACTTATGAAACAAAATAACAAGCGCGAGCGACAGCTTAGCAATGCAAATACAAAAGAAGATATAGAAGTGTGTGTGTGTGTGTGTGTGTGTGTGGGGTTAAGGTCTATGAAGATAAATGATGTGGAGTTACTTATTTTGCACTTGGGATGCTTTTGATTGATATTGGATAAGGAACCTGAGATGGATATGTTTATAAATGTGTATATATATATATATATTAGGGCTGTGAAACGATTAAAATTTTTAATCGGGTTAATCACAGGTTTTTGTGGATTAATCAAGATTAATCACATATTACCGATATTCTCGGTATATTTTGTGAGAACATAGAGATTTATGACAAAAGACGGATATATACATTTATACATTCTTCTATACAATGGTGCTGCAACTCAGCAGTTATTTAGCAGTTTTCTTCCATATGGAACATTAATACATTTTCATCCTAAACAGAATGTTTAACCCTCCTGTTACCTTTCGGGTCAATTTGACCCCATTCAATGTTTAATGTCGGTGTTCTTTGGGGTCAATTTGACCCCAGGCTGTTTTTCACTGTGTCAAACATATAAGAAATATCAACTTTTTTATTTATTTAAAAGTCTATTTAGGTAGTCAACAAACAAACATATAGTACCTCACACTTAAACTTGGGAAACAATATTAATTCTAATAATTTTCTGGAGGTCTTAATTGCTGGGGTCAAATTGACCCCAAGGGTAAAATATGTCAGTAAATATAAAGGTAACAGGAGGGTTAAACATTGAATGGGGTCAAATTGACCCTAAGGCAACAGGAGGGTTAAGTGCACATGATGAAGCCTGACTTCCCTGTCCCAGCCTCCGAGGGAACATTGAACGAAGTGCCTTTATTATAAGAAACCCTTCCAGGAGAGAGAGGAGGAGTCGGCCCTACTGGGAACGCACATCTGGCCATAAAGCCGCCAATGAATTGATGGCAGGATGCTGGTTATTCAAACGGAATACTGAAAGAGAGAAATGAAGAAACTGGATGGCTCTTTTTGCCTCTTTAAAGCTGTGGAAGTGGATAAGCCTCTGGTGTTATTCACAGGCTCCCTCTGACATCTTCTGTTGATGTTTATTTAAATGGCGCTCAGATTGGTGTGGAAATCGGCCTGTTGCGAATGCCCAGCAGGACACAAAACAGCTGGGCTTTGGAACAGAGAGAGACAGAGAAAGACAGAGGAAGAGAGAGAGATTTCTGAAAGGACAGAAGAAGAAAAAGAAGAGAGAGAAAAGCAACGTGAGGGTTTTATGTAAAGGAGGGGATTTTGTGTTAAATGTATTTTGTGTAATGAGATGCCCCAATTCTGCTCTGTGAAATAACGTTACCTGGAGCTGGAAAGTAAAATTCTCTCCTCTTGCCTGTCCCCCGTGGAGCCGGCTGTTCTCGGCTTACACTGGGCCCTATCCTCCATTTCACACAAAAAACACACATGCTCTGAATTTTTTTTAACGATGTAGTCGTCAGGCTGCTCGTCAGGAGAATGTTTCATTTCAGAGCTCCTGCTGGGAGATTGCTCTTTCTTCTCGGGGCACCCTGACACAGAGCGTTAATAATGTAGCTCGCCTCAAATAGCACTCACACAAACACCGCCATCGACCCAGTTGGCCATCCACGTAAATGTCCATCCGCCGAATAAACTGATATTTTCTGCCACGCCTGTCGGAGTAATTCTGCAGATGTCACGGGGTTGTTTGCCTCTGTGTGGAGGGCGCCGGACACCCATTTCGGCTCTTACAGCATGGGAACACTGTTTTCCCAGTGTGATGACCATCCTTTGACAGCCTCAGCAGCCTCTGTATCCAACCCCATTTACAGCCAGCTCATTCACTTTATTGCCATTTCGCTGATCGCAGCACTTTGAAGTGTTTGCTAAGAGAGGGCAGGGGGTGGGGGAGAGTTTAATTGGCTGCAAAGGTTGGTTTGCTTCTCCTCTTCTTCCTCTCAGTGCCCCCCAGTTACAGAGAGAAGGATTAGGCAAACCTACATATTAATTTGGCTCTTCCGCAATCTTGATTAAGTCGTACCAGTCGTCCTCATGTTGCGTTTCGGTTGCTCCTCTCATAATGAGTCTGTCTTCAAACTCAAGTTCACAGTCTCCTGCATTTGACATTGCCATGGATGCATTCACACGGACTGCAGGGAAAGTTACATTTAGCATTCATCTCTATACCCATGACACTGATTGACAGCCCGCTGTGGGAAACGCAACGCGTCGCCACAGCAGTCGTCCTCGGAGAAGTTGTGATGTTTGTTTTTATTTGAAATGCCTATGAGCTGTTGTACATCCAGCGTGACATCTCCTGCAGTATGTTTGGGCTGGAAGGAGCTTCCATGTGGACAAAGACAAACAAATCAATCATTTATAAGTAGGGATGCTCCGATCTGATCGGGGCCGATCCATATCGGCCGATATTCCCATTATCGGTTTTGATCGGCGTTCTCAAAACGGCCGATCAAACTTGGCCGATCAGATGACATAAAATCTGTGAGAACTACTATGAGAGACGTTTCAATCGTGGCGCACCGCAACGGAGAAAATGCGCCCGGCGAGGGCCAGCCGGCTGAGTGCAGAGGTCCCACGAGGGGATCCTCACGCACCGAGCGGCGTCCCTGTCCCCCGAGTTGAATCTCCGTGGTCAACTCAGCTGACACTCGGATCTCCGTGATCAACTCACATTTCTGTGCACCTATAGACTGATGTACATGGTACACGCATTCGATCGGGAGCGCGCGAGGGTTTTGATAAAGTTCGCAGAAGGATTCACGTGACAACGTCCGGTTTTGCAAAGTTAGCGGAAAGAACCACGTGAAACAACATCCGTTTTTAAAAATAAGATGTCGACAAATCATACACTAGCATATAAAAGTAAACAATGAACTGATTTTGCATCTTTATAGATCGTTTCTGAGATTTAGCTTCAGAAGAAGTCAGACTTTTGTATGTTAAAAAAAGTCCTGTCTATAGATTTCCCCAAGAGTTCCAGGAAATGAATGATGCAGATGTGTTCCATACATATCTGAAATCCACTAGACTGGCAATCAATCAATTTTAATGTATCAATTAGGACATTTTTCAAAGTAAAAGTCCTAAATGTTTAAAGAAATCGTTAATTTTTTTAATGTTTGAGGTGCTTTATATATCTTTTTCCTTATAGTCCCAGGCAATGACTGATGCAGATGTGTTCAAGACAGTCCTGACTTCTATTACCCTGGAAATCAAACATATTTACTGTCGCAATTAGGAGATTTTTCAAATTAAAAGTCCTACATTTCTACGAGAAATCGGTAATTTATTTAATGTTTGAGGTGCTTTACATATGTATTTCCTCATAGTCCCAGGCAATAATGCTACACAATAAATAGAATGCTTCAATCGACACTGATCGGTGATCGGTATTATCGGATCGGAAGATACTGATTTTAATGATCGGTGATCGGCACCAAAAAACCTGATCGGAGCATCTCTATTTATAAGGACTCTGAATGTTTGGGGAACAAACTGTTGATCGGCCCCACGAATGATCGCATTCTGGTTTCAATACATTTTTGTATTTTACTGATTACATTTCTGTACTGGAGCTTTGAGTGAAATGTACTCAATTAATACAATTATTTTATTTATATAAACCTATTCTGGTGCTATAAAGATTCTTTTTTTATACAGAGAAAATAAGGATTGATGACATTTGGCGAAAACTCATACATAGCAAATATATTTTAGGTAAGATTGTCATTCAAACTGAAACTAGTAGAACTAATTGTAATTTTTTATTCCTGGCCATGCGTTTATGTGTGTAGAGTTTCCATTAAATTTATTTCAGACCCGATTGCAAAAAAATATACATTTAATTCATACATAACCCTCTTAATTGATATTTGCTAGTCCTGCCCCCCAAGGGCAGACTCGCCAATCAAAGCGCCACCTCAGCCGGCTCTTACCAGGGTCCGACAACTATCCGGTTATTTTCCAAGGTTCGTATGCAGTTGTTTCAGATGTTCTTGCTGGTTTTGTGGGCTTCGAGCTAGTCATGGTTAAATGTTGTGTCATACATCATGATACTCGTTACCCAGAGAGCTGGGCTAGAGATATGTTCCTAAAGCCTTTCGGTAAAAACCTGTGGAGGTTACATTTGCAACTAATGTGAAGTTATACTGATCACTGAGTGATGTGGTGATTCTGTCGGCTTTAGCTTCTATGTTTTCACTAAAATAAAATATTAGAAAGTATTAGGGTTGAGGCCTTATGTGAACTCCTACAAGAACCATAAGCAGCAGGCAGAGTCCTCGTCCTTTCTTCGGGCGAAGCAGGAAAGTATTCGGGTTCAAAAGAATGGAGGTTGATGTTTCAGCTCACCTTGGCTATGCGCCCTGCATGGCTGCCCCTGTAAGCCATCAGTCTGGTCGGGGTCTGCCTTAAATATTAAAGAGCCTGCCTGCTCGCCTCACCACAGAGCAACCAGAGTGCACAGTGCAGTACATTTCATATAGGAACAGTGGGCATGTAATAGATGGAGAACCGAGTGAAACAAGAGCGGACCACCAGTCTCAGTTTAATTGACGCTCATATCACCATCAGTCCTTTGATAGATATATCCATCCCTCCACACATTCATTATCTGCCCCGCGGTGCATTATATGTGTTGCTCATCGAAGATTGAGGGAATAAATACATCCTGTTCTTATGGAAGTGGTGCCCTTGCAGCGGCAAAAAGAAGATGGACGTCAGCTCGCATGGCCATGGATCATCATACGGCACACCAGACTCCTCCATAAGTGCTCGGATGATTGGCGTGTAGTACAGCAGCCAAATCACATAAACACATTTGGGGAACGCCTCAGCATCCCTCGCTATTATTCTCATATATCTATACCTGGTGATTTCACTCCAAAGACAACTTTCGGTGCCATCGCTGCCATACACTACTTTGTGTGTCCTTTATGTAGCGATTCGACAGAGTAAGGAGGTTGTGATAAGGCAGAGGAGTGGGGAGGTGGATAACATGACATGATGTAGGGTTCATTGGCGGGAGACATATTCAGAGGGGGGGGGGGGGGATCTGGGGGTCCTCCCCCAGGCATATTTGAGCATAATTTCCTACACTTTGATTAATTTCAGAAAAACACAAAATGTAGCCTCTGGCTGACCATTCAAATATATATGAATAAAATGCAGTAATACATCTGTTTTGCTGTATAGCAACAACTTCGCTCATTTAATGGTATCTCTGCTGATTCAACACACATGTCGGTATGATTTACTCTTCCTTCCTATTTAGTTTTTTCTTAGTGACCTCTTTGAATGTGCATGGGGCATCTATTCACATAAATTATACATGATTTGTTTTTAATAACTTTTTTTTAAAACTGGATTTTCAAAACTCATTTGTATTGAATAAACATTCCTGCTGAGGTTGAACATATATATGTGGGAGAGGGATCCTCCTCTGTTGCTCTCCTAAAGGTTTCTTCAAATTGTGTCCCCGGGAAAGTTAATTTTTTATTTTTTGGGAGTTGTTCCTGATCCGATGTGAGGTCCTGGGACAGGGATGTCGTATGTGTACAGACTGTAAAGCCCTCTGAGGCAAAATTTGTAATTTGTGATTTTGGGCTATCGGAAAAAAAATTAATTGAATTATTTTAAGAAGTTATTATAATATAATATATATCATATTTGAGGAAAAAATCATAACACTTCAAGAATAAATCAGGGCAGATCAGGTTGAGCACAAGTCGGAATTCATTTCAATCATTTATTTATTTTTATAAACAAACATTGGGTGCTCAAGCCCACTCAGAGTTCTATTTATGGATTTCCCAGCAATTCATCATTTTATTGTCCAGATTGGAAGTGTGGGAGAAAAGCAGTCAAGAGCCCTCGGAGTACCGAGAGTAAACACACACCACACAGCAACAAAAAGTCAAGGTCCTGTGTTAGCCTGACCTTAACCGCTGAGCCACTGAGCGGCCCTACGGACCCCTGGTCGTGGACTTCGCTGCATTGTTTGACGCCTACTTCTCATGCAGCTGCTGGTGTCATGCTTTACGGGAGGAATGCGATAAAGAAAAAGGTAGACGGTGTACCTGCCTGCAGAAAAGCCATTACCCGGAGCTCTTTAATCTGTTCTTGCAAAGACTGGTTGATGGCTGCGTGAAGAGCCGGGTCCTGTAATAATGTGGGAGTCCCAATCCCCCGGGAGTAGGCTCACAGCCAGAGGCAGGAGGAGCTCTAGACTCTGCACATGTTCATCTTCTTTAGATAGGGCACTTGTTTGTCGTTGGTCTATTTCCTCTACAATACCCACACTTGTTTGATTGGTATCCGGTATGAGACCTGATCCTCAATCTGGAAAACTATGGGCTGCAGCTGAGTGATAGATTCTAGAATCCCAATGTAATGGCAGGCATTCACAAACATAGTACACAATTGTACCATATATTTTTCTTCTTCTCCTTCTACTTCTATTACAATACTACTCTTCCTCCACCTCCCAGGCAAACAAATGTGTCGAGTTGAGAAGCCTCCGATGGAGAGAGGTAGTTGTGAGAGAACTGAGGCAGCAACCAAGACCCCTGGGGCTTCAAAAACAAGAAAGAAGGAAAACGCAGAGGCATAAAGAAACAATTGAGAGCGATGACGGGAGTCTTTTTAAAGCTGCTTTAAGTGAAGTTGAAACAACAGTATGCTCAAGTAAAACATGCCGATAGAGCAATTTAGATTTTGAACAGATGTTGCTGTCATTTTTGGAGCATTTTATTGTCTCATCATTATTGGTATGATTGCAAGTATTTTGATTCACTTTGGAGACACCTTGACAACAAAGGCGAAACAGTGGCGAGAAAATTAAGGCAAGTGACTGCATGAGACACGGTAAACAATAGAACTGATCGATTGATATCCCACGGTGAATCAGGATGTTGATTGTGTTTGTGTGTGTGTGAATGAGACCGGTTAAATGCTAAGAAAATGGGAGCTGATTGCACCCGAGTGCACAAAAAGTGGTTAATGATGACCTTAATGTGCTGACTCCAAGCCCTCACAGATTGCTTGCCTCTGTTACCTCGACCATCTGGGACCCCAGCAAATGATATACATGCTAATAAGTAAGCTAAACTAAGACGGAGAACAAGCTAAACATCAGCAAGTTAGCATCATCATCAGGGAGCATGTTAGACCGCTGATGTTAGCACCGCTGTGTCTCAGAGCCGCCTCACAGAGCCGCCAGCATGGCTGTCGGCTCTGAGGCTTGTTTTCCTGCAGTGTTCCACATATACAGTATATAACAGTGAAGAGTGCACTGCCCCTGACGATTTTTGCAGACAAGCTGGTTTTGCCCTTTGGATTTCAAGTTTCCCTTTTATGTTCTCGGCAACATTCTTTTTTATTCTCTTGGGAGCACAAAGAAGGAGATGTCTGTCTAGCTACCGATCCAGCTATACACATTTATGGAAAGGGAATTATTCAGGTTCAATGCTGCCTTTGAAATCAATTTGATGATATACTGTGTGTCTGTTAAGTAAACCCCTCCCACAATTCCAAGACATTTCTTACCATAATCTATGACATTGGGAACAAAATATTTTCAGCCCCTCTGACTTTTAATCCCCCCCCCCCCCCCCATCCCACCACTTAAACTTTCATCCCAGTGGATTTGTGGACACATTACCATGCGGAGGCTTCAGCTGCACTGATGTGCACAGTCATCAAGCCGTTCTGTGGGCTGCAGTGGCTGAATGTGGCACTCCTTTGTGATTCTTAATGCAAACTCTGCCAGATGCTCGACGCTGGGGAATCGTTTCATATTCTAATTTCATGATGAAGAAATATAGCCGTGGAGTGTGCGGCTGCTGCTGTGTTTGTCCTTTGTTTTGTGTGCGTGTGCGTGTGTGTGTGTGTGTTTGTGTTTGCATGGCTGTTGCCTTGAGTGCTGAGTTTATGTTGGAAAGTAGTTTCCGTAACAACGCCGCCACAAGCTTTTCATTTGGCCCTTTCTGATTACATTTCTGCGAGAGAAGAGTGAAACCCCAAATATTGTTGCGACTCGCACAGCTCCAGATATATTCACACATTTATTTTTCAGTTTATTCTCGGGTGCGTAACATGTAATACTGGGTCCCAGTTTCTGGTAAGGACCCGTGCTGTGTCGCGGTCGCAAATCCGGAACAGATCTGTCTGCCGTGTGATGTCATTTTCCATCACTTTTCAGACTTGTGTAAAATGACTTTGCCTGTCTTCAGGGAGTTTACAGAGAAATGTCTTGTCAAGATATAAAGGCTGATAGGGCACAGGGAGAACAGAGTCGGAATAGCAATCTCCCTGTTTTGTTGTATTATCATTCTGAGCATCACGATCACAGATGGACACGGCGACGCAAACTCTAATTTGCTCGCTGCTGTGTCATTGCAGATAATGTTTGGCGCGGTGCCGGTGCCGAGTTTTAGAGGACGTACGAGTGGCTTCACATGCAATGACTGATGGGTTTACAGCAGATATCGGACGCATGCTTATTGTTGTCTCGACTCTGGCTGTCCTTCCCATCAGTGGTCGCCGTTATTTACACCACGATAAAGAGAGAGCACATTGAGCCATAAATTGTACATGGCCCACGTTGCTGAGGCGCATAAATAACAGCTGTCATGGCATTCAATATTTCCCAGTTGTTCACCATCAACTGGAGTTGAGGCAGCGGGCGGTCCGAGCCGAGCGTCACCGCGCAGTGGCCGCTTTTTTTAATGCCGCTATTTTGGATGCCGCCCACGTGCGCTGCTGTCACACGTCCCCCGTGCTCGTCTGCGTGTGGGAGGTTGAGTGAGCCGGTAGAGCCCATTTGTCAGACGCGCCTACTACATGTCTTCTCCAGCGCGGGGAGTAATCGTCTGAGCCGTGCACGTAACCGTAAGGTTTCTTCACACAATAATGACATTTCGCAATTAACTGGCCTTTTTTATTTAACACTCAGTGTGTGGATTTTTAAAAAAATAGCTGCGACTGAGCAAGCAGTGTAGTGGTTCATGTGAGGTGACTAATTAGTTTGTCTTGGCATCAGAAGTTTGTAGGATTGTGTGCTTTGTTGGCCGGTTTTAAACAAACAGTTCACCCTAAAATCAAATGTACATATCTTTTTCTCTTACTTGTAATGATGTTCAATCTAGATTGTGTAAGTTGCCTATTTTTGGAGGTATCGGCTATAGAGATGTCCGCTATCTCTTCAATATAACCGGAACATATGGCACTTGGCTTGTGGTGCTCGGAGCATGCAACAGCAAAGTTTCTTTCCAGATATCATGACCCGGTTACTCAAGATCATCCCCAGACCTTGATGTGATTAGTTTCATGTCGGAACATGTTTTTTATTGGCAATTCGAGTACAACAAGCCGAGTGCCATCAATTCGTATTATATTGGCGAGGAGATATCTGCAACTCACACCAAAACCTAGATTGATAAAAAGAAAAAAGCTATGTCAGTGGAAGTGTATGTAGGCTATTTGAATTTTGGGCTGAGCTGTTCCTTTAAGATGTTACACAATGTCTTTTCTGGTTTCATTTACAGCTTAATTTCAATGAATTAGCCTGCTGTGTAGTCAATGCAATGCTTGGCAAAGACCACCTCTGATAGTTTCATTTAAAAAAGGTGTCACGTCACGGGCTGTCCCTAGTGCCGTCTAGGGTGGGGCAGTGCAAGGGACAAGTAAAAACAGGCAAAATTGCAAGGTTTAAGTGAACGGGAAGGTTTATTCATTCAAACAAAAATAAGAAAAAGTCCATTGCTCAACAAAAAGTGTCCCGGGGGAGAAAAAGGTTCCTTAAACAAAAACCTATCTTTAAGCAAAGTCCACTTAACAAAGTCCTCCTCTTGTTCATTCTCTTGGGCTTGTCTTCGTCCTGGAGGCCCTTCCACTCCTGGCTTGTCCAGCTCCTTCCCTCTTTCTGCTTTCCCCTCTGTCTCCTCTTAAGCTTCCCAGCCCTGCCTCAATTAGCTGTCCTAAACACCTGCAGCTGGGTGAGTGGTGAGGCAGTCTGGGAGCTGGAGTTTCCGCCCGAGCGGCCATTTTGACATGTGGCCGCTGTACTTGAGTGGGAATGTAGCGTCCCTCCACTACCTGGCCCCTTGTGATGCCACAAAGGTTTAAGCCCTATGGCAGTTGGTAGGGATGGGCATCGAGAACCGGTTCTGTTTTAGAACCGGTTCCCAGTGAACCGATTGTTTGGGATCGTCAGCCAAATTCTTTAACGGTTCTGCTAACGGTTCTCTGTGGTGTTGCGCATGCGCAAACTTTTTTAGTTTCTTCTTCAGACTGCAGCAAACATGGCAACTAGGCAGAAGCGTTCTAAAGTTTGGCTCTATTTCACACGACAAAATGACAACTACGCCACTTGTAACGTGTGTAAAAAGTCTATTTCGTCGAAGGGAGGAAATACAACAAATATGAATCAGCATTTGAACACCGCATGGAATTAAATGACAGGAACGTCATGTGTTCAATGCAGCAGCAGCTCAGCTAACGTCGGCGCTTCATCTCTTTCTGTCCAAGGTAAACTCCTCAAAAGTGATCACAACCACTCACTGTGTGACGCAATTTGCCTTTATTGTGTGTAGTCGATCAAGTTATCTTCTGTCCCTTCGTTTGAAGCATACATTTGAGATCCGGCATTGGTCTCCCATTATTGATCACTTCACGTTTGGATTGAAAGTCCAGTTTTGAGAAATGTTTGATCGTAACGGTGTTAATGATCGGAGGGCGTGTGTTATCAGCAAACGTTCGCGTTATCGTGTTAACCCATTATTAAACTGAGCATATCAATTTTTAATCCATTATTAAACTAAGCATATAGCTACGCTAGCTTAGCTATAGAATCTTCCATTTTCAGCCCCCTACATTGAGGCAGAGGTCGTGTTTGCCTCCCCTCTTAATGTGGCTTTATGTCAGCTCAGCAAATTCAGCGATTTTGTTAGTGCCATTTGTTTCATTGTGTAAACCAGCTTTCACTATATAAATAATCTCCATTGCCATCCAATTTAGCTGATGACGTTCAGAGTCAGACCGGTTCAGAGGCTGGTCGTCTGTCTGGGTCACAGGCTACAGCACGTCTTGTACACCTCCAGCCCATCTGAGAGAGTGTTCTCCACGGCTGGAGACACAATAAGTCCTGAGAGATCGCGTATCCTCCCGGAGAAAGCAGACATGCTTATTTTTCTGCACAAGAATTGTTGATGATCCATACAATTGATGGTTGCACACTTGGTATTTGCCACTGCTAGTTTCATTTTTGGCAGCTCAGTTCATATACCCTTTAAAAAAAAGGAAGGAGCACTGTAATTTCTAGGAACATGTTTAAATTAAACAGAATACATTTTATTTAAGTTATGTAAGTTTTATTTTAAGTTCAAGAGGAATATGTATACATGTTTTTGGTTATTTAATTTTTTTTAAATGTGTATGTATACATACTGTATATGGTGTGTGCAGCATTATAGAAAATTATATAAAAGAAAATTAATGTAAATAAACCCGTTAGTGCTCTTTTTTTCATCCCTTGCCCAATAAGAATCGATAAAAGAATCGATAAGGAATCGAATCGATAAGCAGGAATCGATAAGGCATCGGAATCGTTAAAATCTTATCAATTCTCATCCCTAGCAGTTGGTCCATATGGTGTTTCCTTCTTCACAAGCATGATGTTTGCCTTGATTTGAATGTTTTCTACGCTTCCAACGTAATTTATACATAAATTAATATTTAATTTGTTTCAAAATCATCATTAAGTAGAAGCTCAGCCTTGCCTCAGTAAGTTATCCTTCCTGTGTTCTCTTGTTCATATTACATGTCCTCAAGTTAACGACAGTCCTAATTAACTAACTTTGAAAGGAATGTGTGAAATAACTATCACATGGTGGTAAAACGGAAACAATCACACTTCGCACAGTTTATTCCTCACCACAGGGAACAGCCCACAGAGTCACCCGCTGGCTTTTTTATTTTGTATTTTTGTCCAGAGAATCACCTTCAGCCCTTCCTTTAAAAGCAGAGACACAGACAATCAAGGAGGCTCACAACAACCCCTGTCGAGTTTTAGTCCAATGCGGTATATTTTCACATATATTTATTCTAGTAAAAAACATACTGTGCAAAGAGAAATGAAAGCTCTGTAATAAATAAACCCAGACGCTGTTGTGAAAAAGAACTCCTCAGCAGAGAACGAGGAGGAACAATGGGATGTGGACATTCTAATAACATATATTGCACCAATGAAGAGAAAAATGCATAAATAGGGACCCATGGTGTGATGCATTGAAGCACCCAAAACAGATCCGACAAATATGGTCCAGCACCAGCAATTTTAAAAGCAGAGTAAGTCAAAACATACAACTTAGTTAGGTTTAAAATAATGATGTAGATTAAGTAAACAACAAAACACAGGAGTACAGGTAAAGTACCGGAAACTCCAAAATCACTGAACAACACGTTTGGTCATGAACACGGGTCTCCTCGATGAAAGTCCTGTGTTTGTATGACGTGACCTCATCTTATATTATTGTCCAAGAGGAATGAAGCTGCGTCCATTTCATAGATATTTACAGGACAAAATAAATGCTTTATCCAGTCTTTTCTTCTTCTTCTTCTTCTTCTTCTTCTTCTTCACAAAAACACACACTTAACTGCTCCCCCTGGTAGATACCCTGCTGCTGAGGCTCCATTAGGTGCTTCCCGGGCAAGAGTAGAAGCACATGTATAAATAGCTCAGTCTGTGGGTGTGTCAGGGGATATAAAAAGGTTTTCTTTCACAATTGCAGGTAATTTATTGAGCACTCTTAATGTGATCATGCCCACAAGGTGACAAGGTCTGGAGATCAAAGTCGACCGTGTTTGAAAGGGGCTCTAGTTCAAAGGTTAGCATGCTCTTTTGATTCGCCACTGAGGCCCGGTCCACAGATGGACCTGCTGGCCCGGCACTCCGACAAAGCTTTAATCAACGAGTCCATTTTGAAAAACCAGGAGGGGCCGGCGCCTCTGTCTCTGCTCCTGGAGAGTAAATTAGATTGACTTTTAAACTGAGAGAAACAGACGAGGCAAATGTCAACCGTGATCAATTGATTTGGCTGGATTAGCTAATGCACTTGCGAGCCGCACCATACATGAACATAACGTGCTGGCAGAAGAACGTCACGGCAATAACCGCGGAGTGATGCCGACCGGAGTGACGCGAATGATACATAATCTTCAAGACGACGGCCCGCACTGTGATCTAAGACGTTCCCCAGGAATCCCTGAACAAAATGACAGATTTTATTTTGTTTTTATTTTCTTGCCAGTGGCAGCCGGTCCTTTGATGATCAATTGTATTCTTGGCAAGTTGTGTGTGGAAAGCAAAGAGCATGTGACCTGCTTAACACGATGAATAGAAACAACTGGATTTTACTAAATGTTGGAATGTGTATATAAGTTGAATTGATATTTACACATTTATCTTCACATCTTGTATAACATAAGACTGTTGAAACTTGAGGAATAGAAGACTTTGCGCTGGAAGAAACCATCAAAAGTCTTTAGTCAAGGTCTGAATTAGACCTGGTGGCCCTTCGTGGTGCATGGCTGAGTTTCCCTACTGTATGAACCACATTGCTGCAAAAAATGTTGTGAAGAGGTGAGATGGAAAGACTAGAAAAATAGCCCAAAGTTGTCTGATTTCATTTCCCAGTTCTCTTGAATGAATCAAAGTTAGTTTAATAGAGAGGAACTTTATTCTCAGAGAGACGGTTCGGGGGAAGACGTCCACTTCCTGTTCCAATTCCATTCTGTGCACAGGCAGCGCCTTCGAAGATTTAAAAAAAAAACCCGCTCAGGGCCCTTTCATCACTCAGTAACATAAATGCAATTTCTTGGTGGATGTTCTGAAGTCAAAAAGCACAATGTTACCTTCACTCCTCAGGAAACCTTCATCTCCCAAAAAATCTAGTGAGAGTAGTGCAGCCGTTTGGAGGGAGGCCAGGCGTTCCCCAAAGCCTCATCGATCTGGCTCTGGAGTCGGACCAGACGGGTTTTCATTCCCATTCATTATGTATTAAAAAGCAGAACATAATACAAGGATCATTTCTGAGCTATTTTTTCCCTTTTTTTTCCCTTCAAGATTTCTTTCTCCCTTTGACTCCAACTTTCTCCGTAATGATTTTATTTCAAGTGTAGTGATATTTGAAGCTGCATACTTTGAATATGTCTGTGCTGTGTAGAGGAGGATCGGAGGCATCGGCGGAGATGTAGTGCTGTAGCCAGCGGGCCACTTTGGTTGGTAGTTCCCTCCAGTGAGAAGAACCCATGCTTCACCGTGCACATTGCTCAAATAAAGTGATGCTCAGCTATGAAAACCCTGCATAAGAGCAACTGTTGTAACTAAATGTCGGCTCACATGTCTCACTTCATCACACCCGGCCTCCTCTGCCGTTCTGGGTCTATAATTTGATATGACTGAGTCCTGATTACTATTTACTGTGTTGTCAAGGTGAGCAAGAGACTCAACTCTGTGGGTAAACAGATTGACTGTCACAGCTCCAATGAATCAGCTGCTGTTGACTTTATATCAGCTCGCCGCTTCTTTCCTCCTTCCGCCTCCAAAGATTGCGGTTGTCAGAGCTGCGTGTTGCTTCAGGAACAGCAGTGACAGAACGGAGAACGGGATCACACGGGCCAACAGTAAATCATGTCTTTTGGAATTTTGATTAAGGAAAGGAATTTGGGGTTGCTTGGCAGGAATGTGTTGTATGACACCATAAATCCAACCAGCCGAGAGAGTGCCAAGGTTCTGGGCGCGGCCCGTGGTCCAATGGCGACCTGAACTTGACATGACATGTATGCATTATTTTCTCATTATCCGCGGTCCGATTCAGTACTTTCACTTTTAAATCGCCTACATTCAATACACTACATGTAATACACTACCCGGCAACTGCGTCCAACTACAGGACCTGAGTTGTGTGCCTTTTTCCTGTCCGGCTCACACTCATATTGTGGCTCCCAAAATGTATGCTCTGTCATTAAAACTTTGAGAACCTCTGCTTTACATGCAAATAGATTTCATTTTGTTTGCTAAAACAAGAAAGACTGGATGAAAGGATTTATTGATGAATCAATTCATAAACTGGGCCTGCGATGATTATCGTGATTATTGATTGATATTTGATCTTTAATGACGATAATCATTAGTCCAATCTAATCCAACCTGCCGAAGAAAAGATGCCTGTTTTATTTGATATCCAGTCCAAATACCAAAGATAGGCAATGACAAAGAAAGTAATACTATTTAAAAAGCTGGAACCAGAAACATCTTTGCTCAAAAAATGACAGAAAGGATTAACGACATATCAAAATGTAATAATTAATATTTTCATACGAACAAATGTTATGATATTCAGTTGACATTCTGCTGGACCATGTTTATGCCATCTGTCAATTAATTCAGATTTTTCTTCAGCTAACATTTTGACATAACAGAAGTTACTTCTTAGTTGATTTCATTTTGTTGTGGTTCATGTGGAGGAAACGACTGTAGATTTGAGTTCATAAGGTGGATTTCAAGAGTAACATGATGTTGTTTCTAACCTCGCATACTGAGCATAAACACTCAGTTTCACTGGCCTGTGGCGGGAAGCTGAAAGCAAACCACACATCTCCCCAATAGTTACCAATATCTCATATTTTATGAAGCTGACTTTTAAAATCTCTCCTGCAGACATTTTTTAAGATAAAAAAAAAAGAAAACTTGTTTTGAATAATGTCTGCTGGTGTTTTTTTCTCCCACAAAACCCATTTAGCATATTACAAATTATTGTAATACATTTCTCATTTATTGAAATACACAGAATCTGTGAATGCGCATATATTTTTTTACTTAAAAAATATATCAAACAAAAACAAAAAAGATATCTCCTACTTCTACATCGCATTTGTGTAAGTCGCATACTGGAACCCAATTGGCCTCCAGACTCAGAAAATCCTATCAAACTCATGCACATCCATCATTCTGCACAGTGCGATAACAACAAACACATTTCTAAATGTTTGTAGGTGGAGGGGGACAGAGTGTATAACTTTCATGTGTGATACCTGAGGGAATCTGCATTCATATTTTAGTCAAGGCGTATGTTTTTGCATGTGACAATGAAAGAGTTTTACATCAAAGTCAGATATAATTTGGACTTTAAATTGTAAAGTGACTCATCATTATTATGTCCTCCTTCCAGGTCCGGTAGCTGTAATTAGTGGTGAAGAAGACTCTGCCAGCCCTCTTCATCACGTCAACCACGGGATTATCACCCCCTGCACTCTGGATGCGGGTCCTGATGCGGTCGTCATAGGGATGACTCGTATTCCGGTGGTGGAGAATCCTCAGTACTTCAGGCACGGACACAACTGCAACAAGCCAACCACACGTGAGTCCCTTTCCATCTTCATCTTTCTCTCCATCACGTTGGCGTTTCCCTCGGTGACCATGACCACACATTACTGGATTTTATGAAGATGCAAAAGGGACCTGACTGTTATTCAAGCATGATGCTCATTGGTACTGCAAGGCACTTAAGAAAACTGTATCTAAAAAAGTATTATGCGCTGTAAAGTTAGTCAGTCAGACAGACAGACATCAAACACGTCTTTCAGATTCAGATTCAACTTTATTGTCATTGCACAGAGTACAGGTATGAGGCAACGAAATGGGAATGTCTTGATGTCTCTGACGGAGGTGACGCTATCAATGTTGGAACTGATGTCGTCAAAAACGGAGGAGGAAAAAGAGTCGATGTCCGTGTGGGAGTCCAAGGTGGCCTGGGTGGCCGATATACTCCAGTGTGTGTGTTGAAACCGGTGCTGTCGTGTAGAGACTTTATTAAGGTCACTCCCAACTGTTGAACCCCCGTCGTCATTTGCTTTTGAGTTTAACAATGATAAGAGCCACCCGGGGGCCCCCGCGGGCCCCCGGGGGCGATAGTGTAATTTAGTGTTTTCAACAGAGTCAGTGTGATCATATGGCATCAGCATCTGCTGGCTCCATTCCAGATAGGATCTATTGAGACAAGAGCAGCCTTCGGTGTACCAGCCCCTGGTGATCAGACCCCCCTCCTCCTCCTCCTCCTCCTCCTCCTCCTCTCTCCACCCTCCCTTAGGACTTGTGTTCCAGGTTTGGGAAAGACAAGACCACTTTAAGGCCTAATTACTCACAATTACATCAACTGCTCAAGAGAATCAGCAGAAAAACAACTGTGCCAGCAGCCAGCCGCAGCCCGCCGTCTGCTGCCTGCTGCTTCCTCTTCCTCGCGATACCAGGCGCACTATCTGGATTTAGCTGGGGAAAAGACGCCACTCCTCCTCCTCCTTCTCTCTGAAAGTCAGTCAGTGCGCGAGATTAGGCTTCTCCGACCCATTTTGCCCTGGATCTGCGTTGTTTAGGTCTTGGCTCGCTCTCAAAATGGCCGTCAGACAGGAAAATTGACTCCTGAGCTGTGGAGCCAATGAGAGGGAAGGAAATCCCATTTAGAGGTGATGAATAAATGACGGCTCTTATGTTTTATGAATCGCATGCATTGTTAATGTCCGGCCAGTGACTGATTTATGATGTCTCGTGCCTTGCACAGAAGATCTGTGAGCGAATCACTGTGATGAAACTTTCTCCCGTTCACCGCCGCGCCTGGAATCAAAAGTCAGACGCAAGACGACGGTGTCATGATCCGGAGTGTTTGTCTCGTTTCCTGTCTTATTTTGAAGTCCCTGTCCTCCACCTCCTGTCCCTGTGAATGTCTGCCCTGTCCCTGATTGATTTATTCAGTGTGTTTCCCTAGTGTGTCTTGATTGTTTCATTCCCTTCACCTGCCGTCAGCCACTCTTGTCTCGTTAGTGTCTCATCCCTTTTTGCCAAGTAAAAGAGAGTTTTGTGTCATTTACCTGGAGTCCTGTCTGGTTCCTCTGCGCATGCGCTCTTGTCTCACCCGATCCATGACAGACGGCGCCTTTCACAGAACGTTCTCCTCTCAGAATGCTTCGCCCTTGTCTTGTTTTTTGTCTTTTTAAAATATTTTTGTTATTCTATGTGCGTGCATCGGAATGAATAGAAAATAAACCCCCGAATCCCTCTCAAGGTCACAATGGCCGCTGCTTCCCTCAAGCGGCTGGAGAAAAAACCAAAATGGCTCCGAAAAGCTTCTGTGGATCATTTGCTGAATGTGAATGTGTTCTCTACCCTCAGGACAAACACGGACACACACACAAACAAGCAGATAAACCCCCACACACACACATACACAGACAGATGGGGAAAGGAAAAGCCTACGTGTGTCCATGTACGTGTGCCACGTGTGTGACAGGGAAAAATGAATCTGTGAATGTGCGTGGTTGTAGGCGCACGGTGACTATGGCTTGTGGGTGGAGTGGATTGGATGATATCTCACCTCGCTTTCCCTCCTCGATGGTTTGATAAGTGTCCCCCCCCCCCCCCTCCCTCCCTCAGGTTCTCTTTTGGATGCCCCATTGTGCCGCTGGTCTTGCTCAGCCCGGCTGTCCTGCAGCTTCACTCCACTCACATACAGTGCGGCGGCTTTGTTGACACTCGGCCACCAATCTATAATGTATTCATTAATTTACGTGAAAGCTTCTTATCCCGGGGAATAGCTTGCACAAACTCCCGCCCCCACACACACACACACACACACACAGTCCTCTCCCTATTGTCCGCAGTAGTCACACCAGTGTGAACACGCTCCTCCTCTCCTGGGTGGATCAGGAGGTAACTAATGGTTGGTCCCAGTCCGCTCCCACAACCAGTCTACTGCGAGTAGTAGTAGAGTTCCCATTGGTTGGGCTCTGTGCAATTTGAAACCAGATCCACCAACCATAACGGGGAGGAGGGGCGGTCCACTGCTACTGTCTGCCGCGCTGGCTTCTGGTAAAACAGCTTCATGCGATGAGCAACCGGCACGCTGTAGAGCTCACACCAGTGTTTACTGTGCCCCACCAGATGTATTATTCATGAGTGTTTGATCTTCAAATGAATATACTGGCAAAGTATCTCGGCTGTCAGGATGTGGCAGATTGCAGGGAAAAACATTATATTCATATAAATATTCTCCGATCCTAGTTGCCCTCTAGTTGAACCTGGCAACCTGCGCAAACACACGCTTGAGCATTACGGGAAAAGTGTTGTCACAGTTGTTATTCTGATGCCAATTCGAAAAGCATGAAGTGCCGCTGTTCGATTGGTTCGTCTCTTGGGTGAATCGGTGGTTGCGGTAAATAGGCGAGCCGTGACTGATTAGGACGTTCGAAGAGATCAGCATTTTTTTCTTTCTGTGAAAAAACGACAAATCCCGGGGAAATACAGCCATATTAGGGAGATAAAGGCAGAAAAGACAAAGGGCAATTATTTATCCTAATGAACGATCTATATCTAGTCGGATCCGCTGTCTCGCAGCAAGTGGCTTTGTTTTATCACTCGCTTGCTATTTTAATTATTGATGTGTTACATCCTGCTGGCCCAAATTAGACAATTGCGTGTAGCCTTTCATTATATCCATGTTATTAGGGATGTCACGTTTGGCCGCAGCTCGGACTCGACCCACTCGTCCCCACTCTGTGTTGGTGTAGCAGAGACATAATTATGCTCAAGGTGATGCTTTTTGAAGATTAACATGTTTCCAGCAGAGTCGAGGAGTGACTAATTTTGCAGCTTGAGAGCTCGGCGAATGTATGGAAATGTGGAGCAGATTGATTGAAAGGCAGTTATCATGTCCCAAGGCTATGATTGCATGAATTATGGTTTGAAACAGAACATCCCCACAGGTTAGGCAGTTCAATTCGAACAACCTTGTTGCTCAAGAAGTCCAAAATTAACTTCTTTTTCAGTTCGGCCTAGAACGGAGTGAAGTGGAAACGTCGTGGCAGAATCAGCTCGGAAAATATAATTGTTAATGAAAATAAAACGCATTCCAAACGGCAAAAAACAGGTTGAGATGGGTTTCACTGAAGAGCCCATCAGGAAAACCTGCAGACGCAGTGACAAGTGCAAATGCAACTGCCTTTTTTAGCCCATATAGGGAACAACTGCACAGACGAAGCAGTAAGCAATTTAAAACTAACTACATTACAGAGTAAATTAGAAATGTTTGCTTCTGCAAACACGTTTTAATTACTTTTGCAAAGTAGAGTGGCTGCAATAAGCAAAAATAAAAATAAAAACTCCACATTTCCGAGCTCTTGCCGCTGGAAACTGAGACCAAGGCTGTGGTGAGTCTGCAAACACGTCCACATTAGCATTTACACTGGACCAAAGAGCTGCCAATTAAAGTTGGACGTAAATGTAACACATTCTCGCGAGTGTCGACATGTTAGAGCTATAATGAATAATTTATTCCCGTCATCACTGATTACGGGAATACATTTCGTAACCCTCTTCTGCTTTATTACAAACATATTTGATACTTTCTCTTTGAGGACCAGCAGCTGCACTGAGATGTCAAATATAACTATTTTGTGTAGGTCGTCACTTTCAAAGAAAGCTTCCGTGAGCAGCAAAGGTGAAGTACTTAAAGCTTAAGTGTGCTTAATGCTTCAACTTTAATCCGGCAATAACACAGAGGTTGAGCTCAGGGAGAAGCAATTTTCAAAAGGAAATCAATGTACAATGTTATCTCTCTTCGTAAGTGTAGTGGTATGAGGCACTAAGTGTTTAATTTTAATTACATAAATAAGAAATTATTAAATTAATTATTAAATTCCGTAAAATATTGAATTTGCAATTCATAGTTGTTATTTTAATATTAAGAGTTTCATTGGAGCTACTTTGTATTACGTCATAGACTTTTTTTTATTTCGGAATGTTTTTCATAATGAAACTTATCAAAGACAGCGTTGTCACCAGTCATCCCCTCATCGGTCAGCCAATCACATGGCAACTCCCTCTCCGAAGCCAGCTTTATTGAGGCAGTTAGTTAACACATTAACAACTAATTATGAATTATAAATCACCCGACTAGCCCGTGCTGTAAACTCCTTTCATTTAGCTTAATGTGCTAACGCAGCTAATCAACCGGGCTGGTGAGATGAGAAAACGTTATTCCATTGAATTACACAATTCAATTGAATATCATTCATCATTATTTCATAATTTCTTATTTATTTAACATTGAAAATATTGGGACTCTGTATCTCTGGACTGATATGTGGATGACTGTGTGTGATAGATTCATGTTTAAGTTACCCTAGTTTAGCCAGGATTGGGTGTCTATACACACAAGGCCAGGCGGCAGCCACAGAAAGCCCGGCGGCAGCCAGCAGGTCGGAGCGAGATTCCCACTGAGAGTCCACAGTAAGCACAACATTGCAAACAGCCCCTGTGCTACAGTGAATTGGATGGCGGAGATATTTTCGTATGCTTATAACTGCTGGATGAGTGCGTCTCACCTGACTAGCAGCTCCCCGGGGTGCTCTTTCTGTTTCGGCATCTTAGCTACGTGTGCACGACACATATCTCGGTGAAATTACTCCCCCTTTGATTTTTTTGAAAGGCGAATCTCAGAGGAAATTGAAACGATTGACACAATATTTATCCGTTGTTATAAATATACTGCGTTGTTACTTATTAATCCAATGATGCATGATTAATGTATTTAATAGGTCTCTGTGTGAAGTTATAGTGGTCATGTTTGATGAGAGCTGACTTAAAGTGGCAGTGTCTTGCTCTGTTCTTTGTGCCTGAGAGGAAGAAAAAATAACAGCGGGAGTGAATAATAATTCCTGACGAGTGACTTCAAAGCAACTAAACTTAGAGCTGATGCAGGAAATGGGAATTTTATTTTTTGGGGGGGGGGTGACAATTTCAGCCTCAACGGTAATGTTTCCACCCTGAATTTTTTTTGTCAATAAGGAAAAGCCCTGCATCAAGCAACCAAACACACACACACACACACACACACACACACGTGCGCACACACACACATGCACAGACACAGGTACAGAACAAACCCCTCCAAACAGCTGCGCTCCCCCATGACCTGACTAGCTGGGTAAAGAGTATCTCGGACCTCCCGGGGAGAACGTCTGCTGGTGTCGATGCCTCAGGTGAGGTTAAAATAATGAGATCCAAAAATCAACCTTCAAGCGAGTATTTATTCCTGCGCGGGAATGAACGAGTCTGCAGGACGATCATCATTCAGCAGAGGAGCACCAACGCACATTGGTTTTGGACTTAGTTATGAACTCTTCCTTCCGAGGGGTCGAGTAACTCATGGACATGCATAGTTAGTAAGTATGAAAGGGAGAGGTGAGAGGTGCATCTGAGGTGATATTGTTTGCTTCATTTTATTATCACAATTGTGGCGAGAATGGGAGCAACTGGTACAAATGGAACTTCAAACATGGTGCTGAATGATACATTCAACAATGATTTGTAAATGTCTAAAAAAGACTTAAAAAATATATGTTACTAGAAGTAACAAAGGTTTGATAGCTCTTGAAATCTCTTAAGTTTCTGACATCAGAGACAGAAAACAGCTCTGTAATGAAGATAGATAAACTGCAGTGTTTTAAATTGTAACCTAAATTTCAATAGCATTTCAGAGACTGTCTTTCCACGTGTGGCATGTTTTGCAGTCACTCCCCGTCATTTTTCTCGGCAAAAATGGGCAAAAGTGTAAATATAATAAATTACAGTAACAGCAGGTTATTTTTGCCCCCCCCCCCTCCCCCCTCGACACGGATTTGTCTATATGTAAACTTCTCGTTGCATTCACAGTACACTGATGGATGGGTTCCTTTTTATATCAACATCAGTCTCACTCTTACTCTCACAGCATGATGATGTATTCCTGTGTTGTCTCATGTTGCCGGAGGCGATGTGTGTCAGTGTTTTTACTCCAGAGTCTCTTTAGAAAATAAATATAATCCAATAGGCTGAAAGTACCTTCCCTATACATGTCACATGTTACCTCTGAATATCCAGAGGAGTTGAATGAGGCCCAGGGTATAGGTAGGACATATATCAGTGTGGATTTACCAGGAAAAATGTGTTTTAATGGTCCTAATCAACAATGGTAAGAAGAATTTGCTGTTTCTAAAAGGATAAAGCGATTTATGTTTCAGTGTTCTTTGGCTCACATCTCGCTGACGCTTTGGTGTAGAGGGATTTGGAAGTAATGTGTGGAATGAGTGCGGAATGGTAATGCTTTTTACTATCAGGCTTTTTCAGATAGCACCCAGCTATGGGTTGCTGGTTCCAGAAACATGTTGAGAGGGCCGAATTGTGATAATCATATATTTATGATTATTTGAGTTTTCTGTTGTAGTTTTTTTAAATTCTTGTAGCCCAGGCTCTGTTGTTTAATTTTATGTGCCACATTATTATATGTGCTTGTTTTTTATAGGGGGCGTCTACGGCTTTCAAAAGGTTAAACAGGGTTAAACGGTTTCAAAATCTGGTGACCAAGTCGTTAAATGGGCAGCATTTAAAGATGACACTCGTGTTCTGCGGCCTGATTAAGAGTCCGCATGGCTTTGTCAAGCTTGGTTGAGTTTACATCAGTTATTCTTTACAATAATATTTCATGCTTGACACATTTTCAGGCTTTCCGATTGAAATCTGACCTGTCATACCCGCGACGGTAGTATGAGCTTCAATACCTGATCACCTGCATGACAGGCACGCAAAGCTCATCCTTGGATGATCATGAACATTGGAGGAGTGCACGGAAAAGAATTACTGTGAAAGATTATTCATATTTCTCGAGGAAAAATACAATCGTGTAGCAGTAGAGATATGATTCAGTGGGGATTGCATATTAAGTCTGTAAGCTCTTAAGACCAGAAAAGAAGACAAACATCTATGTTCCTTTATCAGTTGTGAAAGTGTCAGAGACATTTGGCCTTTGAAATCTAGTCAAAACACATTTTGAATTAAAATGTGAATTGACTTCAGGATGTTTTCTTTCAGCTCTTGGAGAGCAGCTTTTTAGAGAATGGAGCTTTGACAGCACTGATGTGTAAGTGTCTCGGGGGGGACTCTCACCTGGCAAACTGGCTGCTAGCTTCTGCAGACACTCGTGTTCTGATCTACTTCAAAAACTGGGACATTTCTTCATATTTAACACAGATTTTCAGCAATGCTGGTTCTGATACCGTCTGACAGGAACACCAAAAGAGCAGGTGATGTTTTTTTATAATTCGCCTTCTCAACATGTCCGCCGCCAGATGGTCTGATGAGTCTGGAGAAGTTGCCAAAAAGAATAAGGTGAAAACAATTTTAAAAATTAAAAAAACAGAGGAACGTTTAGGTTGAACAGTAATGTCTGTTAATGAGGAAACATTTCAGAGATTGCACCTTTTGGTGAACTCCTTTTGCTGCCTCCCACTTATTATCTCTATCAGAGCACGATCAAAGGTGGTGTGGGTTCAAATAGATGAAATGGAAAATTGCAGCAAGCTAACCAATCGCAGACTAGATACTGTATGTATTCATCAAATTGGTTCAACAGCATTGGTCAAAATCATAGCTTAGCGTTAGCAAGAATGCCAACGTTGGACACGGGGACTCGTCTGTCTTTTAACATTTTAGCCATGATGTGCAATTCTCAAGACCTTTTTACTGGACTCTTGTTTCAGAACGACTGGAAACATCCAGAAGTCAGCTGGAGACCGAGATTTGTACACGACTCTTGAAGCTAATGTTAGCTCAATTTAGCTAGCTAGCTTCAGCTGTAGGAAAGTCATCTCAGTCAACAAAAATGACGGTCTGGTTGAAAATTAGAGGTTGAGGTTTTTTATTTTGGATATTTCCACCACATTTTGTCTTCCTCTGTCGGAAACCCTTAGATGTGTTATATGTGGTATTTCAATAATTACTACAAACCGTGAGTAGTAAATCCTTACTCATTGTCAAGCAACAGTAACTTAGTGGAAGTTGTATCGTCTAAAACAGAAAAGAAACAACAGATGGGCCGATGTGCCTGCCTGTGGAAAGCTACCATGCAATGTATATGGAAATGGTCCTTTTTATTTCACTGCAGAAAGTTTGGGATAGTTTAAGTTTTGCGTCCGAACAATATCCCCAAGAAATCAGTAAACAGAGTCTCCTGACCTATTTTACGAAGAACTTCTTCCCACCTGAAACACAAGAACATGCCTTCCGGGCAGCAGACAAATAAATGTAATCATTGAGGGGCGCCACACTCCACCGGTGCATGGTGGTTTTCTTTCTTTTTTTCCTTGAAAGTTAACTGCCTCCTCAGCAGAAAGAGATCAAATAGCAGAACTGTAGGTATGGGGAGAACCTGAAGTAACACTGACCTGCTTCCAAGATCCAGGATGCCTCACTTTTGTGTTTGCCAGGGACAACAGATTCAACAACTCATGAGCTCTAGCTGCAGGGACGTCTGTGTTTTTTCAGTATATAGTCTTCTCTGCTCATGAATCCTCAGTGTCATATTTGATATAACACCAACACTGTGATTTCAACGAACCCACAGATTTGCCAGAAGATTTAGCTTGATTTTTTATTTAATTTAAAATCTGGTTTCAATCTTTTAATAATTCATGTTATTATCTCGCGGTGCCCTATTTATTTATTTTTGTGTAAACTGGTGTCCCTCAGGACTGAGATCTTAGGCTCATAATGCTTTTGATCAGATTAAAAGAAGAGTGGTCCACAGACACTGAGTAGTCTCTTCGGGACATAAACAATTAACATAATGGCTCATTTTAAATCGGTGGCATTTCACCCTTATGTACTCTAGAAGTAGTTAAAGTGAAACACATATTGGACACTGATTGGTTGCAACCATTAGAATGTAATTTAATTCCAGTGGTTCACGTTTTATTTAATTTGGGATTCATGATTTGATTTAAAATGTATTGAATTAGGTTTGGACCTTCCCCCTATGTTTGTGTTTCCAGTTGCTGAGCATTAAACATGCTTGTTTAATTTGAATCATAATTTATGTATATTGTGGTTGTATAGTGCTTCTCATCTTTATTTAGAGATCATGTTGGGAAACCACGTCTATGTGGTACACTTTTATAGAAGTGGTGCAATGTTTATGCTAAATCTACAAACTGTCGTGTTTATTCAGAGTAGTTGTGTTCAGGAACCAACAAATCCTCCACTTTCCCCCACTCTTTCATTCTGAGCCAGCCAGGTATCAAGGTGGAACAGTTAATGCCTGACGCCTGACGGTCGCCATACTTTCTGTCTCACTATTTTCTCACACGTTCTCTCCCTTTCGCTCACACATACACAACATACAAGGTTGAAGGTCACAACATCCAAAAGGACAGGAATTGATTGTCCTGCAACTCTTAACCCTTGTGTTGCCTTAGGGTCATTTTGACCCGAATCAATATTACACCCTCCCCCCGCCGTTGGGTCATTTTGACCCGATTCAATGTTTCACCCTCCTGTTACCTTTATATTTACTAACATATTTTACCCTTTGGGTTCAATTTGACGCCAGCAATTAAAACCTCCAGAAAATTATTAGAATTAATATTGTTTTCCAAGTTTAAGTGTGAGGCACTTTATGTTTGTTTGTTGACTACCGAAAGAACACCGACATTAAACATTGAATGGGGTCAAATTAATCCTAAAGCGGGGGGAGGGTGTAATATTGATTCGGGTCAAAATGACCCTAAGGCAACACAAGGGTTAAACGATGCTGTAGATTGAGAAGTTGGGGGAACAAAATAGAAAAAGAAGTAGAGAGAGAGAACGAGAGAGAGAGAGAGAGAGAGAGATTCTCACCATGCTCATCCCGCTGTTTCATTTTCCTCACAGTGATTTTACAAAAGTAGACATTTTACAATTCTCCTCATTACAAAAAGTCCTGTTTTCCCGTTGTTTTCAGTGTCGACAATAGAAACCAAGGAATCCAGATCAGAGAGTTGTGTTTCGTTGGGTCTGGTGTCATCTTGCAGTTCCTTTGAGTTTGGAGACTTAAAACCACTTGAACCCCGATGTTCCTGCAAATGTATCTTAATAGTTCAATAAAACATTGTTCACCTTTGACAAGAATGCATCCGGGACCTGAAGCTGCATCACGCTTACATTAGGAGAAATGACGAAATATTCAAGGCGTTTGATTTTTTGGGGGATTCACTATTACATCGGAGAGATGCAAACTAACTTGATATGTGAAATAGGATACTATAGCTGCAGCCAAAGTGCAGCACACAACCACAGCTTGATTTTCTGTCCCACAAAAATGTTTAGCATCTGAGGAAAGCCTTTATTCTATTTTTTAAATGACTCATATAACTCCATAACCCCCATTCCTCGATCTTTTTCTCTCCCTGCCTGTCTGTGGTTCAGTAGTCCAGCACATAAAGCGGAGAGACATCATCCTGAAGAGGGAGTTGGGCGAAGGAGCATTCGGTAAAGTCTTCTTGGCAGAGTGTTACAACCTCTGCCCCACCAAGGACAAGATGCTGGTGGCTGTCAAGGTATGGTGTGTGTGTGTGTGTGTGTGTGTGTTTGACATTTTGGGTAACACACTTTCAATGTGGAGAGTGAGATGAGAAGAGTCATATCTCTCTGAAAATGTGAAGCCAAGCCTTGAAACCATGATATAATGCCCCTCAAAAAATAAAGTAGTGTCCATCTCATGGACAATTTGAAATGCAATTAGTCTTATTTGATAGTTTGAGAAAAACATACACTTATGTACACAGTAAAATGTGCTAGGATTTGGGTGAGTCCAGTTGTCGTGCTGAATGATGCTTTGACCTATCACGAGGCCCCGCAGTGAGCTGTGCCATCATAAATCAGTTTTATGTGAAAGTCATGGCCCCGCAGGCCAACCACCATCACTGAGCATATCTCGGTGGCTCCCGTCTGGGGCAATGCGCCCCAACCTCCACCTGTCTTTGTACATTATTACATTATATTACATGTCATTTAGCAGACGCTTTTATCCAAAGCGACTTACAATAAGTGCATTTCACCCTTGTACGCCTTTAGAACCAGTCTAAGTATCAGCCTAGGGACGGGCAATTAATGTCAAGCTAAGTTAATACTCCGGAGAACTATATGCTTTGTTTTAAAGAGCTTAACACGGTTAGAAGCATTGACGCCGTGTGCGCAATGCTTTCAATAGTGCTCAATATTAAGTTGCACCTGCCAGCTCACAGTGTGAACATGAGCGATTGTGTGATGGTCAAGCTGGGTTACACGGAAGTTGCAGACTCAACAAAGTAAAATAAAAATCTGAAATCTAGTCAGAAATCATCCCTGACAGGAGAAGTTAGTGAAAGTGTAAATGAAGATGATGGGGTATCTGTCTGTCACTTACTTTTCTTACTTTAGTACCAGATTAACAAATACATTGTTTCATAATAAACATTGTATCTAATGACCTCTTCATTGTCAAAAAACACAATGCAATGTGCATTTTCCTCCGAACATGCTCCTGTCTGTGATGGAGCAGAAACATGCTCTCTGAATACACTAAAGGTTAACAAAGGTAAATTCATTGCGGCGCTTTGCCTCAATTTATTGTAGTCGAGCACTTGAAAGTATTGTTTTGGACGGATGCCCAGACGAGAAACATATCCTGAGGAGTGCGGTTTGATTTGGTAATTGATTTTCACGACCATTTTACCCACTCTGCCATACACGTCAACCACCTCCAGCACTTCACTGCAAGAGCAGCACATATGAGTAAATGTATTTCCATCCCAAGGTCTTTCCATCTGTAACAGCTGAGAAAGCAGGTCTCCAGGCCGAGGAGATCCTAAGAAGCCACTCGTTGTGTTTTCTTCTTCCGGATGTTGTGTCAAGAGTCTTTTCCTCCGATAGACGCTGCAATACAGAGCATGCTATTGCCGTTATTTTATATTCTTCTCGCTTCTTTTCTAATACTGGCGCCAACTGACATCCCATTTCATATATTATGTACACTACCGTTCAAAAGTTTGGGATCACTTAGAAATGACTTTATTTTTCAAAGAAAAGCACTGTTTTTTCAATAAAGATAACATTAAATTAATCAGAAATACACTCTCTACATTGTTAATGTGGTAAATGACTATTCTAGGTGGAAACGTCTGCTTTCTAATGAAATATCTCCATTGGTGTATAGAGGCCCATTTCCATCAACTATCACTCCAGTGTTCTAATGGTACATTGTGTTTGCTAATCGCCTTAGAAGACTAATGTCTGATTAGAAAACCCGTGCAATTATGTTAGCACAGCTGAAAACAGTTATGCTGGTGATATAAGCGATACAACTGGCCTTCCTTTGAGCTTGAAGTTTGTAGAACAAAATTAATACTTCAAATATTAATCATTATTTCTAACCTTGTCAATGTCTTGACTATATTTTATATTCATTTGATAAATAAAAGTGTGATTTGTCATGGAAGACACGAAATTGTCTGGGTGATCGCAAACTTTTGAACGGTAGTGTATGTACTCCACTTCAAAGGAGTTCAAGGCACTCCTTTCTTGATTTGTTGACCAATCAGATAGATATGTTTTGTGTACTGTCCCCCATCCCCATCTTAAAAAAAAAAAACCTGAGGTAAATGTATTGCATAGCCACCTACTGTGTGTAGAAATACTGTTCAACCAGGATAAACTACTTCACAGTTATAGAGGTTTCTTCATCATTATGAAGACATTCTAACATAATTTGGTATTAACTCAAAATCATGTTTACCATCGACTATTGGGCAAACAGCAACTGTTTCCCCCCTGTTATCTTTCCTGTTCCCGTGGAGTCACGCTGGTGCTGGTGCTGTTTGTGATAAAGGAATGGAGGTGGGCGAACAAACACAGCAGCATCAGATGGAGGCAGTAACAAAAGGGAACACATTATTGGGTCGAAAGAAAGAGTTCAGGAGATGTCAAAATTTTAAAGTCGCTGTGGGCAGGAAGTGAAAAGTCATGCAATCACCAAAAACTTGTTTATCTGTAAAATGACATGTTAATAATCCAGCAGTTGGTCGAACTACTTTACTTAATGAAAAAACTGCCAAGCTTGTGGTGCCGGAGGTGATCAACAAGTCAGTAGTAGTAGTAGTACTAGTAGTAGTAGTAGTAGTACTAGTAGTAGTACTTAGTAGTCATCTAACCTTGCACGGCAGCTTGATCACACGCACATCCATCTTGCCAGGCTTCAAGTAATATGTGTTGTGTCAGCACCGCCAGTATCTCGACCAATCAGCATCCTGTGAGGAGCTACTGGCAGCTATGGGCGTGGTTATGTTTATATGAGTGGACTCGGAGAGGGATACAAAGTAGGATACTTGTTCTGCTTCAACAAATTAACAACAAGCAATTTATGTATAGTATTATTACAATGCTATTACTTTCTTTTATCTAGAGTTGTGGATAGCTGTATCCCTGACTTCCTTGAGGAAGACTAATGATTGGAACAATTGGACAGGGGCAGGCCGAGTCAGCTTATTATGATTGCACCAACCATCCGTGACCTTTTCTGAATGCGTGATGGTGACGTTTGTATCTTCCCTTCCAGACACTGAAAGATCCCAACCTGTCGGCAAGAAAGGACTTCCAGAGGGAGGCAGAGCTGCTGACCAACCTGCAGCATGACCACATCGTTAAGTTCTACGGAGTGTGCGTTGACGGAGACCCTCTCATCATGGTGTTCGAATACATGAAGCACGGAGACCTCAATAAATTCCTCAGGTCAGTTCGTCAATCTTGTTTTTGAAGTTTGAGTAATAGTTGAAAAGATGACATCTTACGATTGGGTGTGAGTGTGTGCGCAGATTCGAGAGTGCGGAAAGATTTTCTGTTGGGAAGTCAGTCCTGAAATGAAAGAGAATGTTGCGAATGATGAAATTCTTTCATGCAAGGTGCAAGACGTGGCTGATTTCTGGTCCATTGGCCTCTTGGTTACATTTAACAAATGAGATGTGTGGGGAATTGGGAGGAATGACTAAGGGTTCTGATGTGCTCGACCTTTCAGATAAAAGGAAGTCGACCTGCCGTCATTCGACCACTACGAGATTTATCTCAAGTGAATTAGAGGAAGAGAGACAAAGAGACACTCACTAAGGAAGAGTACTGCTAATGGAGCGGGGTTATTACACACACACCTAAAGCAAAGGAAGGTGAATTGTACCAAAATGTAAAGATTGGGAAAAGAAAGTGGGAGGGAGTGGCTTTCCTGCATGGCAACGTCTTTAGTCACGGTGAAGACAACAGCCGGGACTTCTCACAGGAAATGAGTTCAAATGCCAAGCAGGGAAAGAGCTCTCCTCCCATTGTGGACTTGGCCAAAACCGCTCCACCAGTGACTCATATACAGTAACCTTGTATTCATGAAAGCAGTTTGTCTTTGCAATGTAAGCTGCTTGAGTGCTTGCAGGTTATAGTAAATGTGTTAATGATTTAACAGCCCTGTCTTTGTTAATGCTAATTTTTGCAAATAGGTAAAAAAAAATATGCCAATACTCACAGCATACTACTTTATTAGCACTCTCAGGAGCCTTGGGTTACTTATTAAAGGGGCAGTGAGGTCACAGTCTGTCATGCTGAAAGGCCTTTAAATGGTCCCTCATTCCGTTGTTAAAGTGAGATCATGTAACTTACATAGTAAAAAATAACTCTAATTTCCTCACGAGTTAAACGGTTAACTGCTAAGCAATAATACAAATGAAAAATAAAACCTTACTTCCATACAGTTGGATAGGGACTTATTTGGTTTTGTATGACCAGAAGCTAACGTGGCTAAGGTCAGCCAACTGGAGATAGCGTCCTGAATGTCATGAGTCAGTTCACTGATTTGTGTGACTGTCCCATCACAATATTTTTTGTTTGCATTATCCTGTAATGACTTCTCGCTAATCAGACTTTCAAAACAAAGACTTAAACTCCATCATCACTATTAGATCATCAAATCAATCATTAATCAATGGGATTTCTTTATCTGTTGTCACCCAGAGCCCACGGCCCAGACGCCATGATCCTGGTCGACGGACAGCCTCTGCAGTCCAACGGAGAGCTGGGCCTTTCCCAGATGCTGCACATCGCCACCCAGATCGCCGCGGGGATGGTCTACCTGGGCTCCCAGCACTTTGTCCACAGAGATTTGGCAACCCGTAATTGTCTTGTGGGCAACGGCCTGCTGGTCAAGATTGGAGACTTCGGCATGTCTAGGGACATCTACAGCAGTGACTACTACAGGGTAAGGCCTCGCCACGATCATTGCGTTATGTTTGTCATTTGCCATCAAAGTACAGGGGGCTGGAGAGCTTTCAGAGTTCCGACTGCCAAAGGGATTGAGATGGACGAAATGTACATTTTTGCCTGACTTCAAATGTGTTTTTGATGGTCGTCTTGCTTTAACAATATGGTCAAAAAGAGAAAAATGTCAATAATAAATCCACTTTTTTTTCTCTGCCTGTACTTTTTAACATAAGACATATATAGCAGGAGCATTGATAGACTTCCACTGACACATAAATACTATATTTTAGTTCACAATACTTTTTATTTAGTTTGTAATTTGGTCGAAAGGTGCCCTAAATAAATCCTGTGGGACGGCGAACTAAAGGATTTCTAAAGGATGAAGACTGCCGCTCTCTTGGAATTCATTTTTGTTTATAGTTTTGTTTATAAGTTTTTGTTTCCGTTTTGTATTTTCTTCGGACAGTGAACAGCTCTCCTTCCCCAGTGCAGCCCAAGACCCCCCTCACCGGTCATGCGAGGGTGGAGAGGTTTAGCAGTCCCTGAGCCTAAAGCCTGATGCTTAGAGGCTTGTTTGTGTAGCTCACGATTAATGTCCTTTCCACCATTTAACGAGATTACCAACTCTGAACGTCACAAACCAGGCGACAAAAGCAGGGGAGTTTAGCATTCCGCTGAATAAAAAAGTGGTTATTATGGAGGGATGGCTGATACATATCTGGATCCCTTCAACCACCTGCTCGTGTGACTTTAGGTGCGTCTGATTTTGTTTTCCCAGCGTGGCAGCTGGGCCAGTTCGGACCTTGCTGGGGGCAACGCCAGCAGTTATGAAGCACTTGCCTGCTGGGTGAGCAGCTCTGCACACATAAAATAATTTGTAAAGGAAAATTGTGCGAGCTGTCTTTAGTGTTTGGTACATTGCTCCACCATGAACACCATCTGTGTGGTGTGTATATTACCAACATCCGAATATTTTGTTTTAGAGTTGTTAAAGAATTATGCCAATATTGTGTTTGTCTGTGTGTATGTCGGTCGTGGGTGCGTGTCGGTTGTGTGTGTGTGTGTGTGTGTGTATTGCTCTGTGAAAGCTAGGGTTCTGTTTTCAATAGACAAGTGTCAGGTTGTCAATGGGGACACTAAGAAAATCAGTACTCTGACTTTAAAAAATTAAAAGAAAAACTGTCATCAATACATGTAAATATCTGTGATCTCAACTAAGTCAGGAGGCTGGGGAGACCAAACATGAAACGTAACTAACACACATACTATATCTACATTTTGTTTATAAATGCCTAAGTTGTCTTGAATCTTAGATCACTTTCACGACTGAATTTAATTGCGTGCTCATGTGAAACTATTTCAAAGACTACCCTTGTGTCCCTGGACATGGCTTAACGGCATATCCGTTTTCCAGCCACGAGTCACAAACGGTTTATTGTCAAGTACATTTGCGCATACATATTCAGAGTTTATGGTGGGTTTAGCATCAAGGGTGTACAACCACTCTCCTCTTAGTCTTGAATACTTATTATAAGCTCACTGTTGAGGAGTTTGATTGGATGTTAAGACACTGGCGGCTTCATGTTGGCCAGTTTGATGGAAGATATGGTGCTGTTGGTCTTGCCTGCAGCATGTAATTGTGTAGCTGTTGCAGCATCCAGTCTCTCTGCCAAAGTCATGGGTGTACACATGCATGGATTTTGTGTGTGGCATCCCCATTTTGTGTGTGTCATCTACATAGCTATTATTCCATGGCTGCCTATTAATTAATTTTGTGCGCCCATGTGTTCGTTATTTGCGAACTGAATTGATTTAAGATTGATTGTAGAGGGCCAGGGAGTGAGTTCAGTAACTATTCGGATCCTTGAGTTATTTTTCCATTTCTCTCCCTCCACTTGAGTAACTAGAATGGGCACTCGGTAGAGCGCATACCTTCGCATATCACAAGATTGGGCATTGAATTATGAACATTTTGGCATTAGTTGCATGCCAATTGGACAAATGTATCGTGCTTTGGTAAAAAAAAGATGTTGACCTTTCCATGACCTTGACCTTTGACCCGATTGATCCCAAAATCTAATCAAATGGTCCCTGGATAATAACCAATCATCCCACCAAATTCCATGTGATTCAAGAAGATTTGACCTGTTCATGACCTTTGACCTTGACCTTTGACCCGATCGATCCCAAAATCTAATCAACTGGTCCCCGGATAATAAACAATCATGCCACCAAATTTCATGCGATTCGGTTCAATACTTTTTGAGTTTTGCGAATAACACGCATACAAATAAATAAATAAATACACGGCGATCAAAACATAACCTTCCGGCATTTTCAATGCGAAGGTAATAAAGTAGTTTCAGGTACATATCTTTTGCTATAGCAATATGCAGTACCATTTTTAGTTTTATTAAAGAGAGAAATTGGTGAAAAAGAAGAGTCCATTTCACAGATTTATTTTATTTTATTTATTTATCTTTGCTAAACCCATCCAAGGACAATTACATGGTGTGTGTGTGTGTGTGTGTGTGTGTTTGTTTGTTTCCATGTTTTACTCCAAACAATAGTTCATTTAATTGTCTAAGACCAGGTCACAGCTGATTTAGCAGGCAGATACCCACTGCTCCTTTCAAAGATTAAATGGTTTCGCGGATTGTTGTTAACTGAGCAATTATACGCCTAATATAGTATCAAGGTGGTGTGGTTTCAAGAGACAGAAAGAGAGTAGCTGCAGGTTTCAACAGATATAATAATTAACAGGGAAACGAAGAACTGTATGAGCGTGGTTTTCTCATCTGCTCCTGCACGCCTATTAACAGCAGTCGGCAGAGTCCCACACAGTCGTATTCATGAGTGGGAAGCCAGTGAGGGATCACGTCCTTGACACTGCACTGGTTGCTCAGGGTGTCTGTGGAGAGGGGTGGTTGGACCTCCAAGCCCATTTTCCTCAGCAGCTGGTGACTGTGTGTATTTACAATCTGCCCTCGTGGTAACAATGGAGTTAGCGGTAGAAAAGCACCGCAGTGTGAACAAAGGGGAATGTGCAGCAAGACGCCAAGTAAATGACGTTTTTTACAGTCAAACGTCGGTTCACTCTGTAACACTCAGTGGGGAATTTATTGAGGAAAGTTTACACTGTTGAATAATTTATTGGATACTATACTGATACAGCACACACACACACACTAACTCAAACACACACTCCAGTGAGGAACACTTCTTGCCAATATGTATGTTGGATTTGGCCGTAACCACAAAAAGCGTTCGCATTAAAAGAAAAAGACCAATGTACGTCTGAATTTAGCGTGGTGTGTGCATGCGTGTGTTGTGTGTCTGTGTCTGTGTTGTGAAGTTGCTGTTTGGTGCGTTGTGACAGCATCACTGCCCACCCACACACAGGAATATTGACAGAGCCTATAGATAAAGAGCTCCTAACACTATTAGACACTTTCCCTGTGTTGAGTGATTATAAATAGCATCGCCCTGCCAACAACACAATCTTCCCATCGCTGACGAGTCGCATTGGCGCTTGTTGCCCTCTGGGGCTCCCGGGACTCAACCTCAAGAAAGAGATGAATATTGTCCTAAATCACATCCATCTGTCATATCCTGCTGCTCCTCCTGCCCTGAATGTGCTGCCGTGTTGTTTCAGAAGAGACGGCTGTGGAACCTGTGCAGGTCTATGTGGGTGGTTTATGCCACTGACTCACGACACAAATCAGGGATCGTTTTCTTAAGTTCAGGGCACATGGCGCTGAATTATGCATTTTTAGGAAGATAAATGACAGTGAATGCTCAAAAGGTGCAAATGCATTAAAGTAGGAAGAGTGAAATGTTTCAGAAACAGCGTCTAGGGGAGAGATGGAGAGGAGCTTACTTCATTCTTCTTAAATATCATAATGATATGCATTATTTTCGCACAAGGTTGTGACAGCCTTCTTTGTATTTCATATTATTCTTTAATATAGATTATAGTTACTAGTATGCACAACATATGATGGCCCTTGAAAGCTAATTTCTGTGTGTCCTCTTATCCAGTATATTATAGCTTGTGTTGAATCCAGAGCTCTCTGATTTAATACAGTAATTGCATCTTTTCATGGTTAAATCACAATTCGTAGTTAAATTCAATTCCTTGCATGAAAAATAATTTCAACAACAAAAATTCAGTTTGGCTTTCTGGAAGCTGTTTGGAAACTGCCATGTCAAACCCAGGAGAGGAATGGCTTCAAAATTCAAGTCAATTCAGTTTATTTTGTATAGCCCAATATCACAAATTACTAATTTGAATGAGAGGGCTTTACAGTCTGTACACATATGACTTCCCTGTCCCAGGACCTCACATCGGATCAGGACAAACTCCTAAAAAATAGAAAAAACCTTTCACAGGGAAAAAAGGGAAGAAACCTTCAGGTGAGCAACAGAAGAGGATCCCTCTCCAGGATGGACAGATGCAATAGATGTGTACAAAACAACTCATTACAGACAAATTATTTACAGTGACATATAGTTTCCTGTCAGAGGCTTCCAGTGTCTACTTATTTGCGTGAGACTATTAAAAATGCTCCCAGACTTCTCTCCAGAGGCTCGCTCGCAGCCTGAGCGTTTTCACTCAGCAACAGCAGGGTTCTGTTCTTCTACCCAATAACGGTAACGCTGTCTGAATGTGAAGGAGGACGGCGTTGAGGAACAGAAGGTGTCTGTCTCGCCAAGTTAGGTAAAGGAAGAAAACAATCATTACAATCATAACACTGGGCTAGGATACACAAATAGTTTCGAAGCCACAAACTGCATTTTAGAACCAGAGCAATCAAACACTGCAACACTGTTACAGTCTAATGACTCAGTTTCAAGGACTTAGTGTTCTTTATGACTCTGCCAGGAAGCCTCTGCCTACCTGCACTGCTTCGCTTTGAAAACAAATGGTCCCCAGGTTTCTTCTGTTCCAAGGATCAAACAGACGCTCCTCTGCTGCATTATTTATCATGCACAAGCTCCTCAAAACTGTATGCGGCTTGCTGCTAATGAGTGCACAGGCCATATTTATTACTGCTGCATGAAGGGATAAAAAACTAAAAAATCTGTTATTTCTCTCACCACGAGCCTTCCTTTCCTCTCCTTCGCCTCGCACTCCTGTCTTACAGGAAGGACAACTTAAGAAATGAAGAAAGAACTGCGGCTGACCTCAGAGGAGGTCTGGCACAAGCAACACTGTATTTAATGTAGGCTATTTTCTGCATTCTTTAGAGCCAGTTCAACATTTTGAGAAATGTGCTTCGTAGCTTTCCTGAAAGACTTCGATGACAAGATTGATGCCCCTCTCACGTCTCGCGAGTGACTGCCAGCGGCGAGTGAAATGAGCTGGCCCCGCTACATTCAAAAGAAGCTACATTAGCTTCTAAAGCATTTTTCAGCACACTGGCGTTAGCATTTATCTGAAACATTGCTGTGCCCGAGTAGGCTACAGTCAGGGCGCTCAAGTTTTGAAGACAGGCAAGCGTGAGATTTCCATCAGCACCCGATACAGCTGACCGTTGCGCGCGCCGGCATCGAGCCGAAAAGAGTTGTTGACGGGGGGGGGGGGTGCTAGTGACTATTTTTTTGCTCCATCCCAATGCGCGCAGACCGGCGTCGGAGCTCTGCAGCGGAACAATCGATCGGCGTATTGAGCACCCCTGCATTCAAGCATTAAATAGCCGAGAGGTTTTTTCAGCGTGAGGAATTCGATGTGTGGCGGGAGTGCGTGAGATAAGACCGAAATGCGTGAGACTTGAGAGCCCTGGGCTACAGACTCTTGTAGCTGCTAGCATGACTGTGGACTCTTTTGGGCTCTAGTCCAACGAGCAAAAGCGCGGCTTCTAAAGTGTGCGTGGCGCAAGTGTATTTAAGGCTTGTCCGACTCCACTCTTGCTAGTTTAACGGCACATAATCTGGGAGCAAAGTAAAGCTCCCGTTCCTTTTAAAAGCCAGGGGCTCCTCGAACTTGGCCGTTGCTTTTTCTTTAAAGGGCAGATTTGTGAAATTGGAGAAGCGAGCAGTTTTCCCTCGGAGGAAACGAATCTGCTTGTGCACACATGTAAAACCCCATACGTACACAACAGGTGCGCTGGCCGTGAACATGCAAAGTGCGTAGATCTGAAACTGAGCGCCAGGGGGGGGGGGGGGGGGGCATGTGTGTGTGTGTGTCTGTCTTCAGAAACTTTCACCACCCACTGGCACATGGGGCCAGAGTAGATACCACTTCATCTGCACTTGGCAGCGGCGCAGCAGCTAGACACCTGATGGACATCCTCTAGAAGTGAACTTGTTTTTGCCGCTGTTTGAGCTGGGAGAGGAGAAATAGCAGTGAGGTTAGAGCAGGGAGAGAGAGTGTCAAGATGGTTATCGATGGTTTAAAATGTCTGGGTTCTCCCAGGGCTCCCTGCAGGCCATGGAGTGCCCAGCGAAGAGCCCGACTGGGCCAGTAATCTATCCCCTTGCCATGCTGCTGTGCTCTCCTCACCGTTAATCCAATCACTCCCTTGCCACGGTGGTACAGGCAGAGCACTAATCCAGTTTACACAGCAAGAAAAAAGAAAAAAGCCCCAGACTCATTCCCCACTCCCCACAGAGCATTGCCAGCTTCGCCATGTGACATTGAGTGGGAGGGAAGAGGATACTTATTGGGGCAATTATTTTATTTTTATTATGTTTTTTTCTTTTCTTCTCTCCTCCCATGTTCCAAGCTAATTGCCATGGCCTTGTGACAAAAACCCAAGGTGATAGCATGCAATTATTTGGGAAGCAGAGAGTCAGCAATGCCCCTCGCCACGGCAACAGCGGTTGAATCATTAGCATGCATCTGATGAGGTTTAGCCTTGCGTGGAATGGCCTGGGTGGACCTCAGATAAGTCATTTAGACTAACAGGAACTTAATTAGTTTTGTTTAATCTTTATAAAGCTCTACAGGGGGACATATTCGTGTACAGCCCCTCTCCAACTACTGCACCTCACTCAGCACACCCAACCGGGCTTGACCCAGAGGTTTTACACAACGGGGGTAACTGTTCTCGGCATCGATATTGGCATAATCTTGTGTACAATACTAAAGTAATTATTGTCTAATTAGACTAGGTGGAGAATAAGTCAATGTTCATTTGGCCATTAGCTTTCAGTAGAAACACGGTATTTAAGATTAAGGGTGAACAACCCTACTCGCCACCACAGAATTAATTCTGGGACTGTCAACAAATACTGTATGTTTAAGATGTAAAGAAAGGAACCTTACTCGAAGCACCTCTCACATTTCATTTAAGTATGTCCAACCACTGATGGAAAGAGACCAACAGCTTCGATAGTCTGAGGCGAGGAGAGTGAGCTGGCCGGCAGGAGTTAAACAATTCAGGAGGTTGAGGACGTTTCTGTCTTCAACATGTCTACTGTCACAACAGGTGCCCTTGGGCGAGTTAAAGATAAGCAGAATTCTAACTGGAGGATCCAGAGAAAATTACACAAAATTGTTCTCTCCTCACATTATACCCTGAGATAGACTGAGATGCGGCTGAGCGCAGCGCTCAACCCCTGGTGGGATTAGTAGGTTGTACTGAGTGCCTCTGAGGCATTCGTGTGTGTAAATGTATTAATGTGAGGAAATAAAACATATTGTGCTGATAAGTAACTTGATTCCCAATAACTACATTATTTCATCTCTGTCATAACAGATAGGATTTTAAAACACAAAATCTACTTATTTTCATATAAACATCAGCTCGATTTTTGCTCAGGGTGACATTTATAGTTCCACGAAAGGGTTGAATACTGACTACAGCGTTAACTGACTTGTTTAGATAGACGGATCTTTGGTGGGCCGAATAGAATGGAAGAGTAACGGTGGCTGAAACACTTTTAAGGCCAAAAGTTTAACATTCTGGAGGTTAATGGAGTGTGCTTTTGATTTCCTGTCAGCATTGAGGTGTTGTTGCAGAAAGTGGTCTCTAATGGTCTTGTTGTCCTCCAGGCCATGTGCAGAAATGTCAATTTGTGGGTAATGTAAGGAAGGCAGATATGACACTTCACACAGTTATGGGCTTCTTCATGACACACAAATCGAAGTCGCACCTGAAGCTGCAGAACTATAATGTAGATCCAGTATTGAGAGTATCCAAGGAACCTTGAAGATGTGTGAGCCTTGTTTACTATTTATGAATCTCTCTCTACAAGGCAAGGTCTTCGGCTTCTCTGAATTTTACATTAGCGCACGATTAAATTGCTGTTGCTGTTAATGGCTGTCATCCCTCCCCATCCCTCTTCACATGCATCACAATGTATTAGATGGGTGGCAAAACACAGGGAATGGGTGCTTGATTGGATTGTGAGTTGATTGTAAGTTCCTTAGTGCTTGTATGTATGTAATTGCTCATAGAGAACCATCATTTTCCCACCGTAATATCTCTTGATTATTGTATCAAGACATTTCTCACGGTACACCAATACAGTATATGTGCCAATAATGAAAAGGAATCTTCATTTGTTTTTTTATGGAAATATGGATATTTCATATCCATTTAAAGACTGTCTATATGGTTTGCGTGCTCCAATGGTTGCCATAAGTGTCTCCTGCAGTGTGGGATTTGCACAGGTCTGGTCGCTTGACTACCACACTGAAGGCACTAGTCAGGTAAAGAAGAAATGACAATCTATGTGTTACTATTATCCCCCATTTGCCCACAGACCAAGTACACTTTAGCTGCAAACCCCTTGAGGGTATTGCATTGTTACCTTTTATTGATTATAAATGGGACAGTTCTTTTCTAAAAGGAAGATTGCGTTAACAGCAGCTGACTGACGAGACTAATGATAGCTTGCTCATATAGTTTGACCCTTTTAGCCAGATTCAAAAGTACAATATGTACTATAACGGTATATGAGCGACACACTTAATAAAAATGCTAATTAATTACGTATGTAAAATTGGGAGGATTTGACATTACATTCTTCAAAAAGTAATGCTCGGAATACCACATAACATTGGCTTTGTTAGTGTAATTTAATATGTCTCACTCATTTTAGACCACTGTGTTGTGGATAAATTCACTTATTCTTTCAAAATTAATTCTTACATGAGGCTGTATAACACACACACATTTTGACAAGTAGTAAAAAAAACTACAAAATATTGGCAGTTCAATTTAATATAGAGTGTGGCCTCTTAAACCTGTTACATTTGGAAGTTATGCTACAGTTACTCTCTGTTTAACTTTAATTAACCCGTTCACACATTAAAACAAGTGTTCCTTAGGATTAGAATTGTCCAGCCGGTGTTCATAAATCACTTTTCTTTGCAACGAGCGAATAGTTACTGTGAACTTAAAAAGGACAAACGCATAGACTACGGAATGGCTGTGCGAATAAGTGTGCGACCCATGCCGGGACTTCAGAGAAGGTTGCCGGCCTGCATGAAGGACAAGAAAAAGGCAAACAAACAGGCCTCGTACTCAGCAACTAAATTTGATGAAGTGTACAAACTAGAGGACGTTCTCTCGAAATGCCCAGGAAGGAGTGGCCTTTTGGCAGAATGACAAATCTCATGTTTCTTTAAATCATCCAGACGATTCATCTGCTGTGTCAAGCCGACACGCAGAGATTGTGTTTGACTTTTAAAGGAAATGTGCGATGAGCGAGCTACGGAACTAGGAGGTAATTAGTGAGACTTGAGTCGACTTTTTTTCTTTCCAAATGCCACACAATGCTCACAGCTGAAGACCCACAGATGTTGGAGCTGGTAAATAGAGTTGGGGAAGAGTATAGTATGATTAATTGAATGTGATTGTGTTGTACACCAGAGAGGAAGAACCGCGTAAGGGTGAATACAGCTGCAGTAAGATGTTCTCCTAATGATGATTTTAAGAGCTAATGGCGGGTGCTTTCGATTTCCTTTGTTGTCTTAAGCACAGAAACATGAGCTGAGAAGGATAGATGCTGCATGAATGGATGAATCAGGATGGTTGGTTGTGATGGTGGATGGATGATGGATGGGTGGCTGTGATAGTGGATGGATGGGTGGCTGTGATGGTGGATGGATGATGAATGGGTGTCTGATATGCTGACAGAGCACTTCACTAACTTAGAGATAGTAAAAGAAAAATACCTAAAGTGGCGTAAAAATCCATCTTATTGTTATCTTGATAAAAATGTCAAGATGACAAAAACTGAACGTGATAAGGAAAACTAAATGACGCCAAAAAGCACAAAGGAAGGAAGTAAGAGGACAACAAAGTTCATACAATAAATATTGTAAGTTTTGCTAACTGAATTAGATTCTATGATCAAGTAGGATTGGAACGCTGTAAACGTTCTTCAGTATAATGCAATAATTTACTCTATGTTTCTCTATTACTGTTGTGACCAACATTGAATGTCTTGCAGTGCAATTGAGGGAATTGACTGATTTTGAACTTCACCTTGACAAACTAAATGTATAACAAATACTAAAATTCCACTTCCATGATTTCTTTCCCACGGACTGCGTTTCATGGTCTTTCTCGTTCGATGAAGTTTCCTCAGTGTCTGTGTGTTCAATGAGGCGACTACACAGGAAAACAGTTTAAATCTCTTGGGTGAAAAAAGGATTAGCAAGTGTAACTTGAAGGTCTGATACGCTGCAGGAGCATTTCTAACTTTGAGATAAAAACCTGAAAAAAGGGATTACAAATCCATCTTAATGTTATCTGGAGCAAAGTGTCAAGATAACAATAGAAAAACCCACAAAAAACTGAACCAGATAAGGAAAACTAAATGACAGCACAAGTCACATAGGAAAAAAGTAGAACAACACATTACAAGCAAAACATATTGTCAGTTTTGGAATTTATTTAAACAGATGGACCCTTGGTCAATCAAAATGAAATTGTTTTTAAACTTGTTCTCCTGATCAAGTCGGATTGGTACTGTGTACAGGCACTAAAGTTGCTCTATTTTGCCTTTCTGTTTCTGTCTTTAGAGATATTTCGTCGACATGAAATGTAAAAAAAAACCTGCATCTCATGCTCTTCCTCAGTAGATGAAAGTGTGTTCACTTGCGCAGTTCTCCTTGAGCCACTCATATAGTTGCAATGTTAAAAGTTGCATTCGGGTTTCTGAAATGTTTACATTTTAAATGTTTGAGTGTCAGTCAACTTTCCAGACATTCTGTTGTATAAAAACACTTCGATGTAGATTTCCAGAAATACAGCGTGATGTACAACAGTGGCTTCCAGCAAGCATCACATCAAATCCCTCCAGTATATTAATAACCCCATCTGTCAGTCATGCACTTTGACTCCGGAGCTCTACAATCATCTCTGTAATTAATACTGTCCGCATTCTGAGCTGAAACCTGCAATACTTTCCCTCTCACTGCCACATTAGTCTTGTCCAGCTCATTAAAAGCGCAGTCACCGACATAAATGGGAAATAGATTTTAAAACAATGCCTGATGATGGGAGCTGAGAGCAAGGATGATTAATGGACGATTGTTTAATCGATTAATAACCAGCCACATTGGATTTACAGCATGGCAGTTTTTCGCTTCAAGTTTCGTGAGTTTAAAGACATTTAAGAGTTTACAGCTGCTATCTCCCCTGTCTCAGTGGGCACCTTGCATCAAACAAACCTTCATATGAATGTGGGGAGGGCGGGGCGGGGGGGTTTACATGTGCAGATGTGGAGTTTAAACATTCCCATTTGCAGCCATATGAACATCTCTACGATGAGGATCCATATGAGTATGTGTTCAGCAGTTTTCTGGTTGAAAGCGAGTTATTTAAAACACTGATTACAACGCATTCAGTGCCTCGCTCCAAGTCCGATCCTCTGCTTAGTACCAGCACTTCTGCAGAGAAGGGATTGCAGATTACTATTTTTCACCAAGAACAAAAAGGGCAATTCAATAACCTAACTTAAGGAATTTCACAATTCAATACATACAGAGCAGGTGGCAGATAAGTCAGTCATTTCCCGTATTGCATCAGTGTCTCCATCCAAGTGCACGGCAGACATTCATGAGATGTTAAGCCCGTCGTATCAGCTACATGCAAGGACAGGTAAACCCCTGGCGCCTGGGAGTTGTGTTGATGATTGAACTTTCGTCAGTTTTTTTTTTAGCTGAAACGTTTCGTGTGCAATAAAGATCTCCTCCCCTTTTCTTTTCTTCTCCTCCACTCAGGTTGGAGGACACACCATGCTACCTATTCGCTGGATGCCACCGGAGAGCATCATGTACAGGAAGTTCTCCACGGAAAGCGACGTCTGGAGCTTTGGAGTCATCTTGTGGGAGATCTTTACCTATGGGAAGCAGCCTTGGTTTCAGCTGGGTAACAACGAGGTAACAAAGAGCCCGGAGCATGAAGATAAACCTTAACAAGAAACAGGACATATAATTATAATATTAATATATTTATAATCGCACAAAAAGCTTTATATTAATTGAGTTGTTTTCTAAGTAGGAATCTAATAGCTGGCCTTCTCTCTAATCGCAGATTTAAATGAACACTGCGGTTCTGGATCTTAATCCACTGCCTCGTGTTGTTTCTTTTCTCGCTCTCTGAGACTAAACCCAACGAGGTGATAAATTGACGCCGCTTTGCCATCAGATGAGATGCCGCATTACATAACACCCATGATTGCTTTGGTTTTTCATTTGAGGCTCTGCTTTGAATCAATACAATTCAATTTGGATATCTATTGTAAAGTGAGCATATTAAGACAATTCAATTGACATGAAAGAATAACCTGGCATGCAACACACTTCTATGTATTTCAATTGAAACATTAATACGTTCTTCTTTTCTGAGTATGTAAAGCTGAAAGATTTCTGAACACTCAGCTGATTAAACTCCACTGCCGAAAACTTTTGACAACGGAAAGATATGAGCACTATGTTACGTGGTAGCCAGAGACAATTCAAATCCATAAGCTATTTTTATCTTGTAAGTGTGTCCTCAGGTAAAATGGAATATTGTACTTAATATTCAGTTATTCTGATTTGTCCAACGCATTACACATTGATACATCACAGAAACAATTAGAAATGGCTATCAGTGACAATGATGAATGATAATGGGAACCTGGTCTCAAACGGGCCTCATTCTCTACTCGGCTCCGTTGGCTTCACCACTTTCTTTCGTTTTTATTTTCAGAAAAAGGAAAACAGACATCACAAACTGCCAACGTTGTTTAAACCCACAATAGTTCATGATACATACAATGTCAGGCTGAATTAAAATTTGGGAGAAATGTGTACAAAAAGAAGTTTGTTGAATGACGCAGACATAGAGAAAAACCACATGGATTTGTTCACTCTGTAAACAGCACACAGCTCTAATGAGCAGCTGGATACTGCCAGGCAATGAGAAATTAGATGTTTTTCACAACTCTCAAGCTACTTGATCATTGGGATCATAGATTGCTCATTTGCTTCTTATTAGAGTAATACCTGGCCACATTCTCAAAACAGAGAGGGGTCAACATGTAACCTCTACTATTGTGTCCATACACCCTCAAAGTACAGTTATCAGCTATTAAAAGAGGAAGAAAAAAGGCAACTTCTATCTAATATTAGTGTTAGCCTGTTCACATCAGTCAATATATCTGCAACACATTTCATTGATGTCTTTGACAAAACGTCAACAATGTATCCTCTTAATAGCCTGTACATAATGTAAAACCCTGGACTGATCTTACATATAACACCTTTAACTAGAATGGGCACTCGGTAGAGCGCATACCTTCGCATATCACAAGATTGGGCATTGAATTATGAACATTTTGGCATTAGTTGCATGCCAATTGGACAGAAATGTATCGTGCTATGGTAAAAAAAGAGTTTGACCTTTCCATGACCTTGACCTTTGACCCGATTGATCCCAAAATCTAATCAAATGGTCCCCGGATAATAACCAATCATCCCACCAAATTTCATGCGATTCAAGAACATTTTGACCTGTTCATGACCTTTGACCTTGACCTTTGACCCGATCGATCCCAAAATCTAGTCAACTGGTCCCCGGATAATAAACAATCATCCCACCAAATTTCATGAGATTCGGTTCAATACTTTTTGAGTTCTGCGAAAGATTTTGACCTGTTCATGACCTTTGACCTTTGACCCGATCGATCCCAAAATCTAATCAACTGGTCCCCGGATAATAAACAATCATCCCACCAAATTTCATGCGATTCGGTTCAATACTTTTTGAGTTCTGCGATAGATTTTGACCTGTTCATGACCTTTGACCTTTGACCCGATCGATCCCAAAATCTAATCAACTGGTCCCTGGATAATAAACAATCATCCCACCAAATTTCATGCGATTCGGTTCAATACTTTTTGAGTTCTGCGAAAGATTTTGACCTGTTCATGACCTTTGACCTTTGACCTTTGACCCGATCGATCCCAAAATCTAATCAACTGGTCCCCGGATAATAAACAATCATCTCACCAAATTTCATGCGATTCGGTTCAATACTTTTTGTGTTTTGCGAATAACACGCATACAAATAAATAAATAAATAAATACACGGCGATAAAAACATAACCTTCCGGCATTTTCAATGCGAAGGTAATAAACACTTCCCATTCCCAAAGCCATAAGTTTCATGACACCCCTCCTTCAGAGTAAAAGGGGGCGGGTACATTCATGGAGCCTCCCTTCTGTTGGTTTAGTGGGATTGCCTTCACTTGAAGGTCTGAATTGGTCACTTAATAAAAGTGGAACTCTTTTGCTCAGTAAAATCTGTTTCCAGGTGTTGGAGAGTACTCGTAGCTATGTCAAAAATAAGTTTTATAAAGTCACCGGTTGCATATTATGTTGTGGTATAACACACTCAAGCTTCCAACCAAACTATCAGCGGTTGAGTTAAGTTGCATTGTGGGTAACATAGCTCTTGAAAAGGATGGAGAATGTATTAAAAAATAATATATATTACGCATCCTTTATTTCTAGCTGTTTGAAACGTTTGGGATCTGGGAATTTATGTAAGAAGCTCCATAAAGTGTTTGGAGGAATTGAAGCTCTACCCCCTCAGTGTAAGTCTCAAGGCAGTCGCTCTGCCAGACGTCTCATTCTTTGGTGACAAGACATGAATGTAACAATACAGAGAAAGCTGTGCTTTACCTTGGTAAATAGATGCAACAGTTGGAACAATGTAACAGGGTTTCCCCAGTTGGTTATTGAAATATCCTGTATTGTTTACTGTTTGTGGCACTCTTGAGTAAAAACCACAGGGAAATCATATTTATTTATACTCAGATTAGGTTTTGTCGTACATGCTTGCTAGAAAATTAGACTTCAGATAGCACAGGGGTGGCCAACCAGTCAGAGACTAAGAGCCACATTTTTTACTGTGTCACCGCAAAGAGCCACATCATACACATATGTGTGCGCGCGCACACGCACACCTCTGATCAGCCAGATTTGTTGTAAATGTCACACACCAACATGATAATGACAGAAATGGACTCCTACAGTACTAAGACAACAGGTCTGTCATGTTCAACAATGAACATTGTGTACACTGTCTCACACACACACACACAAACACACATTATCTCAGTTCAACCAAGTCCACAAACAAAAATAGAATAATTTACAATGGCGTTTTTCTTTTACTATGCATGTTGCTTAGTGGGACTTATGGGATTCCTTGCCTTGAACAATCCTCTTCAAATCTGGCTTAATTCCGTTGTTGCCACTCGATGCAATTCCTTCACATGGTGTCAATCAGAACAGGTGTCCGAAAATCGAACGGTGCACTTGCGCCATGAATGCCGCATTATGGGGGGCTGGAGTAATCAAACGCCCACCAATAAACCACTTTAGCCGAAGAGAGTGTTCGACATTCGGATGCGGTTCTCCCGCAACGCTGCTCTTACACCGTGTCCGCTGAATTGAGGGCGGCTGGAGAAAGCGTCACCGTAAACTACTTTAGCCATAGTGCGGGACATCCAGCTGCCCATAATGCGGCGTTCATGGCGTAAGTGCAGTGTTTGATTTTCGGACACTTTCATTCGCGTAACCCACCGTAGAACGGCCCGCTCGACATTCGGATGTGGTATTTTTGCGTTTGGCCCACGAGTTTGAGACCCGTGCCCTACTGGGAAACTTTGCGTTTTTTTCATCTCACGCATGCGCGTTTGACGAAAAATACCGTATTGAACTCAAGCGAAGCGAACACGCACATACAAAAAAACACAAACTTAGATATGAACGTAAGAGCCGCATGACACCAGGCAAAGAGCCGCATGCTGCTCGCGAGCCGCGGGTTGGCCACCCCTGAGATAGCAGTAGATTATCAAAGGCTTTGTTCTGACACCGTGTTGTGCTGCTACTGGAGCTTGCAAGAGCATGAAATTGCACGACACCATGATATCAAAACTTATGGTAATTATTCTATGCCTCAAACGCTGAAAAGAACATAAAGAGTGTAACATTAGAGCTGGTTTCAGTTAAAAGCGTAAAGAAAGTTTACGTGGTGACAATTAATAGAATACAAAATGGAAAATAACTCAAAAACTTTTTTTGTGCAGTGCCGAGTCATTACCCTCAAATAGTTCCCCATTCATGTTAGGGTGCTTTCAAACCTGGAGTTCACTTAATTTTTTGGGGGACGAGAGACTAAATCCTATATTGTTTTGGTCAGATAACTGATGGGGAGTATGGGGAGCGCAGGGATACACGCATTAGGTGTCTTGTACAGTAATGATTCAGTTCTTATTGTGGGATCACTGTCACACATTTTTTTAATGGACTTAAAGAAATAACAAAAGCACAAAATGTCAGATTAAAGTACAGCTTCTGACCTAATCAGAAATACTACCTACGCCATCATGCATACTTCTTGATATGCGTAAATAAGGTATATACGGGGTCTTATACAAATTAATTATGGGACTTTGAAATTATACACATTCCACTGTCAGCAGATGCATTTATTCATGAACTTTTGAATTTGTGCTGAAATCACATATTTGCTGACATAAAATCCTAAACGAACAGGACTCGATGCCGCCTGGAAGCGGTTCACGGCCCGGCTTTTCAAGCTGGTCCTCACCAGGGGTTTGATTGACAGCGTTGTTTGTTTTAGCCGAACCAATGAGATTAGGCGTGAAAGCACCCTCGAGCTAGTAGCCTGGAATTCACACGAAAAAATAAAGTCAAATTGTTGCGGCAGCAAAGAGTCATCTGACTAATCACAGATTATAATCACAAGTCCAACAAAGAAATGATCAATACCCCTGTATGTCAGATCTCAAACATCCTTCCACACAATTCAGTATTGTTATTGTTGTGCTGTGGCACAAAGATCTTGTTTCCCCTTTAATATTGGACACATTTAAAAGTGGGCGGTTTATTTCTTTCATCTCAGTTTCATTAGTTCTAACCTCAAAGGACAGTCTGCTCAGTGTCACTGATTTCTCATTATGGCCAAACCAAAGCAAGCAATCAGTCAGTGGAAATCGTATGTCTCACTCCACTGCCCTGTCTCCTCTGCAGGTTATTGAGTGCGTAACCCAGGGCCGGGTTCTGGAGAGGCCACGGAATTGTCCTAAAGAGGTGTACGACATCATGCTGGGCTGCTGGCAGAGGGAACCGCAGCAGCGACTGAACATTAAGGACATGCAGAAGGTCCTCTTCGCCATGGGGAAAGCCACACCGGTCTACCTGGACATCCTGGGCTAGCAGTGGCACGGGGGGGGGGGGGGGGGGGTCACACATACGGACGGACGGACGCAAATCCAGGAACAACCAAACCAACCTACTCCACTGTCGAAAAAAACACCTACAATGTTTGGGAAGGACTTTAAGTGCCTGCAACACTTTTGGATATAGTGGATAAAACATATTCAAAAAACCACGCACTTTTACATTTTGTTTACTTGCGTATGAGATGTACAGGTTTGAAGAAGACTTCTTCTTTTTCTTTTTTTTCTCAAAACTGCAAAAATACTAAAAAATGGAGACAAAAAGGGAAGTAAAATCGACTGTCAATAGGAATATGACCACAGCTTGATTACATTATGGAAAGACACACTTGAGAGTTAAAAACTTTCCTGGGTTTGGTTTTATGAATATATAGAGAAATATTACATATATTTTATATTTATTTCTTTTTGCCAGGATGTTGAAGTGGTCCACCATTTGTGTTGCAAAGGGCTCGGCCCTGTCTAAAGACGTCACCGCCAAACTATTGGCAGGGACTAGACAATGGTAGCCTTACTTGCGCTCTGATTGGCCGGCAGTGAGCTTTTATTGGGAACTCTGCTTCCGCGGAACAACACTGGATGGTTGAAATTAAAAGAGCGCGCTGTAAAGTACCGACCCAATCAGACGACCGACGAATCTATTTTAATTTAAAAAAACATAATGTACATATTGTAAAATTCTGTGTCAAAATTATGTTAACTTATTTTTTTGGGGTGTTATTTTGGTTCCTTTCCTGACTGTGACCTGGGTGGCTAAAGTGTAAAGCTATGGTATTTGTGTTCATCCTAACCTCGAGGAGGTTCCTCTTGAGAATTACCCGTGTCAGGTAAGTTCTCTTCCTTGGCGAATGAAGGTGAGTACAGTTCAATAAGTCGGCTGGCGCAGAATCCCAGAGACTGTGGAGGATGGAGGGGACAAGTCGGAGCCATCAAAGTGATGTTTTTCCAAAGAGGCAATGGAGCCTCACGTTCACTTTCCAGTTCTTTTGGGGTTTTTTAATGGCGAGAATAATGCGTTGCTGCGTAACGGCTCACGCCAAACCGCTCGGACACGTAGGCTACACGTGCTTTGAGAAACCTCCGTGAACATTTTCGCGTGGAAGCTGCTTTTCCACTCTGAAGGAAACATTTTTATATATGGGGAAACGAGAATCATTCGTCAGCTTTCAGGTGTGTGCCTCGCATACACAACTTCCGAAAATCCGAAGCGCTAAGGAATAGGAAGACATTTTGGGGATTATGTGCTTGCAGCTGAGCATGAACTCTCGCATCCGTCAGATCAACGTGAAGCTACAGCTGGGAGTCGGTTAGCTTAGCATAGAGACTGGAAACAGGGAAATGGCCCCGCTCCATCCAAAATAACACATTCCACCTCGAAAGCTAGCCTAACACGGTTAGCCGAGCTAACCAGCTAACGGACGTAGCTTCATATTTACTCTACAGACACAACAGTGTCACTGATCTTCTCACCTCACGCTCAAGAAAGAAAATGAGAGCATCCCCCCCCTCCATAAATGTTTGATTCCAAACATTTCAGGTCAATCCCATAAGGATCCTGTCACTTCACAAGCCGGGAACAGGAACGCGGCGGCCTCTCCCCTCGCATGCCATTGAGCACAACACAATAAAAACTCATTTAATTTCACCGTTCTGATTTGTTTTCCATCAACTGTACATGACTCACAGCTTCTTCTGTGCTCCCTCGCACTCGTGGCCTTTGCATGTTTAGCAATGACGAGGTTTCGCACCCGTCTGTTGTTTGATAAAAGGAACCCCTCCTCTGCTTCAACCAGAGAAGAGCCACTGAAGCAGAGAGACACGTGTGTTCATTTACGTCAACAATAATAATCACTGGATTTGATCAGCTAACTGTGTGGCATTTTGCATTCCATATATAATTTTTTGGGGAGGGGGGGATTATTACAGCATTTAATGAACTGGAAATCATGAAGTGTTTTGTTCCAAAATGTGGTGGAAAAAATATGAATCCCAACAAAAGAAGAACAACAACTAAATGGATTTAATTTTTACAACTCGTTGTTTATTAAGTGCTCAAAAAAAGTTCATTGTCACAGGATGGATTCTGTAGATCTATCAGACACTGAATGAAAAACCTCAGGCAACGATTTCCTTTTATGTCGTATCTGGATATATAGCATTTTGGAGTAGAACTCTTCACATCACTTCCTTATTATCTTGACATGAATTCTCACAGAATCACAGTGTTGTCTCTCTTCCCCTCGGGACTATGTAAATCATTAATGAGCATTCAGTTATTTTAAGTATTTTATATGATCAAATCCAACGAGTTACCCAAAGCTTTGGAGTTTTTGTGTATTCTCTTGTGGTAAAGATAAACGCTTAAAGACATTATGACACAGGCTGTGAGCATTTGCAGGGTATTGTAATCCTTTCATGGTGATTTGAATATTGTTTAAAACCTTTTGTTTTTTGTTTTAGTTTTCTTGGATGAACTAACTGAACACTTTTTGAAGCAAAGTTGGCATATGTACACATGTTACAGAATATAAAAATGTGGTATAACAACTGCAGTCTATAAAATACTGGTATTCCATGATAGATCTTTGTATTAATGTGACTCTTAAGAAAATGTCTTCAAACAATCAGATGATCTCCTTTTCCATTTTGTCCTGTCTTATAAAGATGTGTACATTTGACAAAAAAAAGCTGGTCTTCAACTAAATCTCTCAGTTCGGTGAGCGTTCTGCGTACTCTGTGGCATCTCCGCCCTCTTCTGAAGTGACGGAAAGCGTGTCTTGAGGGGGACCAGGTGGTCGACAGGACTAGTCACTGGGATGGCGGTTCGATCTTTGGCTCCTGCACTCCACGTTTCAGAGAGTGACTTGTGCAAGTTCGGCAGGTCAGCTGTGTGGCCAAATCAATATTTATCAACACAAGTTTGCTCTTGCTTTTCTATAATTTCGTATTGGTGGTTGGTCAGTCTGAACACAACAGTCAAAAGTCCATTAGTCATCTATGAAATCCTGTGTTCCCTCTAAATTGACAATGTGCCATTCATGCTTATAAAGATGTCAACAGGAACTTCCCGTAACTAATGTAGCATGACTTTTCATCTTGAAGATTCACCAAAATGTAAACAAATATGCAGCCTGAAAGGAATTCGAGAGACGAGACCCTGCTCTGGGATGAGAAACACATTACTGTGTCTTGATCTCTGGGAAGGATACATGTTTTGTAATGTAAAAAACCCCATTATATTATACCTTTTAATATTCGAACACACTTGAATCAAACGCCAGTAAAAAAAGAAGATAAGATATTAGGGTATAGTGTACAGTGTGCTTTGGTCTACAAATGCAAATACAACATTATCTATCATTAATGATCAGGTCTGGGGGGGGGGGTATATAGTTGGACCATCAAGGCAGCGGGAATCCTCCAAACCTGAGGTGCATAACCCATCAACTAAATGTATGTTTTTGTTGTTGTTGTTATAGTTCTCATCTGGAAGGGGTTTGTTCAACCTGGATACAATTTATTTTTCTTCTATTTGTTATTGTTCAATTATGTACATTGGTACAATCAGTTGGTTGGACAACCGATAATATAAAGACAGAGAGGAAATGAACAGAGAGGGAGAACAACAAAGCTGGACTCTAACCAAGTTCAACAACATTAACCCTCAGTATGTCCCCGAAACTCAAGTTACTGTACTTCATGACAAATCATACAAACAACGTATGAATATATGTTCATGTGTTCAACCTCATGTTTGCCACATACCTTTAGGTTTCGTTGGTGTGTGTCCACAAATGGGAAAGCGGAGACAATGTCAGGCCCAAAGGATTTGGTCATTTAGCTGTATCTTATGACAGTGGTACCATCACCGTTTATCCATGTTACAATGTTTTCTGTGTTGAGCTTGGCCTGCTCATATTTCTGGTTTAGCTTGTCTCTAGTGTCCATGTTTACTTTTGCATGCTCTAACTGCAGCCTATAGCATCAGATGAGATATACTGGGTAGAATAATGAGAACAAGTCACACCAAAGTATTTCAACGACTGTGAGCTAGCCAGTGGGGCATACTCACAAATATGCAGGAACACGCACTAAAAGCACACGCAGCCTGTCTGGAGAAAGCAGGGAGAAGCTTGGATTATAAAACACCGAAAAGGAGAGCGACTTCATCCTCTGCTGTGGTAGACATTACGCCACTATTTCTTGACATATAAAATAGTGGTTTGCTGCTCTGATAATGCTATGAATTATGTGTCATGCATCTCTAAAGGTGCAATGAATAATAGCAACCTGTTTTAAAGAAATAGGGGGCATTATCATATCTCTTCTATGTGGTTCACACAAGTTAAATGTACAGTCACCAGTTATAATAGACGTATCACGTATGGCATTATTAAAATTGACATGGACTTCAGATGACAATCGATTTTTGCAGGTTTACTTCTTTGTTCTCTGAGGGCAGACTGGTGCTACAGCAACACAATGCAGAGACGTCTTTGTTGAAACATCAACACTTAAACCTCTTCATGTTCTGGCGATTATGTTCTTTCATCTTGTGTTATGATCTAAATCTCTGCTATTTGCTTAAACATAGGACCTTTAACGAAGAGAAACAGGTAACAGTTTATCAGGCCTCGAAAATTGCATTCCAAACTAAAAAGGGGTTCTCTCTGTCTCTACAAGTTCTATTTAAATACTTTTGGTGTTATAATAAAGCCCACATGTAATCTTTCTTTCAGATGTGTAAATATCCGTCTATATTTTACTTAATTAAAAAGTGCAAGTGTCACTTTTGCCAAAGATAAAAGCACTTTTAGAATGATTATCTCTTTGAAATGATGCAGTTGAAAGCTTTAAACTTCTGCAATAATATAGCACAATATGTGAACATTCTCTCTGCAATGTTTGACTTTGATAGAGTGAAGCAGAACAACATTAGCCTCATTGTATTATAGAAACATGAAGAGTGAGCTTACTCCTGCATGGTGAATTATGGCTATTATATTTTATAATTATTTTAGTTTGTGTTTGAGTTGTGTTTGAAGTAGCTGACTCATTATTGTAGCGCAGGTCCCGTTGTTTAATTTGATGTGCAGCATTACAATTATGTAATATTGATCCACTAATTAGCCCCACCTCCTTACTAATGATATTAATAACTAAATCACTTTAGGCAGTAAAATAATAACTTATAAGAGTTGTGTTAACTCTGAAATATTAACACGATGTTCAGTGTTAGTTTACATTACATTTAGCTGATGCTTTTTTTCAAAGCGACTTACAATCATGTTACAATCATACACCATAGACACAACCACAGGGAGCAACTCAGGGTTAAGTGTCTTGCTCAAGGACACATTAACTAGGCTGGGGATGGAACAGCCCACCCCCTGACTGAAAGACGGACCGGCTAAACACTGACCCACAGTCGCTCTTTAACACTCTGGAGATAGGGGCCATATCTTTACTGGCTGAGTGTTAATGTACTTAGTCAAATTTGCAGTGTCAATTTAACAGTGTAGTGACTCGGTCACGTTAGCCATCAGAAATTCGGTATTTAAGACACAAAAACAGCTTGAATGTAAGATGAACACAGTTTAGAGTTATTCTAAAATGTTGTTTCTGTTGAAACATAATTATTTGATAGAAAAAAGTGATTTAGAGGAATTCACCGCAGTCTTTCCAGAATTAGAAAGCGTGATCAAACTCAATTTGAAAGGAGAAGGAGGGGACGGAGCTCTCCAGAGTAACAGTGAACGTTGTCATCAACATGGGGGTTTTACTCTTGCTTTAGCTGTAATGACACTGACGGAGTCAATTCACTTTAACACGGTATATTTTACGTACAAATATTTAACTGAATATTTACAGCAACACTGGGGGCTAAATTGGTTGTATTTACTCTTGCTATTGTTGTAATAACTCTGAAAGAGTCAATATACTTTGACATTTTACTGCGTACGAGACAAAGCCAACTCACATCCGAAATGAAGTTACAGAAAATAATCAGACAAATATGAGCAGAATCCTATTACAGTAATTCACTGCGCAACAATAATTATTGAAAATAATAGAGCTGAAACAAGTAGTTTCAGCAACCACATATATAACAATAAACCCTAGTTTATGGTATTTAGTACAAATAGTTCCCCGTGACCCGCTGGCGTTGCAGACCCCCGTCCCCCTATCCCGGCCGACCCCAGAGCCCCCTCCTCCTGTGCCCGGTCCCCCAGAGCCCCCACGTCCTGAGCCCGGTCCCCCAAAGCCCCCGCGTCCTGAGCCCGGTCCCACAGAGCCCCCACGTCCTGAGCCCGGTCCCCCAAAGCCCCCGCATCCTGAGCCCGGTCCCACAGAGCCCCCTCCTCTGCCCAAGCTCTCATGGGGGGGGTGGGGGGGGGAAGGGAAGTAGGTTAGGCCGGATAGAGCCCCGGCCTAAATCGGGTGGTGGGGATGTGTGGCAGCTGTCTCCAATTTGTCCTTGGCTGCTGGTGATTGGCAATCAGTCAGCAGCCGAGGCCGCCCTCATAAAAGCTCTCAGTTGAGAGTGGAGGGGATGGAGGAGTGAGCAGAGGCGCAGTCTTGCGGTCTTGCGGTCTGCTGTGACAAATAAAGTATGTTATCCAACGGAACCTCGTTGTTATCTGGTTATCCTTGGTGCTTTTGGGGGAAACCCACGGGTGACGGCCAGGGAATCGTCTCAATGATAATATGTAACTGAACAGAAAACATAAGTCTGCATTTTGTGGAAAGTCTCCAGTTCTCCTTAAACTCAGCATGAGCCACATAGTTCCTTATCTTAATTATGCGATTTTTAAACCCTAACAGTTTCATTATCAGTTACCAAGGAAGCCAGACAAAATGTTCTCAACTGGGAGGAAATAGCGCGCGAAGACACACCAGATGTTTCTAAGATAACGTATGAGAGCGTTACTCTCTGTATGCATACATACTGTTGTACAATGGAGGCTCATTGGAGTGCCTTCCAAAGCTCACTGAGAAACGTGGCTGAGGAATGTCCTCCCACTTGCAGGCTAGTTAACAACAAAAACAACTTTGATTCTTCTGAAGACTGTTTATTGCAGATGATCAATTTGAACCACAACTCTCCTCTTGATAGAACATAGAAATCTTCCATCACCCACATCACTAGGATACTGATAATGCACACACATGTGGCCCATGAGCTGAAATGAGTCTGACAGCCCTAGTTCAAGTGTGTGTGCTGTTTTGTTTAGCTTTAAGATGTCTTGCTTTAATGAGGTTTAGTCCAAAATATCTTGTATTTCCATTTCCTGAATGGGTGTGTATATCCTAGCACTGTTTGTTAGTGTAGGCAAACAGTATGAATTGTAGGCACTAGTGTCCTTTTAAGTTGACCTTTTGGTGTATGTAAAATTGGTATGAAATAATAATTTATGCACTGTAGATTAACGGCTACAAATATGTATCTCTATCCTCAGTGGTTGTAAAATTCATTACAAATAGGCAGCACAAACATATTTTTGTTTACAAGACACTCAACGTCTTTCAAAGCAATTTGCCTCCACTATAAATAGATTTTGTTATGTTTTCTGGCATTTTCTTTTTAATGACTAAACAACTCTTGCAGGTGCATGCACATGTCATATATTGGAAAATATAAAGTAAATCCGATCTGATTGATTTAAAGACAATATTCATTTATCCATTTAAAGTGCATTTTAGAATTGTAGCCATTGGCTTTCATTTATTTCACTACAAAAATTAAAATGTATTTTCAAACAAATCCAGATAAATAATCCATCATTGTGCCTGTTTAGTGGATTCAGGGTTTTATTATTGCTGCAGTTCGAGTGGAGATTTGAAAGCTTGAAAGTATTAGACACACTGAGCACACAGCAAACTTTCCTCTATGGACAATCTAATCCTCTTGTCACGTCCTGGATAAGGTGGCCAACATAACACTCAAACACCCAACGTGGTCCATTGATGATATCTTCATTATGTACAGGTACAAAGAATTTTGAAGGCAGAGGCAGAGATATGAGACAAGGAAACAGCTTGAGGCAACGGAGAGTAAATTATTGTAGGTTAGTGGTTTATCACAATAATCCGCAATTTGGAGCTCAGTTGCTGTGACACACAGCTCATGGGTCCAAATAAGTAAAGTCATAAGCGCCCGAATGCCGGCATTTGTGTCAAGTTATTCCAAATTTGCCAGAGAGCCATCATGTTTTTAAAGGTGCAGTGTGTAGGATTTAGCGACATGTAGTGGTGAGGTTCACAGATTGAAACCAACAACACCCCCCTCCGCTCACCCCTCACTTTCCAAACGTGCCGGAGAGCCAAGAAGGCCTTTAGATAAAGATAGGTATCTTTAGGATTTTATTACTACAAGGATACACTCTTATCAAAACTGTTTTTTTCATTTTCACAACTAAATACTCACATTAAAAAACATATATATATATATATATATATATAAAATTCAGAACCAGATTATAATGTATTTATATCCTAAATATAACTAAATATTGTTTCTACTATAATGTCATAATTATCTAAAATGTCAATAACATAAATAACATTCCTGGGTGAAGTTTATAATGAATGAAGAATGCAAAATAATAAGTGAGTATCAGTCATTCCTCCTCCTGTGTCTCTTTGTCTCAACCAGCTGAGAAATGTACAAACAGAAGTTAAACAGTTATTTATTACAACAAAACATACTTTTGTGTGAACATAGGTTTCACGTTTGTTTACATGTTCATGCATGCCGAACAATTGTGTTGATGAAGTACATGAAATAGTAACATGAGTAGTTTTCTTCAACTTGAGTATTCTTCACTTCACCTCGTTCACTTCACCGTCTTCACTTTTGCTCCGTTACTTGCTGACTTTGTGTGTGTGGGTGTGTGTGTGTGTGTGTGGGTGGGTGGGTGGGTGGGTGGCCGTGTACTTTGAAGAGCTCAGCCCCGATCGTTAGACTGAGAGCATAGGAGGGACAAAAGGAAAAAGGAGTCTCAAGTTGTCACCAGCTAGTCACAGCAAGCCTCCATGGTACCATTGTTCTTTCTGTCTACATCTTCCAAAAGCCCCCAAATTATGGAAACTGTAGTTCCAAAACTTTGTGCACAATTGTCCCCCAAATACAAGTCAGACAACGAACTTTTGACGAAAGTTGTTGGGAAAATGGCAGTGCAGGGGTCTTCTTCTTTTTTGTCTGAGGTGGCGTGGAGGTGGAAGGGGAGGGGGGTACAGTGTCAGATTAAAGCAGCTGTAGACATTTGATTAAGATTACCAGTGTAAAGAAGACAGTTCATATTAATAATTAATCTGCTGGTTCTCCAGTTGCCAAAAAGTATTTACTGTATATCTTCTCATACATACCAGCTGACTCTCCCATATATGCAACATGCAAGCTCCTGCTGAGTGTATTTGGAGTGAATGCATTGTTGTGTTTTTCAGGTAGCTTCTTGGTATTCCAGCATTGTTTGTCAAAGCTGCAGTTTGACTCAAAATTCAAACATATACAGAAAAGGTGCTTTAAATTTTTTTTATGTATTCAATCTTTGCGTATTTCAGTCTGACTTGCCCTCCGTCTTTCAAAGGCAAAATGACGACACATAAATGATTTACCCTGCACACTGAAGACGGTCTGTCTCAAAAAGAATCCTGAACTGTATTCCGCTGCGTCGGCTTATCTTGGATAAGCACCGTGATAGAAAACACAAGGACAGGAAATGGGGGTTTAAGGTTTTCCTGCATCCACTCTTTGGTGCACAGATGAGGAGGCAAGCTCATTTGTGAGGAAGAGATTGTTCAAAAATGAAGAGAAGCTACACCGATGCTCATTATATAATCCAATATCTTTCCTTACCCGAAGACATGCCATACAAATGTACTGACCTTGAATGCAAAATTGCCCACCGCTATTTGATCAAATAGTGTTTCTTTCCATTTGATAAATTGGGAAATAATAATCTGCATTTCTGCCTCAAAGCAGTCTCCAGTGCTATCGTACTGTAAACAGTGTTTTTGCTGAGTACCTGAACCCAGAGAATCCTTCTCACCACCCAGGGAGAATGCCTTTGACTAATCCCCAAGGCTTTCTTATCAAGTGGGATTGAATAGAGTCTGCAGTCCCCGGAAGACGGGCTAACTTTTATCTTGCCTATTTTCTATTTCTGCATCTCTTGCTTTTCACTCCAAGGTGTTTGTGGGGGGGGGGGGGGGAGACCTGTTTACTGTTAACTGTTTACAACCTCCAAGATGTACGTTGTTTCCCAAGTGCACATGCATTTGAAAAATGAAAGGCTCCAAACTAAATGGGAAATTTCCACCCTATTTGCTAGGCAGCCAATCCGTGAGCAGTGACCCAGATAAGGACAGAGATATCGATGATGACAGCAATAAAGACGTGTTTTCACCACAAGCCTTCTTTCTAATTACGTTGATCTGTGGGGGAAATAAATGGATTTTGACAAAATGCAAAAGGGTGGTGTAGGATTAGGACAGTGACAGCACAAAGGAAGGGGGGGGGGGATTCAGAAGGTTTCTGTTAAGTGAGTCCACTGTTGTTGAATGGGGGACAATTACCACTGAAATGATATTTAGTGCCTTTTGAATAGTGTTCTAGCGGGTGATACTCATTGATGCTCTGGCTGTTTCTGCATCTCGCGACTAGTTCCACACGGGACAAACTGCAGCTTGTAGAGTATTAAAAGGGTGCCTATTACCATTTCAGGCTTCACATTAACTGCTTGTGTATTATTTAAAGGAATGCCTTCATTCAAATTAAATACCAAGTGGTCGGAAGCCTAGAAAGGCGCTATACAAGTCAACGGTGATTTACCATGACCGTTAAAGGGCTTCTAAACTACATGTCATTCAACCATTCACACATTTATGGCAGAGGCCAGCTACAATAAAAGGTGCCAATGGACTAACTATGTATGCACACTATTCATATTCCGTAGGCATAGCCTTCGGGAGTCATTTTGGATTAAGTTTCTAGCTCACATCGCCAGGGAGGGAACTGCTAATCTCCTGATTGAAAGTCGACCCGCTCATCCTCTGGGCCACAGCTGCACAATCCACTGTCGGGATGGGATCCTTGAGGGTTTTGTGTTAGAACCAGACTGTCTTTATTGAAATAGCATCATGATGAGGGAGCTCTACTCACTCCTCACTCCACTGTTTGATCACCTTTGAGTCAAAAAAGGACAATTACGTGATCATAATTTGCTTTTATCGGGTTTGTTTTTTAGAATTCTTAGATGTATTTTTAGAATTTTAACAATTTTATAAAAGTTAGAACATGTAATTAAGAAGAGAGCAATTGAGCCACACTTTTCAAAAATGTAGCTGTGATTTTAATGTTATTGCATTGCTCCGGACTGTCATACCAGTCTGAGTGTTTTTTTAAAATGTGCTGTCATTGACGGAAGTTATGAATCACGGAAGTTAGAAATTGATGAGAGAATATATTTTGGAAAATATCTGTATGGATATCAGTAAGAAAATTGCATAATGCCCATATACTATACACTGGTAGGGGAATGCGGTGCAACTTCCGTATGGCAATTTATTTAAGCTTTAATCTTTAAGATATTCAAATTTTTTAACAAATTTGGATATTTTCATACTATTTATTGTTTTCTCTGGAGCCATTACATGGTTGGTTACATCACTACGACATCCCATCATTCAAATGTTGTGCACAAATGAGCTCTTTCTTTTGACAAACCCATTGTTTTCGCATAACTTATCACCAATATGGTCACAGTTTAAAAGAAGGTATTCTTGATGAAATCAGCTGCCACATTAAGTAGAGGGGAATGCCTCCCTCGCCCCGGCTATCCACTGTAAACTCAGCAGGTGTTGACATATAGATTAACCTTGGACCGCTGTGAGTTCAATTCCTCTGGAAGGCAGTGTCTTATTAGAATGCACACAGATCCAATGCCCGGCTTCCAGGCTCCCAGTTCTGCTTCTCATTCATCAGCCTGTCAATCAAATGGTCACCAGAGCATTATTGCAGGGACCCGGGAAACTTGTGTGGCTGGCTGGGTCTTTTAACCCAACAATAACCGAGTCCTCGACTGGTTCTGCGGGAGCTTTTTAACTTTAAGCACGAGCAAGAAACGTCATAAGGGGAACTTAGTATGAAGTATGCCCAACTTGACGATTAAATGCCCAGGTGTTTACATGACATTCCTAATTCTGCATAGCTTTACGGCCAAGTGCTTATCTTTCATCACAGCCAATTGTAAGTGTGAAAAAAAAACCTGGTGGCAATAAGGGTCACTTCATTACATGTCATTTAGCTGACGCTTTTAACCAACGCAACTTACAATCCTGTTACATTCATACACTGTAGACGCAGCTACAGGGAGCAAATTCAGGGTTAAGTGTCTTGCTCAATGACACATCGACTAGGGCAGGGATTGAACCTCCAACTCCCTGTTTGAAAGATGGACCTGCTACCCACTGACCCAAAGTCACTCACGGGGTCTTAAAGGGGTCTTGGACCCCCTGAGACCTCACTGCTAAGTCACAGACACTTATAGTAACCACCTACCACAGTCACGGTCATTGCAAGATGGTTGTGGTCCAATATTTAGCATTCTTAGTGACCAAATGTTGCTTCTGAATCATTTCATTACTTGGCAGAGGGCACATCCTCATTGCAAAGTGAGTGCCATCAAAAAAAACTCCAATACCAATTAGAATTGTCTCCTACGTGTTCGCTAGATATCACTTTGTATTCCAACTTAAATGTTCACAGCTAATGCTAACGCTAGATGAGCGGGAACGACAAAGAGAGGGCGGTTTCTTATCAAATGCCAACTGGAATTACTGAGGAGAGTTATTAATCTGTTGAGTCACCGCAGAGCAGAGTGACATGGGCACTGTTTGCGGACAGATACACAATGTCTTTCCCATTAACCACGGAGCAGATAGGACGATACATTCAGGGTGAAATTAAAAGATTATGACAAATATTAGATACAAACTAGACAGAAAAAAACCAGGTATTTGTTTATGTATTATTGTGCTATACAGTTCGCGATAATACGTGACGAAAACAAGGGGATTAATGAAAACGTTTGTTGTGGTGAAATAATTTTCTTCCATCCTTTTAACCAGCACCGCTCGTATGCTGAATAAAAAACACTGAATATATATCTGGCTGCTGCGTGTGCAGACAGACATGGAGCCCCCTCTGCATCTTTCACACACAACTGCGACAGGCTTGTTGAGCAACATGTCAGACCGGTCCATGGAGACTGCCAACATTGTTTTTGTCCTCCATAGTGTCGCCATATGTCTGTTAATTAACCCACACACCATGAACCAAATTCCATTTTCCTACGGCTGACAACACGCATGTCAACTTACAAAATTGAATTAATATTCTGTTGTACCCACAGGTCCCACAGTGGACATTACACAAGCTGTTGCCATAGCGACTCTGACATGCCCATCTGAAATGCCATTCTCTCAAGATCACTGAAGATCAAGGTCGAAAAGTACGGACCACATTGTCCCTCTCCTTGAGACTCATTAAACAAGGTTGCAATAATAAACTTTTCAAAACATGGTTATAAAGATTTTTTTTTTTTTTTTAATAAAAGTGCCAAATGTGCCTGCTATAGTCACAATAAATTAACCAAAATATATCTAAAAAAATATTTGTGTATTGTTCACTGGTAGCTTATGTCAGCTTCGACTGGTCCACATATAAATCACCTTTGTCTTTGTGAATATGACAGACACACTCGTTCATGCACATGAAGGTCAGTTCACTTGTCATGAGAGCTACTTCTCACTCAAACGAGTGCGTGTCGTCTTTTTGTGGCTCTGAAGGGAGCTTTGTCACGTCTGCTAAAATAACCTTAACGATGACATGAGGGTTAAGTTCGTGTGAGATTGGAGAGTATTTGTAACAAGAATCTCAAATTGGGTTACACACTGGAGACATGCACTTTGATGTACCAGCCAGGGAGGGTCGAATGAAATGATGCTCTTGGTTCCATGATGGGAAATGTAAGAGGCAGGGCTTTTATTGTTCTATTTATCCTTATAAAGCCAACTGCCCATCATAGCTCACTGCTTTGGGGATTGCTTTGGGTTCATCGAAAGCTGGATGGGCCCAGGCGGCAACCTCTGGTTCTGCAGAGGCAATGAGGTAGTGCCTTACACTTGTAGTGCCTTACACAACTGGCCGGCCGGCGTTGAGATTGCAGAAAATGTGATGTGGTGATATTCGCAATAAAACATCTCGGATGGGACGTGTCGAGTCTTGGCCAATCAGCGTTAAGATATCGACAGCGTTTGGGTGGTTTAGGTTAGCTTGAATGTTAGCCCGCTACATCTACTGCTGTAATGTTGCACGGTGTATCGATACTAACAAGTTTTCCGTACGTTAAAAACAATGTGCTTTTGCATATTTTCTTGTATTGACACTTCATTAACAGAGTATGCGACCAGAGTGCACGCGCTGCTCCGTGTCAAGCTGTCTGCACGCGTGGCGGAGCTTTTGAGACCGTCTTCGGCCGTAACTTTCTTTTTTTTAAAGATTCCAGAAGTGAAATGTTTAAGTGCTTAGTCTACAAATGCAGACAGTCTGTAAAGTTATGTAACTCTAAAATTGCTCATACTGAAGGAACTCTGTATAATCTGGTAAGAAACTGATAAAAGCCACATAGCTGTGTCTAATCAATGCTATGATGGCACCATGCATTTTTCATTCATATCTTGCTGTAGGCTAAATAATACAAATTTTACTGCAATTTGTTTTGCGTTGAAAAAGTTGGTAACAATTGAACCATGCAGATGTTTTATTCATTACTATTACAGATAAATATACCAGTATCGTATTTATGGTATCATATTGTTTTCATGGTATTGTATCAAATTCTGGTATCGGGTATCATGATATTTATGGCAGGTATTGTATAGAAGTTATAATTGTTTTATCGTGACAACCAGGTAGAGGCAGAACAGACTCAAGGAACAGACTCAAGGCTCAGCAGAGCACACGAGTCCTTGAAGACTTGTTCAGGACAAAAAAAAGGAAGTTGGTTCATGAATGATTTTATTCATATTATATATAATGACAATGTATATTTGTTAATATCAAAAATCACCTTTTTCACCCCTCATGAGTTTGCATGTATACATTTAGAGTCAAACCTTCTGACATTTGTACTGAGCTGAAACAAAACACTTTACAAAAACAAGTTTGATACACAGATAACTCCAGTTGTCCATTACAGATTTTTCAGCTTCACAGATGAAGTGCTGATACTTCCTCTACTCGAGCATCTCCCACCCCCAACTCTAGCTATAGGCTATCGGCTGCTGACTGGAACCACGAAAAGAGCCCACATCACCCTCATCCTGCACTGGCTTCCAGTGTGTCTCCACTCTCGAAATTTGGAAATCTTGATTGGACGAACACAATGTCCACATAATATTGTGTTTGCTGATTGGTAAAATCAAGGGAGGTTGCATCATTTTACATCTTTGGGCCAAAAACAGATTAGCATAACAATAATTAATGACATTACATTGATTCAATTCAATTCAGTTTATTTGTATAGCCCAATTTCACAAATTACAAATTTGTCTCGGAGTGCTTTACAATCTGTACACATCCCTGCCCCAAAACCTCACATCGGACCAGGAAAACTCCCAAATAACCCTTCAGGAAAAAAAAGGGAAGAAACCTGGAGAGGCAACAGGAGAGGATCCTCTCCTAGGATGGACAGATGCAATAGATGTAATGTGTACAGAAGGACAGATTTAGAGTTAAAACATTCAATGAATATGACAGAGTGTATGAATAGTTCATAGTAGGCATATTCCACGATGGAGACCTCACGATCCATCAGGCAGATATGGTGGGGAGGAGGAGTGGGGAGTCTCAACAGGACAGTGGCGTAGTCATGAGCAGGAATTCCACGACCCAGACGATCCATCAGGCAGATAGATCTATGCCGTCTCATAGGGTCCGATGACCCCCCCAGGAGACGAGTCAAAAGGACTTCGGGAGAAAGCAGAGTTAGTAACGTGTGATTGAGATGAAAATTCATCCTTAAGGAGAGAAAAAGAGGAGAGGTACTCAGTGCATCCTAAAACCGTCGGCAGCTATAAGCCTATAGCAGCATATCAAGGGGCTGGACCAGGGCAAACCTGATTCAGCCCTAACTATAAGCTCTGTCAAAGAGGAAGGTCTTAAGTCTACTCTTAAACGAGGTGACTGTGTCTGCCTCCCGGACTGAAATTGGAAGCTGGTTCCATAAAAGAGGAAGGACAGATGTCCCGCCCTAAGGGAGGACAGCAGGAGCCCCCCACCACCACTACTACTTCGCATTGACTGCCCTTTCAGTTGAAGTATTTCAATCAGAATTGTAATTCTCTTTTCGAAAGACGAGTGAATAAAAAAAATAAAAAAAATAATGATATTCAATCAAGATAACAAAAAGGAGAATAAACCTGTCGTGCCCTCTATGGATCAGCCTCCTTTTTTCACAATGAACCAACAAAGGCAGTTGAGAATAAGAAGCACAAAGAAAGTTTTCAAGAAGAAATCCGCTTTGCAAATGTTTTATGAGGAAGGAAATGCACTCAGCACATTTCTTAGACTTCAAGGATACACACAATGCGCCTGTGTGAGACATACCGAGAGTAAACACAACCCACAAGGCACCTTTAATGTCTTTTGATCAGTGGCGTGCTGTGGGCCTGGGCCTTCAGTGAGGTCCTACAGTCCCATCCAAATTAATCCACCTCTTATTACCATCATTATGATGCCATGGCTCTAGACACGATACAGTTAGACAGAGACGCAGTATAACCAGGCGTTGCGTCACCTTGAAATTGACATTTTTATTCAGAGAATTGCAGGGGAAGAGTACAATACAGTACAGTTCAACTAATAGGCAAGAACATAGTCGAGTGCAACAGAGTTATATTAATATTCTTCTTCTATCCATTTCTGGTCCACAAACGTTGAGCTTTAAGTCCAAAAAGAAAAATACAGTGTGTTCACTAAACAGCGCATTGTCGCCCCAAAGCAGTTTCACCGTGATGATGAAGATGAAAGTTCCTGTTTACCCAAACACATGACACAATGAATGAGTCTTTTAAATATTTCCCTATTTTTCTTCACCTTTTCATTGTGCAGCTCCGTTGCCCTGCGCGCTTGTTCGTTGATCTGGAGATCCGCTCCGTGTCCCCAAAAGTTTTCAAAGCACCGATGCTTGTAAGTGCCCAGCCGTACTTTGGTGTCTCGTTGCTGCCTCGGTTAGACAACTCAAGTTTGCAAAGCCAGTGTGGCTCCAAACACCAAATCGATCACTTGCAAATAATAGGCATTCCCAGCAGTCCGGTGTGCAGAGCTTCTCGGAGCCTGTGAGCCATTGGTAGCGATCGTAGAACTTTCGAAAGTGGCGAACGAACCTCTTTCCCACCTGTGACAGGCTTTGTAGCGTCGGCGTCGGGCGACCTATCCTTACAATGTCTAACTTTTCTTGAAAAGTTTGTCTTGAGAATGGCGTTGTAATTATATCCTCGACCAAATCGATATATTCTCCTCCTTCCGCCATTGTGGGTTGAAAAAAACGAATTAATACGCGAATTAATTCGTTCATCAAATTCAGTTTCCTTGTTCTGAGGTTCTGCATATACCTGCCCATAGGACCCGCCTCTCAATATTGGTAATCCAATCAAAAGACGTGCACGCACTACGCCTGCTAGCTGGCCCACTGGAGCCAGCTAGCAGGCCTACAATAGCCAACTCTAAAGCTAATTGGTTGACACTAAATTTTCATTTCCATTCACTTTAAGCTACAATGCCCGCACTGTTGATTTTGATGGCCTGAGGGCAGATTTTAGACCCCTGGCAACACATGATGGCTGAATATGATTAGATAAAAGATCTAACATAAAGACAAGCCCTCCAAATCTCAACCTGGGGCTGGAAGCAGTACAACCAAGAGAAAAGCTATGAAATGAAGAGTATAACTCTTACTCTGGGGAATAATTTAATACATATTTCTGGGAAAATATATATTTTTAAATTATATTCTGACGATGTTAAGGCCAGCAGAGAAGGCCTTGCTGGCCCTGACGGCCCACCACTGCTTTTGATTAATGTCTCTGTGGCAATGTTATGAATCATTACCACAGTAACACATAATGTGAACGCAGTCCACCAACTTTGGGTTTAGTTTCTCCAGTAATTTGTTGCACACTTGGACACATATGACATCCAGGCGTATATGGGTTTGATAACTGTTTATACCAACTGAAAGCACAGAAACACATGACACTCAGCAACTTCACCGCAGGCTGCAGGCTATAACTCGCTAATACATCTAGCGTAGCATTTTCCCTCGCTTGCTTATACATAGAACATATCTGCTTATACTATCACTCTAACTTCTTCATTCACCCTGGCGATGTTCTGCACATTCACACATCTCTCATTCTCACAGGTTACAGGTGGTGGTTACGACACTGTTTCTCATTCGCTAGCATGACTCAGTGACGCACTATATCCCCTTCGACACATCATAACATTACATTTGCGCAACTCCGACATACATTCACATTCACATATAACATATTCGGATTACTGACGGTGATGATCCATGTCGCTACCTTTATACAGTTTATCACTTTTACCCACCTGAAAGCACAGAAACACATGACACTCAGCACTTCACCGCATGCTGCAGGCTGTTGGTCTATAACTAGCTAATACATCTAGCGTAGTGTTTTCCCTCGCTTTGTTCCTGAAGGACCCCTGAGCTGACCTAAGTGCCTGTATGAGCTTTACTCATCCTAACCATTATTAACACTTCACACAATTGCAGATACACACATACCAGGAGAATAAATGAAACAATTGACAACCAATAAAAACAATAAACACATGAAAATATTGGGGGGTCAATGTCCAGTTCGTGATTTTGTTTCCATTGTTACTGAGGGCCCCACAAATTGCATTCTAAAAACGGCTTTCTGTTATATTTGCCACTTCTATGGCGAGCGTGAGTTTGCTGACAATACTGTCCAGATACTCATTAACATTTTAACACTTAATATTGAAGTGCTCCAATGTGTTGATGCAAATACTGTATATATATACTGTATATATATATACACATGTTATCAGGCACGTGCACAGGTAGAGCCCTAGTGGTGCTCAAGCACCAGCCCCTTTGCCCTGGATGAGAAAAGTGCCCTTTTTGCTCGAGACATATTTTTTCATTCATCAGTATTTAAGAATAAAAGTTTCTCTCTCTGTCATCAAGTCCCCCCAAATGTGTTTTAATATCCGACGGGGCATTTATTTGAGTTATTGTGAAAATTTCGGCCCGACATGCTCCGCGACGCTCGCAATTCCATGATGCTTTATTTTCATTGGTTGCTGGATTAAATCTTACCCAGATACAACAGATACGGGTTTTTTCTGATTGGCCCATTTCTTTTTTTGGGATCGGCTGATAAGCGGCTCCTCACAGCAGAACTCCAGGGGAGCGCTTGATTCCTCCACGGTGAGGGCAGCGCGGCTCATGTTTGCGCACTGCGGCACATTAAAACATTAAATAGCCGAGTTTTTTTCAGCGTGAGAAATACGATGTGTGGCGGGAGTGCGTGACTGTCACGCTCAATGCGTGACACTTGAGAGCCCTGCAAACAGATCATGACGTGTTTGTCCCCTGACGTTGTTTTGTGATAAATCAACCACAACATTAGCGCTGCTGAAAACATGACGTCACAACGGGTCCGACGTTTCCTAAAAAAATAAACAAACAAACAAAAACTCTGTGATTTCAAAGCCTCGTCCAGCTGTTTACTGACGTTAGTTATGTTTAGAGAATAGAGAGAGGGAGAGAGAGAAGAGAGAGAAGAGAGAGAGAGAGAAGAGAGAGAGGAGAGAGAGAAGAGAGAGAGAGAGAGAGTTCTTATTCCGTTCTATTTAACGGGCTAGTCTAGGATTTGCGTGGTCAGACTGAAAAAAAAATCATAAGGCCTCTCTGGTATTGTTCAGAGGGCCGGGCCAAATGTGGAGGCGGGCCGTATTCGGCCCGCGGGCCTTAGTTTGAGGACCACTGCTCTTGGCTGTTGATGTCTATCAATATCGCTCATTTTGAAAATGACGTAAGAGGGCGATACGGATCCGTATCAGACCGGCGAGGAGGGCAATACGTGGCTGGCATGACGACCCATTAGCTAATCAGAACGCTTGTCCTGTTGTTGCTATATAATAATTCATCTTTATTCATAAAGAAAATGTAAGCTAGTGGTCTGATGCTGCCCAGAGGAGACGCAGGTTGAGGACAGCATCATCAATGTAATGCTGCTTATGCTTCAACTTTGTCAGAATTTTTTTTGGCATTGGGTGCCCTTTTTTTAAATTTGAGCACCTGCCCCCCAAAATGTCTGTGCACGTGCCTGCATGTGATTGTATCTGTAGAACAATAGACAGTAATGCAAATGTGAAACCAGACAGCTCTGGTGAAATGAGGTGCTTTGTAATAAATGATGATAAAGCAAAGGGGAAAAGCATGGACCCATATGTGGCCACTCCAAACAAAAAAATTGGAACAAGAGGAATTAAAGAACTCTTGTTGACAGCAGCAACCAACCTTAAATTGCTCGTAAAAAGTTATCCGCTTAGCTGATCTAGTTAACTAAGCATGCAGCTTGCGTGAGCAGCTACCCTCCATGTTGACTGTCGATCATATTCAGCTGTCCGCAGCGATCAGCTCCTTCATTGGAAGCCGACATGGCAGATGACCATGAAATGTGTCGCCCAACCCCTGGCATCGGAGCACAGATCAGAATGCCCCTCCCAAAACTCCCATGCGACCCACTCTGTTCTGCAGGTTACTGTTACAACATCCCGGCGCTCTAATTCAAGTGGTTACAACAAAGCGCTGACTTTACTCAGCTGTAACAGGGTTCTTACACATTTTGACCAATGGATTTCCATGACTTTTCCATGACTTTTCCATGACTTTAAACCAAATTTCCATGACCAAACTGAAATCTCGGTGTATACATGAAAGTGAGAAAATGTAGTATTTAAACAATGAAAATTCCAAAGCATACAGTATACCTGAAATGAAACAAATAAATGAGACAATAGTTTGATTTAAAAAATAAACATTCATATACAAGTTTATTCTTAGAAACATTTATATAAATGTTTATTCTTTTAATCAATCTATTGTCCTCTATGTGCAAATACATCTGTTAGACAGTAAATAGTGGTTCAGGATTTGGTCAGACAGAAAGACATCGGTCCTTCAACACGTTGACCACGTGACTCTTGCAGTGAAGGAGCCACAATGAGCAGAGAGATGAACGTTTGCTTTCAACACAAGTGTCAAATATCAGGCTGGCATCTTCGGATGATTTAAAAGAACAATGTGAATTGTTAACCTTCAGTGGCCACATTACCACCACAGTCAGGGCGTCACTTTGTTACAGCATCGGGTAACCGCGCCTGCTTGTTACCGAAAAGACAGAAGTGCCGCTCGGCGTAGCAGTTGCCCTCGCCTTGGCTCCGCTAGACGGTGATGGAGGAGCCGTAGCTCCGCTAGCCGTAGCTCCGCTAGCCGTAGCTCCGCTAGCTCAGTGCTGTGACGTCTGCTTCCTTTAGCACGGCTCGTTAACGTCTCCTCTCCCATGTTTAAATGTCTAATGTGTTGCCACCACACAGAGTAGCCAACATGGTTAAATCTACACTTCTCTGGCATAGTAGAATATCCAGACCGCTTCCCAAGCTATGGCCAGCGAACTTTCTAGTTAAGGTGCGTTCACTTGCAACGAGAAAAGAGAGCGCCGCCAGTAAGAGAGCGTATGCCGGCTTATATTTTGAGCGTCTTTCTTTCAAAAACATATTAATTATTTGAAACTCGATGCAAATGAACATGTGAATATAACAAATTTCCATGACTTTTCCAAAACGTTTGTGATTTAAATTTTTCCATGACTTATCCAGGCCTGGAAATTACCATTTTAAAATTCCATAACTTTTCCAGGTTTTCCTTGACCGTACGAACCCTGTGTAAGCTTCGCTGGCTGGCCCCGCTCGCACGCTGTGAACGCCATTAAGTGGAAGCCTCGCACTGAATCCCCTCCTGCCAGCACTGAGCACACTTTATGTACAAATACTCACGGTTTGATGGAGCATGTGTCTCCCGGTTTTTCTCACGGGGGAGCAGAAGATTAAAACAGTGTTAGGGATACTCTCCAGTGGTGACTGAGGGGGAGAGTTCGTTTATGAATATTAGGCTTTCGATTAAATCTCAGTCATGTAGCCCACATACCATCCAGTCACAACATGTCGTGTTAAAAAAAAATATATATATATAGATATATCTATATATTGTGGTGGATAACATAATTCACCCACGGAACTATGGGTGGGGGGAGTGTTTAGCACGGATCCGTTTAGCGGACGGAACGACCGTCCAGTTTAGTCCGTTTTTGACTTGACGAATGAACGTCTTTTGGTATTGTGTTCATTAAAGCTTTGTGCTGGATACTCCGCCTCCGACTCCCGTCTCTCGGCACTACACTGGCGACCCCGACGAAGGTCTCGCTGAAGCTTCAGAGACCAAAACGAACATGGCGAATAATGCTTTTATTAAGTTGCCGGAGTTCTGGGAGTTTTCACCGACGGCGTGGTTCGCGCAGACAGAGGCGCAGTTCGCCATCCGTGCCGTCACGGACGACACCACACGCTACTACCACGTCGTGTCGGCGCTGGGAAGATCCACTGCGACCCGGGCGGCGAATTTCATAGCGAATCCCCCGGACCACGGCAAGTACAGGGACCTCAAAGCCTTCCTATTGAAGACTTTTGGGCTGTCACAGTCAGAGCGGGCCCAACGCTTGTTGGCTATTCGGGGCCTCGGGACAGCAAACCCTCTGAACATATGGAGATGATGCTTAACCTGCTGGGTGCTGAAGAACCTAACTTCCTCTTCATGGAGCTGTTCCTCCAACACATGCCACCGCAGGTCCGGACGGCGCTCGCGGGCACGAAGATTACTGTGCCACGCGTTGGCGGAGGAAGCCGACCGTTTTTTCCTGGCTGCTCAGAGTTTTGCACCCGAAGTGCTAGCCCCAACACGCAGTGCCTACCCACCGGACAGGGACAGGCTGACCAACAGAGCCCCAGTAGCCGCCGATGGCAGTGCCAGCAATGGTATGTGCTATTTCCACGCACGTTTCGGCGCTAAGGCAAAGAGGTGCCGGTCCCCGTGCAACTTCAAGCCGACGGGAAACGCCAAGGCTTGCGCTCTTTAGTGGCCGTGAGTGCAGGCACGTCAACCCGGCTATTGTTCATCAGGGACACCCTCTCCGGCCGCGAGTTTCTTTGCGACACCGGGGCTCAGAGGAGCGTCCTGCCGGCTACGGTGGAGGACACCGCCCCGGGCATCCATGGTCCACAGTTGAGGTCCGCTAACGACACACCCATCCGCACGTATGGCACAAAGACCGCAGACCTGTGCTTTGGAGGCCAGCGATTCAGGTGGGATTTTGTCACGGCCGACATCTCCTTTCCCCTCCTCGGCGCGGATTTCCTTTGTGCGCACAATCTGCTGGTAGACGTGAAAAACAACCGCCTGGTGGACGCACGGACGTTCTCATCGTTTGAATGTGCCCGCAGTCGGGCGGCTTACGGCGGACTCTCCAGCTCCCTCTCAGAGGGAGACGAATATCAACGCCTGCTCAGGGAGTTCCCCGGTATAACCCGACCTACCTTTTCCGCGGTCACGGCGAAACATGGTGTAGAGCATCATATAGACACCAAGGGCCCACCCGTCTACGCTGGGGCCCGACGACTCAACCCCGACAGGCTGAAAGTCGCTAAGTCGGAGTTCGCCAACATGGAGCGCCTGGGCATCATCCGCCGCTCGGACAGCCCCTGGGCCTCACCACTCCACATCGTTCCCAAGCCAGACGGCGGGTGGCGACCTTGTGGGGATTACCGCCGCCTGAACGACGCCACCACGCCCGACCGCTACCCAATCCCGCACATCCAGGACTTCTCAGCACACCTGGCGGGCAAGCGGGTCTTCTCGAAGGTGGACCTGGTGCGCGGTTATCACCAGGTGCCGGTGCATCCCTCGGACATCGCAAAGACAGCGGTGGTGACGCCGTTCGGGTTGTTCGAGTTCCTGCGTATGCCGTTCGGGCTCAGGAACGCGGCTCAGACCTTTCAGCGGTTAATGGACTCGGCGCTCAGGGAGATGCCCTTCGTTTTCGTGTATTTGGACGACATCCTGGTCGCCAGCTCCTCCGAAAAGGAGCACCAGGGTCACCTACGCGACCTCTTCAGGAGGCTCGACCAGCACGGGCTGATCGTCAACCCGGCGAAGTGCCTGTTCGGGTTGTCCTCCATCCACTTCCTGGGGCACCTCATCAACAAGGAGGGGGCCGCCCCTCTTCCGTCGAAGGTGGAGGCGATTTCGGCTTTCCCCCGCCCACACACCGCTCGGGCGCTCCGGGAATTCCTGGGGATGGTGACTTTTTACCACCGGTTCATCCGCCAGGCGGCTCACGTCATGCGCCCACTGTACGGGGCTCTCAAGGACAAGTCCCCTAACCAGGCTGTCGACTGGACGGCGGAGAGGGAGAAGGCGTTCGAGGCCACGAAGGCCGCCTTGGGCGAGGCCGCCATGTTGGCCCATCCGTCGCATGATGCCCCCATCGCCATCACCACCGACGCGTCTGACTACGCCGTCGGCGCGGTGCACGAGCAATGGGTCGATGGTGCCTGGCAGCCGCTCGCCTTTTTCAGTCGCCAGTTGACCCCCAGGGAGCGCAAATACAGCGCTTTCGACAGGGAACTCCTTGGACTCTGGCTGGCGATCCGCCATTTCCGATTCCTCCTGGAAGGGCGGGAGTTTGCGGCTTTTGTGGATCACAAGCCTCTGACGTTCTGCATGTCCAAGGTGGCGGAGCCGTGGTCGGCCCGCCAGCAGCGTCAGCTGGCGTACATCTCCGAGTACACCACGGACATCCGACACATTGCTGGCAAGTCTAACGTGGTCGCAGACTGCCTCTCGAGAACGGTCATCGGGGCCGTCCAACTGGGCCTGGATTACGTCCGCATGAGCGTGGACCAGGCCTCCGACCATGGGGTCCAGGCCCTGAGGGATTCGGACACAGGATTGCGCCTGGAGGAGGTCGCGGTTGACGGCTCGGACGTGAGGCTATGGTGCGACGTCTCCACAGGCCAGCCTCGACCGCTGGTCCCGTTGTCCTGGCGCCGGCCCGTTTTTGAGGCGTTGCATGGCCTTTCCCACCCCGGCAGGAAGCCGTCTGTGAAATTGGTTTCCCAGAAGTTTGTATGGCAGGGACTGAGAAAGGACGTTGGTGCGTGGGTCAGCTCTTGCGTTGACTGTCAACGATCCAAAGTGCACCGCCATATTAAGGCCCCTTGGAGAGTTTACCGTTCGAAAGGAGGTTCGACCACGTCAACGTCGACCTGGTGGGACCGCTTCCCTCCTCTCACGGGTTCACCTACCTCTTCACCATGGTCGACAGGACGACCCGCTGGCCTGAAGCTGTTCCCCTCTCCTCGACGTCGGCTTCTGACGTGGCACGCGCTCATCGGCACTTGGGTCGCGCTTTGGGACTCCTTCAGACCTCTCCTCGGACAGGGGCTCGCAGTTCACCTCGGAACTCTGGAACGCGGTGGCTGAGGGGTTGGGGGTCAAGCTGCACCGCACTACCGCCTATCATCCCCAGGCGAACGGCTTGTGCGAACGTTTCCACCGTTCCATGAAGGCAGCCCTACGGGCCAGCTTGAGGGACGGCGACTGGGTGGATAGGCTGCCATGGGTGATGCTCGGCCTCAGGTGCGCTAAGGAGGACCTGCGGTCCTCTTCGGCGGAGCTGGTCTACGGGCAGACCCTACGAGTGCCAGGCGATTTTATTCCCGACGCCTCGGTCCCTGGTCGGCGGCCAAACAACGTTCCTCCCTACTGGAAACCGCTAGGGTTTTCGCGCCTGTTCCCACATCGCAACACGGCACTCCCACTTTCCGCATGCCCCCCGATCTGAGCACGGTGGACTATGTTTTCATTCGCCACGACGCCCACCGTGGTCCCCTACGCCCTCCTTACGATGGCCCGTTCAGGGTTTTGAGCCATGGAGACAAGTGCCTGGTGGTGGACGTCGGGGGTAGGCCTGAGACCGTTTCCTGGGATAGGGTTAAGCCGGCTAACGTGGACATTTCCAGACCGGTGGAGGTGGCGCAACCCCCACGCCGGGGACGTCTGCCTGCGCCGCGCCCCGCGCTGCCCGTTGAGACTCCAGCGACCTTGTTGACCCCCGGGACCTCCGGGGTAGCGGACGGCGCCGACGTGCCTGCTGCTTCCTCTCCCTCGGCCCCTGTCATCCGCTCGAGACGGGGTCGGGTCGTCGCCCCTTTCCATCACGAGGACTTTGACTATGGGTGAATTCTGGGGGGGCTTGTGTGGTGGATAACATAATTCACCCACGGAACTATGGGTGGGGGGAGTGTTTAGCACGGACCCGTTTAGCGGACGGAACGACCGTCCAGTTTAGTCCGTTTTTGACTTGACGAATGAACGTCTTTTGGTATTGTGTTCATTAAAGCTTTGTGCTGGATACTCCGCCTCCGACTCCCGTCTCTCGGCACTACAATATATGCATTTTTTTGCTCATCGAATCTGTCAGACCCTGAAGTTTGGAGTGTCCGCTTCATTGTCTTGCTGTGAAGAGGTCCAACAACCCACTCCCCCTTCTACCTATCATGGAATTTTGATCTGGGATTATGGATGTGCGATGGAAGGATTAAAAAACAATTAACTTGAGGGCGGTGAATGATGAAGATGTTTGAAGACTTTTCTTCTCTTGCTTTGGCCTCTTTGGAGAGGAGAACTGTGTGTTGTGTTCTTAAGATATATTGTCCACAAATCATTTCTCAGGCAGGTCACAGGCATTTGCTATAGGTATTCTGCTATGTTATGTGTGTGTGGGGGGGGGGGGGGGGGGGATTGTGCACCACACAAACTGTCTGGTCTCAATGGCTCTGAAGAGGCTGGCTCATATTTTGGGTGATATTCAGATTAAACGTGCTCTAAATTCAAATAGCCTCACAGCTCAGTAATTCCAGCGTCACATTCACTGTGTGAGTGTGTCTGCTAAGCCACAGCGCCTACATGAAGTTTCCTTTTCACACTGCATCAAGTTCTCTTCTCTACCAAAAGTACATAACCATAAAATTCAATTACACAATCCGATTCTTGAGGCACTGGCAGGAGTTGAACGGCACCACTGTGAAATGCTTCTTCTCAAATTATTTTCAATTAATTTTTTTGTCACTGCGGGGGCTTGATTTTTTTTTGTTGAACGATCTTTCTTTTCACTGACGGGGCTTGAACACAGGACTTTGTGTTCACCAAACACGTGCTTCAACCCACTAAGCCACAGCACCTACATAAATTTCCTTTTCACACTGCATCAAGTTCTCTTCTCTACCAAAAGTACAAAACCAGAAAATTCAATTACAGGATCCGATCCTTGAGGCACTGGCGGGAGTTGAACGTCACAACTGTAAAACACTTCTCAAATTATTTAAGATTTTTTTTGTTTCAAGTTTTCTTTTGTCACTGATCGAACCCAGGACTTTGTGTTCACCAAACACGCACTTTAAGCCACTAAGCTACAGCACCTACATGAAATTTATTTTTCACACTGCATCATGTTCTCTTCTCTACCAAAAGTACAAAACCATAAAATTCAAATACACAATCCGATTCTTGAGGCACTGAGTGTGTGTGTGTGTGTGCGTGTGTCTGCGTGTCTGTCTGTGGATGTGTGTGTGTGTGCATGTTTATCCCAGTATCATACCATTTTGCATGAACTATAAACTTCTTTTTTTTCCCCGGACTCTCAGACACGGCTCTGACATTATTGCAAATGCTTCAGTGGCATTACAGTAGAAGTGCATAAGACTCAGGCCAGAGAGCCACACACACACAGACAGATTCTTTATTTTTTCACCTCAACTGCCCTCAGAGATTACATTTTTTAATCCATCTTTCCCATTGTCAGAAAAGAGAGACAGGGAGAATACTGTGTTCTGACACTGCCAAAGTTTGTTGAATGTGAAAATATGCAACAACCTCACAGCTCCTTCTGCAGAAGAGAAGAGACCCCTTTTTTCATTTTAGGATTGAATTATGTATAGAGGCTTAGAAGATGCTCTCGGGCCACGGTGTTACTTTCTTCGCATTACTTATTCAGCATGTCAAACCTTGGGCCCCATTAGCGTTGGAGAAGTGGAGATTTTTCTCCGAGCTCTTCCTGTTAAAACACAGGCCCAATGGAGAGGAAACCCACTGAGTTATGTGTCTCCCTTCTGTGGATACACTCTAACAATTAAGGCACAATTTCATAGCTTAAGCTGCAGATAGCAAGCAGTCGAGTCCCGGGGTTCTGCCATATTTGTCGACAAGATGTGCCATTGTGGCTGCACGCATATTTGATCCCCCTTGTGTTTGTTTTTTAATGTTGACTGCGAATTACGTTTATTTCAGAGAAATGTGCAGCGTGCCAGCCGTCACCTGGATGAGGTGATTTGTATGTACTGCTTCGGCACATATCAAGTATAATGCCTTGAGTGTTCACTTCATATCGCGGCCCAAAGGGCCGTGCCGCAATTTAATCCGGGCAGCTCTTATTCCTTTGTGACTGATTGCCTTTGACATGTTGTCAGCATGAAAATTCTCCGCGCTCTGCCACTCTTCCTCCAGCAGCCTCTTGATGTGCCACAGTGAGACACACGTCATGAATAAACATGCCGATGTACAAAGGGATGAGAGTCGGTTCGAGATGAGATAGACAGTTTACACGAGTTCGAGAGGGAGGGTCTGCGTAGAGGGGAGTGACAGGGTCATGTACACCGACAAATAAAATCCACCAAAATGTGTTTGAACGTCTAGGGGCTAATACATGACTGCGTGAAGCTCTGGTTGTGGCTCCTGCTGAGGCTCTGCGATTGCTGAAATCCTGTTCGTAGCCCTGCTTTTCTAAAAGTTATTTAAGAGTATTTTCTTGGCTCTCCAAGTGGTAAAGACATGCTGAGCTCTCAGCATTGTCAGGAACAAGGAACAAGACCTTCTTCAATTTTGAAATAATCTGGAGAGAAGGGCTGGGAAGGCAAAAAGAGGATGCGCTTTTAAACCTCGAGCCTCATGCTGCTTGTGATGGACCTCATCCCCACCAAGGTGTATTTCATCACCTCTACTGAACAGCAGGGAGGCGAGTTCTTCGGATGCATATATCAGTCACCATCCATCCATCCATTCGCATCTGCTTAGTCCACGGTCGGGTCGGGGGCAGCAGACCCAGCAGGCTGACCAAGACTTCCCTCTCACCCGCCATTTTCCAGCTCATTCTGGGAAATCCCGAGGCGTTCCCAGGCCAGCCGCAAGCTATAATCCCTCCAGCGTGTCCTGTGTCTTCCCCGGGGTCTCCTCCCAGTTGGACGTGCCTGGAAAACCTCTAAAGGGAGGCGTCCAGGAGGCGTCTGAATCAGATGCCCGAACCACCTCAGCTGACTCTTTCCGACGCGAAGGAGTAGCGGCTCGATTCCAAGCTCCCTCCTGATGTCCGAGCTCCGTACCCTATCTCTAAGGCTGAGTCCGGCCACCCTACAGAGGAAACTAATTTTGGCCGCTTGTAATCGCGACCTTGTAGGTCAGGGCTGGAATGTAGACTGACCAGTAAATTAAGAGCTTTGCCCTTCTGCTCAGCTCCCTCTTCACCAAGACGGTCCGGTGCAGCGCTTCTTTTACTGCTGGAGCCGCACCATGGCCTTAGATTTGGAGGTGCTGACTCTCATCTCCCGACTTCTCACTTTATTGCGTGAGTAAACATTGTGAACATCAAGCAACATCGAAACCACCAATGGGTGACGTCACGATGGAGGGACCCACTTCTTATATACAGTCTGCGAGTGTAGCATGAGCATCTCTGTCCTGCTCTTTGCTACTATTGGGGAAATAGAGCCTTTTGCTTTGCAGCCGAACATGAACAGTGAAGTTGAAAAACATTCCTTATCAGACATAAAAATACTCGAATACACTTTGTCTGCACTTCCAACGAGGATAGTGCTGTTTCTCGGTGAGAATTGCTGACATTTTGCCTGCAACACAAAACTCCACCCTTTTGCGGGATTTGCAAGCTTGCGTTAGCTTAAATTAACCAGCCAGCTACAGCAACAAAATGTATCGTCTTCTGTTATAAATGACGCAATTGCTTCCGTCTTCCTCCGCATGAAATCAAGGAACCATTATTTAAAATGAGTCCATCCTGTATCATTATATTTCATTCTCTTGCTGCCACGTGTCAGCTCGGTTGTCAACCTTTATTCACTGCTGCCCATGTAAAGGAGTATTACCTGCTATAGTATTACGGAACACGGCCTATCCCTCACCGCTTTCAGCAGATTATCAGATGAGTCACACATTCAGCTGCTTTCACATGCATGTGGCACACACTCCGTCTGTCTCTTATCCTTTGTGGGTTGTGAATGAATGGGATGAAGCGCTGAATAGCAGCAGCTGAATGCAATGGCGGCTAGCAAAGCGGCAAAGAGATGTTATCGGGGAAGGGGGAAATAGTTGATTTTCTAGTCATGTAGTCTGCTTGTCTGGACTGCAGAATAGCAGATAGTGTCAAATAGACATCAGAAGAGGCTCGAGGGACTGGCCTGCTAACATATCCACCCGGGTAACACAATCTCAATGACTTGGTGCCTGTGTAATGGGCGAATGCTGCGTTTTCACTGTGACACGAAAGCTCATTCTCAAGATTGACTCTAATATTTGTAGTGTTCAAGGAAATGAACAATGTGTATGTATAGATGCAGCCTTCTTATTGAAACAAAGGTGTGGACTGTGGAAGAGAAAACGTATTTCAATACCTCTGACTGAGATGCCATTGATTGACCCTGTTTGCCTGCATTTAATTCAGGTATGGACACTGATATGGTAAGTATGCTCCCCCACAGGAAATTAGATTCAATAATTAAAAGAGATGCAAACAATGTTTTTAATCAGCAGTGAACGAGCTACCAACCCAGAGAAAGCTTTACTTTCTCTTTCTTTTATGTCTTACCTTTGGGGCTAAAGCACCTCTGATTGGCTGGGTTGTTAAATTGGCAAGATTACTATAATGACATTGTCTTGAATAATTTCTCTGTAGCGAAACCCAAACTCTGTGAAGCTTTAAGCTTTGTGTGTGGGGCTGCAGTGGTCACAACTATATCCCAGCATGCACTGTGTAAGAGGCAGGAAGACATCCTGGATTGGTTAGGGGCCAACACATTATTTTCTGAATCTACAGTTTACTGTTTATCAGATATTACATGACTGTCGGAGGAAATAAAAAGGCCTGGGGAAAACACAAATTTATTGACTCCCTGTAGTTTTCTTCAATCTATCAATCCTGTTTTGAATATGCTGTATAGAAAAAAACGACTATCAGGGTGAGATGGTTTTGAGTTATTCCAACCTCATCGCCAGAAAAGAACAACGATGTTGGAAGATTCTGCTAAACCCTGGATTACGCTCCATCTTTTTTTATTTTTGGCAAATACACCATGATTCACTCCATGTATTAACTATATTTATTACATTACATTACATGTCATTTAGCAGACGCTTTTATCCAAAGCGACTTACAATAAGTGCATTTCAACCTAGAGTACAAACTAAGAACAACAAGAATACAGGAAGTAACATTTCCTCAACATAGTCGAACTACAAAAGTACCATAAGTAAGTGCTATCTAAGTGCCACTGAAGTGCTAATCTGTGTTTTAATCCAGATATAGTCGGAAAGGTGTGTTTTCAGTCTCCGACGGAAGATGTAGAGACTTTCTGCTGTCCTGATGTCAGTGGGGAGCTCGTTCCACCACTGAGGAGCCAGGACAGCAAACAGTCTGGATGTAGAGTGATTAGCTCGAGGTGCAGGAGGCACAAGTCGATTGGCTGTTGCCCGGCGGAGCGACGTGCGGGGTGTGCGGTGTGACCATATCCCGGATGTAGACGGGGCCCGATCCGTCTAGAGCACGCGCCAGGACCAGTGTTTTGAAGCGGATGCGAGCAGCCACCGGTAACCAGTGGAGAGGCGGAGGAGCGGAGTGGTGTGGGTGAATTTCGGGAGGCTGAAGACCAGTCGAGCTGCTGCATTCTGGATGAGCTGCAGGGGTCGGATGGCCTTAGCAGGTAGACCAGCCAGGAGGAGTTGCAGTAGTCGAGGCGTGAAATGACCAGAGCCTGGATCAGAACCTGCGCCGCCTTCTGAGTAAGAAGAGGACGTATTCTCCTGATGTTGTGCAGCATGTACCTACAGGAACGTCGTCGCAGCGATGTTGGCCGTCAGGGAGAGTTGACTGTCGAGTGTCATACCGTGGTTCCTGGCAGTCCGGGTAGGGGCCAACACAGAGCTGTTGAAGGTGATAGTCAGGTCGTGGGTGGGGAGCCTTTCCTGGAAGGAATAGTAGCTCAGTCTTGTCAGGGTTGATCTTCAGGTGGTGAGCAGACATCCACTGAGAGATGTCAGTCAGACAGGCAGAGATTCGTGCCGCCACCCGTGTTTCGGACGGTGGAAACGAGAAGATCAGTTGGGTGTCATCAGCATAGCTATGGTAGGAGAAGCCATGCGAACGAATGACAGAGCCGAGAGAATTTGTGTACAGAGAGAAGAGGAGGGACCCAGGACGGAGCCTTGAGGAACCCCAGTAGTGAGAGGACAAGGATCAGACACAGATCCTCTCCAAGTTACCCGTAGGTGCGGTCTTTAAGGTAGGAAGAGAAAGAGCGAGTGCAGTGCCTGAGATCCCCAGGTCCTGAAGAGAAGAGATCAGGATCTGGTGGTTCACGGTGTCAAATGCTGCAGAAAGGTCGAGAAGGATAAGGACAGAGGAGAGAGGCTGCTCTAGCAGTGTGAAGCTGCTCAGAGACAGCAAGGAGGGCCGTCTCTGTCGAGTGGCGGCCTTGAATCCAGACTGGTGAGGTCAAGAAGGTTGTTACTGTGGAGATAGGAGGACACTTGGCTCAAGATAGCTCGCTCCAGAGTTTTGGAGAGAAAGGAAGAAGAGACCGGTCTGTAGTTGCTGACTTCAGACGGGTCGGCGTGGGTTTCTTCAGGAGAGGTTGACTCTCGCCTCCTTCAGAGAGTTGAAACAGCCAGTTGAGAGGGAGCTGTTAATAAGATGGGTGAGGAAGGTCAGAAGGTCAGGAGCAATAGCCTGGAGAATGGGAGGCGGACGGGGTCAAGGCGCAGGTGGTCGGTCGGGCGGAGGTCACCAAGCTAAGAACTTGATTGGGAGACAAGGGGTGAAAGAGGAAAGAGGGGATGAAGAAGTTAGTGTTGGTGAGGTGATAGAAGATGGATTTGTAAAGGAGGGCGTATCGTCTATCTTGTTTGTAAAGTAGTCGACAAAGTGGCTCGGCAAAAGGGTGGAAGGAGGAGGGGACAGGGGGATCAAGGAGGTTGGAAAAGATAGAGAAGAGTTTTTGGGGTTAGAGAAGGAAGACTGAATTTTGGTCAGGTAGAACGAGCTTTTGGCTGCAGAGATAGAGGAAGAGAAGGAGGAGGGAGAGATTGATAGAAGAGCAAGTCTTCCGCTTGATTCGATTCGCCATTTTCTTTCCGCAGGGTGGCTCTCGTCGCACGTTTTGCAGTCCGACAACCACGGAGCCGGAGAGGATTTCGTGTCCGAGGTCTTAAAAGGACAAAGAGAATCAAGAGATGAAGACAGGGAAGAGAGGAGAGTGTCTGCGGCAGAGTTAGGATGCATGAGTGAGAAGCAGTCAGTTGAGGGGAGAGCAGATAGGACAGAGGAGGCCAGAGAGGAGGGGCAGAGGGTGCGAATGTTGCGGCGTACAGGTGCAGGGTCTGTAGATATGGGTGGGTTGTCAGTACCAGAGAGAGAGTAAGAGATGAAGAAGTGGTCAGAGACATGGAGAGGAGTCACAGTGAGGTTAGAGGTAGAGCAGTTTCTTGTGAAAATGTAGTCAAGGTGGTTGCCGGCTTTGTGAGTAGGAGGGGAGGGACTGAGTGAGAGGTTAAAGGAAGACAATAAGAGTAAGAGATCACATGACTTCTCTGTCTGGATGTTAAAGTCACCCAGAAGGATGAGCGGGGCCGTGTTCCTTGAAGTTCGATAGGAGGACGTCTAGCTCGTCAAGAAATCTCCCAAAGAACCAGGGGACGGTGAGAACAACAATGTGAAGTTGGACGGATGAGTAACGGTCACCGCATGAAACTCAAAGTCAGTGGGATAAAGAGTGGAAGCGGGTAGGGACAGAAACACCATGTGGGTGAGATGAGTAAACCTGTACCTCCACCCCGACCAGAGGGTCTGGGTGTGTGGCTAAAGGAGAAGGCAGAGGAGAGAGCAGCCGGGGTAGACGTGTTGTCTACTGTGTATTTATGATTCGAGCCTTGTGTGTTACTGAGTGGGGTAACTTGTTGTCCACTTTTAAGCATATCTCTGGAGAAGTGGTTATAACATTCATCATTTTACTCTCTTCCTGTTCTGTTCAGGTAAGTTTGGTTTGATTTAATCTTTTTGCTCTGGGAATCATATAATTGTTTCACGGTTGCAAGTTCCTGGTCAAAAAATAAATAAAAATGAACCATTTTCTTTTTTCAAGAGCGTTAACCTCTACTTTGGCGGATTTCTAAGTCACCCGAATGACCTCAATAAGTTTCATGAATCTTCTTTCTTTTTTTAATATCAAGAAAACACTGCAGAACATGGAACCAGATAAACAAGGCCCAACACTGCTGGGAGCCCTGCAGCATTTTAAATATCCCTCTAGCTGATAATTACACTGACCAGATCAAGTCCTTTAACAATCTGATGCTAACATTTAATGACATTGTTGGAGTTGGACAGCGACACACCACACCTGGACGGCACTCACTGGAAGAAATAGAGCGGTAGACTTCTACGTTACATCTATAAGCGTTTTATTCAGAAATCAGGATACAAGTAGACATCATGCATGGACCCCCCTCCTGAGGTCTGACCGATGGCCTCAGCGCTGGAGAAAGGACGCCGTGCTTTGCCGCGCGGCCATTTAAATACCCGACGGGAACAGTTCTGATTGGACAGGAGCATAAGGGGGGGCGGTGCCTTCTCATTGGTTCTTGTTGCCAGCTCCCGCCTCTGCCGTCCCTTCATTGGATGTTGTGGCCAGCACATGAATACATATATTTAGTAAGGGGGTTGTAATAAAATAAAGAGATGATTCAAGGTCCTTTTGTTGAGAAGGACTCCTGTCCGGTCATTCATTAATGAAGGTATGGTGCTGGTTCCTCTCAGATGGCTGACTGGACAAAAGGACCTAATCATTAAAAAGTGGGAAAGAGTGTGTGTGTGAGTTTGTGTGTGTTCAGAGTGGGGCCATACGTGACTTTAAGGAGAGAAACGGCCTCGTCCTAATCTTTCTGCCCCGGTGAGGTCAGGTGTGTGATTGCCCTTTCCTAACCTATGAATATAAAGAGCTTTCTTCTATAGTGACTTAGCGTGAAGCGGAGGAGGGGAGTGTGCCTAACCTTCCTTTTAGTGTCTTTTGTTATCTTTTTGGCGATCAGCCAGTTACCAGAAGGGCTCTCTTGTAGATGCTTCAACATTCCTTAGGTGTCACTGTTATCTTTCTTTAGATCAGCTCAGATGCCAGATTGCCCTGCCGAAGTATTCAACTCTCATTCAGTGTTTTTCCATCTTACACATAATATTTATGCAAACAATACTAGGCTGTGCTAAGCTATACTATATATTCTTTACAAATCCCTCTTTTCACATCCGCTGGATGTGAACCCTTTCTCTGGGAATATTTATTTCCCTCTTTATGCCAGATCTTGTCATGGCCTGGCCTCCCTAAGTGGCTATGTGTCCTGGTCTCCTCGTCCTGTCTTAGCTCTGCCATTTGACGTGAATAAGTCTCCTGAAATATAATCTTTCGTTGCCTAGATTAAGGTCCCATAAGACCTGTAAGATACCTATTTCTCGGGGAGAGTCTCTCTCTGTTAGGGATGGAAACAGGGGCGTGGTTCCTGTCATGTGGTACCCCGACCCACCCTCTTAGATCTTCCATCCTAGGGAAGTCAGTAGGTCTGTGTGCGTTAAATCTGTAGTGTGCAGGTGTCGAAGGAAAGAGGTGAAATTGAGAGTGGTCAGGCAGGGGGGGGGGTCTTGCATCCTAGCGGCTGGTGAGTAGCAGGTTGGCATCCTGATAACCAGTTGACGATCCGGTCCCCGCTGCAACTCATCTGCTTCATCCTGTCTGGTCTGCGTCATCTGCTTCATCCTGGTCTGGGTCCTGGAAGTCCTTCTGGTCCTTCTGGTCCCTCTGCTCCTCTGCTCCTCTGCTCCTCGCGTCAGCGTCTCCTCCGGCTGTCGATGGGGTCTTTATCCGGTGGTCTTGAACTTGATTTCGTCTGGATCGTCCTGGCCAGGCTTGTTGTTGTTCTTTCACTGGTGTCGCATGGGTCCTGGATTCGACATGACTCTCATGGGCAGCATCGTGGGTGGTAGAGCGTGCTCTTCATTGGCTCCTCAGTCTCTGAGCCGGGTGATGATGGTGTCCGATGCTCCTGTGGGCAGCTCCTCGTGGCAGGTCCTCACAGCAGGCAGTCAGCACACGATGGAGGTCGATGCTGGAGCGTCAGGTGTAGCTGTTGAAGAGAATGAGAAAACACAACACAACAGCCACTAGGCTGGATCTATACAGAATGTGACACTTGACTATGAAAAATTGTATTTTAATTTCTATATTTAATAAGTATCTAATACTTTCTAGGCTTGAATTCGCAATCTTTAACTGAGTCGGAGGAACAGCTTCTCACCTCGTGTGGGAGGAATCATCTATTAAATGGCCATCCGTCGTCCAACAGAGTCTCAATTACTTATCCAATCCAATCTAACTTTATTTATCTTTACTGGTTATGATAAATGCAATTGATCCTATCTATGGCCCTTGACTAGGGCATAGAAATATTCAAATCCTACTAGGATCTGATAGCAGGCAGGTATTCGTCCGTCAATCTTCTCTTTCGTCCCTTGAAAGCATCATGGGAAAACAAACAGTCGCACCTGGTGGTGCAGCTAATGGCAAGTCTCACACAGTGAACAGTGAGAGTTGATGTCGTATGTCGACAACTTTCTGTGTTGCAGTCTTAACTCGCTCCTGCGCCTAGGCAGAAATGTGTGGAAGTGACCTCACATCTGTTAGTCAGAATTACCCTGATGAGGCAACTATTCAGCGGCTGGTTGTGATTCTTGCCGCTGATCTGCAAATGTACAATGTGTTATACGGTGCTCCTCTCTTGGTGAAGCCTCTCACCTGAGGCGCTGTGAAGTCCTTGCAATGACTTCAAAACACCCTGTCCACCTGGGCTCAGTCCACTTCCTCTTGTGAACCTCGAGTCTTACCCAGTCACCTGGTTCCACTGATGACTCATCAGCTGGCTCCTAGTGGGCTTCAGCAACCTACTTGGAGAAAACTCGGATTTGCTCAGTTAGTTTTTTCCCAGAATATTCTCTGAAATATGTCAAGTCTAGGACTGTCTCCTAACTCTCTGTAGACCCCGCATGGGTCTTCATGTCAATAACTCATGGGAGAAATGTTCTCCTCCTTTGAGGATAATTTAGCCATCATTGTCTCAATTGCTTCAATTGTTGATTAGCTCTCGCGACTATCACCTGTGATTGGGCAATAGACTGCTCCGTGTGAATGTGCTCTCTAGAAATATTTCTCAACTTCTTGTAGGTGCTTGTTTCTAAATGTGGTAAGTGTTTGGTTGCAAAGCTGTGCCAGCCAGACATGATCACTCCTCGAACGCCACATCTCAGTACCAGCCACAACTGTCTCTGCATCTTCTATCCCTCCTTTTTCTGAAACAACCTTTGATTCAGAAAACTCAAGGTGGATGCATGTTGCAGTCAACTTCTTTCTTGTTAAGGGGGATCAGGTGCTGAGGCTTAATATATGTAAGGAAATGTAAATGTAGAGCACAGAAAACATTTAAAATTCAAGTTCAGAATTTTTTTAAAATAATTAAAAAATAAATTTTTTTTTTTTACAAATTCTAAAATCCAATTATTCTACACTGTCTATACGTGGGTGCGGTGCGGTAGGGATACATTTCAAATTAGCAAATGTACAGTGTACACAATTATACAACGTAGTCTCAAATATGGGAAAAGACTGTTACTTTTATGCAAATCTTTTTTTTCATTTTTTTTTTCAATCTTTCGTAAACAAGATGGCAGAAACTGTTACTTTGGTTAAACAGCAATCACAGACAATCAAAACAGTCAAGCATCAAGACTTGTTACAGCCTGCAGCTGTCAAAAATGGGAAAAGGACGTTATTACACAAAACATTTAACAATATACTGTAGAATGGGAGAATATTTGTTTCTTTAAACAAAACTGCCAATTTAGCACGTCGCATAAATAGGTGTCAGTTTCTTAACAGCTCATGAGAAATCGATTACTAAATGCGTCAGCAGACGACGCTATAATAATAACCACTGTTTTCCAAAAACAGTAAACCCAAAACTATCATGACCGACTAAAATAAAACCTCGAGTTTTGAAGCGGTGATAGAAATCAATTACTAAATAAGCCTAATAATGTAATAATAACCACTGTCTTTTCCCAAAAAAGAAACAGTAAACAACACTATTCTCTAAAACTGTCAGTCAAAAAAAACAAAAGATAAACAATAAAACTCAGTACTGAAACAGTAGTAGAAATGTTCTCAGTAGCCTACTTGACATGCTGTAATAATAACCACTATTGTTTATCAAAATCAATAATCAAACCCAACACTATATCTTCAACTGGCAATAGTACTCAAAGGAAACATATCTCTTAAATCCAAATTTGTGTCAAAATGTATTTGGTGAAAACACGGCAGCATGTAACTGGTGTGTCGGATGTAATTTACAACAACAACCGCAATGGCGTCTTCTACTATGCTAACGTGTCTCACCCCACTGACCTAAGTGTCTTCTCACAAAGGAACAAGAAAAAATTTAGTTGACCTGGCCTTGGTTAATCCGACTACTTTTTACCCCATGTACAGTAAAACAAAAATTAGCACGTTGATCTCAGTCATAATAGTCGGCCTAATTATTAAAAACCGGGTTACAAATTTATTTATTGGCCCCCATATGTTATTTCAAGTTTAGGAGATTAATTAATTAATGTATTCGAGGCCTCGTCCTCTCAGTACACCTTCTATAACAACCATTCTGTGATTTAAAAATATCTTGATCTGTTTCCATCCTTAAGGGATGCTGTTGTGATTAAATTGGGTCGTGCGGTTTTTAACTCCTATCTCTCTGGGGAGCTATGAATCAGTCACACATCAGTTCCTTGCTTAGTCCTAAAGTGTCTTGAAATAAATTCGCATGTTGTCAGTGTCCCATGATCAGTGTTCTCTACTATGTGTATAGCGTGTCTGCTTGCATGTCTCCAGCATGTGTCTTTAATAATAACTGGACCTCCGATACATGTGCAGTTCTTTCATTCTAAATATACGATAATAAAGTGTACATTTTGTGTGCACCCAGTCATCAACCTCTGTATCTGCTTCCTGTTCTTCTCTGTGCCTCCATGGACAACACTGTGATGTGAGCTGCGGTGTCAATGACCCGCCACAATCTGCAACTCTGGTGTTCATTCACGAGCCGCTGCTACTCTTGCTTCTCTCATCGTCTCCAAGCCTCCTCAGCTGGGTCTTGCGAACCTCAATCTCGTGGCCGCAGGCAGTCCCTCAGGATCTCAGGTCTCATCTTGTATCAAGGAGGTTAAGGGCACAATGTCTTTCTGGTCCCTGGTGGCGAGTAGGGATGCGGACTTTGAACAAAGTCTCCACTGTAGCTGTTGTCATGCAGAGGTTAACAGTGTCATCATCATCTACTCTACTGTCCCACGGGCTTTACTTCCTGTTCAGTGTCTCTTTTAGTCTTCAGTTGAATCATTGGGTGACTAGTGGGCGTGTCTGTTTCTGTTCGAGTAGTACAGTTCGCTGTCAGCTGTTGGATCTGAATGCGCCCTAATTCTGTGTCTCTGAACCCGGGCCTGGTGCTGTATGGATCACTATTGCCCTTGTGGCTGTGGCTATGTGTTGGGTGCTTGTTGTGGCGGGTGGACATTGGCAGGAGTACTGAAGTGGTCTGACAGACTGCTAACCTGTGGTGGATAAGGACAACAATTGGCCCAATGTCAGCCTGACTATAGTTAAAACAAGTTATCAGCCGTCGTCTAAAGCCTCCGTTGCCCAGTTGTTACTCCTCCTTACTCCTGAGCGGGCTTCTTTTATGCATATTATCTCTCTGTTATTTGTTTGTTATAGGCTCTTTGACCCTGTTGGACATAAGGTTTGAGAACCTAGCTTGAGCGGTGCAAGCGTGGCTTGCTGTGGCGTGATAGATCAGTGTATGGATTTGGAGGAGGCTGAATCTACGGACTATACAGGACTTAAGGTCCATGTTGTGCTGCTGTCTGCTGCACGATGGCTTGCAGCCTGCATTACTTCCTGCTTTTAGGTCAGTCATCTTCCCTGCTCTGTTGTTTTATCTATATAGCGTCGACCTAGGCACAGTGAAGTTCATACTTTCGTCCTATCCTTTCAGTTAAGTCTGTATGTCACAGTCACAGATGATTCTATTGATAACCTAAAACGAACTCAGTCATGCTATATTCAGGAAATCTTTCCTAGTTTGTGGTTCCACCAACTCTCTGATTCTACCTAAATAAAGCTGTTCGCCCTCACCGTCAATGGTGGCATCATCATTATCTTGAAACATCAACCTTTTCTTAGTTTTCTTTTTATTATTTTATCTGGAACTGCTAAGAGGTGCCTTGTAGCTGAAAAAACTGCCGTTATGCTTGAAAAGGGTCAAATCTTCAAGAGAGACTGAGGAAAAATTATAATAAAATATAAAATGAATTGACTATATAAAATAATAAAGGGATCAATTTAAAACTGAATAACCTACAACTGAATTAAAGTCTCATTCTCTACCGACACAGGCTAAGCTAGCAACGAACTGACCGATTAGATTAGAATTAAAAAAAAATAAAAATGGCAAAACAATGCATTTCTTTAAAACATCATTTCAAAAACAAGATAAAGATGGTGCACCTTCCTCCTACTAATTAATACGTTATCTTTAACTTCAAAATTTCCTTCAGTCACGTCCACTGTTCTGCTCTCTGTCCTGCTCTCATCTTGGCTAGCTCTGGGTGCCTGCACGGGGGTGCCCTAAAACAACATAGCTGAAATTTGGAGTAGGGAGGAGCTGCTCTGGCCCTGTGTGGCGTGCGCTCCACATGAGAGGCAACGCAGCAACTCTCTTGTCCCCCTCCTTTCTGCTCTTGTATTTTTAGGTATTAGCGGAGTTACCTCTTTGTTCTCCGTATCTCAGCTCAATCTCAAACTCATTACTGCTTTTTAAGCGTAGTACATAATCGCCAATACAATGTGTGTTTCTTTACTAAACGGTGTTAGTGCCTTTACGAACAATAAATCCTTCCATTTATCACCTTATTGCCAATCTCAACGAGCTCAAGAGCCTGCTTGTTGTACGTCAGGTACATAGTTTAAAACATACAGTATGTTGTTCTTTGATTCGGCAGCGTACACTTTCAGACAACATTCTCATTATCACTAGTGCAATTCAACATTCATTCACAGTTTATGCATTACACAGGTTTAATTTCTCTGGCACCGTCAGCTAATCTGGCCTCACGTGTGCTGGGAGGGACTTGAGACTGCCTTGGCCCGCGTTCACTGGTCGTACTCTCAGCGTTACCATGGCCTCACTTATGCTAGAGGACTTCGAACTTGCGCCCCGGTTCCTTTCGGGGTCGACTCTCCAGCGTTACCCGCCGGCCTCACTTATGCTAGAGGACTTCGACCTACGCGGCCCCGGTTCCTTTCGGGGTCGACTCTCCAGCGTTATGGCTGGCCTCACGTAATATCTGAGGACTTACAATGCGGCCCACACTTCTTCGGGGTCGTCTCTCCAGCCTTATGGCTGGCCTCACGTATGTTAGAGGACTTTTGTGTCAAACTGTATCGTGATTTCCCTTTTTACGCTTTATTCTATTATTTAAATTAAGTCAAAACATTTAGCAGTTCCAATACTCACATCCAATACTCCTGATCAAGTTTAGAGTGTTCAATTTGACTGATTTGAAATAAATAGGTTCAGTCCTACCTTATTTTGACACCGCGCGGTTCGATCAGTTTCTCGGAGCGGGTCTTAGAACAAGTGGTCCGTCTGGGGTCTCAGGTGCTGTCCTCCTCGGGTCTCTGGACCGGATTTCACAACCATTCGTCTGCTACCATTTTGTTGGAGTTGGACAGCGACACACCACACCTGGACGGCACTCACTGGAAGAAATAGAGCGGTAGACTTCTACGTTACATCTATAAGCGTTTTATTCAGAAATCAGGATACAAGTAGACATCATGCATGGACCCCCCTCCTGAGCTCTGACCGATGGCCTCAGCGCTGGAGAAAGGACGCCGTGCTTTGCCGCGCGGCCATTTAAATACCCGACGGGAACAGTTCTGATTGGACAGGAGCATAAGGGGGGGCGGTGCCTTCTCATTGGTTCTTGTTGCCAGCTCCCGCCTCTGCCGTCCCTTCATTGGATGTTGTGGCCAGCACATGAATACATATATTTAGTAAGGGGGTTGTAATAAAATAAAGAGATGATTCAAGGTCCTTTTGTTGAGAAGGACTCCTGTCCGGTCATTCATTAATGAAGGTATGGTGCTGGTTCCTCTCAGATGGCTGACTGGACAAAAGGACCTAATCATTAAAAAGTGGGAAAGAGTGTATGTGTGAGTTTGTCTGTGTTCAGAGTGGGGCCATATGTGACTTTAAGGAGAGAAACGGCCTTGTCCTAATCTTTCTGCCCCGGTGAGGTCAGGTGTGTGATTGCCCTTTCCTAACCTATGAATATAAAGAGCTTTCTTCTATAGTGACTTAGCATGAAGCGGAGGAGGGGAGTGTGCCTAACCTTCCTTTTAGTGTCTTTTGTTATCTTTTTGGCGATCAGCCAGTTACCAGAAGGGCTCTCTTGTAGATGCTTCAACATTCCTTAGGTGTCACTGTTATCTTTCTTTAGATCAGCTCAGACGCCAGATTGCCCTGCCGAAGTATTCAACTCTCATTCAGTGTTTTTCCATCTTACACATAATATTTATGCAAACAATACTAGGCTGTGCTAAGCTATAATATATATTCTTTACAACATCATAAAGTCCTTTCCAGCCTGAGTGCTTTCCAGAGAAAAACAGTCAAGGAAACAACTACAAATCAGTGTTGGCCTGAAGCATCTTGGGTACACAGAACTCATTCATGTGAGAGCTCCTCTTTTATAAAGGAAAGCAATAAGCCGCAAGGTAGGACGAATGTGACCCTGAACAGGTCGAAGCTTCTTTCTGTCCAATATTGGTGATTTAAATGGGTAAAGCTCACGTTGCTCTAAAACCATAAGAGGATGACATCAAGACACATTCAACGATTATTCTAAAGCAATCGTGTTCAGACTTTTGTTCATTTCAAATGTCCTTTTGTCTTGAAATTGGATAATAACCAATAATAACACTGCATGCCCAAAACGGAGAAGCATATTGACGTCAGGATCTCCCTTAATCCGGAGCTTCAAATAAGAGTGTAGTTTTCAAGGGGCCTCATCAGATCTGCTGGGACTCAAAGAACCTTGTTTCTCCTTCACCGAGGCTTAAAAGATGCACTTCACTCACTTTTAAACCAAACACTCAGGCCTAGATTAAAGTAGGGAAGGAAGAAACATAGTTGCAGATTCTTAACAGGGCTCTCTGGTGAGGGATGAAACTACAGCAGGGATGGGAACGGCGCAACTCAGTCTGCATTTCAATCCCATCCGCACACACTCAAAACACCATATTGTCTTCCGTTGTTACATCTTCTTTTATATTTGCAACAAGTTTCTGCAGAAGTTTAGCGCAGCAGAAAGTCATGGACGCTCTTTTGAATTTCAGGACAGTGTTGGAGTTGGACAGCGACACACCACCTGGACAACACTCACTGGAAGAAAGAGCGGTAGACTTCTACGTTACATCTATAAGCGTTTTATTCAGAAATCAGGATACAAGTGGACAATCATGCATGGACCCCCCTCCAGAGCTCTGACCGATGGCCTCAGCGCTGGAGAAAGGATGCCGGTTCAGAGTGTGCAGCCATTTTAAATAGCCGAAAGGAACAGTTCTGATTCGTCAGGAGATAAGGGGGTGGGGTTTTCTCATTGGCTCGTTCCTTTGCTTCCGTTGTCGCTCCTTCATTGGTTCTTCTCGTCTGCCAATGAGAGCATATGTTGTGAAAAGTGTTGGAAGGGGAGATAGTTGATTTAATAGTCCCTCTCTTGTAAGAAGACTCTTCGGGCCTTATCTCTTCAGGAATGGGGCCTGGATCTTCTCGAGGCCGTCCACACACCGGGGGCTTCTTCCCACGTGTGAGTGTGTGGCGTGTGAGGGGATAGGTGAAGGGGAAAGTGAGTGACCTCGAGTGTCTAAAGGAGAATAATGGCCACATCTGGACCCTTCCTATGCTCTGAGAGTATAGAGAGCTCTTTGTATGTGATCACCTCCGAATGTGTGGATGCGGAGGAGGGGGGCTAACAGAACCTCACCAAGCGTCACTGTTATCTTTCTTTAGATCAGTCAGGCACCAGAGTGCTCCGCTGGAGATTTTAACTTCCATTCAGTGTTTTCCATCTTACACATAATATTTATGCAAACAATACTAAGCTATGCTAAACTATAATATATATTCTTTACAAATCCCTCTTTTCACATCCGCTGGATGTGAACCCTTTCTCTGGGAATATTTATTTCCCTCTTTATGCCAGATCTTGTCATGGCCTGGCCCTCCTAAGTGGCTATGTGTCCTGGTCTCCTCGTCCTGTCTTAGCTCTGCCATTTGACGTGAATGAGTCTCCTGAAATATAATCTTTCGTTGCCTAGATTAAGGTCCCATAAGACCTGTAAGATACCTATTTCTCGGGGAGAGAGTCTCTCTCTGTTTAGGGCTGGAAACAGGGGCGTGGTTTCTGTCATGTGGTACCCCGATCCACCCTCTTAGATCTTCCATCCTAGGGAAGTCAGTAGGTCTGTGTGCGTTAAATCTGTAATGTGCAGGTGTCGAAGGAAAGAGGTGAAATTGAGAGTGGTCAGGCAGGGGGGGGGGGTCTTGCATCCTAGCGGCTGGTGAGTAGCAGGTTGGCATCCTGATAACCAGTTGACGATCCGGTCCCCGCTGCAATCCATCTGCTTCAACCCTGTCTGGGCGGCGTCATCTGCTTCATCCTGGTCTGGGTCCTGGAAGTCCTTCTGGTCCTTCTGGTCCTCTGCTCCGCGTCAGCGTCTCCTCCAGCTGTCGATGGGGTCTTTATCCGGTGGTCTCGAACTTGATTTCGTCTGGATCGTCCTGGTCAGGCTTGTTGTTCTTCTTCCACTGGTGTCGCATGGGCCCTGGATTCGAAATGACTCTCATGGGCAGCATCGTGCTCTTCATTGGCTCCTCAGTCTCTGAGCCGGGTGATGATGGTGTCCGATGCTCCTGTGGGCAGCTCCTCATGGCAGGTCCTCACAGCAGGCAGTCAGCACACGATGGAGGTCGATGCTGGAGCGTCAGGTGTAGCTGTTGAAGAGAATGAGAAAACACAACACAACAGCCACTAGGCCGGATCTATACAGAATGTGACACTTGACTATGAAAATTGTATTTTAATTTCTATATTTAATAAGTATCTAATACTTTCTAGGCTTGGATTCGCAATCTTTAACTGAGTCGGAGGAACAGCTTCTCACCCCGTGTGGGAGGAATCATCTATTAAATGGCCATCCGTCGTCCAACAGAGTCTCAATTACTTATCCAATCCAATCTAACTTTATTTATCTTTACTGGTTATGATAAATGCAATTGATCCTATCTATGGCCCTTGACTAGGGCATAGAAATATTCAAATCCTACTAGGATCTGATAGCAGGCAGGTATTCGTCCGTCAATCTTCTCTTTCGTCCCTTGAAAGCATCATGGGAAAACAAACAGTCGCACCTGGTGGTGCAGCTAATGGCAAGTCTCACACAGTGAACAGTGAGAGTTGATGTCGTATGCGACAACTTTCTGTGTTGCAGTCTTAACTCTCGCTCTAATGTCTCAGTCTCTGCTCCTTCTTGTCTCCTTTCTGTCTCCTTTCTTTTCCTGTCATTCCAACCTTTCTTTTCCTGTCTTTCCTACTTTTCTTTTCCTGTCTTTCCTACTTTTCTTTTCCTGTCTTTCCTACTTCTAAGTCACTTCACGTAATTCAACTGGCTTCAATCTATAATATTAACATACAGTCACTCTCAGGCAACATACATTAAAAACAATATTCTCCCTAATCTTTTCTATTATAATGTCTTTTTTGGCAGGTTCTTCTCTAAACCTCACATGACTAATCCTACGATAATGGCAAGGGTCAGTCCCATGACCATTAGAACAGTTTGTCTGACTTCCAGCTGTTCCTATAGTGGTTTGCGGGGGGGACCTTCTAGCTGGGCTATCAGGCTCCCCGAAACACCTACGGAACGACCTCTGTGGCATCAACATTTTTCGATCTGATTGTGTTTCTGTCAATGTCCCTGTTGGACAGGTGGCTGGGGCACAATGTGTCAGGTGGTGTCAAGGTGCCTCTGCCTTACCCTTGACCTGGACCATGTGTGAAGTAACCTCCTTCACTTCGTACAGACCAGTCCACCTAGGCTCAGTCCACTTCCTTTTGTGAACCTCGAGTCTTACCCAGTCACCTGGTTCCACTGATGACTCATCAGCTGGCTCCTAGTGGGCTTCAGCAACCTACTTGGAGAAAAACTTAGATCTGGTCAGTTATTTTTTCCCAGAATATTCTCTGAAATTTGTCAAGTCTAGGACTGTCTCCTAACTCTCTGTAGACCCGCATGGGTCTTCATGTCAATAACTCATGGGAGAAATGTTCTCCTCCTTTGAGGATACTTTAGCCATCATTGTCTCAATTGCTTCAATTGTTGATTAGCTCTCGACTATCACCTGTGATTGGGCAATAGACTGCTCCGTGTGAATGTGCTCTCTAGAAATATTTCTCAACTTCTTGTAGGTGCTTGTTTCTAAATGTGGTAAGTGTTTGGTTGCAAAGCTGTGCCAGCCAGACATGATCACTCCTCGAACGCCACATCTCAGTACCAGCCACAACTGTCTCTGCATCTTCTATCCCTCCTTTCTCTGAAACAACCTTTGATTCAGAAAACTCAAGGTGGATGCATGTTGCAGTCAACTTCTTTCTTGTTAAGGGGGATCAGGTGCTGAGGCTTAATATATGTAAGGAAATGTAAATGTAGAGCACAGAAAACATTTAAAAATTCAAGTTCAGAATTTTTTCAAAAATAATTTAAAAATAATTTTTTTAAATTCTAAAATCCAATTATTCTACACTGTGTCTATACGTGGGTGCGGTGCGGTTGGGATACATTTCAAATTAGGTAGGGAAAAATGTCAAACAATGCAAATGAACAGTGTACACAATTATATATAATCTTTCGTAAACAAGATGGCAAAAAACTGTTACTTTGGTTAAACAGCAATCAGACAATCAAAACAGTCAAGCATCAAGACATGTTACAGCCTGTAGCTGTCAAAAATGGGAAAAGGACGTTCTTATTACACAAAACATTTAACAAAATACTGTAGAATGGGAGAATATTCGTTACTTTAAACAAAACTGCCAATTTAGCACGTCGCATAAATAGGTGTCAGTTTCTTAACAGCTCATGAGAAATCGATTACTCGTACGTCCAACGGACGACTGTAATAATAACCACTATTTTTCCAAAAAACAGTAAACCCAAAACTATCCTTTGAAACCGACTAAAATAAAAACCTCAGTTTTGAAACGGTGATGAGAAATCAATTACTCGTAAGCCTAATGGCATTACTGTAATAATAACCACTGTCTTTTCCCAAAAAACAGTAAACCCAACACTATTCTCTAAAACTGTCAATGAAAAAACAAAAGATAAACAAATAAAACTCAGTACTGAAACAGTGATGAGAAATCAATTACTAAACGCCTAACGGCATTACTGTAATAATAACCACTATTGTTTATCAAAATCAATAGTAAACCCAACACTATATCTTCAACACTGGCAATAGTACTCAAAGAAAAATATCTCTTAAATCCAAATTGTCAAAATGTGTTGGTGAAAACAGCAGCAGCATGTAACTGGTGTGTCGGATGTAATTTACAACAACCTGTAGGCTTCCTGATTGTTTTCACCTGTCATCACTGTCTCCCAGTGTTCCTTGTCAGTTCGTCTGGTCTTTTGCCATGATCGTTATGTTGGGCTCTTGAAAGTTTTGATTCCTCGCTTTCATTTGTTCACTGCAGAACCGAAAATAAAGTACTGACTGGACAAAGTCAGGATGCAACAACTGGTTGCCCAAATGAATAATTTTTCACTCATCAACAGACTAATTTGCCTGTCAATACTCTGCAGAGCCTTTCTGGTACAGTGTGATCAGCAGCTTTTTATCTGAGCATGGTAAAGTGGCGTTAGGCCAGCAGAAGACTGTTTCAAATCGTCAGCTCAACCGTCAGGTGGTTGATTATGCCATCGAGTTTCGTACAGCAGCAGCGGACAGCGGATGGAATGTTCGCCTTCATGACAGGACTGGACCAGCTGGCTCCTGAACCCATGCAGCTTGGAAGAACCAGGCTTTCTCTGGAGGAGGCAGCGCCATCTGACCTGTTACTCAGGTAGACATTTGTATTAACAATCAGACCATTGACCAGGGTGTGTTAATAGACTCAGGAGACTGGGGCCTAGTCAAACAGCTAAAATAAAAACTGTCTATCTCATCCTGTTTACTATAAATAAGGACCATACCATATTTTGAGTCAACTCAGCACCCGATTATTTTGGGGTTTAACAGACTCTAGTAGGATCATTATAGATCGCCTTGTCGCTACCTCCTCACGTCCACTAAATGACATTACGGTGAAGATATCCTCTGCCACTCATGTCATCTGCTTTTGAACAAATGCATATCACTTGGTTAGAATAAAACAAGGGATGAGTGGAAGACTGGATTCAACACTCAGAATGGTCAGCTTTTGTGAATGAGGTTTATTCTTGAATATTTCAGTGTTTGTGTATCTGGATGACATACTGATTTTCGCAGAAACTACTGGATAATCAGCTATATGTCAAGGCAGAGAAGTGCGAGTTCCACACAGAAGAGGTATCTTTCTTAGGATACATAGTCTCACCTAATCACATCCAAATGGATCCTAGGAAAAGGTTCAGCAGTTCCTAGGATTTGCTAACTTCTATAGGAAGTTTATTAGAATTTCAGTTCTGTTGCTGCTCCTCTGCATGGATCTTGCTTTCAAACTTCTCAGAGATAGATTCACCGTACTGTCTCAACGTTCTGCAGAAGACAACAAGATGCATCCATGTGCAATGGAGACACTGGCTGGGTGCAGAGCAACCGTTTTTAGTCTGGACAGATCACAAGAATCTAGAATATGCGTCTCAACTCCCGTCAGGCCAGGTGGACACTTTTCTTTAGTAGATTCAACTTTCTCAGAATCAAAAACCCGATGCTTTGTCCCATCCTTCCAAAAGAGGCAAATGTCATGAATCAGCGCCAGTGTCCCAACAATCTGCTGTTTGTTCCTGAGGCTCTTCACTCCAAGGTCATCCGAACAATGTTCAGGATTCAACAACGTTTCTGGTGGCCATCCATGAAGAAAATAAGACCTCATCTCAAGTTAAGATGGGCTTGCTCCAGCCCCTGCCCGTTCCCCCTCGCTCCTGGTCACACATTTCGATGGATTTTGTGACAGGATTTCCCTCATCCAGAGGCAAGACTACGGTTCTAACAGTGGTTGATCGATTTTCAAAGATGGCTCACTTCATCCCATTGACCAAGCTTCCTCTGCCAAAGTCACCGCAGAGGTCATGATGAATCACGTATTCAGGATCCATGGATTCCCTAATGACATTGTTTCCAATTCATTTCCGCCTTCTGGAAAGAGTTTTGTCGACTCATAGGTGCCACCGTCAGCCTGTCATCAGGTTATCACCCTCAGTCAAATGGACAGTCGGGCGTCTGAACCAAGAACTAGAGACTCGTTGTCTCGTCTCCCGGAACCAGACCACCTGGGTGACCACCTCACATGGGTCGAGGTTGCCCACAATACCGGTCTCTCTCCATTCCATTGTGTCAATGGTTTCCAGCCTCCACTTTTCCTAACAACGAGGAAGAGGTGATGGTTCCATCGGCACATGCCATGATCAGACGTTGTCGCAGAGTTTGGGCTGGTGCTCCAGTCTCTTCTCCAGTTCAGCTCGGATGAAGGCTGTTGCGACAGTCCAGGCCAAAGGTTTGGCTCTCTACCAAAGACTTACCACTCCATGTCGCCTCAAAGAAACTGGCTCCGAGATTTGTGGGTCCGTTCCAGTGTCCAGAGTCATCCGCTTGCAACTCCCAGGACCTTGAGAGTGCACCCAACATTTCACGTTAGTAAAATCAAGCCGGTGTGTGAGCACACTTGTTCCGCCTCAAGCCCCTCCACCGCCCCAGTTCTTTGAAGGACAAGGTCCGTAAGCTACTGGAGGTCCGTAAGGGGAGGGCAAGCAATTCCTGGTAGACTGGAAGGGTTACGGTCCTGAGGCTAGAAGCTGGATAGCTGCTTCATTTATCGTAGACAAGACTCTTATCCACGACTTTTACAATCAGCCTGGGCCATCAGGAGTTGGCCCAGATATGCTAGAGAGGTTCATGTCATTTATGTTCGCTTTCTCTCATTCCAGGCTTCCTGATTGTTTTCACCTGTCATCACACCTGTCTCCTATGCTCATCAGTGTGCCCCTGATTGGTCCCACCTGTGTCTTGTTACCATGTGCTTAAATTCCCTGTCTCCCAGTGTTCCTTGTCAGTTCTGGTCTTTTGCCATGATCAGGTCGGGTTATGTTGGGCTCTTGAAAAGTTTTTGATTCCTCACTACGTGAGCGCTTTCATTTTGTTCACTGCAGAACCGAAAAATAAAGTACTTACAAATACTTTATCTCTGTCTCCCGGGTCGTGCAATTGGGTCCTACTTCCTAAGTGTCTGAGATCGTAACACAACCACGTACTGGCGTCTTCTACTATGCTAATGTGTCTCACCCCCACTGACCTCGTGTCTTCTCACAAAGGAACAAGAAAAAATTTAGTTTGACCTGGCCCTTGGTTAATCCGACCCGCACTTTTTTACCCCATGTACAGTATTAAAACAAAAAATTAGCACGTTGATCTGATCATAATAAGTCGGCCTAATTATTAAAGAACGGGTTACAAATTTATTTATTGGCCCCATATCAAGGCCCATTTTCCAGGTTTAGGAAATTAAGTAATTAATGTATTCCAGGGAGCCCTCGTCCTCTCCAGTACACCTTCCTATAACAACCATTCTATGATTTAAAAAATATATCTACAGTCTGTTCCATCCTTAAGGGATGCTGGTGACGATTAAATTGGAATCGTGCGGTTTTAACTCTATCTCTACGGGAGCTATCGGAATCAGTCACACATCAGTTCACCCTTTAGTCCTAAAAGTGTGTGGAAATAAGTTTCGCATGTTGTCAGTGTCCCCATGATCAGTGTTCTCTCTACTATGTGTGTGGCTAAGCATGTGTCTAAGCATGTGTCTCTAATACTAACTGGACCTCCGATGTGTGTGCAGTTCTTTACATATTCTCAAATGTGGAGTAATGCAAGTGTTAATTTTGTTTGTGCACCCAGTCCGTAGCCTCAACCTCTGCTTTCACCATTGTTCTTCTCTGTGCCTCCACTCTGGACCAACACTGTGACGTGGAGCTGCGGCGTCAACGACTGCATACAATCTGCAACTCTGGTGTTCATTCACCGGCCGCTGCTACTCCTTGCTTCTCTGCATCGATCTCCAAGCCTCCTCAGCTGGGTCTTCACGAACCTCAATCTCGTGTTGCAGGCAGTCCCTCAGGAATTCAGATCTCATCTTGTATCAAGGTGTAGTTAAGGGCACAATGTCTTTGGTCCCCTGGTGGCGAGTAGGGATGCAGGACTTTGAACCAAAGTCTCCACTGCTGGCTGGTGTCATGCAGAGGTGTGATGTCATCATCATCTACTCTGTCCCACCGGACGCTTTGCTTCCTGTTCAGTGTCTCTTTAGTCTCCAGTTGAATCATTGGGTGACTAGTGGGCGTGGCACATTTCTGTTCAGTGAGTACAGTTCGCTGTCAGCTGTTGGATCTGGGCACGCCTAATTTTGTGTCTCTGGTCCGGGCCTGGTGCCGTGGATCACTGTTGCCTTGTGGCTGTGGCTATGTGTTGGGTGCTTGTTATGGCGGGGTTTAGACATTATGAGAGTACTGAAGTGGTCCTGACTGAGACTGCTTAACCCTGTGGTGGATCAGGACAAAAATTAGCCCAATGTCCAGCCTGACTATAATTAAAACAGTTATTAATAGTCGTCTAAAGCCTCCGTTGCCCCAGTTGTTACTCCTCTTACTCCTGAACAGGCTTCTTTTATGCATATTATCTCTCTGTTGTTGGGCCCCATTTATGGGCTGCTGACCCACCTGTTGCGGGACATAAGGTTTGAGGGAACTAAGCTTGAAGCGGTGCAAACGTGGCTTGCTGTGGCTGTTGATAGATCAGTGCTTATGGATTTGGAGGAGGGGCTGGATACCGACTATACGGGACTTAAGGTCCATGTTGTGCTGCTGTCTGCTGCACTGTGGCTTGTGCCATTTATTTCTGCTTTGGTCAAGTCATCTTTTCCCTGCTCTGTTTATTTTTATCTATATGGCGTCTGACCTGAGCTTCCCAGTCATAGAAGTTCATGTACTTTCGTCCTATCCCTTTCAGTTCGGTCTGTATGGTCACAGTCACAGATGATTCTATTGATAACCTAAAACCTGTTCAGTCATGCTATATTCAAGGAAATCTTTCCCTAGTTTGTCGTTCTACAACTCTCTGATTCTACCTAAATAAGCTGTTCCTCCCTCACCATCCAATGGTGGCATCATCATTATCTTAGAAACATCAACCTTTTTCTTAGTTTTTCTTTTATTATTTTTATCTGAACTGCTAAGAGAGGTGCCTTGTGGCTGAAAAAACTGCCGTTATGCTTGAAAGGGGTCAAATCTTTAAGAGAGACTGAGGAAAAATTATAATAAAAATATAAAATAAATGACTATATAAAATAATAAAGGGGATCAATTTAAAACTGAATAACCTACAACCTTTGAATTAGAAGTCTCATTCTCTACCGACTGAGCTAGCCGGGCAATTGATCAGTTAATTTAAAGAAAAATTAAAAGTTTGGTTAAACAATGCATTTCTTTAAAGCATCATTTCAAAAACTAAAAGATGGTCGCACACTCTACTAATTAATAGTTATCTTCAAAAGGAATTCTTCCGTCACTGTTCTTGCTCTGTCCTGCTCTGTTATTGTCTCGCTCTGAGTGGCTGCAGGGTGAAGAGCGGCGCGCGCAGCTAAGTGGGTAGGGGAGGGGCTGCTCTGTTGTGTGAAAAGCGCGTGCTTTTCTCCGCGGGGCCGTGCAGCCTCGCTCTGCTTGTCCCCCCTCCTTTCTGCTCTTGTATTTTTGCGTGTTAAGCGGAGTTACCTCTTTGTTTCTCAGTATCCTCCTCAATCTCAAACTCGTACCTGCTCTTAAACGTAGTACATAATCGCCATACAATGTGTTCTTTACTCGGCAACGTGCCTTTCAGAACAATAAATCCTTATTCATCACTCGTGCAATTCAACAGACCAGAGCTTTCGTTGTCACCGTTAGGTTTCGACTTTGCTCTGTTGATTCCACTTTGACAACATTTATTCACCACCGGTATTCAACATTCATTCACAGTTTATGCATTACACATGTGTTTAATTTCTATGCGGCCCACACTTCGTCGGGTCGTCTTCCAGTCTTATGGCTGGCCTCAGAAAATTTGAGGACTCACTATCGCCCACTTCTGGGTCGTCTTCCAGCTGTGGCCGGCCTCAGAAAATTTGAGGACTTCTATGGCCCTCACTTCGTCGGGGGTCGACTTCCAGCCTTGGCGGCCTCAGAGACTTTGAGGACTTCTATGCGGCCCTCACTGCCGGGTCGACTTCCAGCCTTGTGGCCGGCCTCAGAAAATTTGAGGACTTCTATGCGGCCCTCACTTCGTCGGGGGGGTCGACTTCCAGCCTTGTGGCCGGCCTCAGAAACTTTGAGGACTTCTATGCGGCCCTCACTTCGTCGGGGGGTCGACTTCCAGCTTAATCAAACTGGCCTCCTGTTGAGGACTCCTAATGCGGGTTCTGTTCGAACTCGGCTTCCAGCTTAATCAAACTGGCCTCCTGTTGAGGACTTTTTATGCCAGGCTGTATCGTGATTTCCCTTTTTACGCTTTATTATTTAAATTAAGTCAAAACATTTAGCAGTTCCAATACTCACATCCAATACTCCTGATCAAGTTTAGAGTGTTCAATTTGACTGATTTGAAATAAATAGGTTCAGTCCTACCTTATTTTGACACCGCGCGGTTCGATCAGTTTCTCGGAGCGGGTCTTAGAACAAGTGGTCCGTCTGGGATCTCAGGTGCTGTCCTCCTCGGGTCTCTGGACCGGATTTCACAACCATTCGTCTGCTACCATTTTGTTGGAGTTGGACAGCGACACACCACCTGGACGACACTCACTGGAAGAAAGAGCGGTAGACTTCTACGTTACATCTATAAGCGTTTTATTCAGAAATCAGGATACAAGTGGACAATCATGCATGGACCCCCCTCCAGAGCTCTGACCGATGGCCTCAGCGCTGGAGAAAGGACGCCGGTTCAGAGTGTGCAGCCATTTTAAATAGCCGAAAGGAACAGTTCTGATTCGTCAGGAGATAAGGGGGTGGGGTTTTCTCATTGGCTCTCGTTCCTTTGCTTCCGCCGTTGTCGCTCCTTCATTGGTTCTTCTCGTCTGCCAATGAGAGCATATGTTGTGAAAAGTGTTGGAAGGGGAGATAGTTGATTTAATAGTCCCTCTCTTGTAAGAAGACTCCCTTCGGGGCCTTATCTCTTCAGGAATGGGGCCTGGATCTTCTCCGAAGGCCGTCCACACACCGGGGGCTTCTTCCCACGTGTGAGTGTGTGAGCGTGTGAGGGGGATAGGTGAAGGGGGGGGAAAGTGAGTGACCTCGAGTGTCTAAAAGGAGAATAATGGCCACATCTGGACCCTTCCTATGCTCTGAGAGTATAGAGAGCTCTTTGTATGTGATCACCTCCGAATGTGTGGATGCGGAGGAGGGGGGCTAACAGAACCTCACCAAGCGTCACTGTTATCTTTCTTTAGATCAGTCAGGCACCAGAGTGCTCCGCTGGAGATTTTAACTTCCATTCAGTGTTTTCCATCTTACACATAATATTTATGCAAACAATACTAAGCTATGCTAAACTATAATATATATTCTTTACAACAGCACCTAACCTAATTGTGTACCGACTCTTCCTCACTTCATTTACTTTCTTCAAAGAATTTTCACAGCTCAATAAAATATATTTTTTTCAGCAGCGGTGAATTATCAGAATTTACAGAGAAACAGTAATCTCTTCTCCCTGCATGAAAACCTATTCCTAGAGAATCGTGTTCATATACATCTTGCAATGGCCTCTGTTAAGTTGTAATAGTTTATTTTGATAACATCTGCAGAGGTCTTATGGTTTAAATTAATACATATAGAAAGATATTATAATAGACAATATTAAGGAGAATATTGATATTGTTATTAATGTATTATGAAGCATAGGGGTAATGTTTACTCTATGCAAATGTAAATGGCAAGAATTAATGTATATTGCATGAGAGTGACTGTATGTTAGTATTATAGATTGAAGAAGCCGGTTGAAATCCGTGAAGTGACTTTTATTGTGAAGGTGACTTTAACAAGACAGGATTCTTATTGTGAAAGCGTCGGAACCGGAAGTGACGTTTCGAGCCGGCGCAAGAGGATTACGAAACAGCGTGTTTTTAGAGTGCTCGTCCCCTTTTTCAGGTAAGCCCCGAAGGGAAGGTTGTGCTCTCGGAAGGAGCCGAGAGCCGTCAGCCTGGACACGAGGGAGAGCGCGTTGAATGTTTGATTCACTTTTCCTGCCATTAAATGTTGATAACTTAATCCATGCGTGTCCGGAAGCCTGTTTTCCACCATCTGCGTAGTGCCCCAGTTTTGAGAATACCTTACAATTTGGAAACCACGGAAGGCGAAACTGAGATGGGCCGCCAGAGTTACGGGACTAAGGACGCGTTCATGCGGTGAGTAGCCCGCGCTAAGCTATCGAACTATTTATGCCGTCAGAACACGACGGGGCACAAGCCCGCCGGAGAGTTTAACAAGCAATCGACGCTGTGTGTTTTGTATTTAATGTGCGTTTGTTCCTGTGCGTTTGCATGTTCGGCATGTTTTGTGCCATTTACGTGGGCGCGTCTTCCGCGTTTGGCCCGCGTGGTGGGTCGTATGCTTCGTGTTACTGATGTGTCGTCGTGTGCGTTTGCATGTTTCTGCACGTTTTCTGCCATTTACGTGTGCGGGTCTCATGTTTGGCCGCGTGGTGGGTCGCACGCTTCGTGTCACTGACGTGTAGTTTCGTGTGTGCGAGTTTGTGTTTGTTTGTGTCTTTCTGTAGTGCGTTTGCACGGATGTTTGTCTCACGCGATTTGTTTACTCTTTTCTTTTTACCGTTCCTCGTGTAGAGACTCTTTCCATGTCTAGTCTTTTTCCTGTTGTTCCTTGTGTTATTGTAGAGATTTTTCCACTCTCTTTTCACGTTTTTCTATGTTATCTTGTGTGTTTTGTGCGTGTATGCTGCCACGTGGTGCGTGTGAGTAGCCTGTGTGTACGCCACACCAGGTGTGTCGCTGTTGCAACAGCGTTGTGTATTTATCGTGTTATTTAGTTGCATGTTTTTGTCATATTGTGCGTTCCTCGTTGTTCGTTTTGTCTTGTGAGTTTCACGTTTTGTATCAAGAGTTGTGGCTCAATGATGTGCCTGGAAGCCAGGAGTGCTTGGCACATAGTAAATTTGACAAAGACGACGCGGGGTCTCTCTAAGAGCACGTTAGAAAACTAATATAAACATCCGTAAACTAGCGCACGGCGAACGACGCTGTTACGAGATTAAAGTTACATACGTAAGCTGGTGTACGTCGGCGCACTGCACAGTTACAAGATCATTGTCCCACAAAACTCAGTTGGGTGGCCCGTGTAAGTTGTTAATGTCGTTAGACCCTTGTTTAACATGTCCGGCATTGACAATATTCACTAAAGGGATCCTTCTTTTAAGTACAGCGTGGCTTTGCGTTTTTTTTGTCATTGTTCGTTCCTCGTTGCTCGTTTTGTCTTGTCTCACGTTTTGTATGAAGAGTTGTGGCTCAATGATGTGCCTGGAAGCCAGGAGTGCTTGGCACACAGTAAATTTGACGAAGGCACGCTGGGTCTCTAAACACGCTAGAAAACTAACATAAACATCCGTAGCTAAGCGCGTCGTGACAGCTGTTACGAGATTAAAGTTACATCGTAAGCTGGTGTACGTCAAGCACTGCACAGTTACAAGATCATTGTCCCACAAAACTCAGTTGGGTGGCCCGTGTAAGTTGGTAATGTACGTTAGACCCTTGTTTAACATGTCCGGCATTGACAATATTCACTAAAGGATCCTTCTTATAAATGGCGTGTTTTGTGTTTCCTGTTTTAAATCCACCATTTTGATTTGGCCTGAGAAGAAGGGATGGTAGTTCCCCTTTGTTCACCCACATGGTCGTTAGGGAGTTGAATACATTTACTTAATTTGCATGACTTACTTGGTTAAATTAACAGCTTCTCCCATTTCACAGAAAATATCACATTTGGTTCATTGGTTAAGATAACACCGTTTTCCCATATGTTGTTTGTTAACATTTTCCCCATTTTAAAATGTCTATGTATTTTGTATGCTGTGCAATTTCACTGTATTCATCCTAATTTGCATTCTTTCCCAACTGCACCGCATCCACAAATTAGACACATAGTGTAGAATAAATTTCCTTTCGATTTCTTTTAAAAAATCGATTTACGATTTTTGAGGGATTTTGATCTGAAATTTTTTTGGAATTTCTGTGCTCTACATTTACATTTCCTTACATATATTAAGCCTCAGTACCTGATCCCTTCAACAATGTCAGAATCAACGTCAATTAAGACCCCTACCGCGTGGATTGAGGATGTTCTCTACGCTGCCATGAAGATGGTGGAGAAAGCCGACAGACTGCACCACTACAAGAAGCTGAGGAAGCACGTGCAGGAATGGCATGCAGAGGGTTTACTGGATGTAACAGCCTGGAGGCCCACGAAGAACAGAAACTTATGCTTATGATAGTGCTCAGCGTCGCATCAAAGCAGCAGAGGAGCAGAAAAAGAAGCTGGTTCAGATCCCGATCAGCAGACATCGCCAAAGCCAGTGACGCTGTGGTGCAGGAAGGCGGTTGTTGCATGGGATGACAGTCCATGCTGACAACAAAGCAAGGAAGCTTCAGTCCCAGCAGCAAGGAACAGCCCCCAAGAACGCTCCCAAAGAAGAAGCTCCCCCGACTGAAACCCTGCATAAAGAGGCAGCTCCAAGGCCATCAAGCCTGGCCCCCACCCCCCCCAATCCACCGACCAGAGAACTTGGCGAGCCAAGCAGACTCCGGCAACAGATGACGTCCAACATCAACTACGGAGATACCAGCCCTCAGACAAGACCGCTACCACAGACTGAGTGCCCCCAAGACAAAGCGGAGCAACACCATATCCAAGCCCCACTCATAACAATGAGCACCGGTGTCACCCAGTACAAGCCGTACAGCCCAAGGGATATGCATTTTATCACCGACCAGCTCCCCCCATATCGAAAGGAGGAGTCCCCTGGATAAAGGCACTCGATGCTGCCACCACCGGGATCCCCTTGGCAGTAGGAGACATGAGAGCAATCCTGGCGAAATGCTCCTCACTGAGAGAGCTAGACGACCTGGAGAGAGATGCTGGCTGCTCATCTGCCCATAACAGCCAAGATGTGGACACTGTCAATATACATCTGTTCGCTGCCATCAGAACACGGTGGCCTTTACCCCTGACATGGCCAACCTGTCCGGCATCAAGTTAAGGCGAGATGAAGACGCTGAGGCCTACTTGTCACGCTGCAAAAGTCTGGAAATCAGCTACAGGCACCAGACACGACAGGGATACCACCTCCATGAACATATGGAAGGATGCAGTGATAAAAGGACTCCCACCCAAGCTCGCCAGAGAAATGTACCGGACGGTGGGCATCCAATATGTCACTTTTGAGATATGGAATGCACACATCACCCACTTCATTGCCCAGCACATCGAAGATGAAGAAGAGGAAAAGGCAAACAAAGAAAAGATGACCATGACACTGCTAAAGCTACAACTAGCAGAAAAACATACAGAAGCTGCTAAAGACCACCAGAAGACACAAAAACAGATGGCTCTTGCACCTGAAATAGCAGCCCAGATCGGAGAAGTATGCAAGGCCATCACCCACTTCATACAACAGGGAGGCTCACACCAGCCTGCCTTCCAACGGCACCAACAAGCCATATTTCCCTGGCAACAGTTACAAGCGGATCCCAGAGAAAGTGAGCCACGGTTCCTCCAGTTTGGATACTGGATGCCGGACTGCCAGCATGAAGAAGACCCAGGAAGAGGAGGACTTCGGTATAGACGACCGAGAGGAGGACAAAACGGCCCAAACCCTCAAATAATGCCACGTGACCAAGAGTCTGAGGAGAACCTGTCATCACAGGTCAGGGCTCCAGACTAACTTTTTTAACTAGGAGCACAGTCGCTCCTAACTTAAAATGTTAGGGGCGCAAGCAGAAAATTTAGAGGCGCACTTTTTCCTGGGTCAAAATGGGTCTTGGGTGCTCCCAAATTTTTTTTTTGCGCGCTACGCGCGCACCTTCTATTCATGCAGTCGAGCTATTGAGTGCATGATCAGCAGCTGGCCGCTCTGCCGTGATACGCGCACACAGGTGAGCACACCTCCTTGAAACATACTGTTGAGAACATATTCGCTGACATGAACCTGATGAACACAGTTGTTTTTTGTTTTTTCAACGCAGACTTTTTTTGCCTTAGGCGCTCGGAATTTGTCATAGGCGCTCGGGAAAACGGCTTAGGCGCGCGCCCACATTTCCTCTATGCAGGAAAAACCCTGCACACTATGAATCGACTTGCAAAGTTTTCCCATCATTTTTACTGTATTACTGATAAATAATTTGACAATATACAATCTTATGCCTGTTTGCCTTCATGAACTGCAAAAAATTCACAACAGAACTCTTCAGAAGTTACTGTATTGAGTTTAAACATATTTTAAGAGAAAACATACCTTGAGCATGTGCATGTTGCACTTCGATGTGGCCAATCAAAACATTTATTGGTTTCTAGAGCTGCACCGATCAGGTTTTTGGTGCCGATCACCGATCACTGAAATCAGTATCTGCCGATCCGATAATACCGATCACGGTGTTGATTGAAGCATTCTATTTATTGTGTAGCATTATTGCTATGAGGACTATGAGGAAATACATATATAAAGCAACTCAAACATTAAATAAATTACCGATTTCTTTAAACATTTAGGACTTTTACAGCTAAATCTCAGAAACGATCTATAAAGATACAAAATCAGTTCATTGTTTACTTTTATATGTTCGTGTATGATTTGTCGATATCTTATTTTGAAAAACGGATGTTGTTTCACGTGGTTCTTTCCGCTAACTTTGCAAAACCGGATGTTGTCACTTAAATCCTTCCGCTAACTTTATCAAAACCCTCGCGCTCCTGATCGAATCGTTTACCGTGAACATCAGTCTGTAGGGGCAGACATGTGAGTCGGCTGAGTTGACCCAGTGATTCAACTCGGGACGGGACGCTGCTCGGTGGTGAAGATCCTCTGACCTCTCACTCTGCGGCCTCCGCTGCGGTGCGCCTCTTTTCACACATTAGCCCCGCCCCCACTCTCACACACAGGCCAGCCTTATTCTTCGGTTTTCGTCTCCTTTCTTCTTCTTCTGGAGTTAATGTCGGTTAGCAAACCAGTCATTCAGGCATTACCGCTAACTATAGTGGGCTAAAGTCTAGAACAAGTTTGTCAGCAACAAAAATATTTAATTAAAAAAAATAAAAATCTGCTAATTTACTGGTCGCGCATGCGCGAGTTGATGAAAAATTTACTCGCACTGTGTCTAATTTTAGGCGCAAAATGCGACCATTTGGTCGCAGTCTGGAGCCCTGCAGGTGCCATAGATTGTGCATTGCCAAATTGCACCATGAAGTACCACCACTCTCCACTTGAACACTGCTGAACAAAAGCTGACTGCAACATGCATCCACCTTGAGTTTTCTGAATCAAAGGTTGTTTCAGAAAAGGGAGGGATGGGAGATGCAGAGACAGTTGTGGCTGGTACCGAGATGTGGCGTTCGAGGAGTGATCAGGTCTGACTGGCACATAGCTTTGCAACCAAACACTTAACACTTTTAGAAACAAGCACCTACATGAAGAAATATATCTAGAGAACACATTCACATTCACAGGAGCAGACTATCGCCCAGGGAGGGGATAGCAGAGTTCATGGCGTGGCTTTGGAGAATGTTTGAAAAATGAACTAACCAGTTAAGTTTTTCTTTGAGCAGGTTACCGGAGCCCACCAGGAGCCAGTGGACTAAGTCCAGGCGAATGGGGTGCTCTGAAGTCATTGCAAGGACCTCGGAGCGCCCTCGATGTGAGTGGTCTCACACAAGTGACACCATTTCACATTTTTGTAATTATGTTCATATCTGAGACATTAGAGCGAGAGTTAGGACTGCAACATAGGAAGATGTGTGCAGACAACATCGACTCTTACCACTCACCGTCTCCTGTCATTAATGGCACCTCGAGGTGCAAATGTTTTGTTTTTCCCCATAAGCTGTTTTAGGGTTCAAGCACGAGAGAGGAGGGTGCTGGACGAATACCTGCCTGCTATCAGATCCTAGTAGGATTTGAATAATTCTATGCCCTAGTCAAGGGCCATAGATAGGATCAATTACATTTATCATAACCAGTAAAAGATAAATAAAGTTAGATTGGATTGGATGAGTAATTGAGACTCTGTTGGACGACAGATGCGCATTTAATAGATGATTCCTCCCACACGGGGTGAGAAGCTGCTCCTCCGACTCAGTTAAAGATTGCGAATCCAAGCCTTGAAAGTATTAGATACTTATTTAAATATAGAAATTATGATATAGACAATTTTTCATAGTCAAGTGTCACATTCTGTATAGAGCCGCCCTAGTGGCCGTTGTGTTGTGTTGTGTTTTCTCATTCTCTTCAACAGCTACACCTGGCGCTCCAGCATCGACCTCCATCGTGTGCTGACTGCCTGCTGTGAGGACCTGCCATGAGGAGCTGCCCACAGGAGCATCGGACACCATCATCACCTGGCTCAGAGAGACTGAGGAGCAGACGGAGCCATCCTGAGGAGCCCTGCGATGCCATTCGGAGCAGAGGACAGAACGATGCAGAGGAAGAGGGACAGATGACATCATGTGGATATGCAAATCCACCGACGGCGCAGCCAGTGAAAACCATGAGGAATAATATCTCCCCAGGGGCTGGGACGCCCGGGAGGTATGAGACAGGTTCCAGAGAGACAAGGCTTTTCCGACCTTTTGGATGACGGCAGAGAACCACGGCATGCAGGTAGCTGCATGTAGGCCGAGATCCTTGAGAAGTCCTCAGCTGAGATTAGTGAGTGTGAATTGCTGGTAGACAGTTAACTGCTTGCAGTCTGTGGACGCAGTAGTTCATGCTCCCTCAGCTGAGTGGGACAATCGCAACCATCATTGACAATGAGGAACTGGAGTTGCAGAGCATGTATGCGGAGGGACTGGATTCACAGGGATGCACAGACACCTGCACAGAGACACTTAGACAGTGCACACGTTACATCAACCGGAACCATCAGAACAGCAAGAATTTTTACCTGTGTGATGAATACATTCACACTGACACTAAGTGTTATTTAGTTTCCTTGAGAAGCAGGGATGCAAGGAGGGAGTGATGTTCTTCTTCCACAGGGATGCTGAATGATAATGAGTGATAATTAAAATGTTGTACAATGTTTGTTTACATAGAGCGTCAAAATAAAAGGGCTATTACTTTGTTGTTTATACTATTGGATAAGTATAAAAGGAGGGATTGTTAAGTTGTAATAGTTTATTTTGATAACATCTGCAGAGGTCTTATGGTTTAAATTAATACATATAGAAAGATATTATAATAGACAATATTAAGGAGAATATTGATATTGTTATTAATGTATTATGAAGCATAGGGGTAATGTTTACTCTATGCAAATGTAAATGGCAAGAATTAATGTATATTGCATGAGAGTGACTGTATGTTAGTATTATAGATTGAAGAAGCCGGTTGAAATCCGTGAAGTGACTTTTATTGTGAAGGTGACTTTAACAAGACAGGATTCTTATTGTGAAAGCGTCGGAACCGGAAGTGACGTTTCGAGCCGGCGCAAGAGGATTACGAAACAGCGTGTTTTTAGAGAGCTCGTCCCCTTTTTCAGGTAAGCCCCGAAGGGAAGGTTGTGCTCTCGGAAGGAGCCGAGAGCCGTCAGCCTGGACACGAGGGAGAGCGCGTTGAATGTTTGATTCACTTTTCCTGCCATTAAATGTTGATAACTTAATCCATGCGTGTCCGGAAGCCTGTTTTCCACCATCTGCGTAGTGCCCCAGTTTTGAGAATACCTTACACCTCCTATTTTAGGGAAAAATACGATGACTGCATATTTTCACTCATCTGCTATTTGTGTGCTTTTTATATGCCAGCGTCTGTGCTCTGGACTGGGTACTCCTGTAGATCCAACATCAGTGGAGTGATACATGTTCTTTTTTGTGGATTGTGTCACGTCATATTTGCCCCACTTACACTTTTATTTATGTCAATAATTTAAGATACAAAACTTAATAGATTGGAACAATGACAACTTTGGCATTCATCGAGCGTGCGAAAAGTAAGACGTCCCTACATTTTAGAAGGCGACACTTCAGTGTGTCAAACACATATTAAATCTTCTACGGCTATGTAAATAGTATCCAATCCGACCAACATTTGTCCAGCTGGCTTGCAGATTTTCTTATTGGCAACATTCTCATCAGTCCAACTCTCTAATCTAAAAGCCACCAGCAGACCAAATATACCACAGTCAAGTTCATTTAAACTGGGCTCTACCAGTGTGATGAAGGGCCACAACAACTGCATCTGCAGTAATTAGGGCCCGAGCACCAATGTCGGGACAGCCAACGCCCTATTGAAACTGTCATGTATATTTTTATTCTGCTAATTGAATTGCCTTTTTGGGGGCTTTATCATATCCCAAAACATATTCAATTTGATATGCATATTGGTTAAAATTTGATGTTTTAGGGGTCTCGGAATTGGGTACAATGAAATGTCTCTATCCCGCCCCCAATAGTGTTTTTTGGCCACACCCATTGTCCCAATGACCGATTGAATTGAAATTTTACAGACATGTCCGGTTGTGTCTGCTCTACAAAAAGTTCAATCAGAGCATTAAGGTGCACCTACTTAGTTTTCCAGCGGGACTCCAGCGTTTAGAGTTCGGAGTTTATAAATTCTCCACATATGAGCCAGGGTCAAAACCAAATATAAACTCAACCCAAATATATAAACATGTATTTTTCTCTTCCACAAATCGCCACCTTGATGTGGAGGAGGAGTTTGAGTGGCTCAATGAATCTGAGCCCAGACTAACAGCAGTTTAAAAAACTCCATGCACAGCACTGGTTCTGGAACTAAGCTCTTGGAGAAGGGTTGGACTTTTTCTGACGGGTTAGAGGCACCGGGCAGGAGTGGGGATACTCACGAGCCCCCGGCTGAGCGCCGCCGTGTTGGAGTTTTACCTGGAGAACCAGAGGGGCAAGGCTGTTCAGAGTTTCCGGCCTGCTTGGAGTCAGAGGGAGGGGTCCTGGAAAGGGCGCTACCTGCTGACTCCATCGTTCTACTGGGAGACTTCAACACTCACGTGGGCAACGACAGAGAAGCCTGGCATGATTGGGAGAATGTACTCGAATTTAGTCAATACATTCTAAAGACGTTAGTGATTAAAAGTTATGAAAAAATTAGTGTTATGTGACAAATAGCATCCGATTTACTTGACATTTACCTCATTGCGTTTATCATCACCCTAGAGAAAACCAAAGCTTCTTGATAAGGAGATTATAATGTAACATTCATGTTAAATCATTCCTGGTGGGCTGAGAGCTATAGTTTAATGACAACAATGCATGTTCACATTAAAGTGCCGGGAGCTAATGCTCGATTAATGTTCTAACAACATCTAAACATTTGTCATACATGGCACTAATTTAATCTGCATTAATAATAGTGATCCACAATTATTAAATAACATATAGGCCAATACTGCATTAATATGCATGCTGCCACTAATACAGCTTTTGCTTTACCTTTGCCTTCATGTAGCCTAAAAGACACTATGGTAATGGTCCTCCTAGTTTTCTGGGATGGGGTTTGATTCCCTGCAGTGTCTTGCACCTTTTTTGGCGTTAGCATGAAAGATTTTTTTCCTGTAGCAGTTATCAGAAACTTAAAAATATTGTTTTAAACGTGCATGCAGTAAGTCTCTGCAGCTTGTCCTCTATCAGCTGACTCTTTGTGTTCACTTTGACATAAACCAACCACATTCTGCCACGGGTACCCTCATTTGGAGGGCATACACGTGAATGGTAGGTGCACATTACAGGTTGGTTTTGATATATGCATGTAATGCCGAAGGACAGCACTGATATTGAAATACATACAAAGTTAGACACTATACTGTATATCCCCTTGTCTGTACATAAAACCTGCGCTGCTTTGTTGTAAGATTTGGCAAAGGCATCCGTGACCACACTTTAAAAAGATGTAAATGTGACTTTCTATTCCACTTACGGTAAATGCCCAGACATTTGAAATGGACATTGACACAAATTGAAAGGCAATATTCCGATAAAGCATGCACACTTGAAGGAAATGCAATTTTACCAGTAGGAGAGGGGGGCCCAGGTCTATGGCTCAGTCAGAAAATTTAATAATACAGAACCCATTCCCGTTTCAATATCCTCCTCGATAAACATCAGTAAAAGACTCTTCGCTTTCCAGACGGCATCTCATTCAATCAAGTCCGACATCAAACCGGCTGGCTGGTAATTTACCAGGTTTTTACTGTTGATTTTGTCCTAATGTGCATCAAGCAATATAGACACAATTCTAGATTCACTGAACTCATTCACCATGACTCATCTCTGCATATTTTTAGAAGCATGACTCTCCAACAGCATATTGTCAATTCATTTAAACAGGCGCAGATCAATATGACAAACGCTACCAAATTCTATGAAGATATGGCAACTAAATATAATCCCTGATATTAAATAAGACCCACAATCCATTATGTACATTGTGATAAACTCCACTGTACTTATGATAATGATGATAATAATAGTAAAGATGTTTTTTACAGGAATCTGCGCAGCTCTCATCCGTCAACACTAAGCCCAGATGATACATGTGACAGCTGGCCTGCCTTCATTAACCATGCATGCCACATCTATGTCTTGTTTGATGGATGACTTCTTGGCACCTCAGTACATTTCACTGAAGCACTTGACCTTTATAAATATGGCCCACTTCAATATACTGAGCAATGAAGGGCCCCATCAATTTAATACATGATTGGTTTCGTCAAAAGCCTCAGCTGGGCATGAATGAAGATCTGTTTAGATTTATGTGGCCAGAATTAGCATGTTGCTAAATGAATGGAATTAGATGAACTCATAAGATGAATATAATGGTAATCAGGAGAAGATGAATAAAAGATTAGCGTTTACACCCACAGTAAAAGTGGGTCAATTGTTTTAACCCACGGTATTATTTCGACAAATTCTTATTTACGCCAACACGAAATGTGTCTGTTTGCATCTAGGTGAGCATCCAAATGTCTTCAAGTAAATGTACAGACAAAGCATCTGTTGCAATTGTACATACCTCGAGAGTGATACGACACCGTTCTAAATATTTGGGATTCACGAGCCGTATAGCAATGGTGGAGTTAAAGGCATCCAGATCAGAGCATGAATAGAGAGAGATGTATGCTTGGGTATAATTGGTTGGCTTTGATCTCTGAACTCTCATGATCCATCCCCGGAGAAACCACCTCAGTGGGCCTCCGATGGATCCCAAAAAAAACCCAAATATGTATTTAATATGAAAACATTTCAAGGCCACGACATGTAAATCGCTTCAGCACAAATCAATTCCTGCATCACTCCGTTCCAAAAGTAATTAAATATAAAGCAAATAAGGACCGAAAACTAACCACATTATATCCCTGGTATTGACTACGGAAGCCACAGATGGGTCAATATCCATATCAACAAGCCACTCTTCTGTGCTACTTGCTTGGGCTTTGGCTTTATTTCTGCAGGGTTGTGTGTTTTTCTTAGTTGTTGCTCCGTTTCGATCCCTGAGAGTGAGTCTGTCTTCCAGAGCCGAACTGTTTATTTTTTTACCTTTGCTTTCGTTGTATCCATCTGTCCTTTGGTTGGCTTTGCGAGCGGAGCCACGTCCTTGGAGGCGAGGCAAGGAGGGTGAGATGAAAGATTCATACGGGCATGAGAGAGGCAGAGGGAGATCTCCACCAGAGAGACTTAATTAGGATCCCCCACTCCCAGGCAATCACTCTGCCCTTTACATTTCAGCTCACTTTTTCTTAAACAAATCTCCCTATGACTGGTTGGAGGCAGGCAGAGACGGAGAGAAAAGGCTTGACCTCGGATAGATGTCGTAATGCATTGCTGGTTTAGCCCAGATCGGTCTGCCCACCCATAGCGTTCAACATGAAACAGTGTAATCAGCAGTGTTGGGCAAGTTACTGAAAATTAGTAATAAGTTATAGTTACTAGTTACTTCTTTTAAAAGTAATTGTATTACTTTACTAGTTACTGTATATCAAAAGTAATTAGTTACTCGGGAAAGTAACTTTTAAGTTACTTTTATGTCTGCTTTTTTAATGTAATGAACAGTACTGAACAGTCAAACACAATAAACATGTTGTAGACCTATTTATTGCAATCAAGAGGGCAACAGGCCTTCAAATCAAGCAGCTGTACAAAAGTCCCTTTTAATACTTAACTTAATACAAAATAACTGTCTGTCATTTAACAGTGGGTTTTTTACATTAGGCCCAATGACATAAAAGTGATTGGCCTACAGTATAGTAGAGAAAACAAAGGTGCCTTGAGGTGCTGCATATAATTGAGGTGTGCTAGTGAGGCGTGTACGTGCTGATCTGGAGTCAGTTTGGTAGGATTTGGGTATAAATATATTATTTCATTTAAAATATGGATTTTTATTTAAAGATATTCATGTAATTTGCATGCAAAATAGGTCTACCCGAACCAGCGGACAAAAAATTCAACCAGCGGCAAAAACCGCGGACCTGGCAACACTGGAAGTGGCTGTCAATCACAGTGTGGCACCGTGCGTGCTGGTCGAGGGGGCGTGCCTGTGATTGGCCGAGTAGAGGGGAGGCGTGCCTGTGATTGGCGGAGTAGAGGGGAGGCGGGGTTAACCTGTCGGAAAACGGAAGTTACGGGTGGTTGACAGGTACCGTTGTTGTTGATATTCGAGCTCCTGAGCCGAGAGGAGCACGCTGTCTGTGTTGGTGGATGCCCAATAAAGGGAGGAATAATAACGTCGTCCCGTCTCCGTGTCATCAGTCCATAACGTCCGAGACGTTACAATATCATTGCGCCACCAAGGTCCTGCGATGTCAGATCAGAAGCAGCTAAAGTAGCCTAGCTTGTCTTCTTGTCTGCAAGTGTTCATTTTTCACAAAAGAGAGTAACGCGAGTAACGAACTCATTTAAATTTCAGTAACTGTAAGTGCGTTAGTTGATTAAAAAAAATACTTCGTTACATGCTCGTTACCGCTAAAAGTAGTGGAATTACAGTATTACTTTGTAACGCGTTACTCCCAACACTGGTAATCAGGCACGTGCACAGACATTTTGGGGGGCAGGTGCTCAAACCCCCAAAGAAGGGCACCCATGGGCAAAATGATTTTTCTCTTGATCACTGTAACTTGAAGTTAAGTAGTTGGTTGCTACGAAACACCTGAAACACATTGTGTTGTGAGACATGAGAGCTGAACAAAATGCCATATTACAATTTGTTTTTATTTACAAAATAGGAGCGAAAAAATGCCATAATAAACGACTTACTAACCTCGACCGCTCGGCTGAAAAGAGTAAACGCAAGAAAAAACAACACTTGTAATAACTACTTTCTAACCCAGAGTGAGGTCATGCCGGGAAATATCAGACTGAGGTTTTATAACGTTTTTATGGAAGTCTGATATTTCCCGGCATGACCTCACTCTCAATTAGTAAGTATAGTTTTTACAAGTGTTGTTTTTTCTTGCGTTTACTCTTTTCAGCCTCTGCAATTATTCATACAAGATTGATCTGTGTAAAAATGGAACAGACAAAACAAAGAGAAACATAGCACATCAAACAATGTGGCACAAGGATAGAGTGGCACAGAGAGCTATTGTTGGCATAGTTTAGTTGCTATTTTCTAGCTATGAATTCTTGTGACATTTATAAAATGAATTAATAAATTTAACATACTTTCGAAATTGTCTAAATAGCATTTATAAGACACATAAGATGCCTGCCTGTATAGCTCTCCCTCTCTATTCTCTAAACATAACTAACGTCAGTAAACAGCTGGACGAAGCTTTGAAATTAAGAATTTCGTGAGTTTTTCATTTGTTTATTTGTTTAGGAAACGTCGGACCAGTTGTGACGTCATATTTTCAGCAGCGCTAATGCTGACGTGGTTAATTTATCACCAAACAACGTCAAGGCACAAACACTGTCATGACTTGTCTGTCTGATGCTGCGGGTCAGAGGAGTAGGAGGTGCACCTGTTTGGTGGCGCGAGGAGCACTGCCCTCAGTTGTGCAATCTAGTTCATGACAAAGATGACAAAACTAATGCCATTACCATCAGTCTCGTGCTGACACTAAACAGAGATGGTGAACATGGTAATATGTTACCTGCAAAACTGATCTGCATGCATCATCACTGTTAGCATTGAGCTCAAAGCACCACGACAGGGAGAACACAGCTTCACAGAGCGGCTTGCACGGCTACAGGCTCTTGGTCTTGTTTTCGGGTTCTCTCCGTGCCCACATTTTGTGTGATTGTTGGCAAAAAAGATCTGCCTCTACAAACACCTTATTTACCGTTGGGGTTGAAAATGATTACAAGGCAAGCTATTGGCACATTAATATCACCTAAACCACAAGCAAGTGCACTGAAAAGGGCTGGGAGAGAGCCATGCTCCAATGGAGCGCTTTGCAGTTTTAAATTTCCCATCAGACAGCATCTCCTGGCTCAGTTTGCCTCCTCAAATTACAATGATATATAGATATAATTGTGCAAGTTACGACGTATCTTATTTTAGCATTCCCAGTTGAACTCTGGGTATACTCATTTATTATTGTCGTTTACTTTGGTAAAGTCCAATATACTTGGTATTGTTTGACTTACCTTCTTGTAATTACATTGTAACTACACTTCAAGGCAGTCATATCCTCGCTCTCACACAGTATGCCAAAAAGCTTCCTCCAAATTCAGATAATAATTTAGCACTATAACACACCCTAATGATTATTGTGCTTATTGAATGGGGAGGCGTGTATTTGCTTTGACGCCGTGGGGAAAATACCAAGTCATTAGACGTGCTTCCGAGATAAAAACGTGAAAATCTCTTCCGGTGCAGATTCAGCTCCCTCTGGCTGATAGAGAGCCTTATTAGAAAAATATTGTCTGACTTGCTCCTTCGCTCTGCTGTACAATTATCTCCGCAGATGCAGGAACACAGAACAGACAACAATGACGGCTCAGAATAGCTTTGAGTCACGGAATTGGAAGTGTGTTTAAACTCTTGCTTCTACTCAGTCATTCATATCAAGTGCCAGGTGAGTCACGGAAGCAGGTGAATATTAAATCAATCACGAGGCTTGCTTCATTTAGGGGAGGAGCCAAAAATGATGACGTCCGAAGCCTCGCTGCCCGGCTGTACCACGTGACTGCTTCGGGAAGTGGTTCAGATATTGCCGGGAGGTTTGACAGCAATATAAACCCCTCAGGCGCCATTCAACATGTGGGTTGTTGGCAGTGGCAGTGCGTCCATAGAGGGCGCTAGGGCGCCGCCCCTCTTAAAATTTTGAGATGAAAAAATAAATAAAAAAATAAAATACATCCTGTCAAAAAACATTATATGCCAAATCATTTAAATAATAAATATACCGTGTTGACGCGCTAAATGTGTGTGGGAGACAGTCAGCCTGTCAACAACCACTTAAGTTAATGTGAACAAATATAATATATCGCCACTCATCCTCACGGAGAGAAGCCCCTCCCCATTTTCAGGGCACCGGCCAAACCTGTGTGTGCGGCAACGAGCAAACATTTCACAGTCGTTTCGGCAAGGACGGCTTCTCATTGGCGGATGAAACGTGAATCTTGGGGCACAAAAATGTGCGCTCTGGCCAATGACATTGTTTTATTATTTCACGTTGTGACAGGATTGTGGCCGTCACCAGTAGGTTTCCGCCCCCTAAGCACCAAGGAATGCGCAACCAAAGGGAATGTTGGTAAACTTCTTTATTTGAGCGTTCTGACCGCCGACTGTGTCTCTGCTCATGGCTCCCCTCTTCCTCCTGTCCAGCTCCTTTATGGGGACAAAGCCTCGCAGATACACAAACCCAGATTGTCATCAGCTGGTCTGATTGTCATCAGACCAGCTGATGACAATCAGACACCGTTCCCTGAACCACACCCCCGCTCCACCCACTCTGCAGCCGAGCTTAAACACACCCCGCTGCCACATACCTCCACCGCCCGACTTAGGCCGGGCAACATCCGCCTAACCTACTCCCCTCCCCATGAGAGCGGGAGAGGAAGTCGGCCACGACCATCTGTGTCCCCGGCCTATGGATCACCTTGAAATTAAAAGGCTGTAAAGCCAGATACCACCGAATGATTCGGGCGTTGGTATCTTTCATGCGGTGGAGCCATTGGAGCGGGCGTGGTCCCACCAGAGGGTGAATGAGCGTCCCAGGAGGTAGTAGCGCGGGAGTCGACCGCCCACGGATGGCGAGGCACTCCTTCTCCACCGTGCTGTACCTGCCCTCCCTCTCCGATAGCTTGCGGCTGATGTACAGCAGGCGGTCAAACCCCTACCTGCTGTGACAAACGGCCCCAGCCCTCTGTTCGACGCATCAGTCTGCAGAGTAAAAGGGAGAGAGAAGTTAGGTGTGTGGAGGAGCGGTTCCCCACAGAGAGCTTGCTTTACCTCCTCAAACACCAACTGGCACCGCTCCGTCCACTGGACTGGATCTGAGGCACCTTTCCGGGTCAGGTCAGTCATGGGGCTGGTCAGCTCCGCAAAGTTCGGGATGAACCGCCTGTAATAGCCCGCCAGCCCCAGTCTTGGGCCGCGGGCAGGCTGCGATGGCGGCGGTCTTGTCCACCTGAGGGCGCACCTGCCCGGCGCCCAAGTGGTACCCCAGATACCGTACTTCCCTCCGTCCAACTGCACACTTCCCGGGTTGGCCGTAAGCCCCGCCTGCCTCAGGGACTTCAGCACCGCGCCCACCCGCTGCACATGCTCCGCCCAGGTGGTGCTGTGTATGATCACATCATCCAGGTAGGCGGCAGCATATGCAGCGTGCGGACGCAGCACCGGTCCATGAGGCGTTGAAAGGTGGCTGGGGCCCCGAACAACCCAAAAGGCGTGGTGAATTGGTATAACCCAAAGCGGAGTGGAGAAGGCCGTTTTTCCTTAGACTCTGGCGACAGAGGAATCTGCCAGTAGCCCTTGGTTAAATCCAGTGTCGTAAAGAACACGCGGTGCCCAGTCGGTCCAGGAGCTCGTCGACCGGGGCATTGGGTAAGCATCGAACCGTGACACATCGTTCACCCTGCGATAGTCCACGCAGAACCGAATAGACCCATCCTTATTGACCACAAGAATAATGGGACTACACCAGGCACTGTGGGACTCTTCTATTACCCCCATCTCCAGCATTGCAGCCAATTCCCGCTGAACCACCTTTCTCTTGTGTTCAGGTAACCTGTAGGGTCGTAAACGCACCGTCACGCCCGGAGGAGTCTCAATCTCGTGCTCTATGAGGTTTGTGTGTCCTGGAAGGAGAGAGAACACATCAGCAAACTGCTTTTGCAACCGGGCAATGTCTGTTTTCTGGGTCCCGGAGAGACGGTCTTCACAAAGGAGCGAGGCCGGATTGGTGGATTTTGGGACCTCAGGCCCCAGCTCCTCTCTCTCAGATACCGAGGACACCAGAGAAACAGACTCCGCCTCCCTCCATGCTTTTAGGAGGTTGAGGTGGTAAATCTGTGTAGCTCCGCCCCTATCAGAACGCACCACCTCATAGTCGACATCCCCCACTCGCCGTGTGACCACAAAGGAAGAAGGAAGCAATACAAGTACCTTCTCTCCCGGTGTGAATTGTCTCAGCCTGGCACCTCTGTTGTACAGCCGCTGCTGACGCTCCTGGGCCTGGAGCAAATGCTCACGTGACAGCTGACCCAGTGTGTGGAGCTTTGCTCGCAGGTCCAGGACGTGTTGGGTCTCGTTTTTACTTGTGCTCGGCCCCTCCTCCCAGTTTTCTTTAATGAGGTCGAGCACCCCCCGTGGAGTCCTGCCGAACAAAAGTTCAAAGGGAGAAAATCCCGTGGAGGCCTGGGGAACCTCCCGTACTGCAAACAACAGAGAGTCAAGCCATTTATCCCAATTACGTTCATCGTCATTAATAAATTTACGGATCATGGACTTCAAAGTCTTATTCAGCCGCTCCACCAGACCGTCGGTCTGTGGGTGGTACACACTGGTCCGAATAGACTTGATGCCCAGTAACCCGTAAAGTTCTCTCAGTGTTCTTGACACGAACTGGGTGCCCTGGTCAGTCAGAATCTCTTTCGGGATTCCGACTCGGGAGATGACCTGAAACAGCGCCTGCGCGACACTCTTTGCAGAAATGTTGCGCAAGGGCACCGCCTCCGGGTATCGTGTTGCGTAATCCACGAAGACTAACACAAAGCGATATCCGCGTGCACTCCGGTGAAATGGCCCGATGAGGTTTCAAGTTTCAAGTTTTTATTGTCACATCCCCTTTTATACAAGTATAATCGGTTCGTGAAATTCTTATGTGCAAAACACCCGACAGCAGTAGCAGACTAAAAAAAGAATAAGAATGAGAATAAACTATACAATATCCACACACAAAAAAGAAGAAAGTATTAACAATATATATATAAAACAGTGTAATAGAATATACATCATGACAATATATATATATAAAACAATGTAATAAAATATACACTTTTTTGAGACTATATATATATATATGTATATACATACAATATATATACAATATATATATATATAAACAATGTAATAAAATATACACCATGGCCATAGATATTCACAGAATATGTTCTGGTGTATAGTGTTAATGAGGGTCTCAGTCCTTGTTCAGCAGCCTGATGGCCTGACTGAAGAAGCTGTCCCTCAGTCTGTTTGTGCGGCACTTGATACTGCGGCACGCCTGCCTGACGGTAGAAGGGTGAACAGTTTGTGGCGGGGTGGTTATTGTCTTTCAGCATCCGTTTGGCCCTGGCCACGCACCGCTTAGTGTATATGTCCAGGATGGAGGAAGCTCACCTCCAACGATGTACTGTGCCGACCGCACCACCCTCTGTAGTGCCCCTCGCTCCAGGCGGTGCAGTTCCCGTACCAGGCGGTGATGCAACCTGTCAGAACACTCTCGATGGTACTGGTGTAGAATGTTCTGAGGATGCGGGGGGCCATGTTGAATTTCCTCAGTCGCCTAAGGAAATACAGGCGTTGTTGGGCCCTTTTCACCACGTGAGTGGTGTGCGTGGACCATGTGAGGTCCTCGGAGATGTGCCGAGGAACTTGAAGCTGCTGACCCTCTCTACTGCAACTCCGTCTATGGAGATGGGGTGTGCTCTCCTCTCCGCTTCCTGTAGTCCACGATCAGCTCCTTGGTCTTCTTGACGTTGAGGACGAGGCTGTTCTCCTGGCCCCACTGTACCAGTGATCCAACCTCCTCCTGTAGGCTGTCTCGTGGTCGGTGATCAGCCCCAACACTGTTGTGTCGTCAGCAAACTTGATGATGACGTTGGAGCTGTGCATGGCCGTGCAGTCGTGGGTGTACAGGAGTAGAGAGGGCTCAACACCGCATCCCTGAGGGCTCCGTGTTGAGGGTCAGCGGCTCTGAGGTGGTACCGCCCATCCTCACCACCTGGCGGCCCGACAGGAAGTCCAGTATCCAGCTGCACATGGTAGAGTGCAGGCCTAGACCTCTGAGCTTGGTGTCGAGCTTGGCGGGAACAATAGTGTTGAGCTGAGCTGTAGTCCACAACCAGCATTCGCACACAACAGTTCCTCCCTCCAGGTGTCAAAGGCGGTGTGAAGTGCCATGGCAATTGCGTCGTCGGTGGATCTGTTTTGACGATATGCAAATTGCCATGGGTCCAGCGTGGCAGGCAACATGGAACAAATGAAGTCCTTGACCAACCTCTCGAAGCATTTACTGACAATCGAGGTGAGGGCTACGGGTCTCCAGTCATTCAGGCAGGTTACCTTGGGGTGTTTGGGGACAGGCACAATGGTGGACATCTTGAAGCTCTCAGGAACAACAGCCTGGGACAGGGAGAGGTTGAAGATGTCTGCGAAGACTCCTGCCAACTGGTCTGCACATGCTCTGAGGCGCGCCCGGGATGTGGTCGGGACCTGCTGCCTTCCGGATGTCCACCCGCGAAGGCTCTGCGCACGTCGGCCTCTGAGATGATCAGCAGGCTGGTCTCCTCGGGCGGCGCTGCCTTGCGGGCTGCCGTTCACGTCGAACCGAGCGAAGAATGTATTAGCTCGCCTGGGAGGGAGGTAGAGGTTCTCTCACCGCTGGTTCTCCCTCTGAAGTCCGTGATTGTCTGTAGCCCTTCCACACCTCTCACGTCATGGCTCTTGACTTCTCCTCCACCTTGTTCCTGAACTCCCGCTTGGCAGAGCCGATGGTCTTCTGAGGTCATAGCGGGCTCTTTGTATTCCGCCATATTCCGAGTCAAAGGCGGTGTTACGCGTGGAGTGCAGCGAACATCGCCATTTATCCACGGTTTCTGGTTGGGATAAATCCGAACCGACTTGGTAGGAACAACGTCATCTATGCATTTCTTGATGAACCCGGTGACTGAGGACGCGTGCTCACCAGCGTTGTTGTCCGACGCGAGCCTGAACATATCCCAGTCAGCGCGTTCAAAACAGTCCTGTAGCATAGACTCCGATTGGTCCGACCAGCGTTGCACTTCCTTCACAGCGATTGGTTGCTGCTTAAGCCTCTGCCTGTAGGCGGGAGTAGTTGGATGGAGCGGTGGTCCGATTTGCGAGCGGTGGGCGGAGGAGGGCTTTGTATCCATCCCGGAAGGAGTGGCAGTGGTCAGAATCCGCTCCCCTCGTGTTGCTTTTATGTGTTGGTAGAACTTGGAGAACTTTCTTCAGGTTCGCTTTGTTGAAGTCCCCGCCACAATGAAAGCAGCCTCGGGGTGCCGACTCCTGCTCGCTGATCGCCCGTAGAGTTCCTTCAGCGCTATGTCCGTGTTAGCTTGAGGCGGAATGTACACAGCAGTTACGGTGACTGCTGTAAACTCCCGGTAGCCAGAATGAGTCGACACATGAGCATTAGGTACTCCAGGTCCGGGGAACAGAACGCATTTCCCCCCCTTTTTTCCATGTTCTTGACTCGGGGGCCCCTGGTCTCAAAATTTTTTTGGGGTTGAGGGGGAATCCAAAAAGGGCCCCTGGACCTTTTTGCAAAAATGGCAAAAATCCGGTTCGGTTGGTAACCCCAAAAACTAAAAAACGTACCCCTGCATCCTGAAACCCGTGACCTAGGACGCCAAATGGCCTTTTCAAAGGCCAAATCCCTCGGAAGGCCGGATTTACCAATTGCCCGGGGCAGGGCACCCTCACCCCGGGTGCCCCCCAAAAAAATGCTTAGGGGAGATTTTTATATCCCCATTGCCACCCTGGGAAGTGACCCCAAAAAAATTTGGGGTCGCCCGCCGGGTGCTTTTGTGTTGGTGACGGACTTTCAGTTCCCCTGTAATTTTGGGCAAGGGCCCCGGCCCGGGTGCCCAACTCCTCTTCGTATCCGGAAAAGGGTCTAGGTATGTCCGGTGCTGAGGGAAAACTTCCGGAGTTAAACTGGGGGCCCGGAGGTTTCCAAGGGGGCCCCGGGCCCCCCGTCGGGGGACAACTGATAGCTAAAGGGGAAACCCCACCCCCTGTTCCTGAACCCCCCCCACCCTTCCCCAAATTTGCCCGGCCCGGCCCCAATTGGGGTCAAAAGGCGAGCGAACCCCCCTTTCACATCTTTTTCCCCGTGCAATTTCCGTGCCTTTGGGGGTCCGTGAATTATACACCTTACCCCCCCCCCAAATGTCCAAACCCCCCCGGTAAAACCGGGTTGGTGGTAAGTGGGCCGAATCCCCATTGCCATGAACCCCATTTTCCCGGCGAGTGCCCCGGAGGGGGGGTTTGAACCAAAAAGGGCACCTGGCCCCCCCATCCGGCATTAGGAGGGGGGGACCCCAAAACCCCCCTGGTTTTAGGACCCGGGGGTTTAATCGGGGTTTGGGGGGGCCCGGGGGGGGGCCGGGGCCCGGTGGGGGGCCCCGCCCGTCCACCTCCCCCGGGGTAAATCCCGGTGTCCCTGCCAGGGGCCCCCCACATTTTCTGGCAAGCCCCGGAGTTTCGCCGGAACCCCCCCAAAAATTCCAGGTCCCCTTCGCCCCGGACCCCCTTTTGGCCCCCGGTCCCCCTCGTCCCTCCCTCACCGTTGAAAAGGCCCGCCGCCCCCTCGGTCCCGAACCCCCCCCCATTAATCACCCCGCCATCTTCCCATTCCCGGGGGGGGGGAACGGGCTCAGGGGGAAGCCCCCGATTTTCCCCCCCGGTGACAGGGGAAATCGAAAGCCCCTCCCCTCCACCCATGCCTCCCCACCCTGAAAGTCTAAAATGACTGACCCCGCCCCCCATTTTTTAAGTCCCCCCCCCCAAAAGGGGGGGGATGGTGGCCGGCGGGGGGGGTTAACCCCCACCCTTCCCTGGCCAAACCTCCACAGATTCGGAGCCCCCCCCCCGGGCCTTTCACTTCTGCCTTGAACAACTTGGAATCCCCGGTGGGGGGTTGGCAGATCTGGGTCCTGTTCGATGCTCTCCATTTGAGGAGGAAAAAAAAATCTTCCTTTTTTTTTTTTTAAAGGGGTCCCACGTTTGGCTCCAGTGTGACAGGATTGTGGCCGTCACCAGTAGGTTTCCGCCCCCTAAGCACCAAGGAATGCGCAACCAGAGGGAATGTTGGTAAACTTCTTTATTTGAGCGTTCTGACCGCCGACTGTGTCTCTGCTCATGGCTCCCCTCTTCCTTCTGTCCAGCTCCTTTATGGGGACAAAGCCTCGCAGATACACAAACCCAGATTGTCATCAGCTGGTCTGATGACAATCAGACACTGTTCCCTGAACCACACCCCCGCTCCACCCACTCTGCAGCCGAGCTTAAACACACCCCGCTGCCACACACGTGATTGGACTATTCGGCAGATCAGAGACCGGTATGGTTCCCTCAGCCCAGAGAGCTCCACGGAGCTACTGGAGCAGGTTGCTAACGGAGCTGGTCAGCTGGAGGCTCAGTGAGTAATGCATTGTTTAGTTTCCCCTGTCTGTTGTTCCAAAGTCCTGGGACTGAAACTCTCTGGACTACAACGGGGTGAGGGATCTAAAGAGCTGCAGACAAGTGTAAAGCACGAATCTTGCCGCAGTTATCTAGCTAAGAGCATGGAGCTAACTCGCTAACAGCATGAAGCTAACTCGCTAACAGCATGAAGCTAACCCTGTTTGCAGACCGAACTGGCATCAACAACACAACGAAGAAGTTCTGAAAAACAGACACATTCCCTCCAGAATAATGGAAACAGGCTGGTTACAGACATGATTGACTTTAACCAGAGAGTTATGGAGAAGTTTGCCAACTTTAAAGAGAGGAGGCTACTTTTCTTTACACGTAGTGGGTCTACTCTGTCAAACACCAGGGCTGTGTCTACTACCGCGCACTTGAGCACTTCGAGCACTGACTTTCAGTGTTCGAAGTGCGCCACTGAAAAAACCAGCAGAATTCAGTGCACTGAAAGTACCCGGATGGTGCACTGCAAACGGGCAAAAAATGTAGTGTAAAACGATGGACACTACTCGCCCTAAGCGGCCGCCATCTTGGTGACGTAGCGGAAGAGGAGGAGCCCTTTCGCCAGCTTTTCATTTTATTTCTAAAACAATGGCGGACGAGATGGCTACGGTAGCACAAGCGGTAGACCACGGAGGCTCCTGCCGCGATTGTGGAGGTATCGCAGTTTCCACATGGGGTGGAGAAAGGGGTAAACAAGGGACAACAAGAGGGCAAGAAGTACATTAATTTTGTCAGTTTAAGGGTTAGGGTATTGCAAGCAGATTTGCATATGTCACTCCCGGCTTAATTTCGCGGGTGCCGTGAACAGATTTGCGTCTGTCACTTCCGCCAAGTGGTTAACGGTTAAGTGTTCCATTTGAGACAGCACTTCATCAGCGACGCAGTGCACTGCAATGACTGCATTGCAGTGTACTTCGTAAAGTGCGCGGTAGTAGACACAGCCCCAATGTAACATGTGATCTCTTTCTGACTCTATTCTGCTCTGAACCTCTTTCATGTGAGGGTGAAACTCTTTTATTTTGCAAACCTCTGAAACCCAACCCAATAGTTCTTAAAGCTGCTCTGAACCTCTCATGCCCAAAGTCAGTGTGTTGATAGTTGTTATTGGACCGTGTTGAGCACGCTGTGTTCTTGAAATAAAGCTTTGTTTTTTACAATATTCTACTCAAAACCTCTTTCCTTCTCATTGTTGAGTGCTATTTAAACCGCGTCGCCCAACTGCCCCCCATAAAAAATGTTCACCAGCCGCCACTGGTTGTTGGTTGAGAGTTTGGAGAATTTAGAGAGAGATAGTTTGGAGAGTGAGGAGAGAAGGATAGGTGATAAGATGGAACTCTTATTTCTGAATGAAAATGAATAAAATGACCCCTGTCCTGTAAATCACTGTCCAAGTTACACACGCATATTCAGTCCCCTCTTCCTAGTTACACACACACACACGTTCACTGTCCTCTGCCTGCTTAAGCCCATGCCATTTTCCTAAAGTGACATAATAACATTATTACACAACCTGCCATATATGATACTACCATTTTGGTAACATTTACACACACAGAATACATTCAAAAAATATTTTATTATGCATATGTGATAATTTATGTACAGAAATTATTTGGTCATACATTTTTGTAATTCATAGTCATTCCCAACAGCCATAAGACACAAAAATTCAATGCATCACATGATGTCAAAATGGCGCTGTGCCAACGGCTGCTTGTTTCAGTAGTGGCGTTTTGCTTTTATTTTATTGTCTTTTTTTGCACTTTCCTCTCTTTTTCTTTTTCTTTTCTTTCACGTTTGTCTTAGTTACGGTCGGACACTGGACCCTAACTACTTTTTTCGATAATTCTACTGTGGCTTTTGTTCACTTTGTCGTGAGTATCGGAGAGCCACAGCAAAACAATGACGGGGACCGTCGTCTACTCGCATGCTCAGCTGATCGCGCTGTGCAGGCCGAAGCTTCTGCCTGGAGAAAGACCTGTGATCCCGCTGGAGCTACGGAGAAGGGCTCGCGTTGCAGATCGGGTGTCAAGCGGAGGGCTAAAACGAGGAGATACAAACCCTCGGTACCGTCGATCATAACGGGGAACGTGAGGTCTTTGGCGAATAAGACGGATGAGCTCGCTGGTAATGTCTGAGAGGATCTTCCGTGAGAGCAGTCTCTTGTGCTTCACTGAGACGTGGCTACACGCGGACTATCCGGATCACAGCGCGTCTTTGCCCGGCTTCAGGACTGTTCGGGCTGACAGAGACGCTACACAGAGCGGTAAGAAGAGGGGGGATCGCTGTTTATGTGAATGAACGGTGGTGCCACCCGGACCATGTGTGCGTGAAGGAGCGCTTCTGTAGCCCGAACATTGAACTGTTGGCCGTGGGGATGCGCCCGTACTATTTGCCGAGAGAGTTCACGTCCGCCATTGTGGTTGTCGGTACGTGCCGCCATCAGCTGACGCTGAGGAAGCTGTGGACACCATCCACTCCACTGTGTCTGCTCTGCTGAATCATCAGCCTGGAGCATTCATGGCTATCACTGGTGACTTTAACCACACCACATTGGAAAAAGCTCTGCCAACCTTCCATCAATACATAGACTGCCCAACAAGGAACAATAAAATTCTGGACTTGCTGTATGCTAATACTAAGGACGCATACAGCGCCACTGCCCTTCCCCCCCTCGGCAGGTCTGATCATGACCTGGTCCGGCTGACACCCAGGTATGTTCCTCTGGTGAAGAGGCTGTGACCACCAGGACTGTGAGGAGGTGGTCTCTGGAGGCTAACGACGCTCTACAGGACTGCTTCGAGTCAACGGACTGGGATGTGTTGTGTGGACCGCACGGGGAGGACATCAACAGTATGACCGACTGCATCACGGAATACATCAAGTTCTGTGAACACACCACCATCCCATCACGGACTGTGCGCTGCTTCCCCAACAACAAGCCCTGGATCACCAGGGACCTGAAGGCGCTTCTTAACATGAAGAAAGCTGCTTTCAGGTCTGGAGACAGGGATGAGCTGAGGAAAGCCCAGCGCAACCTAAAGGTGAAGCTCAGGGAGGGCAAGGACTCCTACAGGAGGAAGCTGGAGGCCAAACTCCAGCTGAACAACACAAGGGAGGTGTGGTCTGGCATGAAGCAGATAACTGGCTTCAAGGTGGGAGGGAGACAGCCAGGGGGCTCCCTGGAGAGGGCCAACGAGCTGAACTGTTTTTTCAATAGGTTCAGTTCACAGCCCTCTCCTGTCTCCTCCACACATCACACCTCCCAAACACCTCCCCCTCTGTCCCCCCTGCTGAGCTGCACATCCACCGAGCCCTCAATAACAATGGGCTCCTCCACCCTCCCCCCTCTCTCTGTGACGACTGACCAGGTGAGAAGACAGCTGGAGAAACTACACCAGCGCAGAGCTGAAGGTCCTGATGGCATCAGCCCCAGGGTCCTAAAGACCTGCGCCACCCAGCTGTCTGGTGTCCTGCAGCGCCTCTTCAACCTCAGCCTGAGGCTGGGGGAAGTCCCGGTGCTGAGGAAGCCGTCGTGCCTGGTCCCTGTGCCAAGAAGTCACCACCATCTGGCCTCAACGACTACCGACCGGTCGCCCTCACCACCCATGTGATGAAGGTGCTGGAGAGGCTGGTCTTGGCCCACCTCCGGCCGCAGGTGAAATCGTCGCTGGACCGTCTGCAATTTGCTTACCAGCCTCATGTGGGAGTGGACGCCATCATCTACCTGCTGCAACGAGCTCAGTCGCACCTGGATGGAACCGGTGTCTCTGTGAGAGTCACTTTCTTTGACTTCTCCAGTGCATTTAACACCATCCAGCCACTGCTGCTGAGTGAGAAGCTGCGGTGGCGTGTGGACGCGTCCACCATCTCCTGGATCACTGACTACCTCACAGGCAGACCACAGTTTGTCAGAATGGGGCGTGTGCTGTCTGGAACGGTGGTCAGTGATGTTGTAGCCCCACAGGAACTGTTCTGTCTCCTTCCTCTTCACCCTGTACACCAGTGACTTCCAGTACAACACGGAGTCATGCCATCTGCAGAAGTACTCTGATGATTCTGCAGTGGTCGGGTGTATTAGGGATGGACGGGAGGAGGAGTACAGGGCAGTGGTGAGTGACTTTGTAAAGTTCCGCTGGCGATGAGAACCACCTGCGGCTGAACGTGGCCAAGACCAGAGAGATGGTGGTGGACTTCAGGAGGAAGGCGACAGCTCCTACACCTCTGAGTGTCCTGGGAGTGGACGTGGACATGGTGGAGGAGTACAAGTACCTGGGCCTCCATCGACAGCCGACTGAACTGGAAGTGCGACATCATCGCTGTGCACAAAAAGGGGATGAGACGACTCTTTTTCCTGAGAAAGCTTCGATCCTTCAACGTGTGCAGCATGATGCTGGAGTTATTCTACCAGTCGGTTGTGGCCAGTGTGCTGCACTTTGCCATTGTCTGCTGGGGAGCAGCATCGGAGCCGTGACACCAGCCGCCTTAACAAACTGGTTAGGAAGGCTGGCTCCATCATAGGCTGCCAGCTGGAGCACCTGGAACAGGTGGTGGAGAGGAGGACGTTGAAGAAACTGGTGTCCATATTGGACAACCCGGACCACCCTCTCCACCACCTCCTACAGGGACAGAGGAGTACTTTCTCCAAACGCCTCCTCACGCTCCGCTGCCACAAGGACAGATACAGGAGAACATTCCTGCCGACGGCTATGAGGCTCTACAACAGTTCACCTCTTGCCAGATCACCCTAACCCTTCTTATATTTGTGTTTTTTATTTTTATTTTTATTCTTGTGTGTTGCTGCTACTGGCTCGACAAATTTCCCCTTGGGGATTAATAAAGTATATATCTATCTATCTATCTATCTATGTGGTTCAGATACAGCTGCCTGTGATTATACACTTGGCCAGTAGGGGGTTTCGTGAGCACATGAAGCTTCGAGAAATGAACCCTTTCTCGAACCAATTGACTGAAGTGGTTCGATGCCTCATGAGGCTTCATCTCACCATCACTACTATATATCTATATGTATATATTACTGTGACAAGTGTGTAGCCGTCACTATCCCCCCCTAAGCACCAATAAGGAATGAGCAGCCAGAGGGATATTCGGTAACAAAGTTTATTCCGACGGCAGACTGTGTCTCTGCTCTCCACGGTCCTGATCTTCCGTCTGTCCAGCTCCTTTATGGAGAAAAACTCAGATACACCAACACAGATTGTCATCAGCTGGACTGATTACCAATCTGATTACCAATCAGTCCAGCTGATGATAATCAGACACCGTTCCCTGAACCACACCCCCGCTCCACCCACCCTGCAGCCAAAAGGGAATTCTGTGAAAATGTGGAGGCAGAGAGCGGAGAAAGGTAGAAAGAGAAGGTGAGATAAAGGAACAGGTAGAGGAAAATAATGAGAAAAGGGAAGATAGAGCTAGAGGATAAGAAAGAGGTCGATGTATACAAGGAGGATGAGGTAGAGGAAGACGAATATGCCGAGGAAGAGGTAGTAGTAAAGATGGAGACAGAAGAAGAGGATAAGGAAAAGGTAGAGAACCTAACATAAGGGGAGATCCATAAACTATTCATCATCTCTAACAATACAGTGTTTTGGTTTCAAGTTGTGCTGTAGTTTGAATGAAATCCTTTTTGTTTCAGTGAGTTCAGTCACATATTATATTGTAATTCTCCCTTTCATCAGTTTCACCAGATCAGTGCTCTGAAAGAGTAATTAATAGGATTTCAATGAGTTGCAAAGATGACATTTTGAAAAAGGACTGTTTTGACGAACCAGTGAGACGTTCATCTCCAAGTGTTATGTCTTATTTTGCTCGTGGGTAGTTTTTACACAATGGGACACATTACGCAAGTGTGGAAGCAATCGCAAAAAAACCTTAAAAGAGCAAAGTTAGCAGATACACAGCAACGACAGCATTATTTAGGAATTGGTGGCAAAGTGCTCCACTCTGTTCAACAGCTGCTAATTGTGTCAGTCTGCTGTATGTTGCACACAGAATGGTGGGTGATGAGGGGATCTTATTCCAGCCACAAAACCTTTGCTCGCTTTTGTTTGCTCTACCTATTTATTCATAGCCTTACCCACAATATGTGTTTTCATGCAGAGCATAGGAAACGGGCCAAGAAATGGCTTTACAACACACACACACACGTGCATGCACAGACAATGCAAACATTTGTGTAGCGTGTGAACACTGCACGAATACAAAATGCCATACGAACCACAGGTGAATACATTTGCATGCTTACTTTATGCATATGTATTCACATAGAAATGCATATGGCACTCCGGTAAATGTATTTTTTCTTCCTTCATTATTATTATTATTATTAAGACCAGATATGATCGTAATTGTTTTGAGACAGACACGATTTCAATTGTAGAGGAGGGAAATTGTTTCTACTTTTCCAGAAGCAATATTAAAACATAATGCTTCAGGGAGTAAATTAAAAGGAATCAGTGCTTTTACATTTAAGTGTGACCATAATGAACCTCTGAATAAAAGCTTTTAAACATGTGAACAGAACATTTTAAATTCCAGACGGATTAGGAAAATGGCTTTAAATATGGTATTGAATTATATAGTTGTATGTCATGTCTTTTCAGTTCATTTTGATCATTATCAAAACTTTCTTATGACGAAGGGCTGGAAAAGGTTGACCCTAAAAATAAAAATCTTCACTTGCTGCCTTCAGGTACAGCGAGCGTATTTGTAATTGTTCACAAATGAGAGGCATGAGCAGTGTAGCCATGCATTAAATGGTGTTTACACCCACATCTACACTCTTATTATGATGAGACTAAGACCAAAACAGAAACAGGACAGTTTTTCTGCATTCCGATTGTAATGTTTCACTTACTTGAACATGAATGTCACAATTTAGGACGTGTGTTGAATACACTGTGCCAAAGACAGGCATGCGCGTGTTGCGTCACCGTATGTTCTGGTAAAAGAGAGTCAGATATCCTTCCTTATCGTATGTAGCACAAACAGTACTACTTGTGTTATTCGTTCATTAGTAAATGAGTAGTAATAATTCACCATGAACATGCATCTTCAAATCCCGCCTCTAAGATCTCCATCCATTTTCATCTGCTTAATCCGGGATCGGATCGCATGGCAGCAGACCCAGCAGGCTGACCCAGACGTCCCTCTCCCCAGCAACATTTTCCAGCTCAATCTGGGGGATCCCGAGGAGTTCTCAGGCCAGCTGGGAGATAGAATCCCTCTAGCATGTCCTGGGTCTTCCTCGGGGTCTCCTCCCAGTTGGACGTGCCTGGAAAACCTCTAAAGGGAGGAGTCTAGGAGGCATCTGAATTAGCGGCTCAACTCCAAGCTCCCTTCTGATGTCTGCGCTCCGTACCCTATCTCAAAGGCTGAGCTCGGCCACCCTACGGAGGAAACTCATTTTGGCCGCTTGTATCCGCAACCTTGTTCTTTCTTCTAGGATCTCAACTATTAATTATCATGAGGTGTTATTCTAATGGTGTCTTTGTATTTTTGTTTACTGCCCTGTTCTTTTTCTTGTAGAATTTCATTTATTTTTCAGACGTTTTGAACAATTTGTCCAATTTCTCTGCTGAAACCTTGAGCTACTAAAAGCCCACTGTCCTCTGCTATGTCAAAACTAATAAAGCAGGTGAGAAGAACAAGGCCTGCAGGTGAGGAACAGCCTTTTGACTGGGTGACTTGTGCTTTCCATTTTTTCAATTAAAACGGCCACGGACTGTTGTGATTTTTCACATGATCAAGGTCACGGGACTTTGCTACTCCTTCCTGTCTGCACGTGTTCTGTGGATATCAAGCTGTTCCAGCAGGACTCCTGCAGGAGGTGTTGTGGCTGTGCGAGCTGCCAGGGCTGCTGCTCTAATCCATTATGTCCAAGTACTGTTAGGGTGGCAGCTGCGTCTGCACTCTGCAATGTTCAAGGTGGGTGTGCACGTCTTTGACAAGGCTGCACTTTGTCTCCCCTCCGGCTGCAATCTTCATGGAACGCAACCGCCTGCAATACTTTGGCTCACCGAGAGCGCTCCTACCCAGCAGCCAGCAGCAAAGAACTGGATGTTTGTGTCGATTGTATCTCGATGCAGCATTTACACCACAAAGCACCTGAAAGGTAGTTGTGTTTACATGTGTTAATATTGCAAACAAATGGTTGCCGCTGCCAGAACACCAGACTGGTCCCATTGGATGAATTAGCTTTTTCTCATTCATAACTAAAGTCATTCTGAATATATTAGCATATTGAATTTGTATTTATCGTCAAGCAGGTTGAAGTAAAATCACCACAGCTGTGAACAAACTATAAACGTGGGTAGAGTAGAGCTTGTTTCGGATACCTATTGCTTCGACAGCAGCTTGGTGACAAGTACTTGATGATACTGTTGGAAATGTCTGTCTTTATAAGTTGTTGAGGAATTCTTGAAAACGCCATCTTCTACGGTTTCTACGGGGCTCATCTAATGCATTCTGGGAAAAGGGTTCTGGTTCAACCGAACTGGCAAATTTCCGATCCTGAAAAATTAAACCAATGCGGAAGTGCCTTAAACAGCCATTATTTCTAATGGCCATCAGGGGGCAACTCCTGAATACTAAAAGAGACCGATTGTATAAAAGTCTATTGGGAAAGGACCCTAATTCTCTTGAGTTATTACCTCAGTAAACATCATAAACATGAATTTCAATGTATTCTTCAATAAAGCATGATGTTCATTTCGTAAATTAAAGTCCCATTTACAGTCAAATAGGCCATAAAGCAGTGTATGCTTTAGTGTGGGGCAAACTATGGCCTGCTGGGCTTTTTAATCTGGCCCGCCGACTATTATAATTATTATTAAAAAGATGGTGCGAAGAAATTATGCTAAAAAAATAAAATTAAAATAAGATCTGGATTTAAATGAAAATGACCTGGAATAACATCCGTTGACAACGCTTCTCCGTTCTCGACTTCGAATTTCATGAAGCACAATGATTATTTATTGCCCAGAGCTCTTTTAGGCAGGCAGCGGTCAGTTTACAGCGTGTGCAAACTGCACGGCACGTAAAGACCTCTATAACGATTTCTCCTACAGGAGAACGCTCAACTGTTGTATTTTTGCCAGCGGCGACTTCATAAAACAGCGCCTCACTAAAGTCGCAGGAATAATGTGCTTGTAAAAGATGTCGGAGTTCAACAACGTGAGCAGGTCCACGAACATAGTTGTGCGGTGGAAGACTTGTCAGCTAACTTAAAGCATCGGGTGTCAGATAAAGCTGTTAAAGTGCTTTTGATGTTTACTCGATGTGCGTGACGAGAGCACATTCGCCACACATTCTGTGTGTGTGGATATATATATATGCATAGTTGATCTCATTTGATTATTGTGTTAACTTTAAAAGAGGTGAGGCGAAATATCTCACTTCTAGTGAGTGGCCCAGACTTTCGTAAATTGTTCAGTATGAGGCCCTCAGTGACAACAGTTTGGACACCCCTGCTTGAGGGTGTGGCTACCTTGGGATTGACAGGTTGCTACCATAGCGCTACAAAGTTTTTTTTGTGTCATAACTTTAAGCCTTTCACCATGCGTCTTCAGTTCATGAAAGTCAATTGTAACATTTTGGTTTACTTCACTCTAACAGAGAGAGAGATTTGTTATTTTTAGAAAACCTTTATTTTATAATTAGCACAACAGAAACAAAAACACTTTTAGCAAATCAAAACAATATCTTCATTGACTCAAAAGGAACAGTGAAAATAATTCCTCTCCAGACACAAAACATAAAACATAATTGCCGCACCATTCTTGAATGAAATCGTCCATGATGCTCATCCTTTCAAAAAATAACTTCTCTCTGGGAAGTAATCCTCCACCTTCACATCCCACATGTTTCAGTCCTCCGGAGAAAAGACTCTATTTGCTCTACACTGTAGTGCAGAGGCTCATCATCAGAATCAGAGTCCTCCTCTGGACTGGACTTGAACTCTGTTCCCCTTCTTCCTGCCTTCCTCCTGTCCACTATGAGGGAACTTTGAGGTTCTCCACATTCTCCATGTCCACCTCGCTCTGTTACTTTACCATCCTTTACACTTGTCTCCTCCTCCTCGCTTGCTGTACCACCCTGCTGGACACAACCTGCCCCTGCCTGCTCTTCTTCCTCACCCTGCTGGACCCCACTTGTCCCTACCTCCTCCTCTTTCTCACCGTACTGGACTACACCTGTCTCCTCCTTCTCCCTCTCCTCACCGTACTGGACGACACCTGTCTCCCTCTACTCCTCGCCCTGCTGGACACTACCTGTCCCTGTCTGCTCCTACTCTTCCTCGCCCTGCTGGACAGCACCTGTCCCCAAGACCCTCCTGGTTCTGCCCCTCAGAAGCTGCTTCGATAGTGTTCTGCTCAGCAGCTCTTTTATCTGGGCAGTCCCTGGCCTGATGTCCTACTCGCCCACAAACGAAACATTTACTATTCCCAGATGATATACAGGACTGTCTCAGAAAATTAGAATATTGTGATAAAGTTCTTTATTTTCTGTAATGCAATAAAAAAAACAAAAATGTCATGCATTCTGGATTCATTACAAATCAACTGAAATATTGCAAGCCTTTTATTCTTTTAATATTGCTGATTATGGCTTACAGCTTAAGAAAACTCAAATATCCTATCTCTAAATATTAGAATATCATGAAAAAGTATACTAGTAGGGTATTAAACAAATCACTTGAATCGTCTAATTAACTGGAAACACATTTTCAAATGTTTGATTTTGTTTTGCTGTTATAAATCTTTTTTTTTTACTTGGTCTGAGGAAATATTCAAATTTTATGAGATAGGATTTTAGAGTTTTCTTAAGCTGTAAGCCATAATCAGCAATATTAAAAGAATAAAAGGCTTGCAATATTTCAGTTGATTTGTAATGAATCCAGAATGCATGACATTTTTGTTTTTTTAATTGCATTACAGAAAATAAAGAACTTTATCACAATATTCTAATTTTCTGAGACAGTCCTGTATACACTGGATAATCATAACCCTCCACCTTAATCTTCACCATGAGGTTAAGCTCTTCACCCTCGTTGTTGAGGACCATGAGGAGCCGCCTCCTGTGAGACACCATGTGCTGCAACAGGGGGAACTTCAGCCTCGGGGGGACCATCCTCTCCTGCGACACCACCTTCCTGTGCTTCACCAGCTCCTGAATCAGATTAATCAGGTTAGCCACGGTGACTTTGACCGGCAGCATCACCGACACCCACGTGTCTTTCACCACAATTCCCACCATGTCCACCTTCTCCACGCTGCCGTGACAGCGGGGACACCTGCAGGTACACGCCGTTCAGCGTGACGCCGCTGGATATTAACGCGGACACACACCGCTCCTCGTTAAAGAACACCAGCAGCCCTCGGTTCATCCTCGAGGCGTGGGAGAGGTTCTCGTGTCCGACAAGAGAACCTCCTCTACTGGGATACCTGGGTCGGACTCAATCCGGACGCCACGAGGAAACCCACCGTTAAAACAAACAATTCACCTCTCCGTTCGCAGCCTCAAGATTTTTTTTAGAGAACCTTTATTCCAAACTTTGTACTACAAAAAAACAAAATACTTTCAACACACATAAACATAAATGCAGCACCAAACCTGAAAACGAAAAAACGTCCATGATGCTCATGTTAAAAACTGAAAACTAAAGTCCAATGAGGACAGGAAGTGCTTCCTGCCCTCCGTCTTGCAGCTGAAGCTGAAGCTCCTCTCGCCAGTGCTGAGGCTCTGTCTCCAGGCTCTTCCTCTTCACTCGATCTCTCCTCTCGCCCTCTTCTCCTCGTCCTCCGGCAGCAGCACCTTTCTGAGGTCGCGCAGGATCTTTTTGAGCCTGTAAAACTCCTGGGGCGTGAAGGCTCCTCTCTCGTCTTTGCACGTCAGGAATGTACCAGAGAGGAAGAACTTATCCCTGCATGGGAAATGGTCCTCCACCTTCACATGCCACACCTGTTTGGTCATCCGGAGGAAGGCCTTGATCTCCTCCACACTATAGTGTGCAGACGCTGAGTTGGAGTCCTACTCCAAGCTGGACTCCGCCCCCCTTCTCCTGGACCTCCTTCTGCCCGCCGTGACCTTCTTGGGTTGCGGGTTCTCTCCGTCTCCTCCTCCACACTTCCTCTTTAACCGGGGGACTCTGAGGCTCTCCTCCTCCCCCTCCATGTCTACCTCACTGTCTGACAGCACCACCTCCCTGACAACTGTCTCCCTCTCCTCTGACTCCACCTTTTCTTCCTCTTCTTCTTTTTCTTCAATTTGCTGGACCTCGCCAGCTTCTCCCTCTTCCTTCCTCTCCTCCTCACCCTGCCGGACCATGCCAGCCCCTCCCTCTTCTCTCCTCTCCTCTTCGCCCTCACCCTGCCGGACCATGCCAGCCCCTCCCTCTTCTCTTCCTCCTCACCCTCACTCTGCTGGACCATGTCAGCCTCCCCTCTTGCTCCTCCACCACCTGCTGGAAACCCCCAGTCTCTGGCTGCTCCCCCTCCTCCCCCCGTTGGGAACCCCCAGACCCTGGCTGCCCCCCCTCTCCCCTCTGCTGTGCACCACCCGTGCCCTCTGGACCCTCCTGGTTCTGCCCCAGAGGAGCTGCCCTGCTGGTGTTCTGCTCAGCAGCTCTCCTCCGGTGGCAGTCCCTGGCTATGTGCCCCTCTCGCCCACAAATGAAACATCTACCGTTCCCTGAGGAGATGTAAATGGGGTAGTCGTGCCCGGCCACCCTGATGTACACTCTGAGGCAGAGCTCTCCACCCCTGTTCAGGATCATGGAGAGATGCCTCCGGTGGGACCTGCCTCATCCGGGGGGATTTCCACCCTGAGGGGATCTTCCTCAACCGGGACACCACCTTCCCGTGCTTCACCAGCTCCCTCATCAACACCTCTTCTTTAATAAAAGGAGGCACGTTGGCGACGGTGACCCTAACCGCCGGTGTAGCCAGCGGCACCACTGGCACCTGCATGCCTCTAATGAACACCCCCGACACCACCACCGTGCTCACCTTCTCCACGCGGTCCAGGAACAGCACCACCGCTCCGTTCATGCGAGCAGCGGATGTCACGCTCTCGTCTCTAACAACGTCTCCCACCGCCAGCCCCACCTCCTCCTCCGAGCACGGGAAACACTGCGCCACTCTAATCCCGTGCGCCCGCGTGAGGAAGCTCAGGTTTGCCATCGCCACTAGCTCGCCGGTTAGCACGCCGCTAGCGCTAACGCGCACACAGACACACAAACGAACCCTCCGTGAACCCACAGACAGTCGGGTGAACCCACAGACACTCACAACAAACATACCGTTTAAACAAGTCACTTTTTAACGAGTAAACCCACCGTTAAGCAAACAATTCACCTCTCCGCCTCACGTCCGTCCTCACAGAGAGAGAGAGAGAGAGATTTTTGTTTTTGCATGCCCATTGTAGGCAGAGTGATCTCTGCCAATAGGAACAGTTACATGCTCCTGGTGTACTCGGTTACCATGAAAAATGAATGAGGACACAATATAAGCTTTTTTTCCCTCCGAGTTGCAGCACAAATGCTGAAAAAAAGTAAAATGTATCCGGTTCAGGCTTGTCCTGTCTGGTTTCAATGCACTGCAGAGATGTAAAAAACAGCTCCCACTACATGATGTCATTTCAGGGAGGTCAAGGAATATTCTAAATTTGAGTATATATTTCGACACAAACAGATTCTCAAATGTGAAAATGAATATCGTGAAGGAAAAGCAGCCTTTCCCCTTGTGTTGCTTCCTCGTGGCAAGGAAAATAATCAAGGCTGCGCAAACTGGAAACAGAGAAAGCCTTATGTCCTGACAACAAGCGCTGTGTTTGCAAACAAAACACATACCTAGCAGCTTTGCTCTCGAGATTCAATTAAATTAAATTCAGTTTATTTGTATAGCCCATTTTCACAAATTACAAATTTGTCTCGGAGTGCTTTACAATCTGTACATATAGACATCCGTCCCAGGACCTCACATCGGATCAGGAAAAACTCCCAAACAATCCTTTCACAGTTAAAAAAGGGAAGAAACCTTCAGGAGAGCAACAGAGGAGGATTCCTCTCCAGGATGGACAGGTGCAATAGATACCATGTGTACAGAATGAATCATTACACACAAATTAAAACACAGTAACAACACAATCAATGAATATGACAGAGTGTAGGAGATCATGATGAAAAAAAGATGGGTAAGTCGTAGGCTACTCGCTATTTCTTTACTTTTTTAACAGAAAACATCATTTATATTGTCGTTTAAAAAAAAAAATCAATATATATAATATAGCCAACAGCAAGCAGGAAAGTTCCAGGCGATTTGCCTGCTGCTCCTCTTCATTTTAAGTTCATTAAATCAGCCGTTCATCGTCCATTGAGAAGCCCTCAAAGCAACCAACAAGAATAAATAGAAACATTGCATCCAGAAAGTTGACTCAACTGGCAACCAGTAAGGACACAAAATGACCCAATAGCCGAATAGCTTGAACCTGTGAATATTGAAACAGCAATTTTGACCGCATCATTTATCTATACATGGTCAATGTGGTCAGACTTGTATAAACGTTGTGCTTGCAGGCCCCCGTAATTATTCACTGATTATTATTCACTGTCATCTATTAGTTTAGAATCTTCAACCACAATCATGTGCTGCTAACTTATTGACAGCTCGGAGACCGACCGCACGTCCCAGCCCTCCTCACTTCCCGCGGTTTAGCTGCAGTCATAACCAGGTGATTTGATCCTGTGGAGAAAAGAGGTGGAGGCAGCTGAATGAGACACTAATTAAGAAATGCAGTCATGTGTGAACGTGGCCATGCTTGTAGCATTCAGATGAAGTCACCGGTACCTCCCCGCCCCCCATACATCAGATAAAGCCTCTGCCTCTGAAAGGATAGGACTGTCACAGAGGAGAGGGATGCTGCACTACTGACTATTACCACCACGGCTAGACGAGGAGAAAACACCATTCAACCTTTAGCTCTTTCCATCATGCAGATGTAAATGGATAATCTGGTACAGTTCAACTTGCATAATGCTAAAACGAGTTAGAAAGTATAATCAAAACAAGGCAAGTGATGTCAAAGCATGACTACGGATGAAAAAAAGGAAGCCTCTCGATTACTATGATGCAGCTGATTTGTAGAGACAGTATCCATGGAAACAATGGGCCATTAGAACGGGAGATTAATACCGCGACATGAGATCTGGCATGTTTAATGATGGATGTTAACTCAGAGTCTGCAGCCATGTTTTGAGCTGAATGCCAACATGCGGATGTTAACCCTCCTGTTAACATACACACACACACACACGCACAGACACCAACACACACACATATCAGCACACACACACCCCGTTCACAACCCCATATATAAAGTTGTACACATTTCAAACTTCAAACAAAAGAATCAGGTGGTTGTTATGGGAACCATCTCTATCCTGCTGTGAGCCCATCACCCTACATGAGAAGCACACTTTACAGACTAAACAATGTTTATCATCTTCTAACTTTCCCCCTAAATACACCTTTATTGGACATGGGACACTAATGTGAGGGTTTCTTTCATGTCTCAACTAATAAATATGGTACTATAGTACTTCTAATAGACTATGTCTGTCTGACTTGGAGAGACACACCCTGTTTCATCCCAATCTCAGACGCACACACACTCTTTCGAACGACCCCACCTGAGAGACATACAGATACTACTTTGACAGGAACCTTTATTTTTCCCCTGCAGATACATAAGACTGAACCAAGAGGATGACTGTGTGATGGCCTTTGGACATCTTTTATAACATAATGTATGCATCTTCACACTAAAAATAAACATAACGAACGTTTACTTTCAATACAAATCCTGTATGACTCATTTGGCTTGATTTTGAATGAGTGGGTCATTATGACCCTGAACAGCACAGGTGTCTCATCACCCCATGAAAAAATAAAATTACAAAATGCAAATACAATTTAGGAGAAAATACATGTTATGATAGACTACATTTTTTCAATGTGCCTAAAAAATAGTTTTAACATATATTTTTCATTAAAACGAGTGAGTTCTCCTGATTGAACTCTGCTCTATGAATAAATAAAAAAAAATAAAAACTGATTGAATTGTTAGTAATGGTGTTGGTGATGAGGTACAAACTATAGTTTTTTGGTTTCTGACCACTTTTGGGTGATTCAACATTAACCGGGTCAAATTGACCCGGGAACATCACGGCTGTATGTAAGAAATGAACATAACAGGAGGGTTAAGTATACACATGAGTTGAACCACATTAACGTTGTGCTAACAAACAGCTTCATGGTCCCCGGACGTCCCGGTTTGTGTGGGATTGCTTCCGGTCTCAAGTCGGGTGTACCTGGACCCGACGAATATCTGTAAAAACAATAAACTTGTCATGTTGTTACCCAGACAGTACAGTAGTTTCCTTGTTACCTTCGCATTGAAAATGCCGGAAGGTTATGTTTTGATCGCCGTGTATTTATTTATTTATTTGTATGCGTGTTATTCGCAAAACTCAAAAAGTATTGAACCGAATCGCATGAAATTTGGTGGGATGATTGTTTATTATCCGGGGACCAGTTGATTAGATTTTGGGATCGATCGGGTCAAAGGTCAAAGGTCATGAACAGGTCAAAATCTTTCGCAGAACTCAAAAAGTATTGAACCGAATCGCATGAAATTTGGTGGGATGATTGTTTATTATCCGGGACCAGTTGATTTGATTTTGGGATCGATCGGGTCAAAGGTCAAAGGTCATGAACAGGTCAAAATCTTTCGCAGAACTCAAAAGTATTGAACCGAATCGCATGAAATTTGGTGGGATGATTGTTTATTATCCGGGGACCAGTTGACTAGATTTTGGGATCGATCGGGTCAAAGGTCAAGGTCAAAGGTCATGAACAGGTCAAAATGTTCTTGAATCGCATGCAATTTGGTGGGATGATTGGTTATTATCCGGGGACCATTTGATTAGATTTTGGGATCAATCGGGTCAAAGGTCAAGGTCAAGGTTATGGAAAGGTCAAACTCTTTTTTTACCATAGCACGATACATTTTTGTCCAATTGGCATGCAACTAATGCCAAAATGTTCATAATTCAATGCCCAATCTTGTGATATGCGAAGGTATGCGCTCTACCGAGTGCCCATTCTAGTGTTTCCCTGTTCGTTTTGTCTCCAGTGTGTTTTACCCTGAGTCTGGTCTGTCGGCAAGGAGGCGTGGCCATCTCCTCCCTCTCCTGGGCAGTGATTGCTGGAGCAGTTGGGACCAATCTCCTTTTAAGACTCTGCAGTATTTCAATCCTCTTCTTCCTGCCATTCATCGCCAGATCGTTTCGTCGGCACAGTGTTTTTGGATTAATAAACCTTTTTTGGGTTTTAAACTGTAACCGTGTTTTTTGAGTGTTTTTGGGTCCAGGTTTTGGTTACCAGAACATAACAAAAATATCCTGTTTTTTAACAGCCACTGCCAAATTGTCCCAGTTTTCACCACAATTTAAAATAATAATAGTAAACTTGTTTTAGCACTTGTACAGTTCTTCCCACACTGAATAAAAAAAAACATGAAACCAAATAAAAGAACAAGTAACCCAATATTTAAAAAACATGTAGTACACTTGTGAGTTCAATCCTGACTTGTCTGTGTCAATAAATGTGTCGCTTGCAGCTCTTTCTGACAGTACGCTAATGATAGAGCTTAGTTTATAATCCGCAGAGTGAAGCTGCCGCACACGCCAGATAATGACACAATCACGGTCGGCGCGTGGGCCGCGTATAGACTCTGCAAAGTGGCCACGCAGCTTGGTCCTGCACCTCTGAATGCACCACTATTTACAAATCTACAATGTTATATACAAAAGGCCAATTTGCTTTTAAGTGCTTTAGAAACAGGTGGTCTTCAAAATCTTCATTTGAGTATATATTTTGGCAGCCAAGTCCAATTGTTTCCTCCCAGTGCACGTAATAATTGACTTATCTTTACAGAGAGGCTCTTACAAAGGCAATAAAGTAGACTATGAATATGAGATATGAGTTTACAGGTAATTACAATCCCTCTTCTGCAGTGTGGAGGTTAGTTTATGGCTTTTTGCCGGTTACACCTCCAGTCTATGGGCATATCTATGGGGAACACTCATCGTCTTTTTGATCCTCCACAGTTCAATTTGTTTGAAGGAAGGATAAAGTATGTTTTTTATTTAAGTGTTTATGTTATGTAGCTTAACAGTAGTGGTAAGGCTGTCTGACTGCAAGATAGAGCCGTGAAAATAGTCTAAACATAGCATACTCTTAAAACTGAGTTGTTGTTTTTTTAAATAGGGCCTATATTTCGGTGGTTTAAACACAGCCGTTCTACGTCAACATCAGACGGCCCTTTCTGGCCGGTAACTGAAGCGTTACATCGCTCTCTTCAAAGCCACAGACCCCATGGACACAAATCTAACCCTCTCAGTTTCAGTACTCAATTTCCATAGTTTGACTCGGCTATTGCTGGCGTTCACATAATTCATAACCTTATAAATTAGCTGACGGCAGAGTGGGCGTTTCCATTTGAAAAGCCCTGAAAAGTCAACCTTTAAATTATTACAATTCCTCCTCGAAGGAAACATGAATATTATGCAAGAACAAAAACTTCTTTCCAAACCATACAATAGCGGCTGAGATCATTCTGTTTGGATCATTGACCACCGGCATTGCATTTACAATCAAATCAGTTTGTTATTTAGTCAGCTTCAGTCTCTTGGTCAATAACAGACAATCGTGAAGAAATCAAACGTCAGAGGTCACACCAATCTGATATATTACTGTGACACTAGAATGAACAGGACTGGAAGATGACATTAAGATGTCATTTGGGGGAGAAAGGGGCATTCCGTATTCAGCAAAGAGATGAATTTACCAGGTAAAGATCAAGATAACGAGTCTGCTGCCGGAGGGAAGTAAAACAGAACAAACATCTGCCAGACATTTAACTGTAACTGGAGGAGTCTCACATAACAGAGAGAATGAGTGGCGAATTCTTATTTGTAATCTTCGTATGAATAAACAGCTTTAGTGTTTTGCTTAAGGACACTTAGACACACTGTTGGGATTGAACCTTTGACCTGCCATTCACAGCATTTTCAACAACATGTTTCACACATGTGACTCTTCATGCTTTACACTGTTAAACATAATTCACCACCTGAAGTATTGTACCAGGGTTAACCTAAACAAAAGCATTGTATTCTTTATATGTAACACCTCTTTAGTGTATTGTATATCCTCCTTCAAAAGTTCTACACGACTCAATATTATTTTATTTTGTGTTATGTTTCTAATATTTTCATTCTCTTTTATTCCGTAAAAAAAATCTTAATTACTTGCACCCTCATTCATCATACTATATATTATTTCTGGTTTGTGATGAGCATTGAGGTCGCTATTTCAGTCTGAATATGTCTAATTTAACATGCCGATGTCCTCAAAGGGATTATTGTTTTATCTAATCATGTGAGTAAGGGGCTACGAGCGGATCCACTAAGCTTTGTTCCCTGTTGTATTTTAAACATTTCAGTTGGTAATCCATTGGTCTCCTGGTGTTGAGCAGCTCTGTACCGACCCGCAGTCAGCTGAGGGCACCAGCAGCACAAGTCTCTCTATTTGGCTTTTCTTTTTCACGCTGCAGAAAATGGTTACTGTTTTAAGATGCATTTCCAGCTGGGCAGTAATACGGTGACACTGTATTTGGTACTTGTAAAATCCATTTGGCAAGCCAGACTGGAGCCATACGGCTGCTCCCCTTCACTCTCTTGAGAATGATAGAATGGGAAATCTTTACTTTAGCGATGCTTTGGCTCATCTAATGTGCCTTAAGCATGGCAGTTTCACTCCATGTGTCAATCAAAAAGCCCCGTCATCTCAACACTGTCAATAGAAGCTACTGTAGATGTCTGCAACTAAAGAGGTGGGCCAACATACAAATACTAAGGATGAACCGGTACGCAGAGCCAGCTGTGTCTTGATGAACTCAATGGTCAATGATTGATTATTGTATTTTCAAGTGGATCGATTGTTATTGTGTTCATCCATGCATTCGATGACACACCGACGCACAGACCGATTCATGTAGTTATAGATGTGCTGATGATGCATCGACTTATTGACTGATTGAGTTTTAAATGCAGATGTCTGAGCAGCTCTGAAAGACTGGAATGATTGTGCATTAGCGTAATCAGAGCATCAGCAGTGTGTGTGTGTTTGGAGTTGAGATGAATATGAACACACACTACAAGCTTCCTCTTTGACAGAGCTTATAGTTAGGGCTGAATCAGGTTCACCTGGTCCAGCCCCTTGATATGCTGCTATAGGCTTATAGCTGCGGGACGCTTTTAGGATTTGCACTGAGAGTATCTATCTTTTTTTCTCTCTTAAGGATGAATTTTCATCTCTCAATCACACGTTACTAACTCTGCTTTCTCCCGAGTCCTTTTGACTCACGCTCTCATGGGGGTCATCGGACCCTATGAGACGGCATAGATCATATCTGCCTGATGGATCATCGAGGTCTGGGTGGGAATTCCTGCCCTGACTCACGCCACTGTCCTGTTGAGACTCCCCACTCCTCCTCCCACCGCCATCTGCCTGATGGATCGTGGAGTCTCCATCGTGGAATATGCCTACTATGAACTATTCATACACTCTGTCATATTCATTGAATGTATTTTAACTCTAAATCTGTCCTTCTGTACACATTACATCTATTGCATCTGTCCATCCTGGAGAGGGATCCTCCTCTGTTGCTCTCCTGAAGGTTTCTTCCTTTTTCCCTGAAGGGTTATTTGGGAGTTTTTCCTGATCCGATGTGAGGTTTTGGGGCAGGGATGTCTATGTGTACAGATTGTAAAGCACTCCGAGACAAATTTGTAATTTGTGAAATTGGGCTATACAAATAAACTGAATTGAATTGAATTAAATCCTTTGCAGAACAGAGAGGTCTGATGTGGAGGGTGAGAATGTGAGGCTGAGTTGTAATTGAATAGCAACAGGAGTGGTGTTTCTACTCGGCCCTCTGAAGGAGGACCTGACCTTGAGACGCTCCCGCTGATAGACAGGCAACACAAAGACCCTGCTGGCTAATTAGATTAAAAAACATGGATCCCAGGGGATGGAGATGTGACAAGCACATTGATTCACTGCATCGCCTCAATTTCCATCTCTCCTGATCTCTCCGTCCTCTCACACCGACGCCCACACCTTCACCGCATGCCTAATTGTATCCATCTCACTGTGCTGTATGCCACGTTTGTCTTTTTCCCTTTCTCCTTCCTTCCTTTACTCAAGACTTGCAGTAAATGTCTTCATCTTCAACACAATACTAAATAATAAATCATTTAATGAATAGCAAGAGAAACACACCATTTGTCTCAAGACATAATGCTATTGCATTATTATATGACTGGTCTCAAGAATGTTTTACTGTCATTGCAAAGTGAGCTTGACCCCCGACAAATGTCATGTCTGAAGTCCCTTGTCCACATATACGGTCAAGTTGTTGACTGAGCATCCCTTGTTACATTACAATATTGTCAAGGACATTTCATGGGCTTGCTTGTGTCACGACGGGATTAGGGTGGACCCAAATGCACGACTCAGGAGACAGATAATTCAAATAAAGATTCTTTACTGCAAGATCGGAACAGACAGAATAATCAAACTATGGAACGCTGGAGGGCTCGGTCATAAAAACACAAGACAATCTGGCAGAGGACAAGTGGAAGTGAGGGAGCTAAATAGTGAGGGACTAATGAGGGGATGGGCTGCAGGTGAGAAGGGCGTGAGGACCAGGTGAAGGGAATGAGGGACTAACGAGGGAATGATCAGAGGCAGGTGAGGGGAGTTGGATTGACGAGATGGGAAGCAGGATCTGGAATGACATGATAGTTAGTGACCGGATGAAAACAACCAATACAAAAAAGAAGGTGTGGAGCTAAACTGTTACAGCTCGAATAAGAAACATAGAATGACTAAAATCTGCATAATACAAACCAATTCAAGTTTGAATGCGTTTTCATTTTGTATTTTTTTTAAGAGTAACTTAACCCCTTAAAATCTTGCTTTTGCTGACGGTTCATCATCTGTGGATGTGGAAGGGTTCTCCAGGGTGCGTCAGTACACCAGGGCTTAACTGTTGGACGGGGAAACATGGGCAAGTGCATGCACCACACCTCATAGTGAAGCTGCGGGAATTTGTCAATGAGAGGAAAGTGAGCCTATTTAAAGAGTAATCACGATTTCTTTTTATAATAGTGTAGCGACCCTGGGTCAGGAACGCTACGAGGCGTAGATGGTTTATAAACCAGGGTGTTTATTCAGGAAACATAGAACAGGCTACTGTTGGCCGTAGCCTACGCCAAAACGACAGCAAAACGCAGTGAAAGCCTCCCAACCAGCTTCACGTCTGCTCCGGGTCACAGCTCTGCTCCGAACGGGGCGTAACACAACACCACACAACACAACAACATCACTCGCTCTCCAATCACAGACACGCCTCACAGCTACCAGCTCATGAGACGTTCACTTACATCCTGAACATAACATTTATAACATAACATTTCCCTCAGTCCGTTACAATAGGTTTTTGTCTGGGCATATAAATAATTGAGGGTTCAAAATCTTCTACCGGCGCAGCATTTCCAGCCTTGATGGCACAGGTTCAACTCAGTGGCGTCCCTAGGCTAAAACATCCGGGGCAAAAAAAAAAAAAATTATAATTTGGCACACAAGTGGTTAACACCTCCAGGTCGCACGTGAGGTCATTCACCCAAAACAGCGGAGTCAGGCTGGCAGCAGGCGCACGTAACAGCAAGCTGCTGTCTGAGAGTGTTTTTATGTCTAAAAATGTCGCTGCTTCACTCATCTGCTTCACTCTTCTGGGCTAAGCCCAGCACCGCCGCTCCCATAACGCGCACTATGCACCAAGTCCTGAGGGGGCACCACAAAACAGAACAAGAGATATATTTAATCGCTCAGCACCCCTCCCCCCGTTAACACTTCTCGGGTCGCATCGCTCTGCTGTGATGCGCGCCGACACATCCGCGTACATAGGTGAGCACACTCTCACTAGCCCCCCCATAATATCGGCATTATGACTATAATGATTTTTTTAGTTGCCTATTTTTTGGTGCCTCCTCAGGACTTGGTGCCCTACGCACAGCGCGTAGTGCGCGTTATGGGAGCAGCAGCACTGTATATATATATAAACAAAAAACAATCTAGGATCCCAATATTATCAACCTCCACACACATTAATTCACTGTCCAACAATAATATTAACAGAGCAAATGGTTTTAATGACCAAAGACAAAGTCCCTGCACACATTTTTAAGATGAGAATAATATTTTGGCTGTTTTGATTGACATCTCTTCCCACCTGAATACAATACATTGAAAGCAGAGGCATATTTTTCAAAAGCTTTCTGTTTTTTTATTTTACTTGAAATGAGAGAAGAACATATATTTATTATTAGTGCATTTATTATTTAATAATTAATCCAGTTCAAATTTAAATCTGACAATAAATATTGTTGTCTTTCTTTATTTGAGTTGACAGTTAGTTGACTACAGACGCTGTTACAACTGTTTTCTACTTCAGTACATATGGCACTAAACCATATCAGCAAATTAGACATTATTATGATGTTCTGGACCTTTGCATGAGGACATTCTCTGTAACTGGACCTTGCTGAATTGTAATTGAATATGCCTGCCCTATGACTTTCCTATCCTGTTGATGGCACTCAGCCCTAAGGCCATTGTTGCTGCTCTAGCTAGCAGGAGCTAACTGGCTAAATGTGACAGACATTGCTGAACTTGCTAGTAAGACAAGGGGCGGCTTTAGCTCAGTGGGGTAAGAGGGCCGTCCTGAAAACCGCAGTGTTGTGGGTTCGATCCCCGCTCTCCCCATTAGTTGCAAGTCGGAGTGTCCTTGAGCAAGGCACTGAACCCCCAGTTGCTTCCCGGGCGCTTCACCGCAGCCCACTGCTCCTTAATAACTAAGGATGGGTTAAATGCAGAGAACTAATTTCCCCTTGGGGATTAATAAAAGTGTATATTCTAAATATTCTAAAGACAACAAGTATTCTTTGAAAGTGAATAGTGCCACCACTGTTCTAAAAAATGACTTAATTAGATAAAAAGTATCATTGTGTAAAAAAAGGGGTCACCGGGGGAAATGCTATTAGGCTATCTGCATTTAATGCTAATGTATTGATCTTTTATGATTTGTTGAATTATTTCACGTTGAACTGATTTGTTCACCTATTGCAGAACATGTTTTAAAAAGTAATATATTGGGCTTTGACTTTTCAGGAAATGTATCGTAATTATCGTAAAAGTGGTTAGCATAAGACGCCAACATACTTTCTATTTCCTCCAAAGTTCAAACCAGCAGAGAACAGGGACAGTTTTATGTAGGGTGACCAGACGTCCTGTTTTCCCCGGACATGTCCTGTTTTTGAGACCTAAAAAATTTGTCCGGCAGGGATTCCAAAAACGTCCGGGATTTTGCTTCGTCGGATATTTGTGTTTCTCTGGGTTTTCACAAACTAGTATTTACCCCTTACAAGTTTTGGAAATGGTATCTCCCTTACGTTCCACCTTCTTGCGCGAGCTCTGATGGTATAGAGAACAGTCATTGGTCGACTGATCTCAGGGTTGCCAGATACACGATAATTATCCTCCAAATACAACCATTTTGAGCCTTTGGTACGATACTTCACCATTTCCATAATCCGCTAGTCCAACTCAAATCTGGTCACCCTAGTTTTATGGAACCACTGTATACATGTAAAAGTAAAGTTTAGGCTCCAGTGCAGCCAAGCTTGCACTGGAAAGGGCAGAAGCATCTATTACTGTAAGGCTCTGTTCTGTGTATCCTCTGTCTACTCTATATTTGGTGTCTTATCTGTGTCTCCTCTGTTTCCTTGATCGTTTCATTCCCTGCACCTGCCCTCAGCCACTCTTGTCTCGTGTCGTACACCTGTTTTCTCCCCTATATATTGTGCAACTCTTTCCCTTGTCTGTTGCTGGATTGTTGTCTTTTTTCCGTCGTCCTGTGTTGCGTGTTACTATCGTGGATCCTGCCTGTTCCGACCCTGCCTGCCTGCCTGCCCCTTTTGGACCTTTTTGTTTTTGTTGTAACCTGTTTTTTGCCTCATTAAAGAGTGCCTTTTTTTTAAAATGGTTTATTTAATAAGGGACAGTGCACATTGATAAAAACATTGCAGTAAATGTGCCAGAGTTAGCCAAGAAGCTATTTTTCATCTGTAGTCTCAATGTTGCTGATGTTAAGAACAAACCTAAAAACATAAGATTACAAATACAATCTACAGATAAAGCAAATAAAATAAGGGAGAACAATGTTAAAATGGACAGAATAAAAACATAATGTCAGAGATACAACGTAAAAGCATACAGACTAAATGTGATATATAACTGCAAACAGGTGAACGACAAGAGAAGACACGCAGGTGGAGTAAACGGCCGACCAGCAAGTCAAGACATACAGAGACCGGACAACAGACAGATAGACAACAACTGACAGACAGACAACATGAAAGTCCAACCTGGACAGATGGAGGAGGTAGGAGCCGTTACAGTTTAGTGCTGACAGAGCTGGGTAGTAATGTACCATTTCTTTGTTTCCGCTTTAAAAGAGTTGAATGATTGTAGCTCTCTGATAGATACTGGAATGTAGTTCCAGTCAACTGCTGCTTGTCCTGAGAATGCAGCATGACTGAAAGCACTTTTCCTGAGAGGGATGATACAATCCCCTCTTGCTGCACCTTTTGTTATTCAAGTTTCGATCTGGCTCGTTTCTCTGCGCATGAGCTCATGCACCTCGCTACCCGTGATGTCGGCATGACAATTACAGAAAATCGAGGTAAAAAGAGCTGAAATGCATAATCATCGCCTCGCTCTCTAATTAAGCTATCTTCTTGGAACATGGCTTCAGGCCCCACTCTCTTTGGACTGATCGACTGAAAGGACAGTATGCAAATGGTTGACAGTTAATCACTACGCTCTTTTGTATCGATCACAGACCAAAGAAACATGTCAAATAAGCAAATGCGCAGCACATGCTTGCTTTTCAGATTAGTTTACAAGCAGATGTTCCAAAAGGATTCATTTCAACATTTTCGTGACAAAGATGTAGGAATATTTTGCTTCAGGAATAACGTGTGGACCGCAGGAAGTGTTGATATTCTTTTCAAAGAGGAGCCTGATTTCGATCAAAAACAGCTCGTTCTTTGGATGCGATTTAATACAGTGAGCGCACTGTTATTCTCTCATCAGTTTAGGAAGTTCAGCATTCCTATCCATACACAAAGGACAGAGCGGGAGACTTTCATCTGCCTGGTTAACAACTTCAGTCATTGTCTTCTTTAATTACAACATAGTCAACAGCTCCATTACTTCCCCTACTATCTATCTTTCATCTATATGCGCTTTCTGAGGATTGTGATGTTGGAACAAAACGGAGCAGGCGTAAGTCTCATCTGTAGGCTGGCGAGAGGGTCTGCTCATGCACCGGAATGTAATCAGCATTCAGAGGCAGACAAGGCATCGAGACGTCCAACAAATACATGTAGGCCTATCCGTGGCTCCTAATGGTAATTAGTGTTCCCTTTGCCAATTGGGTTCGATTCTCTTACAGGAGCAACCCGCTGCACCCCTCGAAATTGATTTGCTCTGCATTCAGCGTGCAAGTCGAACAGCGGCCGGTCGGTAAAACCAATCGGTCAGTCAGTCAGTAGCTCAACCATTCAGTAAGCAGAGCATCCTTCACACAGTGAACCGGCACCCGCGAAACAAATAGTTGAAAAGTTAGTTCCACGGTTATTATCCTGCAAATAAACATGCCGGACATTCAGTTAGAAAGCTTTCCATTCAGGCAGTCCATCCGTGTGTCAGTTAGTCCGCCCGTCAGTCAGTCAGATGGCGAGTTATCATCAGCCGGCCGCCACCTCGCCTTATGTTACAGTGGCTATTCTGACGCCGGGACAGCCCACACTCCAGCTGTGTGGCTCTCGAAAGGGAGTGATTGATGATATGATGAGCATTACAAATGATCAAGCTCAATCAGCACCGCTCTAAAGCAGCACAATGAGAGTTACGGCTCGTCATTAAGGCCTGCAACGTTTAACAACAGCTATAATATCGCTCAGTGCTGTTAATCAAACCACGTTATGACAGATAGAAATGATAGAGATAATAGTGGTAATTTGCTTTAGATTACCTCCCAGCAGGGGAACATTTTGGACATGTGTTATCTAAATTGGGGCAGATGTGAGAGGAGTGGGCTTATAAAAAGAGGGTTCGATGTTTGAATGAGGAATACGAGATGGGAAAATGTGGGTGAGGAAAAAGGAACTCTCAACTCATAGCGTAAAAATGCCCCTGAGCAAGAGCCACAAGCTAGAAGATGAACCCCCAGGTGCTCAAGTAGAAGACTTAGGTCCATGAGTAACTAGAATTACTGCATCATGGTTGTAGGCCTCCACCAAAACAGTCATGTTGCAGTTTACATCCATGCCTGACATAAGGTCATAGTGACCTTGACCTATTGTAAGTTTATCCTTGAGTCCAGAATGGACATTTGTGCGTTACAAACTACGGACCAAATGGGCCTTGTTCACGAACAGTGCGTGCAAACGCAGATTCCTGAGGACATCCAATAATGCAAATCCTACCGTTTGAGGTTCTGTACACAGCAGCATTCTGTAGACGTCGTACTTGATGTTAATTGTTCCAATGTTCTTCATCTGTTAATGAGTGTGTTAGTAAATCATCATTAAATTTACTGCCTGGGTCTGTTAGCCAGATATAAGTTATAAAATATGATGCATTGCTAAAAGTAAAGACTTTTTAAATAAATAACTTCGACTGATTGTTGCCAACTGACATGCCACTTGTCTTGTTGACATTTTGGATTTGTTTTACATTCTTTTGTACAACAATAAATGTTTTGAAGAATAATAGAAACCACTATTTAAGTTTTATTAATATTTCTTGTTCAGCCTGAAGCGTCCGTCTCTTTCTGGATTTCTGAGCAGATGCAAAGAGCTGCTGACAGCATCCTGAGGAGCTTCCCGAACCCACCAGCATGGAAGAAGCAGATGGAGACAAATAACATCCTCTGTGCTGGTGGAGACGGGACGGCTGGCTGTCGGGAGGGTGTTTGGGTGGAAGCACCAAGGAGTTCTGCCCTGTGAGACACAAACACAAGTGATGAATACTTTTGAGCTACACAACCTTTACATTGTTGCTAGCAATATGTTGAATCCTTCAATGATTGAACGTTTTACTACTTTTGTATTTGCAGCGCGGTATTACTTATGTACCCACTGGAAGATTGGTGACCGCTGCTCTCCATCTCGTTCCTGCGGTGCTCCATCCTTCACATCTGGTTCCCGAGGTCCTCCATCCTTCACATCTGCTTCCTGCGGTGGTCCATCCTTCACATCTGCTTCCTGCGGTGGTCCATCCTTCACATCTGCTTCCTGCGGTGGTCCATCCTTCTCATGGTTCTGCGGTGCTCCATCCTTCACATCTGGTTCCAGAGGTCCTCCATCCTTCACATCTGCTTCCTGCGGTGCTCCATCCTTCTCATCTGGTCCCAACTCATCTTCGCTGTCATCAAGGATGTTGCTTCTTGTGTCACAGCCATCAATACCTGAGAGAGAGACTTGGAGAGCTTTTCTTAACATTAGTAATTATTACTTTACCTATTTTGGGTTCAGCCAAATGCACTACTATATAAAACATACAACTTTTGAAATGACTGTGAAGTGAGACTTTCAGGTGACCTCTGTTAATGCTGTCAAGAAGAGTTGACTCATTTTTGTCTGAAGACTTCTAGACTGTATAACGAAAAATAAAGAACAGAACAACAACCATTCACTGTATACTTGTTGATGTGACTCTGGTTTCTAGCTCTAGCATCATCAACTATATAAAAAAAGAGATATTTAGGAGCTTTGCTGCAAGATGCAACCTATCGCCAACCCTGCCAGACGGGAAGGAAGGCTGTCTGGAGCTTCATTAGTCCTGCCAGACATAAAGGTTTTACAATCCGGCAGCCAACAGGCTTTCAGTCTCAATCCAAGTAGCCATCTTCAGCCCACTGACAGTATCTTGTGTTTGTGAAAGATCCAAGGCCTGAAGTGGAAGGTGGAGACCATCTGTAGTCCTCTTTGTGGAGGATCCGAGGCCTTAAGTGGAGGGCACTGACTTCCTGTAGTCCTCTTCTCTGGTCCTCTTTGGGAAGGATCCGAGGCTTGAAGTGGAGGGCGCTGACTCTCTGTAGTCCTCTTCGTAGAGGATCTGAGGCCTCAAGTGGAGGGCGCTTCAATCAACCAGCGTAATAACAAGTCAAAATATCTGATGTGAAATAGGTCAACTGTAAGTTGTTTGTCACAAGATGTTTAGTGTGGAGATAAATGTACTTTCAATATAATTAATGTCCTTCCAGCTCTTAGGTCACTATAATAGCTAATTGTATAATAAAATGGAGTCAAACTGGGTCCAAAACTAAGTTATGAAATTATTAGTGACAGAGCCTTTGAAGAACGTTTTGAGAATAAAAGTTGTAAGAACTTGAGAAAAACAACGTGCCATGAATACTAGGAACACAGCGTTGTTAAATATTGTCATATGTTTAATTATTTATATGAATGAGTCATTTATCACATTTGCTTGTTTAACAATCTCTAATTAGATTTGGAATACAAAGCTGTGGCAAAGGCTAAACCAAATTACAAAAGGACAATGTAATTCAAAGGCCTCTGGTGAAGAACAATTAATGAACTCTGCAGACCGACTGTAATAACCAGAGAAACTTGTGTTGCGCAATGCCGCCAGAGCAAACAAACACTGAAACACTTTGGACTGCAAATCTCGGGTAAACATTGCCGTTTGAAAGCGCTCTTCGCCCACCGACGAGTAAACAACTTTTCGATAAACATGTTTCCAACTGACAGCATAATATGAGCTTTTGGAATAAATATAGCAAAAAGGCTACAAGGTAATTCCAACTATTCGTCATCATAAACCTTCTTACGGACGACTAAACACTCAAATTACATCAGAACCCCTTTTCACCCGGCATATATCAGAACCGCAAAAGAGGAGTGAGGGAGCGACACCTGAGGCGGGGGGTGCGGCCAGCATGGCGTGTAATACAGAGGGCTCAGGGAACACGAGGGAGATTGACCACAACTCAGAGTAGAAAATAGCAGTGATGTACAGCTGGTAGTCAAAGCTAACCGACCATGAGAAGCTAGTCAGACTCCCCCATTTCCCTGCTGAGAGACTGGGTCCAGTCTGGCGAGGCTCTGACCGTCAGCATCTATAAGAGCCTTTGATAGGCTGCTATGTGTGTACGGAGTCTCTCTGGTGTGATGCTAGCAGTGAGGGTCCGTATAGCAGCAGCCATGCCGCTAACGTTGCTGCTCCTCAGCTCGTCCGTGGTTGTTTAGAATACTGCGTTGTCATTGTTTGAATAAATCTTTCATCTTTTAATACAAGCGGACACATACAAGCTCAAGCACCAATCTCCTGATTGAAAATCCTGTATTTACAGTGTCTGTTTTCATCCTTCCAGTGGCCTAAGTGTGTGAACTCCCACAACAGTTTCACAAAACTTCTAAATGATAAAGCCGCAAAAGTGTGATCTGATTTTTTTAATTTTTATAAAACAACTGTTGCCTCTTGTTCTCTTTTTATTCTTCCCTCGAAACGTTGCACATATGGAGGACTCAAAATGACTTAAGTATAAATAAATAAATGCATGAATAAATATAGTAATAAATAAATAAATGCATAAATAAATGTATAAATAAATAAATGCTTAAATAAATGTATAAATAAATAAATAAATGCTTAAATAAATGTATAAATAAATAAATAAATATAGGAATTAATAAATATAAGTTATAAATCAACAGGACATCATTAAATAAATATATCTCTACATTTCTGTATTTGATTTTTTTATTTCTCTATTTGATGCTTAAACTACTAACTTCTCGGCTGAAAACATCCTTAAATTACATTCCGTGACTCAACAACAGTAGTATTTAGAATGTACAGACAAGAATGCAAAATACACACTGTTCGTCTACAGGTCCAAGTGCTAGGGATCGATTGCTTCTGTCTTGCTCCCCGACTTGACCAATCCTGTTTAACAATGAGGTTCGGACCGCCCCAGCTCATTTGAATATACGGACACATAAATGTCACACATAAATAAATGAAGAAATATGTGTGGACACATAAATAGAGATATAAATAAATGAATAAATACAGAAATGTAGAAATACATTTATTTAATGATGTCCTGTTGAGTTACAACTTATATTTATTCATTCCTGTATTTATTTCTGTATTTATACATTTATTCATTTATTTATTTATTATACATTTATTTAAGCATTTATTTATTTATTATTGTATTTATTCATGCATTTATTTATTTATTCATTTATACTTAAGTCATTTTAAGTCCTCCATATGCACAATGTGAACTACGGAATTTGCGACCAGAGACAGGTAATAAAATGTAATGGGAAATCAGAGAAACGTCAGTTTCTCCGTAATTCACAAAAGTGTAGGTTTTGAATCCCCGCGTACAAAAGGATTATGTTTTCCTTTCACTTCATGAGTTTTTGTGTGGCCGAGGCCCCTGAGTCAGCTCTCTGATTGATTTCTGACATTTTCTAAAGTAGTGAAAGCAGATCATGTCATCAATGAGCAGTGGAAAACATAGCAGGAGACACATTACCTCTGCCTCCCCTCCACCCTGAGCAAACCCTTAGCCACCACTACACATCCTATTGGCATGACTGTGCTGAATCAATCAAGCCTAAATTATACAAATTCCCTTGGGCGTGTGATGTTATTGTGTGGTTGGGGGGAGGACTGACCAAGTGACCATTATTACAGCTATACGCTGCCAGAGTGACGAAGAAACAGCTCCGTTGTTGCTTCAGGGCTCATTTGGATTAATGATAATGATGATGCTAATGATGTGGGTCCGACATGGTGTTGAAACCACATGGATGATGAAGTAGTTACAGAATGGAGCATCTATGTGTTATGTTACAGATCATTGGCATTTATAGTCGTTGATGTCCGCCATGTTATGTCACGCTACATTAAGTTATAATGTGTTATGTCGATCCACAAAACATGCCGATCTGTTAACCAGATCTGTTGGAGGGGGGGGGGGAATTATCTTTCCACAATGTTGCTATAGCTTGTGAAGACAGGATGCAGGTTGTTACATACTTCATAAACATACATGTGCATTCATAATGAAGCAATAAGGTGCGGAAGGCAGTACTTTGTCGTCAATAATGTCCGCTTCAAGGGTGTCGTTAGGCCCGAAGCGTAGTTAATTATTTTTTCAAAATAATTTAATCCGAGTGCGGGGCATGCATTAGAGAAAAAAATGCAGTGCCAAAAGAATGGCTGTGGGTAAAATGGTGAACTTATTCTAAATATATTGCTGAAAGTAATGTAATTTAATAGATTGCTGTTAACAGTCTGTAGAGAGTCAGCTACAGAACTACCTTTCACCACCTCCTCAAGGTGAAACTGATGAAACCCTTGAAAAGCAGAGAGTGGAGCTTCTTTACAAGTATAAGAAGAGGAACAGCAACAAACTCAATGAGAAGATGGAAAAAAACCTTCTCCCTGCATCGAAAGGATGTAATTCTCCCAGGTATGTTGAACATTTTGACCTTTTGCACGATGCTTATCTAATACCACTAATAATAAAATAAAAGCTATACTTGATTATCTGTCGGGGAAAATGAGTAGTATTCCTACCTAATGAAGCTGTGAGGGAAAAACAATGGCTATCGAAAGCATGTTAAGACATTGAGTTTCTTGTACTTGACTGCCATGACTGTTTTTCTCGCCCTGTGTCTTTAATTATTTTCTTTCTCTATCTTGTGATGTTTCTCGATCTCTCTCTTGGTCTCAGATTGAGGAGGAATTTCTCAGAATCACACTCAAGCCACTAATATCCACTTTCCTGGGGAAGTTCGACCAGTACACGCACAAATTGTTGAGCCTGGAGCTGTCGGGAAGAAGCTCATTGAGGCCCTGGACAAGTTGAATGAGGCACGTAAGTGTTTATGTAGAAGTAATCAGATGTCTATACTTGGCTTAATCCCATTTTTCATATTTCTACAGGACAACAGCATCGAATCTTGTAGAGAAACTGTCATCAGAGGGCTCATTTACGTCGGTGAAAAACCTGAGGACTTCATCACAGTCTACCAGGTAAAGAAAATATTTCTCTGCCGCTTGGATTTAAAGCCCTGACTGTATGAAACACCATTGTACAATCCAGCATAGTTGATGCCTTTGTGGAATCATGTATACATGTTTCTCCTGGGGTATTCATGAAATCTTCATTCTAAACTACAAAAACAAATACATGTTACATTTCATACACCGTAGACACAGCTACCTGCAGATGATTCATGTAGATGCTGAATGAATTAGCAGCCCCTATTTTAAATCTGCAATTATGTAGGTCTTCAAAAGAATTCCTGCAGATACCCTGTTTTTATTTCCATTTTTATATATTTTAGAGATTGTTGATCATGACGATGCTGCTGCTGTCCAGGATCATATTACCATATTTGTGCTAAACATTGTTGTGGTTATCAAGGAGGGAGGTCTTGACAGCCAAACAGGACTAGCCATCAAGGGAGCCGAGTTGCTTGTTGGCATCTCTGATGTGGCACACACAGATGCTAGATCTCAAGGTCATCTTGAATAGCTAAAGGTCAGACAGACATGGAAGGTTCTCATGTTACGTGATCTTGATTTTTGTGTTTTATTTTAATTTGTTATCTGCACTTTAAAAAGGCAGTCAGTTCAAACTTGCTATAACCCAGGGCTGGAAATATTTTGTCGAATAATGTGCATTTGATGATTGTTATATTGCGTTGATGTGCAGAGAATAAAGTTTCAATTTGATAATTGAATGGCTTTTTCTATAACTAAAAACATAATTTTTCTACCTAAGGCATTATAACATGTAATAACTTGATATGATATTTGACTAAAAAATATCTTGCTTGATCTACTTAAACAAATTGAGGCAACTTGATGCATAACATTATTATGTAGAAGAAGCAAAGCAGTTTTTTAAAAATTAATTACTCTTGTTTTAATGTATGTCTAACTTAATGTTGTAGGTTGAGTCAACTAATATTTGCAAGTACTACATTTTCGGATTACGTTACTTGACTTTCCAGGGAAATCAACCTAATTTTGTTTTGACTTGTATTGAATTGACTTTTGAAATTAAGTTGACTGGACTTCACAAATTAGGTTGGAAAATTGATTTGTTGTATACAAAAATTTAAGTAATTCATACAAAAAAACACTTTGTTTATTCGCTGTGCATCCTGGTTAATGGATTCAGACTTGCTGACCTTGATGTCATGCAGCAAGTCATCTGTAAAGGTTGTGACGGTGTCCGTCCAGCCTTCAGCCGAGTGTCCGCATTGAATATGAGCGGACGCGCAGCAGATCTGTTTTTATATAATGAGAGCTTTGATGAGCATCTGTGTCCGCTGCAGACCCAATGGGCTGAAGGTCTACATGCTCAGAGACATAAATATAGAAATGCCAAGTTGCTGGCAGGTCCCATGAATATGAATATATGGACATTCATTTATTTAATGATGGTTTTCCCATACTTAGTTTTTTCATTGAAACGTGCATCAAAGCCGGTGGATTTTATAAATGAATAAACAGTCACAGCTAAATGTCTGTGCACTTTCAAGTGATGTTCGAGCAGATGGCTTTCGACCCCTTGCTTATGGGTGGGAATAATTTTGCCAACAACCTCAGGGACGTCGGTTTGTACAAGTCTAGTTTCATGTGTGGTTATTTTTATCGGGTATTTAAGCAGGGGTAAAAAATAAATGAAAAGGGAATGTATTTTTACTGGTGTGACTGTATACAATAACTGGCATGCTACATAGGGATGGGACTACAAATAAGAGGTGTAGTTAATCCACTCCAAATACGGATTGAGAGTTTACGCATTTGGCTGACGTTCTTATCCAGATTGTGCACGGTAAAATAAGCTTCAATAATCGTATCAACAAGGACGAGCCAATATGCAGGATGCTCTTTTTGGAGTCAACGGAAATGTTTTAGCCCCGGCCTAAAGCACTTGCCTGGCCTCATTGTCCGTGAAGGACAAACAGCGCATTAGATACAGACACGTTAAACAAGTCAAGCTGGATTTCTCACTGTGTCTGAGTCTCACTGAATAGGGAAGTTTGTGTCTTGCCCTTTGTATCGTCAGACAATACAATATCACTGTCTGTGATTCCCACTGGTGAAGCAGACTTTGTTCGTGCGTTCAACATTCCCTATTTTAAGCCCTACATGTCATGATGCTTTCATTTGGAATTAGGCTTTGATGAATATTGTATGAAAAAGAACCTGCCTGCAAAGAGGCTGACCTTCACAGCTGCTTTGCTTCAGCGTTTGAAGTGTCGTCGAGTGGGCTTATGAAGGCACTCAGCCTAATAGAAGACGAAAGACAGGGTCTGTGAACATATTTAACCAACATCACCTTAATTTGAAAAGGCTAGCCTCGAAGCTCAACAGGCTTAATCACCGGGATGGTGGTATTTGAAACGGCCCTCTAAATGCCCTTTCCCCTCCCCGGGTTCTGTATTGGTGAGCTGTCCACGTTTGCCCATTCGGCTGCATAGCTGTGATAAAGGTTAATCTGTCCGTGTCAGATATCACAGCGTAATGGCTGTTTTTGGATTACAATAACAAACCTGAGAGAAAACCCAAGTACACACACACACACACAGTGTGAGGCATAATTTTTGTGTGTGATTTCTTTCTGTTCTATAAATGTCATCCTTCTTTGTTAAGTTGGCTTCCTTTGAAAATAGTGATCACCTTGTTCGCTAAAAGCACTTATAGATAAATGTGACTTGACTCCCTTTTTACAGCCTGATCCTCTACTGCCCTGCCAGCCGTCTGAAGAGTTCGGAGTTAATAACAACTGACTTATTAATCAAAGACGCTGAGGCTTATGGCTCCACCTTAACGCCGCACGCCTCAAACATCTGGGTGACCAGCTGCTCCCTTCGCTAATCCCATCGGCTCCTTAATGTTCTCCGAGAACACCTGGCAGAGCCTCAGATCTTTGATTCATCTCACCTAGCAGAACCTTGCTATTTGGCCTATACCTTTGCTCGGTAAGCTTTTTTTTTTTTTTTACATGCTTTGAAAGATGTCACCGCTCCTTGCTGGAATCCATCAACGGTAAAGTGGAGACATGCACACACACACACACAAACACACACGTACAAAAAAAAGGGTCTCCGGTTATCAAATCTGCAAGGAGCTACAGTGTTTTCCTGCGGGGTGTTTATGCTTACACAGCAGCCTCGGGTGGCTCATTTGCTCTTTTTAACTTGCCGCTGACAGTTCGGACTCGAGGTTATTGGTACCGGCGGCCTGTTAATATCTGCAGCTCTAATGCAGCGGCAGAAAGGCCGGGGGCTCTGCCGTCTGCACACCGCTCACCTCCCTTCAAAGCAGAGAAATGACACGGCTGCGGCTGCAGAAGGTAACCAGGATGATTGCCCCTGTAGATCTAAATCAGATGTCTGCACACGATTACCTCTCAAGAACGACACGTCTTGAGGAATAAATGATACTTCTTGTGGAAATGCTGTGCCACCATGAGTGAGGGTATTATAACCGAGGAGGTAGTATGGGGGGTGGGTAACATAATTACAGGCCTATGTCCTTCATCAATGTTGATTACACTTTCAAGACTGATGGTGTTCGGAGTGTCCAATAGTACTTTGCTAAATCCAATAAAGTATCCTATTTTCTGTGTAATTAAAAACATTTTACAAGTTCAAGGGATACAGTCTGAGGCTCTGGAGCTACAAAGTAAACAATATGCTAAATATCAGGACAGATGTCTAAATGCGAAGAATTCTGTCCGACAGGCCTACAGGGAGGCCTGCACAGAGCCTGGCCCGCTGCTCAAAACCTGAGCTGCAGAGTGTCTGTCGGAGGTGGTCAGCTGTCCAAACTACAGCCCACTCAGGCCCCATGCCATCTTACTGTAACTCAACCTCAGGCTGGAAAGCTCAAGAAAGCTCAGACACACTTTGTGGGTGGCGGGAGAGGCCGCCATTTAGCACGGAAGCGCAATAAACGCAAATGTTGTCAGAGTGGCGAAGCTACTGTGCACGTCATCAGCGCTGCGCTCTCCCTTCCCCGTCTCACCCATGCCACACACACACCCTGCGGCGAGGAAACCTGTCACAAATTGTACCCCGCATACTCTCAAAAACGTCTCTAGATGCGCTCTAGATGAGGTGCCGGTTTCACCCGGAACCCCGTGGCTCAATCGCCGTGCTCTTGAAGCGGTCGGCTGCAATCATTTTATTCACTTGAATGCAGGTTCTTGTGAACTCACAGCCGCGCTCCCTCCACGTGGAGATAATATTATTTGATACTGTGTGATAAATCTTGATCGTTATCACTCTGCTCTGGAGAGGTTTTGGAGAGGTGGGGGGAAGTGTTAATCAATAATGTGAGTTGCCTGATCACCCCGAGAGGGCTGCGCAATTGCTGTATGGTGTCACTTTTCAATACAATAAGCCTACAGAGCCACCGCTTCCCCCTGTAGAGCCCTTGTCGCTCTGTTTTTGTACCATAAGGCACAACTCCCAGTGTACACATACAGCTGGTTCCTCCAGACAGAGGCTGGAGTCACCGCCAACCAGTCAAGTTATGGCTCACCTCCACGTCTGTCAACAATGTCAGGACTTCATTATAAATAAATAATAAACATACACTTTTATTAATCCCCAAGGGGAAATTAGTTCTCTGCATTTAACCCATCCTTAGTTATTAAGTAGCAGTGGGCTGCGGTGAAGCGCCCGGGAAGCAGCTGGGGGTTCAGTGCCTTGCTCAAGGACACTTCGACTTGCAGCTAATGGGGAGAGCGGGGATCGAACCCACGACCTTGCGGTTGAGGGACGGCCCTCTTACCCCACTGAGCTATAGCCACCCAATTATCTTGTCATAATTAGCAAATTGATTCTTAAGTCATGGACACAATTTATTTTTGGATGCCTTAACTATCATTGACGAACCAAATTCTAGTTTAAACTTGAGTCCAAGCTGATTTGTGCAAAATTTTAAGAAATTTCGACCGGACTGAAAACATAATTAGACCTTGCTGAATTATAATTGATTGAGGACATCATGATAATGTCTTTGCAAAGATCGAGCTGGGTGTTAAAGCCTAAACACCGTTGAGTGGATCATCTCCACTTCCACAGTCAGCTCTTTTTCAAATTTCAGGAAAAGTGACAGCATCATCACTTCAGTCCCCACAACTAAGACCCAGCAGAGCTCCTTTGGGATCAGGTGGAACAGGATGATTTTCGCAGCATGACTGTGCTGCTAACATTTCTCTCTTTTTTTTCACTCCACAGCAACTGTGTCACATGACTGAGCCAAAACGGACAACGATCCGTGTGGAACAGCTGGCTGAGTACACACCTCCATGTAATCCCATGCACAGAGAAGACAGTCGCTGTAGGCGTGTGCTCCATATGTCTTCCACGCGCTGCGGCTGGTCGGGTTTTGCTCGGTACGTAATCAACTCAGACGAGCTTAATAGAAAACAAAAGAGAAGCAGCCACGATGGATGAAGTGCAGGGAAGACAGAGGAGGGAAACAAAAAGAAAAGGCACAATGCTTAAGCTTGTTTTTCTCTGGCTCTCGGCGGGCGATTTTTGTTTTTACCCAATTAAGTAGCATGCACGAGGATGGTGAGGTGATACTGTAAGGGACCTCAATGATCTGTCACCTGTGCAGAAAGCAAGGAGTGGATCGTGATGGGCTGTGACATTACCCTCGGTGGATAACATTACAGGGGTGGGGGGGGGGGGGGAGCAGCTTTGCCTCTGCAGTACAAGTACAGAGGCAGCAGCACAATTAAAAAAAAATCTGCCTATAGCTTAATTACCTTGCCTGAGCCCTCATCATTTAGTCAGCAGGTGGCTGGCAAGCAAGACTGCTCAGCTTGTTCGGCACTTCAACCACATATGCCCTGCATGAGAGGCACTAAACCGGCTGGGGGTTAACAATCAATATTGGTAAGAAAGAAAAATAATTGTAATCCCTAATTTGCACTTTCCATGCAACGAAGCACACGGCTATATTTAATGAGCAAAATTATGTCATTTGACTTTCCCAGATGCAATGTTTGTTCCTACTCTGGCCTAGCCATGACACACTCGTAGTCTCAGGTTGATAGTATTACCCTTAACCTAACTAATCTCACTACTGATGCCAAAACCTAACCAACCAACAAAGGCAATGAGTAATAGTAAGCAAACTGGTGGGTCATGCATTCATCAGTAGCAAAAAAGAAATTGGGACATAACATAACATAACATCACCTGTAGGCTCACACAGCTCAGTGAATTTCATGACTACATCTGAATGACTGCCGCTTCCAGCAGCAGCCGTTAGATTCACGAACAGCACGACGTTAGTGATGACGGGCATAGCGTCTCAAGGCTGATTGGCTTTCATAACTCAGCGTCAGGCCAATTTGTTGCCAAAATTGAAATATTTAAACTTATGTGCATTCGTGAGAATTGTTCGCTTTGCGTTATTGGTGCCTCTTCGAGAGTTTTTACAAAATGTCCAAGATTAAAACGAAGTTTCAATGATTTACAACAAGAAGGAGGGGGGGGGGGTTACATTCATTGTGTATTCCTCCGCAACTGTAATGCTGGCAGCCTCGTGTGGGAGGGGGAGATGCGCTCGTGTCATGGGTTGAAAATGAGGGCAACATCTCATTCTAAACTATAGAAAAACACAAGAATTCTTTGTCCAGGTGATTATACACTAATTGTATTCCATTTCTGGGATTATGTCCCCCGAAAAAACCTTCACGCTAGACCATTAAGAGGTAGAGAGGCTTCACCGACATTAAATACCTATATTTATGTATATGAGCAAAGCACTACTACTTGGTTCAGGAATGTTGTTCATGGGAATAAATGTAGAGGAAAAATAAAAAACATGTATTAAAGCAGAGGTGCCAATCTTTTCTATCCATCATAAAGCCGTGGATACCTTCAGAGGGCTATTTTGTGCCACAGGTCACGCTCAGGCTTTCATCTCATTGAAAAGGAGAAGAAGAATATCTATCGGTAAAACAAAGCCAGCCAAAGCCCCCCTCCTGTGACATCTCAAACTGGGCCTGAACGGCTGCTTCATCTCTGAGATCACAGGTGATCTCTCAGAGCAGGCAGGTATTTGGTATGCTGTTCAGGGTCCCTCCAGAACAGCATCTGCTCCCTCTGCATCGTCCCTGTCGGCTGCCATGTGCGCACACACACACACACACACACACACACACACACACACTCTCTATTTTAGTCAGCCTGTGAATGTATTGGTGCCCCATGCCCTCTCCAGCCCTACTGTTTGTCTACACTTTCCCCGACACAATCCAACTCAACATGGAGGCAATACAGACCTACCTGGGTATGCGAGTGTGTTCCGAGTCGCCCAGTTTAGACTTTCAACTGACCAGCTTTGCTGTAAAGCTTTGTGAATGTGCAGGGAAATGCGGTTAGCGCCCCGGATGAGCAGAGTAACAATCAGTTGTCTATGGATGATGCAGTTCCCAATAAAAAGATGCTTGACGAAACAAGGGGCAATGCAGCTTAAAGTGGGCTAAGCCACCAAACTGCCTGCATCTCTTGAATTTCTAACGTCTCACGGGTACCGTCTACCCCTCTGACTAAAAGCATGCACCGCTGTGTCTGAAGCGATTCAGGATGGCCACTTCCAATCTCCTTCGCTGCTGGACTGAATCAATGCCAGTGGAACTCACTGACAGTGCATCTCTTCTCTGTATCTGGAACGGGCCTCAGATAAGGACCGCGGCGGCCAAAGGTATTCCTGACACGTTAGCCCGGAGGCCCGAGACCCACCACGTCGACACAAATGGAGATACGGACGAGGAGACCTGACTCACACAGCCACACAGGTGGCGGCACATGATAATCAGATACACTGGCAGCCACAGATAACGTCAAAGACTTTGAACTTTGATATAATTGTCAGTAAAAGGTAAGGTGATAGCAGTCAAATTCAGATAACTCAATCATGTCTGCCAACATGGAATATATTTCCTATAAGATGAGACATAACATGGTGGCGGCGCGCCACCCTGAAATCTCCGCCCGCCACACTGTAATTTTCGTCTACCCACTATTGAAGTCACCCCCCCCCCATCAACACTTCTCGGCTCGCGCGGCAGAGCGATGCGCGGGAACACATCTGCGCACACGGGTGAGCACACTCTCACTAGCACCCCGTCCGTCCGTCCGGCCGTCCGTCCTCCCCCCATCCCCAACGCTCGCCGTGGGTCCCTTTCCTATCTCAGGGGGGGCATCGTTAAGGAGTTAAGCTTAGGGCACCAACATGGCTAGCAGCGGCACTAGTCCCGCCCCCCTGAAGCTGTAAACCTAGGGGAAACACTGTATATATATGTATATATTAGTGCTGTGAAAAATAACGCGTTAACTCAGTTAATCCAATTACAGGTTTAAGTAGTTTTTTTTTTTTTACGTATTTAACGCATGCGCAGAATGAGCTTCCAATCCGTCTGTTGTTGGTCGTTGGGACGAAAAAAAAGTCACTTGCAAAATGAGCTTCCAATACACCACTTCAATCTGAACTCTGTCCGCTCTCATGCAGACGGTCTGTTCATCGGTAATGATCCTTCCGCAGATTCACCTGCGGAAACCTTGTGACGACTTTTACTTCCTGTAGATCAGGGTCTCAACACGTCGATCGCGACCTGCCAGTCGATCGCGGCGTAGTGTCGGTAGATCGCATGACATTAAAGAGATTGGCCCGCCCCCTGACATGTTCTCTATAGCACGTCTTTGTTCTTTTATTAAACTAAACGTCTGTTGTTGATCGTATCTCCACAGCAGCATGTCATCTCTGTCTCTACGCGTTGCGTTAACACTTATCGATCTCCGTCTCGCGCGCCACAGAGCTCCGTGAGCGCGCATCGGGACAGAGCAAAAAAAAAGTAACTTGTCAATCTGTCCACCTTTAGATTCAAGATTCAAGATTCAAGATTCAAGATGTTTTATTTGTCACATACACACACAGGGTGTGCAGTGAAATGAAAGTGGCAATGCTCAGCAGGAATGTGCAAGGGCAACAAGTACACACTATTTACAAATAAAAAACAACACAATATTTACAGTAAGTGTGTGTGTGTGTGTGTGTGTGTGTGTGCCTAAGAGGGGCAGTTGTGTGGGTCTATGTGGGGTCCTGGTGAGGTCGACGTTCACAATCCTGATGGCCTGAGGAAAGAAACTCCGTCTCAGTCTCTCTGTTCTTGCAGCGTGACTACGGAGGCGCCTGCCTGACCGCAGCAGCTGAAACAGTCTGTTGTTGGGGTGGTGAGGATCCTTCATGATCCTGCCGGCTCTGGTTCTGCACCTCCTGGTGTACAAGTCCTGCAGGGTGGGGAGTGTAGTTCCAATAGTGCGCTCAGCCGAACGCACTACTCTCTGCAGAGCCTTCCTGTCCTGAGCGGAGCAGTTGCCAAACCAGGCTGTGATGCTTCCTGTCAGGACGCCTCTACAGCTCCAGAGTAGAAGGACTGAAGGATCCTCTGGGAAACTTTAAATTTCCTCAGCTGCCTGAGGTGGTAGAGGCGCTGCCTTGCCTTTCTCACCAGAGTGTCTGTGTTTGTTGACCATGTCAGATCCTCGGTGATGTGGACTCCCAGGTATTTATACCCGCTCACCCTCTCCACAGTAGTCCCGTTAATCCCCAGTGGTGAGTACGTCCTCTGTTGTTGTACCCTCCTAAAGTCCACAATCAGCTCCTTAGTTTTGGTGACATTCATGATGAGGCTGTTGTCCTGGCACCAGAGTGACAGATCAGCAACTTCCTCCAGGTAGGCCTTCTCGTCGTTGTCGGAGATCAGGCCCACCACCACTGTGTCATCCGCAAACTTGATGATGGTGTTGGAGCTGAACCTGGCCACACAGTCATGTGTGTACAGGGAGTACAGTAGGGGCTGAGGACGCAACCCTGGGGGGATCCTGTGTTCAGGGTGAGGGATTTGGAGGTGTCTGCCCACCCTGACCACCTGTGGCCTGGCGGTCAGGAAGTCCAGGATCCAAGCACACAGGGGGGTGTTCAGTCCCAGCTCAATCAGCTTGCCGGCCAGTCTGGAGGGGACTATGGTGTTGAAAGCTGAACTATAATCAATGAACAGCAGTCTCACATAGCCCCCCCTCTGGCTGTCCAGATGAGAGAGTGTGGTGTGCAGTACCTGGGAGACAGCATCATCCGTGGATCTGTTTGGGCGATAAGCAAACTGCAGCGGGTCCATGGAGGAAGGGAGGAAGGCGCAGATGTAGTCCTTTATCAGCCTCTCAGCATTTCATGACCACCGAGGTGAGGGCCACCGGTCGGTAGTCATTCATACATGCTGGAGAAGCATTCTTGGGCACAGGGACAATAGTGGATCTCTTGAAGCAGGCGGGGACCACGGACTCAGCCAGGAGAGGTTGAATATTGTGGTGAACACTGGAGCTAGCTGGTTAGCACAGGTTCAGTACTCGCCCAGATATGCGGAGGTGGTCAGCTGTCCAAACCACAACCCACTCAGGCCCCATGCCATCTTACTGTAACTCAACCTCAGGCTGGAAAGCTCAAGAAAGCTCAGATTACACTTTGTGGGTAGGCGGGGCCTTCATTTAGCACGGAAGCTGCAATAAACGCAAATGTTGTCAGAGTGGCGAAGCTACTGTGCACGTCATCAGCGCTGCGCTCTCCCTTCCCCGTCTCACCCATGCCACACACACACCCTGCGGCGAGGAAACCTGTCACAAATTGTACCCCGCATACTCTCTAAAAAACGTCTCTAGATGCGCTTAGATGAGGTGCCGTTTCACCTGGAACCTCGTGGCTCAATCATGCCCGTAGCTCTTGAAGCGGTCGGCTGCAATCATTTTATTCACTTGAATGCAGGTTCTTGTGAACTCTGCACAGCCGGCGCTCCCTCCACGTGGAGATAATGACATATTTGATACTGTGTGATAAATCTTGATCGTTATCACTCTGCTCTGGAGAGGTTTTTGGAGAGGTGGGGGGAAGTGTTAATCAATAATGTGAGTTGCCTGATCACCCCGAGAGGGCTGTGCAATTGCTGTATGGTGTCACTTTTCAATACAATAAGCCTACAGAGCCACCGCTTCCCCCTGTAGAGCCCTTGTCGCTCTGTTTTTGTACCATAAGGCACAACTCCCAGTGTACACATACAGCTGGTTCCTCCAGACAGAGGCTGGAGTCACCGCCAACCAGTCAAGTTATGGTTCACCTCCACGTCTGTCAACAATGTCAGGACTTCATTATCTTGTCATAATTAGCAAATTGATTCTTAAGTCATGGACACAATTTATTTTTGGATGCCTTAACTATCTTTGACGAACCAAATTCTAGTTTAAACTTGAGTCCAAGCTGATTTGTGCAAAATTTTAAGAAATTTCGACCGGACTGAAAACATAATTAGACCTTGCTGAATTATAATTGATTGAGGACATCATGATAATGTCTTTGCAAAGATCGAGCTGGGTGTTAAAGCCTAAACACCGTTGAGTGGATCATCTCCACTTCCACAGTCAGCTCTTTTTCAAATTTCAGGAAAAGTGACAGCATCATCACTTCAGTTCCCACAACTAAGACCCAGCAGAGCTCCTTTGGGATCAGGTGGAACAGGATGATTTTTGCAGCATGACTGTGCTGCTAACATTTCTCTCTTTTTTTTCACTCCACAGCAACTGTGTCACATGACTGAGCCAAAACGGACAACGATCCGTGTGGAACAGCTGGCTGAGTACACACCTCCATGTAATCCCATGCACAGAGAAGACAGTCGCTGTAGGCGTGTGCTCCATATGTCTTCCACGCGCTGCGGCTGGTCGGGTTTTGCTCGGTACGTAATCAACTCAGACGAGCTTAACAGAAAACAAAAGAGAAGCAGCCACGATGGATGAAGTGCAGGGAAGACAGAGGAGGGAAACAAAAAGAAAAGGCACAATGCTTAAGCTTGTTTTTCTCTGGCTCTCGGCGGCGATTTTTGTTTTTACCCAATTAAGTAGCATGCACGAGGATGGTGAGGTGATACTGTAAGGGACCTCAATGATCTGTCACCTGTGCAGAAAGCAAGTAGTGGATCGTGATGGGCTGTGACATTACCCTCGGTGGATAACATTACAGGGGGGAGCAGCTTTGCCTCTGCAGTACAAGCACAGAGGCGCAGCACAATTTAAAAATATCTGCCTAGCTTAATTACCTTGCCTGAGCCCTCATCATTTAGTCAGCAGGTGGCTGGCAAGCAAGACTGCTCAGCTTGTTCGGCACTTCAACCACATCTGCCCTGCATGAGAGGCACTAAACCGGCTGGGGGTTAACAATCAATATTGGTAAGAAAGAAAAATAATTGTAATCCCTAACGTTTGCACTTTCCATACAGCAAAGCTGCACGGCTATATTTAATGAGCAAAATTATGTCATTTTGACTTTCCCAGATGCAATGTTTGTTCCTACTCTGGCCTCAGCCATGACACACTCGTAGTCTCAGGTTGATAGTATTACCCTTAACCTAACTAATCTCACTACTGATGCCAAAACCTAACCAACCAACAAAGGCAATGAGTAATAGTAAGCAAACTGGTGGGTCATGCATTCATCAGTAGCAAAAAAGAAATTGGGACATAACATAACATAACATCACCTGTAGGCTCACACAGCTCAGTGAATTTCATGACTACATCTGAATGACTGCCGCTTCCAGCAGCAGCCGTGAGATTCACGAACAACCGCGACGTTGATGATGACGGGACCATAAGCGTCTCAAGGCTGATTGGCTTTCATAACTCAGCGTCAGGCCAATTTGTTGCCAAAATTGAAATATTTAAACTTATGTGCATTCGTGAGAATTTTTCGCTTTGCGTTATTGGTGCCTCTTCGAGAGTTTTTACAAAATGTCCAAGATTAAAACGAAGTTTCAATGATTTACAACAAGAAGGAGGGGGGGGGGGTTACATTCATTGTGTATTCCTCCGCAACTGTAATGCTGGCAGCCTCGTGTGGGAGGGGGAGATGCGCTCGTGTCATGGGTTGAAAATGAGGGCAACATCTCATTCTAAACTATAGAAAAACACAAGAATTCTTTGTCAAGGTGATTATACACTAATTGTATTCCATTTCTGGGATTATGTCCCCTGAAAAACCTTCACGCTAGACCATTGAGAGGTAGAGAGGCTTCACCGACATTAAACACCTATATTTATGTATATGAGCAAAGCACTACTACTTGGTTCAGGAATGTTGTTCATGGGAATAAATGTAGAGGAAAAATAAAAAACATGTATTAAAGCAGAGGTGCCAATCTTTTATATCCATCATAAAGCCGTGGATACCTTCAGAGGGCTATTTTGTGCCACAGGTCACGCTCAGGCTTTCATCTCATTGGAAAGGAGAAGAAGAATATCTATCGGAAAAACAAACGCCAGCCAAAGCCCCCCTCCTGTGACATCTCAAACTGGGCCTGAACGGCTGCTTCATCTCTGAGATCACAGGTGATCTCTCAGAGCAGGCAGGTATTTGGTATGCTGTTCAGGGTCCCTCCAGAACAGCATCTGCTCCCTCTGCATCGTCCCTGTCGGCTGCCATGTGCACACACACACACACACACACACACACACTCTATTTTAGTCAGCCTGTGAATGTATTGGTGCCCCATGCCCTCTCCAGCCCTACTGTTTGTCTACACTTTCCCCAACACAATCCAACTCAACATGGAGGCAATACAGACCTACCTGGGTACGTGAGTGTGTTCCGAGTCGCCCAGTTTAGACTTTCAACTGACCAGCTTTGCTGTAAAGCTTTGTGAATGTGCAGGGAAATGCGGTTAGCGCCCCGGATGAGCAGAGTAACAATCAGTTGTCTATGGATGATGCAGTTCCCAATAAAAAGATGTGGCGAAACAAGGGCAATGCAGCTTAAACTGAGCTAAGCCACCAAACTGCCTGCATCTCTTGAATTTCTAACGTCACGGGTACCGTCTACCCTCTGACTAAAAGCATGCACCGCTGTGTCTGAAGTGATTCAGGATGGCCACTTCCAATCTCCTTCGCTGCTGGACTGAATCAATGCCAGTGGAACTCACTGACAGTGCATCTCTTCTCTGTATCTGGAACGGGCCTCAGATAAGGACCGCGGCGGCCAAAGGTATTCCTGACACGTTAGCCCGGAGGCCCGAGACCCACCACGTCGACACAAATGGAGATACGGACGAGGACACCTGACTCACACAGCCACACAGGTGGCGGCACATGATAATCGGACACACTGGCAGCCACAGATAACGTCAAAGACTTTGAACTTTGATATAATTGTCAGTAAAAGGTAAGGTGATAGCAGTCAAATTCAGATAACTCAATCATGTCTGCAAACATGGAATATATTTCCTATAAGATGAGACATTAAGGCAAAACATTGTTTTTAATGCACTGATCAATTTTTAGGTTATGGGCTCCGGTCTTCTTTGAGACTATAGTGGAAAGCAAACATACCGAATATATATATATATATATATATTAGTGCTGTGAAAAATAACGCGTTAACTCAGTTAATTAAATTACAGGTATAACTAGTTTTTGTTTTTTAACGCATTTAACGCATGCGCAGAATGAGCTTCAATCCGTCTGTTGTTGGTCGTCTCTCCAGCAGCATGTCATTCTGTCTCTAGTGTCGCGTTAACACGACTCCGATCTCCGTCTCGCGCGCCGCAGAGCTCGGATACCGGCGTGTGCGCGCACATCGGGACGAAAAAAAGTCACTTGCACCCCCCCCCAACAACTCTTCTCTCGGCTCGCGCAGCAGAGCTCCGATGCTGGCGCGCGCTCTGGTGAGCAATGCAGGGCTCTCAAGTGTTACGCATTGAGCGTGAGACTCACGCATTTCGGTCTTAACTCACGCACTCCCGCCACACATCGTATTTCTCACGCTGAAAAAAACTCTCGGCTCTTTAATGTTTTAATGCAGGGGTGTTCAATATGTCGATCGCGGTCGCCGCAGAGCTTCGATGCCGGCGCGCGCATCGCTGTCTTGTCTGATCAATACGCAACTGTGAGGTGCGCGAATGGACCGAGCGGCCAGCTGCTGATCACTCACTCAACGAACAGACGGTGCGCGCACATTTTTTTTTGGGAGCACCGAAGACCCATTTTCACCCAGGAAAAACCCTGAATGTATATATGGGATTCGCCACCCTGAAATCTCCGCCCGCCACCCTGTAATTTTCGTCTACCCACTATTGAAGTCACCCCCCCCCCCCCCCCATCAACACTTCTCGGCTCGCGCGGCAGAGCGATGCGCGCGAGCACATCTGCGCACACGGGTGAGCACACTCTCACTAGCATCCGCCCCCCCCCCCCCGTCCGTCCGTCCGTCCGTCCGTCCCCAACGCTCGCCGTGGGTCCCTTTCCTATCTCAGGGGGGGCATCGTTAAGGAGTTAAGTTTAGGGCACCAACATGGCTAGCAGCGGCACTAGTCCCGCCCCCCTGAAGCTGTAAAACTAGGGGAAACACTGTATATATATATACACTACCGTTCAAAAGTTTGGGATCACCCAGACAATTTCGTGTTTTCCATGAAAACTCACACTTTTATTTATCAAATGAGTTGCAAAATGTATAGAAAATATAGTCAAGACATTGACAAGGTTAGAAATAATGATTTGTATTTGAAGTATTAATTTTTTTCTTCAAACTTTGCTTTCGTCAAAGAATGCTCCTTTTGCAGCAATTACAGCATTGCAGACCTTTGGCATTCTAGCTGTTAATTTGTTGAGGTAATCTGTTGAAATGTCACCCGCTGGAAACTTGCCACAAGTTGGATTGGCTTGATGGACACTTCTTGGGACCATACGGTCAAGCTGCTCCTACAACAGCTCAATGGGGTTGAGATCTGGTGACTGTGCTGGCCACTCCATTACAGACAGCATACCAGCTGCCTGCTTCTTCCCTAAATAGTTCTTGCACAATGTGGGGGTGTGCTTTGGGTCATTGTCCTGTTGGAGGAGGAAATTGGCTCCAATCAAGCGCTGCCCACAGGGTATGGCGTTGCAAAATGGAGTGATAGCCTTCCTTATTTTAAATCCCTTTTACCTGGTACAAATCTCCCACTTTACCAGCACCAAAGCAGCCCCAGACCATCACATTACCTCCACCATGCTTGACAGATGGTGTCAGGCACTCTTCCAGCATCTTTTCACCTGTTCTGTGTCTCACAAATGTTCTTCTGTGTGATCCAAACACCTCAAACTTGGATTCATCTGTCCATAACACCTTTTTCCAATCTTCCTGTGTCCAATGCCTGTGTTCTTTTGCCCATACCAATCTTTCTTTTTATTGGCCAGTCTCAGATATGGCTTTTTCTTTTGCCACTCTGCCTAGAAGGCCAGCATCCCGGAGTCGCCTCTTCACTGTCGACGTTGACACTGGCGTTTTGCGAGTACCATTTAAAGAAGCTGCTAGTTGAGGACCTGTGAGGCGTCTATTTCTCAAACTAGAGACTCTAATGTACTTGTCTTCTTGCTGAGTTGTGCACCGGGGCCTCCCACTTCTCTTTCTGCTCTGGTTAGAGCCCGTTTGTGCTGTTCTCTGAAGGGAGTAGTACACACCGCTGTAGGAAATTTTCAGTTTCTTTGCAATTTCTCCCATGGAATAGCCTTCATTTCTAAGAACAAGAATAGACTGGCGAGTTTCACAGGAAACTTCTTTTTTTCTGGCCATTTTGAGTCTTATCGAACCCACAAATGTGATACTCCAGATAATCAACTAGCTCAAAGGAAGGCCAGTTTTATAGCTTCTCTCATCAGCAAAACAGTTTTCAGCTGTGCTAACATAATTGCACAAGGGTTTTCAAGGGTTTTCTAATCAGACATTAGTCTTCTAAGGCGATTAGCAAACACAATGTACCATGAGATCACTGGAGTGATAGTTGATGGAAATGGGCCTCTATACACCTATGGAGATATTTCATTAGAAACCAGATGTTTCCACCTAGAATAGTCATTTACCACATTAACAATGTATAGTGTGTATTTTTGATTAATGTTATCTTTATTGAAAAAACAGTGCTTTTCTTTGAAAAATAAAGACATTTCTAAGTGACCCCAAACTTTTGAACAGTAGTGTATATATACTGTATATGTGTTTATTTTACTACTTTGTCTAGTTGTGTCACCAAAAAAATCCCAAAAGTTAGTATTAGATAATGTCTTATTTGCATATTTAAACAAGAACATTGACAGAAAAATAATAATTGTCTTAATGTTAGTTATCAACTGGAGAGGTTTATTTTACTCATTCACATGTAGTGTCAACATCTATGGAATTTTTTTTAATGAAATATTCTCTCAAGAGAAACGTACCTCTCCCATCATCAAAACATCTCATTCATACAATCAACATCCTATAGTTATAACAATAAGACATCATACAATCAACAGTACAGTTACAAATATAATAGTGACCATACTTTTCTATGCTTTTATAATACATTCTTCAGAATATTCCTCACAGTATCCCCTATGTAAATTATCTTTCTATATACATTCATTTAAGACATAAGACTTCCTTGTTTACATTTGCAGGTGTACATAAACTCCACAACAACCTAACAGTCCCTCCTATTATACTAGTAATATAGTATAAACAACCCTGTAATGGATTTTACCCCACTCAGAATGCAAACATGAATGTAAAACAATCTTTAATAATCACTCATCCGTTAGTGTCCATGTGGAAGGAAGAACTTCACTCCCTCCTTTTATCACTGCTCCTCAAGGAAACCCAAATAAGTGTCCGTGTGAATGTATTTATCACACAGGTGCAAAATCTTACAATCCTGAATGGTTCCGATTAATCTAATGTATATCCCTGTTCTCCCTGCACGCTCATCTCCTGTCCATTTCCCCTTTCTCTGCATTCATCCAAGCCTCAAGCTAAAGGAGGTCAACAAGTTCAAACATTTCATCTACATTGTGTTGATCAACAATCCAGAAATCTCTCCTTTTTTCTTTTTATATCGTAAACCCCAAACCTCCTTTTTTGGGGCTTTTTCCTCCTCCTCTTCCCACAACACAGCAAGAGCGCAACGTCTGCTTGAATCCATTTAGTAAATTAAGTTGTATTGCCCGGCTGCGCACACAGGCCCGCTCCACAAGTGCACCACGCTGTTTGGCCCGGAACGTTTTTGCCAAGGAGTTTTTAATTCCTCTTCTCTTTCACAATCTTCACTTTCTTTCCTCTGACTTCTACAATATACACGTACTTCTTTCTTTTGCTGGCTACCTCTAGCTCCATCTTCACCTCTGTCCTCTGCTCTTATCCTCTTCTCGGACAGCTGAATCCCTCCGTCGCTATGCGATCTTGCTACTTCTCATCAGCGTTAACTTCTGGTCTTCTGTGGGCCCCTCCTGGGTTGTTACATTAAGTAAACCCTGTGCACTCAAGCAGCTGGAGTCTTGACTGACGTTGGCATTGTCCAGAGAATCAGGTTCTCACTGCTACAGCCTCTTTTGGTTGTCTAGGGGTACACAGGCCGTAACATGCATATATAGGAGATACAGCTTTGAAAAGAGTGGCACAAAAGGAGGCAAACAATAAGTCAGGTGAACTACTTGAGCAGCAAGCAAGGAATATGTATGAACGTCTCCAAAGCTTCACCCAAAATGACACAACTGGTGGCCTACACTTACATAGGCACCATGCCATAGAATGTTCACAGCTCGGAGGTGAAGAGAGAGCGCACAGCACTGGGTCCCGCCCACTGATTACGTGATGCCTCTCAGGTGGTGTTGCTACAGGCACGCCAGACCTGAAACAGATAGGCAGCCCTCTTCCAGGAAGAGGGTGGAGTAAAGTCAGTGGACGTAACAGACTGGCTTTATTTATGTAACGAAATGTATATGTAGAAAATTGTAAAATTATTAAACACTATGTGTCTATAATGCAAGTGTGGTGCGATTGGGAACAATTTAAAATTTAAAATTCAAGGGAATAAGGTTATAGACTGGAATTTAACAGTGTACAAATTATACAATATTGTGTCTAAATGGGGAAATGCGGTTACTCTTAGCAAATATTGTAACAATCAACCGTCAACAAATGAGAAAAACTGTTTTGGAAAACAACATAGTAATGAACTGAAAATCAAGCAAATTATGAAATTGAAAAACAAGTAATCAGTGTGATTTAAACAGACATTACAACTTGTAGTCATATTACTGTTAACACAACTGTATTTAAATCAAACAAAATGTTGGAACGGGATGTGTGGGTGTGTGTTTTGTGTGTGTTTTGTGTGATGAGACGTGTGTGTGAGGAGAGAGAGAGAGAGACAGACAGAAGGGGGAGAGGAAATGATTGGGAGAGAGACTTTCAGCATCCTGATCTCCTGCTGGGGCATTGTCCTCTGACTCATAAAATCTCCAGTCTTCAGCTCCAAATATTATCACGATATAGACTAAGAAATGTGATTACTTTAAATAAAACTGCCAATCCTGAAAAGAAAAAAAAGCATAAGTCAAAACCGCAAATTATGCAATAATGACAAAATAAAACTATTGAAGACAATCTACCGTCATCAAGACTGGCAATAGTAAAGAAAGAATCTCCCTGCATCAAATGTGCTTAGTCCCACTATTTTGGGTGGTTTTGAAGGAGAAAAAATGGCCTGATTTATGACCCTTTTCTCATTTGTTCTATGTGAATCCATTTTATTTTTAGTTACTCCATATACAGCATATTAAAAAGAAAACACAAGCATGCTGTACTTTTAATAACAATTCGTTGTCAGTGGACTTCAGACACTGAACACCCACTGATAATCGAGGACGAGCAATCTTATAAATGTATTAATCTTTACTGATTCATATTAACTTACGTATTTAATACGTTTTGTTTTCTAGCTTATCTTTCTTAGAGTTACACGTCGTCTTAGATAATTGCTTTAACGTGCACCACGACTCGCCCGCTGATATTTTATATAACGTGTTGGACCGCTATAGTCAGTAATGACCAAATCGTACGGATTTTCCAGATTACCGTGATCATATTGTAGTTGTATGATAAACTAGAGTTCACTCACCACAAATTGCCACTTGGTGGACTTCGCGTCTCGACCAGCATGTGCACTCATATCCTGGCCCCACGAGAACCCTTGTTATGAAGCATGCGACTCACAAGATAATGATTAACACGCAACAACATTAAAGACGTACAACACAACATGAAACAAAGGAGGATCCATATTTATATATATATACATATATATATATATATATATATATATATATATATATATATATAAGCAAACGCATGTAGATGCATTACATTCATTCATTGTTCACATAGGCCGGCCCCAGTTATCCAAATATTTGGGTTAGCTTAGTCTCAATCCAAGCCTTTGTTCCACTAAAATTTCAAACCTCAGAAAACCAGCTCTGATCTTCCACACCTATAATATTCTCTATATAACTACACAGATTTCGGTGAAATGGGCTCTGCTCTCCCATGACAATTAGCACTGTGTAGAAAGTTTCAGAGCTAGCTGGCTGAGAGCCCCGAGAGCAGCCATGTGACTATGCTAATAGTTTGGTATGCTACCGTGTGCTAACCCGCTAGCATCGAGCTAACTCCAAAAACACAGACTCTTCACGCTGACTTGATGTCACCACATCAGCTGTTCTTGCTCCTGAATTTACTCCAATTATTTACTTTAAATTATTTGTTGCAGTCAAACAATATGACAGCCCTGCTTTTTCCATTATCCTTTAAATATGATTACTCTTTAGATTCTCCAAAACCCAATTATTATATCTCATGTTTAACCGCTACGGAGACATCAGAGCCAGCGTAACATTTAAAAACGTCCTGCCGAGATCACGCTGCTCTCGGCGGCCATAGGTAGCCTATTGAGCGCTTATCGCCCGGCGCTGCGGAGCTCACTAGTTTCACGAGCATAACCTCAAATCTACGGCGCATATCTTTATTAGGCTGTGTGACAGCTTCCGGGCCATCACCCGTGGGTTTCCCCCCCAAAGCAGCAAGGCTCAGCAACGACCATGGCGCCTCTGCTCACTCTTCTCACTCCCACACCCCTCTCTCCACTGCTCTTTTATGGGAGCAGCATCGACGGCTGGCTGATTGCCAATCAGCCAGAGCAGCTGGCTGATACCAGCCAGCCGATCAGCCGAGGCCAATTGGAGGCCCCACCCCACAGCTGCCACAGGCTAAATCATAAAAAACGACCACATATTTGATGCTTAAACTAGTAAATTCTCGCCTGAAAACATCCTAAAATTGCATTCCGTGACTCAACAACAGCAGTATTGACAAAAAGTCAACTCTCAATTGTTTATTTTCTCCTCCACTATTGTTTCTGGTTGGTGGTGCTTTGCGAGAAGCGGACTTTGAATTGGAACATGTACTCGGGCTGCGACTGATGACGTTTCACGAGTCCACGAGAACACAAGTACAGAGAAGTACACACAAGAACACATATTGATAAACGCCTTGAGCTACGCGCCTCCAGAGATAGCAGTTGTCCACTATACTTTTATATGCTTTTAGAATACATTCTTCAGAATATCCCTCATTATATCCCCTATGTAAATTATCTTTCTATATGTAACCTAGTGGGAAAGAGGTGGTAACCATTAAAGCCACTAGAGGGCGCTGTATTTTGGGGAAAGTCAGTAGGACCTAACGAGTGTGTCACGTGACTGACTGGTGGCGTGTTGGTGGTTTTCCCGTGTGAGTAAATGTGTAGTAAGTGTGTTATAAATGTTGTTTCTATGTTAACCTATAAAAAGATGTTCACTAATATGAGCACATAGAAGTATATAAATGTATTGTATGTCGCTAAATGTGCCGATGGTGATGTCAAAATGTATGATGTTTACTGATTTTGTCTCCATGCGCTGCGCGTTGTGAGACGATTTCGGAGTTATTAATGCGTGTCGCTTTTGGAACCATCCTATCGGGATACGTTCTGTTGTCAGCCATGTTCTATAGCAGGGGTCAGGAACCTTTTTGACTGGGAGAGCCATAAAAGACAAATATTTCCAAATATATTTCATTGAGAGCCATATACCGTATTTTTTGCACTATAGGGCGCACTTAAAAGCCTTTAATTTTCTCAAAAAACGACAGTGCGCCTTATAATCCGAAGCGCCGTATATATGGATTAATTCTGGTTTTGTTTACTGACCTCTAAGCGATTTTGTGTGGTACAAGGCGCTCACGGCGCTAAGTCAAAAATGTTTTTTTTTAGTGCGACTTTGGTAAACTATAAAGCCGCACCGCTTGCAGCATTACGGCTACCGTAGCCAGGAGCGTCGCGGGTAATACATACTGTAGCGACCTGGGTCAGGAACGCTACGAGACGTAGATGGCTTATAGGGTGTTTATTCAGGAACATAGAGACAAGCTACTGTTGGCCGTAGCCTACGCCAAAACGACAACAAACCGCCGTGAAACCTCAAAACCAACTTCTACGTCTGTTCCGGGTCATAGCTCCGCCCCGAACCCGCGGAACACAACACACACAACAACATCACTCGCTGTCCAATCACAGAGACACGCCTCACAGCTACAAGCTCGTGAGACGTTCACCACATCCGGACATAACATTTCCCTCAGTCCGTTACAATACTGTGCTTCGCCATAATATTACAGTGTGTATAAGGATCCCAAAATACAACCGAATAAGGTTGGTAGTTATTGTGAATACGCTCATTAACGTTTGAATAATGTTGCGAATTATTGTGAACGCGTTTAATAAAGTTTGATCGACTGAGTTATCTGACTGTTTTTTTCCCGCTGAATGCGCCTTATAGTCCGGTGCGCTTTATATATGAAAAAAGATCGAAAATAGACCATGCATTGACAGTGCGCCTTATAATCTAGTGCGCCCTATAGTGCAAAAAATACGGTAGTATTTTTAACGTATAATTGTAATGCGACTTCTGGTGCTGCATGATGCTACGGGGGGGGGGGGTGCAGGTGACTTTTTCTTTGCTCCGCCCCGATGCGCGCGCACACGCCGGCATCGGAGCTATGCAGCACGCAAGACGGAGAGCCGAGAAGTGTTAACCCGACACGTAGAGACAGAAATGACATGCTGCTGTGGAGATACGATCATTTAGTTTAATAAAAGAACAAAGACGTGCTCTTTAAGAAAAGGGACCTTAAATTACTTCTGCTGTAATCTGGCGCGATAGAGAAAATTACAGGGTGGGGGGCGGAGATTTTTTTTTTCTCAACTAAAAATTGTCTGGGAGCCATATGCCGTCACCGGAAGAGCCATATATGGCTCGTGAGCCATAGGTTCCCGACCCCTGTTCTATAGCATTTGTTGTCTGTTCATTGTTCCGAGAATGATGTTTGTTTTTGTTATTTTAGCGCTCTATGGTGTGGGTGTCTGTGAACACCACGGGCATGTAAGCTTCGCACTGTTATCTGAGGCCGTAAGTATATTGTAATGTCTTGCGTCATTCATTTATTAATGGACCAAATGTTTAATGTTGTTTTCAGAGTTAACTGTATGTGTGGTTTGTTGTCTTTTGTTTATGTAAGTTGTAGCAGAAGAGCTACCACCTGCAAATTTCATGACGTTCGGTTCAATACTTTTTGAGTTCTGCCAAAGATTTTGACCTGTTCATGAGCTTTGACCTTGACCTTTGGACCCGATCGATCCCAAAATCTAATCAACTGGTCCTCGGATAATAAACAATCATCCCACCAAATTTCAGTACGATTCGGTTCAATACTTTTTGAGTTTTATGTAGAATAACACGCATACAAATAAATAAATGAATAAATAAATACACGTTATTTCAAAACATAACTTCCGGCATTTTCAATGCAGTAAGGTAATTAAGTTTTATTGCCCGGGTTGCGCACACAGAGCCACGCCTCCACACCGTTTGCACTGCACGCTGTTTGGCCCGGAACGTTTTTGCCAAGGCGTTTTTAATTCCTCTTCTCTTTCACAATCTTCACTTTCTTTCCTCTGATGTCTACAATATACATGTACTTCTTTCTTTTGCTGGCTACCTCTAGCTCCATCTTCACCTCTGTCCTCTGCTCTTATCCTCTTCTCGGACAGCTGAATCCCTCCGTCGCTATGCGATCTTGCTACTTCTCATCAGCGTTAACTTCTGGTCTTCTGTGGGCCCCTCCTGGGTTGTTACATTAAGTAAACCCTGTGCACTCAAGCAGCTGGAGTCTTGACTGACGTTGGCATTGTCCAGAGAATCAGGTTCTCACTGCTACAGCCTCTTTTGGTTGTCTAAAAGGGCACATACAGGCCGTAACATGCATATGCTAGGAGATGACAGCTTGAAAAGAGTGGCACAAAAGGAGGCAAACAATAAGTCAGGTGAACTACTTGAGCAGCAAGCAAGGAATATGTATGAACGTCTCCAAAGCTTCACCCAAAATGACACAACTGGTGGCCTACACTTACATAGGCACCATGCCATAGAATGTTCACAGCTCGGAGGTGAAGAGAGAGCGCAGCACTGGGTCCCGCCCACTGATTACGTGATGCCTCTCAGGTGGGTGTTGCTGACGTGCACGCCAGACCTGAAACAGATAGGCAGCCCTTTTCCAGGAAGAGGGTGGAGTAAAGTCAGTGGACGTAACAGACAGGGATGGATTAACCAACGGGCCTACCGGGCCCAGGCCCAGGGGCCCATGAGCTCAGGGGGCCCCTGGGCCTGAGCCCTCGCGGCGTGTGGCCGCTGTGATTAACATTGTATTGATATGAATATGATGATATGACACTACGCGCCGTAGCCGGTATATGCTGGGTTTAAGTCATTCGCTTGCTGGTAACAGGGCCCTGTCAGTCCTACTGAGGGATGGATTACCCAACAGACTACCCATTGGCACCAGGGGCCCCATGGGCAAGCTCAGGGGGCCCGTGGAGCTCAGGGGGGCCCATGAGCTCAGCAGGGCCTGTGAGGATCAGAGGCCCATGAGCTCAGGGGGCCCCTGAGCTCAGGTGGCCCCTGGGCCTGAACCTCCGCCGTGACGTCAGCTGTGATTAACATTGTATTGATATGAATATGATGATATGACACGATGCTACCGTAGAGCTGTATATGCCAGGCTTAAGTCATTCATGTCAGTAACAGGGTCAATAGTCCTACTGAGAAGCTAAAAGAATAGCCTAAACATTCACTTTGAAGATGTCACAAGAAAAGAAACCATCATTGATACGCTTTCAAGTGAGTGTTTATCCCTCAGTTTATCTAGAGGACTTAGAGAGCTGAGTACTCCATGCAATATGGGCCCTTCTTTAACTCTGTAGGGAGAACTCCAAAAAGCAAGTGCAAAACAACAGCAGTAGAGGCTCTGTCTAAGCACCCCAACACACACAAATGCGCTTTCGTTTATGTATTTCTGTAAAGTTGTTTCTTCATAGAAGAATTTCATTATGATGTTATCCACCCTGATCTGTCTGCTGAATGGGGAGCCCCTCGTCACTTAACACATCATAACAACATGTTCACTGTATACTCTTTTTAAATAGGGTTTTACTGGTAGGAAATTTTAACTGGGACAAGTGAGATTCCTTACATGAGAGCTTAAAACTATTTTGAACAGTTTATGTGTGGTAAAAAAAAATCTCGCATGTAAACTCATGCTACAAAAAAATGAACGGGCGTTAAAATGGGTTTGCGTTAACACCGTTAAACTGACAACACTAGTTACAACTATCGAATATTTAAAGTTAGTAAACTGGAGACAGGCAAGTTCACGATAAGGTTTTTTATTTTATTTTATTTTATTTATTTTTTAAACCTTTATTTTATTTGTAAAAATTTTTTTTTTTTTTTTTTTTTTTTTGCGGACGGGGGGGGGGGGGGGGGGCCTTGACACGTCCAGGCCCAGGGGCTCGTGGTTTCTTAATCCGTCTATGGTAACAGACTGGCTTTATTTATGTAAGGAAATGTAAATGTAGAAAATTGTAAAATTATGAAACACTTTGTGTCTATAATGCAAGTGTGGTGCGATTGGGAACAATTTAAAATTCAAATTAGGTAGGGAATAAGGTTATAGACTGGAATTTAACAGTGTACAAATTATACAATATTGTGTCTAAATGGGGAAATGCGGTTACTCTTAGCAAATATTGTAACAATCAACCGTCAACAAATGAGAAAAACTGTTTTGGTAAACAACATAGTAATGAACCGAAAATCAAGCAAATTATAAAATTGAAAAACAAGTAATCAGTGTGATTTAAACAGACATTACAACTTGTAGTCATATTACTGTTAACACAACTGTATTTAAATCAAACAAAATGTTGGAACGGGATGTGTGGGTGTGTGTTTTGTGTGATGAGACGTGTGTGTGAGGAGAGAGAGAGAGACAGACAGAAGGGGGGGGGGGGAGAGGAAATGATTGGGAGAGAGAGACTTTCAGCATCCTGATCTCCTGCTGGGGCATTCTCCTCTGACTCATAAAATCTCCAGTCTTCAGCTCCAAATATTATCACGATATAGACTAAGAAATGTGATTACTTAAAATAAAACTGCCAATCCTGAAAAGAAAAAGACAAAGTCACATAAATCAAAACCAAGCGAAATTATGCACAATAATGACAAAATAAAACTATTGAAGACAATCTACCGTCATCAAGACTGGCAATAGTAAAGAAAGAATCTCCCTGCATCAAATGTGCTTAGTCCCACTATTTTGGGTGGTTTTGAAGGAGAAAAAATGGCCTGATTTATGACCCTTTTCTCATTTGTTCTATGTGAATCCATTTTATTTTTAGTTACTCCATATACAGCATATGAAAAAGAAAACACAAGTATGCTGTACTTTTCATAACAATTCGTTGTCAGTGGACTTCAGACACTGGACACCCACTGATAATCGAGGACGAGCAATCTTATAAATGTATTAATCTTTATTGATTAATATTAACTTACGTATTTAATACGTTTTGTTTTCTAGCTTTTCTTTCTTAGAGTTACACGTTGTCTTAGATAATTGCTTTAACGTGCACCACGACTTCCGCCGCCCGCTGATATTTTATATAACGTGTTGGACCGCTATAGTCAGTAATGACCAAATCGTACGGATTTTCCAGATTACCGTGATCATATTGTAGTTGTATGATAAACTAGAGTTCACTCACCACAAATTGCCACTTGGTGGACTTCGCGTCTCGACCAGCATGTGCACTCATATCCTGGCCCCACGAGAACCCTTGTTATGAAGCATGCGACTCACAAGATAAAGATTAACACGCAGCTAGCTGGCTGAGATCCCCTAGAGCAGCCATGTGACTATGCTAATAGTTTGGTATGCTACCGTGTGCTAACCCGCTAGCATCGAGCTAACTCCAAAAACACAGACTCTTCACGCTGACTTGATGTCACCACATCAGCTGTTCTTGCTCCTGAATTTACTCCAATTATTTACTTTAAATTATTTGTTGCAGTCAAACAATATGACAGCCCTGCTTTTTCCATTATCCTTTAAATATAATTACTCTTTAGATTCTCCAAAACCCAATTATTATATCTCATGTTTAACCGCTACGGAGACATCAGAGCCAGCGTAACATTTAAAACGTCTCTGCCGAGATCACGCTTGCTCTCGGCGGCCATTATAGGCAGCCTATTGAGCTTATCGCCCCGGCCGCCATGGAGCTCACTAGTTTCACGAGCATAACCTCAAATCCACGGCAAGACATCTTTATTAGGCTGTGTGACAGCTTCCGGGCCATCACCCGTGGGTTTCCCCCCCAAAGCAGCAAGGATCAGCAACGACCATGGTTCGGTTCAGTAACATTCTTTATTCCTTCCAGCACAGCAGACCGCACAACGGCGCCTCTGCTCACTCTTCTCACTCCCACACCCCTCTCTCCACTGCTCTTTTATGGGAGCAGCATCGACGGCTGGCTGATTGCCAATCAGCCAGAGCAGCTGGCTGATACCAGCCAGCCGATCAGCAGAGGCCAATTGGAGGCCCCACCCCACAGCTGCCACAGGCTAAATCATAAAAAACGACCACATATTTGATGCTTAAACTAGTAAATTCTCGCCTGAAAACATCCTAAAATTGCATTCCGTGACTCAACAACAGCAGTATTGACAAAAAGTCAACTCTCAATTGTTTATTTTCTCCTCCACTATTGTTTCTGGTTGGTGGTGCTTAAGTAGAAGGCGGACTTTGAATTGGAACATGTACTCGGGCTGCGACTGATGACGTTTCACGAGTCCACGAGAACACAAGTACAGAGAAGTACACACAAGAACACATATTGATAAACGCCTTGAGCTACGCGCCTCCAGAGATAGCAGTTGTCCACTATACTTTTATATGCTTTTAGAATACATTCTTCAGAATATCCTCATTATATCCCCTATGTAAATTATCTTTCTATATGTAACCTAGTGGAAAGAGGTGGTAACCATTAAAAGCCACTAGAGGGCTTGTATTTTGGGGAAAGTCAGTAGGACTCTAACGAGTGTGTCACGTGATCTGACTGGTGGCGTGTTGGTGGTTTTCCCATGTGAGTAAATGTGTAGTAAGTGTGTTATAAATGTTGTTTCTATGTTAACCTATAAAAAGATGTTCACTAATATGAGCACATAGGAAGTATATAAATGTATTGTATGTCGCTAGAATGTGCCGATGGTGATGTCAAAATGTATGATGTTTACTGATTTTGTCTCCATGCGCCATGCTGCTAGAGACGTATTTCGGAGTTATTAATGTCGTGTCGCTTTTTGGAACCATCCTATCGGGATACGTTCCGTTGTCAGCCATGTTCTATAGCAGGGGTCAGGAACCTTTTTGACTGGGAGAGCCATAAAAGACAAATATTTCCAAATATATTTCATTGAGAGCCATATTGTATTTTTAACGTATAATTGTAATGTGACTTCTGGTGCTGCATGATGCTACGGGGTGGGGGGGGGTGCAGGTGACTTTTTCTTTGCTCCGCCCCGATGCGCGCGCACACGCCGGCATCGGAGCTCTGCAGCACGCGAGACGGAGAGCCGAGAAGTCTTAACCCGACACGTAGAGACAGAAATGACATGCTGCTGTGGAGATACGATCATTTAGTTTAATAAAAGAACAAAGACGTGCTCTTTAAGAAAAGGGACCTTAAATTACTTCTGCTGTAATCTGGCGCGATAGAGAAAATTACAGGGTGGGGGGCGGAGATTTTTTTTTTCTCAACTAAAAATTGTCTGGGAGCAATATGCCGTCACCGGAAGAGCCATATATGGCTCGCGAGCCATAGGTTCCCGACCCCTGTTCTATAGCATTTGTTGTCTGTTCATTGTTCCGAGAATGATGTTTGTTTTTGTTATTTTAGCGCTCTATGGTGTGGGTGTCTGTGAACACCACGGGCATTTAAGCTCGCACTGTTATACGAGCCGTAAGTATATTGTAATGTCTTGCGTCATTCATTTATTAATGGACCAAATGTTTAATGTTGTTTTCAGAGTTAACTGTATGTGTGGTTTGTTGTCTTTTGTTTATGTGTTAGCAGAAGAGCTACCACTGCAGTTATTTGTTTACGAGAGAGTTAAACTTGAGTTAGACACAGTATAAATGTCAAGGTTTTCGATAAATTGAACATTCCAAATTAATTTAATACTTCTCTTCAAATAAAGAGAAGCCGAGAAATAAAGATCCCGAACTCTAGCGTTGCGTCTGGTGTATTATTAAATTTCACCTGCCTACATAAAGGCATTAATTTAAGACATAAGACTTTGTTATGATATTCATTTATTTGTCCCACAATGGTAACATTTCAAAACTTGGCCATATGTCTTCAACACAGAAAGAACACCTTCACTTGATATTCAAAAACCAGCCATGTTAGTCTGTCAGCGTACACCGTCTGATTCCCCAGCTCTTTGTAAAACTCTGATTCTCTCTCGCTTTCTTCTTTGGTCCTCTCCGTCTCATTCCTTTTAACTTTATCGGGGAGAAAGGATTCATTATTTGAATACATCCTTTCCATGACTAATTTAAAGGAGAGGGAAACAGAGACTGATGCCCTCTCCAACCCAAAGCTGCCGTGTCTAATTATGCCGTCTAACTTCTTTTCTTTGGGTCACACCTGGTGTCACAGCGCCACACTCCAGCAATGTTAAGTGATGCTTTTAATGGGTTTTCTGCTACAGGTTCAAGTATTAAAAAAAAAGAAAGGACATGCATAGACCGTTCAATATCAGGAATCAAAATTACCTGCAAGAAGTGGCAGAACCATTTAAAATCTGGAGGAGGTGAAATGAAAAGCGAAATTGGAACTATTCCTGTCTTGATGTTATAATAATAATTTAAAGAATCACTTGTATGTCACAGCTAAGTAAACTGCTGTTTTTTCCTTTGTATGCAAAAACACCTAAGAAGGACAGGGAATCACTAATTAAGGTTATTGAAATGGACCACATGGAAAGTGAAAAATATTCTCGAACATAACTACAAATTAAATAGGATGTGGCCTCATATTAACCTTTTGAAAATTGCCCTATTTTTGAGGTTTCTGCTTGAAATAACGTACCCAAACTAAAAAGGGTGTATCTCTGCAACCACAAAAGCTATTTGAATAAGGTTGGTGTTATAATAAAAGCAACCCATGTGAGCTTTTGTTCAGATGTGTAAATATTAATGTTACTGCTTAAGAGTAAATAAAGATGAAACACAGCAAAAATAGAAGATTCTCTCTATATTCTTTGTGCAGTTAAATATCTTGTTAAATATTTTATTTTTAACATGGGAGAGGAGACATTAACGAGCCGTGCTAAAGGAAGCAGACGTCACAGCGCTGAGCTAGTGGAGCTACGGCTCCTCCATCACCGGCTAGCGGAGCCACAAGGAGGGCAACTGCTACCCCGAGCAGCGCGTCTCTCTTTTCGGTAACAAGCAGGCGCGGTTACCCGATGCTGTAACAAAGTGACGCCCTGACTGTGGTGGTAATGTGGCCACTGAAGGTTAACAATTCACATTGTTCTTTTAAATCATCCGAAGATGGCAGCCTGATATTTGACGCTTGTGTTGAAAGCAAACGCTCATCTCTGCTTGTTGTGGCTCCTTCACTTCAAGAGTCACGTGGTCAACGTGTTGAAGGACCGATGTCTTTCTGACTGACCAAAGCCTGAACCACTATTTACAGTCCAGACAGATGGATTTGCACATAAAGGACAATAGTTTGATTAAAAATAATAAACATATATATATATATATATGTATATAAGAATAAACATGTATATAAATATATATGTTTATAAAAATAAACATGTATATAAATGTTTATTCTTTTAATCAAACTATTTGACTATTTTCCATTTAAGGTATATTGTATGCTTTGGAATTGTCAATGTTTAAATACTAAATGTTCTCACTTTCATGTATACACTGAGATTTCAGTTTGGTCATGGAAATTTGGTTTTAAGTCATGGAAAATCATGGAAAAGTCATGGAAATCCATTGGTGTAAGAACCCTGCGATAAAATGTAATCAAAAGTTGTTGTAAGCATATTTTAGAATATTATGTATCGCAACTAACAAAGCCATTTTTGCTATCTTCTAGCGTGCCCTTCAAGTACACTAGCTATTCTAACTCGCTAACTGTGTATTACGCCTGGTATATAGCCTTCAGCTCCCAAGTTGCTCCCAGTGGATGTTTGAGCTAAAAAGAGAGCGGGAATCAGCACTAGTGTTAACAAGCTGCAAAATTCCCCCTTTTCAACCAGTGTACGCTCGTCTAACTTCTTAACTGTGTATTAGATCCATTTTAGACATTGAGCAAGTCGAGACTGAGACTCTTCTTCAGCCAATTAGTAAGGTATTTAACCTTGTTTTTGTCCAACAGTGGGAAGACTGTGGATGGACAGGTACGCTGCCCGCGCTAGTATATGGAGCTAATTCGACTTTCTCTGGATAAATTGCAGATTAAAATACTTTTATTTGTCTGATTCTGTGAATGTTTTATGTAAAGACCTGTGTCAGAATGAAAAGGTGTAAAGCCCCATCCTGCAAATCAAACGGTGAGTAAACTGACTGTAGGGTTTATCCGTTCCTATATGTCTGCCACAAAGTGAATTTCATTCCAGCTCCCTTGACATCAAGGCTTTACATAACAGGAGTTGTTGAGACAGAAAGCCGAAGGCGCTGAAAATGAAGGACTGTTAAATAATTGTTGTCAGACTTGGATTGAGGCTGACAAGGCTTTGGCGAAACACAATTGGATGGTGCTCTTGGGGAGAGTGTGTGTCATGCTAAACACCTTCAAAACCCATTCTGATCAAGCTCTTTTACTGGATGGGCAGATTCTAAACAGGGCCGAACACACGCACAGATGTGTCAACACTCACATTATTTTCTTATACATTTAAACCCACTTTGAAAGATTTCTGTAATTATCGCTTCCATACTTAACTGCAAATGAGGTCAGCAAGTTTCAGTTTCTTGCTTCAAAACAAAAAGAGTAGAGTGTGAGAAGGACAGAGGGCAGAACATCTAAAGAACAGATGTCTTTGTAACCCTGGAGTGAGAAATTATGACAGAAGGTTATTTTTTACTCTTATCTGTTGATTTGGCCCAAATCATTGACTCTAAATCGTAAATATAAAAATGATCAAATAAGACTTAACTTGTTTGTTTCTTTTCTGGGAAATCTCATACATAAGATTGCCATCTGTATTGCATACAGTGATTATGTGTCAACACTAAACTTATTTTGTGCATTTATGTGCCATTTTATGTTGTTATTTTCATCTTGGCACAGTCTAAAATTGCATAAAAAGCCAATTTTTATCTTTAAAATAATGTAGACATTCATAGCATTAGTAGTTCTAACTATCTTTTATAAGCTGCTTGGAGCTAGTATTAGGAAGTTTAACAGGTCATAATTCCCTCAGTAATATAATTGTTATATTGCTGTGACATCTCCAACAAACCACGATAATGTTTCGCAATGAAGTTACTCAACCTTCTCCAGAAATCGTTTCAGCCCCACTACAGGATGAACTTAGAAGCCTAACAATGAGTCTTCAAACTTGACTTTCAATGGTAAGATGAAAAGTATTATTAAATTGCTTTCATCGACGAATGACTATTTTTTTTAAAGAAGATTATTCCATTCTTAAGGTTACCTTAAAAAAGTAGCAAATTCCCTACTCCTGTCTCATTGAGATTATTGCAGTGCATTAAAATACAGTCTCTCAGCTAAAGTGACATACATCTTTTTCAACTGGTACAAACGGATGCATGGCTTTCATCCAGGATGTATGGACTTCTATTTTAGCTGCCCAACATATTTTTTTCTTGCAATGTCATAAGATGAAACTGTTGTTTCTCACATGGACATTTTATTTCTAACTCTTAACATGCTACATATGTGCATGCGTTCTGGTTTGCATGTTTTCTCCCCCTTCAAATTACAATCCAATGGCCTATCATCATACTTAAATATATAATCCCCGGGCACTAGGACCTTGGTGAGGCTGCTGCGCTGGCTTTCTTACTCTGTAAAGTAACGTCTCTCATCAATGACAGACAGGATTACAGCCAATAAGGTAAACTCAAAGTCAATGATGCACAGAGTGAACTGTAAATTCAGGTAGCTACAAAATGTGGCAATCAGTCGTTGTTAACGATTGTTACCTGCTTACATTTAGCTTTACTTGAGGCAAAGGAAAGAGAATATCAACATAGCTAGCTAGCTATTTTGTTAAAAACTGTCTCCAGTGAGCGAGAGTATGAACGAGCAAATTCGATGTACAAGAAATAACTATGGACATCTCTCTATTCTTTGCATTAATATATATAATAATAATATTTTTTTCAATTGAATGGTATATTTGACACTGGACTAGTTCATCTTTATCTCAGTGATAGTGTCCAAATGAGCATAAAATATCACTAACGCTGAAATTCGGTCTTTTATGCACGCAAACATACCCTGACTTCCCACTTCACTTGGGGCTTAGCCCCTCTTGACTTTGAATCCTACAAACGCCCCTGAGTACTGATCATAACCCTTAGCATTGCTGGCTTTACCTTCATCTAAACTAGCAATGCATTTGAAAAGTCTGGCTATGTATCTATTTGTTCACTTTTGTTTGCTTTATTGAAAACCTGTGTTTATGAGAAAAAATAAAACAATTCAGATGATCTTTTTCGGTTTATTTGTATGTATTTATTTATGTGTGATTGATTTGGAGCTTGTGTTATGTGATGTTTTAACTCAAGCTCACACACGCTTTTAGTTTGGTGTTTTACTTTGGGCTATAATAATAAAGGTTATATGTACTAGTATTAAATCGAAAAATAAGACATTTTCCCCCTCTTGCAAATTAATTAAATGAATCGAGAAGATATTCTTGGTTCTTCTTTATGTTGTAAAGCTATATTTTCCTCCTTGTACGGGAGCTGATTACCAAGAGAACCACAGAGCTGATATCACAATCTCATAAAAGGATCATTAAATTGCTGGATATGTCATGGGACCAATGTGCTGTGCAGACGATATGAGAGACGAATATTGTGATGTGAAGTGAAGAAAGACACAAAGAATTTCTGAAGAGATGAGTTTTCAGAGTGACTGGTATTTTGAGTATTAGATTTTAATATCCCTCTAAACAATGTATACACCCAGTGTTTTTTTGCAGATCTATATTATTGACAAAACCAAAATGTTAAACACAAGAAGCAAACATGATCTGTGAGTGTGTAAGGTGGGTTGCCAGCTACTTCTAGGAAATCTGGAGAGGAAAAGAGTCATGGTCAGATTTATATTGAGGCCTAATTTCTCCTGGATTCAGTTCTTGCTTGTGTGTATAAAAACCCCAAGCAGCTCTACTGGGTGAAATGGTTGATTCAAAAAAATAAAAAAATGTCACACAGACAAGATCAGACACAAGACCAGAGACAGACGTCAGGTTCAAGTTGCATCTACACATTGAAGTCCACTCTTTGTGGACCAGCTGCAGTCATCACTCTTATCTGTACTATAAAGTGTAATAAGTATAGAACTTTCATTAAAAAATGTATAGTATGCTGTAATAGGATATCAGAAAATGAGAGAATATAATCTGCAAAGTGTAAATGTGTATGTGTTTGTATATTATGTCTACATGACCTGGTGTGGGCAAAGAAAATGGATGTGTTTGAGTCTTGGCATTTTTTATATGGACTCCTCGTGAGCTAATGGCCTTTTGCTTTTTGCATCTGTATGCCAGTCACAACGCTGCTTTCTTAGTCAGGTCTCCATGAACTACAGCTTTAATCTCAACAGGCTTACTTAATTGTTAAACAGGGTTAAATAAAGTCGATACAAGTTAAATATGAGATCAGGTATATGAGGCCACGGTTTTCGTGGTGGAAGTCCTGTGTAGTTGCGTGTAAACGTGACAACATTAATTCTCTTGAGAAAAGATACAAAAGTAGAATCCACATTTGTACGATTTATAGCACCTCTTCTGAAAATGGCTGAACCAAATAGTTAGAGGCATTGAATAGCCTACATACTGTACATACATAATTTACAGAGAGCCTTCTGTTGAAATCTTCTATCCGTCGTTGTCTCCTTCTTCCAGCATTATGGGGGAGAAACCTATCCCGGCTGTGTTTTAACAGACGAGAAACTAACATTTCAATCATACGGAAAGAAAAGATTTTGCATGAGCCTCCTGTCCTGATAGTAATGTGTCTTTCCACCTCACAGAGTTCATCTACCTAGTCGTATCGTTGCCACATCATTAACGAGTCAACAAGGCCGACAGTAGCCTTGAACAGACTGGCCTGCAGCCCGGCACAGAAGAAAAGACAAAAAAGGAAGAGAAATATTCAACTTTATTTCCTTACATTATTTTCCTGGAACAATGGTTTGACTCTCTTCTGGTTCTATTTTCAAGGCGTTGCGACTGCGGTTGCTCTGACGCCCCTGTGATGCTTTCAAACTGCCACCACTACAATGGTCCTTTGTTTCAGTGGCTGGTTTATTTCCACCACCACTATCTCACACCTTAATATCACTTGGGCAAATAGTAAAAAGCTACAAGGCTTCATTCTGGGTAGCAGGATACGTTCCTCCGTGATAAATCCACTCTGCAATTCAGGCAAATTGAACGGCCGTGTTTTTATTAAAAGATTTACATTTCACATCATCACAAATGAGAACATAATTTTAATGGATGTTTGGTATGTAGATTCATTCACATTAGTGTATTTCGTTTAATTTCCAATGTAAATGCAGTAGTCTGTGTGTAATCAGGGTTTGTAGGCCAAGACTCCGCATGACATTGAGAGCATATTTTGTGTAAAGACATCCGTAGGAACTGCTGAGTGTATCTCAAGCAGCCCAGTAGATCTGACACATGGCAGCATGCCAATGACTCGATCTCTTAAATAACTCATGTAAGATGTTTGTGTAAGTGCCGTGTTTTAAAAACTCCCTCATTACCGAGGCATGGACGACGATAACTGTGTGCTACGACGCGTGTTAAGTCGGGGCCTTAAGTCAGGACCTCCCCTCTCTAACACAAGAAAAGATAATGGCTCTACACTGTTCACTTTAGCGTCCAAGCGTGCCAGGCAAGAGACGTGTTCCAAAGTCTGAAAGATTTCATGGTGCAGAAATAATGGGGCATCACTTCAGTGGATATACCGTTGCAACAAATTGGAAGGTATTTCATATAACTTCAATCTGGCTCATGGCGGGATATGAGAGGAGGGAAGCAATGAAATGCAGAAACCGTCTCGGGCCAAAGTTGAGCCCGGGACGCTTTCTGTTGATGGTGGACGCCGTAACCCCTCAGCTGGTTCTCATTTCTGTCAGCAGATGTCTAACCCTTCTTCACAGTTCATAACCTGTAAACCTTAAGGGGCCGTTTCTTTGAGGTTTCACCTTCAAAATGTTACCTTCTGAGGTGAATAATGTACAGTGTTACAGTACAAATAGCGTGTTAAATACAGTATGAATGAGCAAGTCAAAGCAGCAAGGGCACACGTCTTCCTGTGTGCATCACACACTGATTAATGGCTGTACGGTCCCCACACACTGAGGTCACGACAGAACTGGGCGCTTTTCAGTAGTGGACACATAGAATGGGAAGATTGTTCTCATTTTCTGATTTCACTGTTTTGAGTGAATGGCAACCTGTGTTATTTAAAAGCAAACAACTAAATCTCACTGTTGCCTACTGAATACAAAAGTCATGTTAACAGTTTAACATAAAGGTGTACCAATTGAAAAAGCAACTTTGGACACATGAAGAAAAATTGATTGACAAAATAAACTGAATTGAACAACTTCAAGTATTTGTAAGCAGCTTGGGAAATAACTTTTGTTATTGTTTAAGGAGCAGAGACGGAGCATAGGAAGTGGACGTGGTCACTTTGACGTCGCCCGTTGGTTGGTGTCTGACAACTCCCAGACCGGATAACACTGTGGTCGAGTCTGCTCGTCACAAGTTAGCCACGCCCTAAAGCATACCCTGCTTTATCATCTATTTAACTCTAAATGGAAACATGATTCATGAAATGAACATCATGCTGTGTTGAAGTATTGAAACAAGCAATTTAAATCATAAACTCACGTTTCTAATGTTTATTGAGGTAATAGATTAAGTGAGGAGGAGGGTCCTTTTCTATCCACTTCTATTTGCAAGAAGAGGAGTCGCCCCTTGACGGCCATCAGAAAGAATACAAGTGCAAGTTGGAGATGGCCCTTGGGTAAACGCTGACTACGCTGGAGGAATTACATATCCTATCTAGCTTGAAAAAACATCATCATCATCATCATCCTCATCCCACGGAGAGAGAGCTGACAGATGTTTTGGCTCCTTCTGCTGATGCGGCTGAAAACACTGCAGTTCTGTTGAAATTGAAGCAGCCGAAAAGAGACATATTCTGTGCTTGGATGAAGCCTAACTCTACAAGTGCTTGGCTTTTTTTTTTATCTTCAAATCCTGCCCTGTTTAATTTATGATTTTGGAGCATTTCTTGAAGCCATCAATGGACTATAAAGCCCAAAAAATATATGCATTTGTCCAATTGTGGGAAGGTTTTATGTTCAAGTCCAAGTTCTGAGAGACCAGTTTCAGAACAAAAGATGTCTTTCCTTTGCCAAACCATCACGAAGCAAAGTAAAATGATGGACTGGCTTTGCAAAGCTAACTTAATGGGATAGAACAGTTGTCATGGGGAACCATATAGCACTTGAATCTCAACCGGCCAAATAAGGTAAACCCTCCTTGGTGGATTAGACATTCTCTTTTACGCCCAATTGGGCTTAATGCAGCTTCAAGCAGAACAGATAGCAGTTTTGGATGTTTTCCATCTCCTCTCTGGGAGCTCCAAAGTACTGCTGCTTACTTAGGCTCCTCAAAGACAGCAGCGTCTGCTGTGTGTTTAACCTCTGTGGTGGAATATAATAAAGTATTCAGCAATGTGCGGTATTGTGCCCGTGAGCGTGTGATCCACGAAGGGGAAAGCATTATAAAACCATCAAAAATGAAAAGAGGCTGCAAATAACATTCCCTAAACACGGCGGCTCCTCTCCTACTACCCATAATCAGTGAAAGAAACGGTGCATTACACAGCGTCCAAACACAATACAGTGCAAAGACGCGGCCATTTAACCTTGACTTAACATCTAATTTCACCCACAGGCGACAGATATTAGCTGTGTCATCCAGCGGCGGGTGAGCAGAACATGGAATGTGTTCTACTGGTGGAGATGAGTCACAATTCAGTTTGTATCCCCATTATAAATATTGTTCCACTCATTTCTAATTTGTAAATTTGTTTTACTCATTTCAAGGGCTGGAATATGTTCCTCATCGTATCATTTCAGACGATTTGTATGTTGTATTTTTCTCCTCGTCACTAAGTTGTGCTGCTGCTGTTCTTCACACCAACGTAATGGTGCAATCATTCTTCACCCATTTATATTCTGGGAGAAGCTGCATTAGGCAGCTCGTTTGAGCACTTGAGTAATTAGGACATCTCTGCAGGGTCTCCAAGGCCAGATGGCTTTACTTTACAATTTAGGCTGATGATTGTGATGTCAAATAAAACCCACATAGAGGAACAGCTCACTTCTGTGTCATCATACTTTCCAGACTTATTATTTGATCATTTAATTAGGATTGTTTTCCACTTCAGCTACTCCATATTTCCCCTCTGGAATTATTCAAGATCCTTCTCATCCACTTGTCGTGCTGGCCATATGCTCACACCGCTTCGTCACTGATGAAAGCTCTCGCCCTCTCGGCTTTTTTATATTCCCAAACAAGCTGCAAGCCCTTAAAATTGATGCATTAACTTTAGATGATGACACAAACATCCTCGAGCAAAGATGAGCTTGTACAATTGCTACACTACAGTATGATTTAATATAAAAAATCTGAAATTTAAAATGTAGGCCTATTCAAAACATTACATAAAATCAAAAGGGATTTGGGAAAAAAAAAACTAAATTGTACTTCTTTTTTATTGCCATCTATCTTATTTATTTACATTAAAAATCTACAATTCAAATGATCAAAAAATACATCACATTTATTCCAATATTTGCTTTTATTAAACAGCCTTAATTTCTGCTAAGCACTAGTGTGGAAATTAAACAGGGGATCATTCCATCTTTAATATCTATGGTGTATTCCTGTGAAAACATCTCCTTCAAGCAACTGTATTTATTGAAGTTATCCCCCAAAAAAACAATTTTAAAGAATTATGTTTGACCATCACGACAACATTGTAATTTACCGTGACAGTCTGGAGCTTAAACGCATCATAATATAACTAAATTCCTCCGGTCATGTCAGCAGTTCTGTTATAAGCAGGACAGTATATCGCTTTACTTTCACCCCATTCCAAGATATCATCTTGCCTGCACTCTTGTGGCTCTACAAAGCACCAAATACAGGAAATACTGGCTATATTTTAAAGTTTGGACCCTTGTATACCATGGCCAAATAACACTTGTACGTATTGACACTATCCACTTGCTTGACGGATCATTCTTTGAACACCAGTTGCAGCGGTGCAAACGCATTACGGATTGGCTGCTCTTGTGGCTGAAGGAGCTCCGATAACAGGGTTTGCTCGCCGATTGGCTATAATTGTGTGACTGAGCGGTGGGAGGTTGGCTTTAAAGGCCAGCAGCCTGCGTGGTGCCAGCCTGGCAGCGCCGGTCCAGGCTGCAGATAAATAACAGATGTTGGCTGACAGGCAGGACCATTTGTCATTTAACTGTCTCAGCAAAACAGACTGGGGGGTGTCACCATAAGTCAATGTCACAGACGGTGAGGAGGGAATCCAAACATTTCAATACTTTTTTTACCCCTCTCCGCTTTCCATCGCGTCTCTTGATGATCGCCATCGTGGCAGTAGAGTCATTTTTTCATACACTACTAAACCATCTGACTTTTCACTGTTTACATTCACAATGATATTTCGAGTTAATTTTATTGTTGGTCATTTTTTCTATTACTACTACCATTGCTACTTTTATTATCACTATCATTCAATTATAACCACTGCGGTTATTAATAATAGTTCATATTAACTCATATTATATGCATATTTATGCTATTATTAGGGCTACTCCTGCTATTATACTCTCATTATAATGTGACAATTATGTCATAGGGATTGACTAGATTCTCATTTTATTATGTTGTTCATTATGTATACACATGACATCTGTTCTGTCCATCCTGGAAGAAGGATCCCTCCTCCCTGGCTCTCTCTGAGGTTTTTTTCATTTATCCCTATTAAAGGATGCTTAAAGGATTTCTTCCATATGAAATACGAGGGTCCAAGGACAGAGGACGTCATATGTTGTACAGATTGCAAAACCCTCTGAAGCAAATGTGTGATATTGGGAAATGCAAGTAAAATCCAATTGAATTAAATCAATATGATGTGGCTTTGGAGGGGAGGCTGTCAGTTCTGTGGACTTGGCGGCCTTCTCAGCTCAGTGATGTACGCTACTTTCATTGGAAAAGAGTTGACAACACTGGGCTGGGTTTTTCAGTTTGATAATCCAAAAAAATCTAGCATAGGCTACTCTTGCTAATAGCTCAACCCTAGCTTCCGAAGTAATATTTCCTGTTTCTGTCTTGCGACAATGACGATGCAAAGAAGTTTTGACTGCTAAACTCAGATAATAAAAAAAATTCTCTCTCTGCATGACTGTCCCCTCCCTCTCTTTTCTTGCTATCGCTGCAATGGACTGCTTTGTGAAATAGTACTGTCATTCTGCTATTACTCTCTGTAGTAATCAACTGCCTCAGTATGACATTGACTTTAACAGTGCACATATTTTTTTGAGCCTCCTTTTCAAACAGTTGCTTTCACGACACAGATTTACCACATCTGTTTGAGCAACTGAACTGTAAATCGATATATTCTACTGGCGAGAAATTCCTGTAACCTTAAATTAAACGCCGTTCTGTTCAGCCCCCTCCTCGAATGAACAGCTGCGCGGCCCGGAGGGAGTTTAGAGCGACGGTAAATGACAAAGTGACCATTAACAGTCAACTATAATGAAAAGCTTGGTTATCTCATGATGAACTGTATGTTGGTCCTTTCACGGGCATTGTTTTGAGAAAGGTGGGGAAAAAAACAGACCAAAGACCAAATCTGTGAAATGCTTCTATCTCAGGGCGGGTTATTTCTCCGGGCTCCCAGTTTTTGATGCTCTCCGGAGAATGATAGCTTCTTTTATTACCAGACAACAGCGCAACAACATTCTTCACGTTGACAGGACTCCACATTCACCTCAGCGCTCTGGGGGGGCTCTCGGCTCGGCCATTTCTTCCAGAGCTCGGCTCAAGGTCACCGCCTCCACTTGCACAGACGCTTCCTCCCAGTTGTCGTTTGTGCGACTGAGAGCCAGATTCGCTCAACTACATTCATACAGTGGCGGGCCGTCCGGGCCTTCTAAGCCTTTTCTGAAGGCCTAAACATAATTACAAAGTTAAAGCTATTTTATAATTTGAAAAAAAAATCTTATTGCACTATTGTCTTCCTCTGTTGCTGCGCTTCCATCCGGCAGCGCTGCTTCCAGTCCAATTTATTTTAACGGGAGCTTTTATCCAATCAGATTTCACCTCCACAGTCTCTATGGAAGAAGATCAGCTCATCTCAGACCTTCACACAGGCCAAGTAGGTGAAGTACATGGAGATCTTATCGGTGATTGACATAGGCTAATCTTCAACCAATCATATTGTTAGTTTGACATACTGGGTGTGTTTTTTGAGGTCTTTGGCCTTCTGGAAGCCCATGAAAGTACGTCAGATTAACCTGCGCTGTTAGTGGGCCCGCCTGCAGTTCAACTGAGAGAAGGAGATAGATTAGCGGGGGTCAAGAATTCACCACAGTTTTAGTTAGTGGACTTAAAGCTCTACAACAAACTTACAACAAACAGTTGGCAAAGAGTGGAGGATGTACTTAACTTTAAGTGAGTGAGCTTCTTGTTGTGTTCTGCAGTAGCGTTGTGTTCATTTCTCTCTGTTGTTTTTATTATATGGTTCACTCTGATTCTATTGAGTGAGGCATTTTAGTGCCACAGTTCTGTCTGATTGTTTTGTTATGTATAAATGTGGCTGGTTCTTGTAAATGTGTTCTTGTCATGGTGTTTATTACGGTGGTGTGGACTACAAGCATTGTCCGTAAGTGACGCAGCATCCCCTCATGCGCGTGTTTATGTATCTGCACTCTGCAGGTATGTATTTGTTTGTGTTGCGCTTCATGTAACAAAAGCAGCACTCTCGATCAACTTCAAGTTCGAATCAAAAAGGGTCTTGGCTTATTTATCCAGGAAAACACTCTGGCAACGGGACGGAAACAAAAACGATCTGACAAAGAACAAGCAGTAGGCACAGAGTAAATACAGGGGAACGAGACACAGGTGGAAACAATGAGGGCGGGGCTAGCAATCACACAGGAGGAGACAATCAGGGAAAGGGCAGACAATCACAGGGAAACAGAGGACACAAGAGACAGGAGCCGTTTCTCAATTCCAAGTACACCGAGTACAGACTTGTATTCTTTTGGAGTCTGGACTTGGGAGTTTGGTCTTGGGAGTCCAGACTGCGGAGGACGAGCGGACGGTCTTTATGCGTTTGGAACAGCAGCTTATTTGATGACGTCACCACATCAGCTGTTCTTGTTCATGAGTTTACTCAAATTATTCACTGTAAATGATTTTTTACAGTCAACAAAATATGACAACCCTGCTTTTTTCATTATCCTTTACATATAATTAATTAGTTTATTTGTAATTGTGTGTGGATATATATATATATATATATATACATACACACAATTCCAAATAATCATAGACATATAATTGTAAATATATTGTCCAAAAAATACATATATAAAAATATATATATATATATTGTATATAAATATTTAGATTATATATACATATGTGTGTATATATATATAGTTATATTACACATGTAATTGCAAACAATTCGGTCAAAAGTAAAAAGATACCACTATAGTTCAACATTAAAGTTTAATTAAAATTAAGTTATGAATCTTAACCCTCAGTCAAACAGATTTTATGTTATCTATCAATAAATAATAAACTCTTTGTGCTCGTTAGATCCTCCAAACCGAATTATATCTCATGTTAAACCACTACAGAGACATCAGAGCCAGCGGAGCATTTAAAAAAGTCCTGTCGAGATCAGGCTGCTCTCGGTGGCCACACAGCGCGCTGACCGCCCGGCGCTCCGGAGCTCACTGGTCCCGCGAGCAGAACCTCAAATCTACGGCGCAGATCTTTATAAGGCTGAATCATAACAAGCCGACCACAGATTTGATTTTTAAACTACTAACTTCTCCCCTGAAAACATCCTAAAATTACATTCCGTGACTCAACAACAGTAGTATTTAGAAAAAGTCATCTGTCGGTTGTTTCCTCTGTCTCCTCTGATGAATCCTCCGGAAAGTGGGAGGATCAAGTCACATCCGGGCATTTTGACCGTGCTTTGCGAGAAGCAGATTTTGAATTGGAACATGTACTCGGGCTGCGACTGATGACGTTTCACGAGTCCACGAGAACACAAGTACAGAGAAGTACGGACAAGAACGCATATTGAGAAACGGCTAGGGACTTCAAAATAAGACAGGAAACAAGACACAAAAACCCCGGATCATGACAGTTCCCTACCTCCCTTTCTCGTAGGGTGATTGCATGTTATCTTGTACTGTGTCATAAGAATAACTGTTACAAAATCCAACAAGAGATCACGCCTGAGGAGCCGTGATGCAAACAGACGTCGGCCCTGCAGCCGCGCACACGCATCAGTCAAAAGCCTCCGATGGCTAAATCTAAGCACAACTAGCCCACGTTACCATGCACATGGAACCCCATCCTGCCCACAAATAAAAAAAGAACAATATTATAGCTCCTAACAAACAGCTGCCGAAAGGATATTAACAGAGTTCAATCGTAGAAGCGATCGGCTCTTTCCAGAAGGCCGGGCTCGAGTGTGGCATCATGAGGAGGAATGCATGGAAGCGGTCGGCAGAGCAACGTGCAATATACAGTATTGATGTGACACACAATTATCCAGAGGTTACATATCGATAAAAAGATTAAAAGAATAAGAGCGATAGACGGGCACGACGGACCTAACGAAGGTCAAAAAGAACTTCAATGAGAGCGAGAGACAGACGCAAACGGCACATCACAGCTGGGGATTGGTTGCTTCCGAAAGCTTTGAGTCGGAGGAAGATTTCTGACGCCGCTTTTTCAAAATATCCCAATTTACTTCATCTAATTAGTTAAGTTTCAGCACGAAGAAATTAATCCTGATTAATAGCACAACCTTAAGCGCTGCATCTGTCGGATTTGGCCTTTGACGACGGACAACAACACACTATGTTATAGAAAGAGTTTTGTTTTGACACTTCTGGGAAAATATATACGCTGATTTGCTTTCTTGGCAAAGGGCCAGATGAGGTGATTGATATCACTCTCATATCTGCATGGTAAACACAGAGCTTCTA